>NC_084827.1:170074066-170693233 GCF_033115175.1 Lepus europaeus | reverse complement strand
ATAGGATTTATCTTTATATAGGAATGGAGTACTGATACACACTACAATGTGTATAGACCCTAGAAACACTGTGCTAAAGAAAAAGTCAGGGGGCCCACACCGTGGTATAGTGGATAAAGTAGCTACCTGAAATGCCAGCATCCAATATGGGCACCGGTTCAAGTCCTGGCTGCCCCACTTCCAATCCAGCTCTCTACTAATGTTCCTGGGGAAGCAACAGAGGATAGTCCATGTGCTTGTGCCCTTGGACCACATGAGAAACCCAGAGAAGGCTCCTGGTTTCTGTCTTAGGATCAGCCCAGCTCTGGCTGTTGTAACCATTTGGGGAATGAACCAGCAGATGGAATGTTTCTCTCTGTCTCTCTGTCTTTCTATCTCGCTCATCTCTGTAGCTCCATCAAATAAATACTTAAAATAATAAAACAGAAAAAAAATAAAAAAAATTTCACATGTTGTATGATTCCATTGATATGAAATGTCTAAAACAGAATAGATCCATAGAGAAAGAAATGAGATCAATGGTTGGTAGAAGCTTGAGGGTCAGAGTAAAATAGAAAGTGATTGCCTGCAATAGGTCCAGAATTTACTTTGGGAGTGATGAAATTATTTTAGTGTTGTATAAAACTGATAACTGTATAACATTATGACTGTCCTAGATGCCACTAATTAAAGACTTTAAAGTGGTTAATTGTATGACATGTAGATTTTAGCTACGGAAGAATAGTTCATGTTCCAGGTCACTTTCAAATCCTAAGCTATGGGGCTTGATTCAACATCAAACTCACAGTTCTGAGTCATCCTTCTCTTTACCGGTGGTAAGCTCATGAAGGCTTGGAGGAAGTGAGGTGTGTTTAGAATTTTATGCTCCCCAAGAGGAGTGGGTGAGGGGCTCTGTTTTTGTCTAAGTGAATAGATATCTCATCACCTCCCACTTGAATTAACAGGATGTGTGTCTGTGAGTGGCTGGGGATTATATAGGTTTTCTGAGGGCTGAATTTCACGTTATGAAAAATTTTCCTTCAAACTGAATATAATATTGTGAATGCAAAATTAGGAGCCAATGTGAATATTTATTTAGAGTAAGAAGAGATCAGAAGGGGCTGGCAGCGTGGTTCACTTGGTTAATCCTCTGCCTGTGGCACCGGCATCCCATATGGGCACCAGGTTCTAGTCCCGGATGCTCCTCTTCCAGTCCAGCTCTCTGTAGTGGCCCGGGAGGGCAGTGGAGGATGGCCCAAGCACTTGGGCCCTGCACCCGCATGGGAGATTAGGAGGAAGCACCTGGCTCCTGGCTTCGGATCCGCACAGTGCTGGCTGTGGCAGCTATTTGGGGAGTGAACCAACGGAAGGAAGACCTTTCTCTCTGTCTCTGTTTCTCACTGTCTACAACTCTACCTATCAAATGAAAAAAAAAAAAAAAAGATATCAGAACATGACAAATTTTTAAAAGCTGAAAATTAAAAAAAAATAAGTTCCATAAAAAAATATAAAGAAGACCTTTCCATATGATTTGGTTGTATACTCTAATCACATTTTCATAGGATAAATTTTCAATATCATTGTCTGTAATGAAAATAGAATAAGAATCTGGAAATTTCTGTAATTGATCAAAGTTGACTTTTATTTTGAATTATTAATGTCATATAAAATCTTAAATCATTGTCAGACTGGATGGCCTTCTACAAAGTTTCCATCATAGGTGTGTTGTAAGATTTTAAAGATTTTCAAGTTTCTTCCTGCAGCTTCCAAGGTTAGCTAATCTTTGCATCAGCATTATTCATTGGACAACTTGTGCTTATTGTATTACCTTTAGTCCATGACAATAATTCGTATACAATCAACAAGAAGTTAAAATCTCACCCCAGTGTTTACAGTGGTCTTCATATCTGTAGATTCCCTTTCCACGGTTTCAGTTACTCACAGTCAAACACATTGTGAAAAAATTGAAAGGAACAGTCCAGATAAAGCAATTCAAAGATGTTAAGTGGCGTGCTGTTCTGAGTAGCAGGATGAAATCTCATGCAATACTGCAGCATCTACTCTATCTGGATGTGAATCGTTCCTTTGTTCACATACCCATGCTGTATATGCTACCCTTCCATTAGCCACTTAGTAGCCCTCTAAGTTAACAGATTGACTGATGTGATATGTCGGAGCCTGTGCTCAAGTAACCTTTTGGCAGTAGCTAACACTGGATTGCAACGCCTGCGTCATTCACCTCAGTTTATTTCCCTACCTACACATTGTATCATCTCATGGCTTCACAAGAAGAAGGGTGGTGGAGCCAGGGCCGGCCCTGTGGCATAGCAGGTAAAGCCATCACCTGTAGTGCTAGCATCTCATATAGGGACCGGATCAAGTTCCGGCTGCTACACTTCCAATCTAGCTCTCTGCTGTGACCTGGGAAGGCAGTAGAGGATGGCCCAAGTCTTTGGGCCCTTGTACCCACTTAGGAGACCTGGAGGAGGCTCCTGACTCCTGGCTTCAGATCAGCACAGCTCCAGCCATTGCAGCCATTTGGTGAGTGAAGACCTCTCTCTCTCTCTCTCTCTTTCTCTCTCTCTGACTCTGCCTTCCTGTAACTCTGCCTTCTAACTGAATAAATAAATCTTTACAAAAAAAAAAAAACAAGAAGGGTGAGTACAGTACAATAAGATATTGTGTGTGTGTGTGTGTGAGAGAGAGAGAGAAAGAGAGAGACTATATTCATGTAATTTCTCTTACAATGTATTGTAATTATTTTATTTATTATTAATTGCTATTGTTAATCTAGTACATAGAAACAAAGTTTTTTTTGTACAGTTTGAAACTATCCATGATTCTGGGCATATACTGGGGGTCTTGGAATGTACCCCCTACATAAGGGTGGATGATTATTTATATAACTCACTTCTTTTCATTAATTAGACTACAAAAATGCCAAGAAACTATGTACTACCTTCACTGCAAATTTATTTCTTCTTTTTAAAGTGTTAATGCTTTTAGTATAATATATGTGTGTGTTGGCTATAATTTGGAACTCAATATGAGAACCATTAATACTGATTTCATTGTATTATATTTCATTGCTTTTTATCAGAATTTAATCAGTCACTTGAAATTTGACAAAGATAGGCATTGTGTATATTCAAGCCAAATATATTTTTTAATATTTATTTATTTGAGAGTCAGAGTTATAGAGAGGCAGAGGCAGAGAGATAGAGAAAGTTAATTTCAGCCACTAGTTCACTCCCTAAGTGTCCACAATGATGAGAACTTGGCTGATCTGAAGGCAGGAGCCAGAAGTTTCTTCTTGGTCTCCCATGTGGGTGCACAGGCCCAGGCACTTGAGCCATCTTCTGCTGCTTTCCCATGCACAGTAGCAGGGAGCTGGATTGGAAGTGAAGCAGCCGAGACTCAAACTGGTGCCCATAGGGGATGCCGGCACTGTAGGCGATGGCTTTACCTGCTACGTCACAGCATTGGCCCCAAGCCAAATATCTTTATATTTCCATTAAGTTCTCTTAAGCATCTTTCCAGATGGGAAATCAAATGATGTGTTCACTTCATGAAATATTTTGTTCCCAATAAAAATGTATTTTGTATTTTAATTAAACATACCCTCCTACTAATAATATTCCTGAAAGTAGAAAAGTTTGCTTTCAACTAGTCTTAGATATGAAAAAGTTAATTCCACTTATAATCTGATTTTCTGAAGGGTTTTTCACAGTCTAGCTTCTGGTCCCATACATTTTCCTCCTTCGCTTCTCATGTGTTTCCAGAAAAGGTTCCCTGGAGTCCCACACATTACATAATGCAGGCCTTGGCTTTGTGGTACCCCAGAGGTGGTAGCAATGGAGAACAGTAATGTATTTCTGGAAATTTTTCCCAGCCAGTACACAAAAGTGACTGGAATCACATGAAACCATCACATACAACAGAATAAAAGCAACCATAACTGAACCCCTCTCTTAGCTGAATATTCAAAATAAAAAGTAGCCAAATAATAAAGTAGGAGATTTGGAGCAAACAATGATAGTCTTACAGTAGCCACATGACCGGAAACAAAATGCATTGCTTTTGTAAAAATTTTGTGAAGATATGACCCTGTGAACCACAGGTAAAGTCTCTTTGAGTTTTCTGAAAAGTGATGCAGAGTGACCTTGAAGATTATTGTTTATTCATTTCACTGGAACCCTCACTGGGGTAGAATTTTTCAAATAATTTCTGCAAGATTCTCAGTTACTGATACACACTCCCTCTCCCAGTTAATTAGTAGGTATTGCTGTGGGGGAATTTTACAGCTATAATTGAGTGTTAAATCAGTGTCCCTTGAGTTAAGGAGATCATCTGTGCAGGCCCAAGATAATTGCACAGGTCCTTTAGGAGCAGAGACTTTTCTCTGACCAGGCACAGAAGGGACAGTCAGAGTCCTGCACTGGCTGACCTAGAAGAAAGCAAACATAGGTTGTAAACTACCTAAGGTGACCACGTGACAAGAAACTGCAGTTGACCTCTGGTTGCTGGGAGAAGTCTATGGGTAGCAACCAGAAGGAAAATGGGCATCTCCATCTCACATCATCTCAGCCAGCAGTCAAAGTCCTGGGAACAGAACCTTGAGTTCAGAGGAGGCTGTGACCCCAATCCACACTTTAACCTCATCCCTCTCAGGACCCTAGATTTTCAGTTGCTAAATTTGTGGTCAATTTTAAAATGTCTTAGCAGGAATCAAGTACAAGAGATGGGATACAAGTTGGAAATATCCAGAGTTGTACAAGCAAAACCAGGATCTAAGAAAATGCAGAGTAAGATGAGGTGAAGAGGATTTTGATCACCCCAAGTAAATTCATCACGAGTGTCCAAAGAGAGAAACAGGGTGAACGAGGGGCTGGACTCGCCTTCTCCTGGACATGGGAGCAGCTGGAGGATGGCATGGCAGGAGTGATGCCTTCAGAAGGCAGGACACTGTGAGGAATTAAATCCCAGGACAAGGTGCTTTACCGGCCCAGCAAAGATGGAAATGTGAAAGGCACAACAGTAAGGAACCAGCCCAGTAGTCAATACTTTTTCTCTGTGGCTTGCATACAAACTCCATGACTTCCCTCTATAAAAATCTTTGAGAAAAATCTGCATCTCTTCAAGGTGCTTGTGCTGTTAATGGAAGCCTCATGGTGACAATGAAGAAGATGAAATTGGTTTCTAATCTAGAATGGGTCCAGTGCTGAGAGGTATGTGAGCCCAGTGACACCTGGGAATGAAGCACATATTTTTACTTGGGCAAGGAAACTCCAGGCATCATCTAACTTCAATCACAACCTCAGACTGAAAGGGTAAAAGAATTGTCAGTAAAATATTCATGATAAACACATGTACCTGTGGATACTATACAAAGAAGGACATGCTGCGATATCAGAGGTGTCATCAGGGAAACAAGGTGGCATTTGCTTTGATGAATTCTCCAAAGCCCGAGGTTGGTGCTACACTTTCATCTCAGAAGCTTGATTTACTTGGCAGATAAAGACAAGAGGCTTCTCTGGGGAGGAGAAGGAAAGAGACACACAGTGATCAAGCCCCCTGGAAAGATCTTTACAGAAGAATGCAAATTTACAGTATGAAATATAATGTCAAAAGGACTGGGATATTTCTGTTGGTGTGGTTGGCACCACTCTTCCCATAAATGGATCTACACATGAAGTTACATGTAAAGGGAAGTGGCTTTGCTAAGCTTGGAATTAAGCCAAGGAACTCATGGTGCTTCTTCCAGCTTCAATAACATCAGTTTCTAACAGCCACACATGGTCATCTTCACATCATGTCTACACCTGCCTCTCCACCTGAAGTTAGGCATTTCTTTTTTTTTAACATTTATTGAATGAATATAAATTTCCAATGTACAGCTTATGGATTACAATGGCTTCCCCCTTCCATAACTTCCCTCCCACCAGCAACCCTCCCCTCTCCCACTCCCTCACCCCTCCCATTCACATCAAGATTCATTTTCAATTCTCTTTATGTACAGAAGATCAATTTAGTATAAAGATTTCACAGTTTGCACCCACATAGAAACACAAAGTGAAAAGTGCTGTTTGAGTACTAGTTATAACATTAAATCAAAATGGACAGCACATTAAGGACAGAGATCCCACATGAGGAGCAAGTGCACAGTGGCTCCTGTTGTTGACCCAACAAATTGACACTCTAGTTTATGGTGCCAGTAACCACCCTAGGCTGTCGTCATGAGTTGCCAAGGCTATGGAAGCCTTCCAAGTTCGCCGGCTCTGATCATATTTAGACAAGGTCATAAAAGACAGAGTGAGGATAGTAACCAATGATCCTAAGAGTGGCATTAACCAGGTCTGAACAATTATACAGCATTAAGTGGGGAAGAAGACCATCAGTACACACAGGTAGGGAGTAGAGCCATTGGTGGTAGAGTAGAGGTTATGATTACGAAGGAATGAGGCCCAAGTGTGCTAGACAGGGTCTAGAACAAAGGACAGAGTCATTATTAGAGGAGCTAAGAAAGGTGCTGTCTAAGCTACAATTAAGTTTTCTGATTGAGAGGCAAATAGAACCTGATAGAAGGGGCTTGATAATAATCTGGTGGGCTTTAGGCCTTGTGAGTTAAGAGGCCCAGACCTATCTATCTCTTCACATGGGGTATATCCCAAGGGAGGTGTGAACCTCCTAGGGGAAGGCATTCTGTTGACTTTCATTACTTGGCTGGCCTGGGAGGAGAGCTGGCCAGGTAAAGGCAGGTGGCATCTCTAACAAGAAATTTACAGTTCTGCCTGCAATGTTGCTGACCCTACTTGGCCATCCCCTCAGCTGCAGTGGTCACTTTGGAAGTTGGGCTGAGTGAAGGGCTTTTCAGCTTAAAGCCAATAAGATCTGTGGCTCTGACCTGGGCATCCTTCGACTCCAGGGCAGGTCCATTTCCAGTGATCCAACTCTTGGCACAGCTGCCAGGGCTCTTCACAAGTTGACTTCTGCTGAAGCCCAGGCTTACCACATTGAAAGCCACTCTAGTGGACTGGCCTATTGGGTCTCCTTGAGAGCAGATCACTATACAGATCAGCCATTAATAGGCCTGCCACCCATTGCTTCTGATGCCTAGCTTTCTTTTCCTCCTGGTTTTTGTTAAAGCAGGCCAGAGAATGCAAGTCAAGGGAGTGCCCAAGTCCCATCTCTAATCTTCGGTGGCCTGAACTACAAGTCTATAGTCACAGGCATGTTCTGTAGTAGTTTTTGTAAGGTAGACAATGCCCATGAGAAAAATTATAATCTCACTTTAAAACTTTCTTTCCCTTTGGTCTGAAAGGGAGGTTTTTTCTACTTACTGTATACTTCACTGATGGCGAAATAAATCTAGCTAGATTATTGTTTAAGTTCTTATTTTGGCTATGCTACTACAGAAAAATGTTAGCCATCTCTTTTATAAGGTCTAAAGATTAAATTGTGCATCCTACAGATTCCTTCATAATAGAATTAGTTTCCTACCTTGAGGAGAATAGAGAAATGAAAGAACAAGTTGGGCTTAGAATAGAGAAATGAGGGAGCAAGTCCTAGATCACTTGCTGACAATAGCAATATCACATGAATACTTAGCAAATAGTTTCAAGCATTACATAACAACTTAGATATTTAAGAAGTGTTTCCAATTACATGATTCTTAAAATTTATAGAAGGCATTGGACCTTCTGGTAAATGTTTTCTTAAGTTGTTATCTAATGGTTGAAACTGTTTGCTAAGTATTCATGTGATATTGCTATTGTCAGCAAGCGATCTAGGACTTGCTCCCTCATTTCTCTATTCTAAGCCCAACTTGTTCTTTCATTTCTCTAGTCTCTTCAAGGTAGGAAACTAATTCTATTATGAAGGAATCTGTAGGACGCACAATTTAATCTTTAGACCTTATAAAAGAGATGGCTAACATTTTTCTGTAATAGCATAGCCAAAATAAGAACTTAAATAACAATCTCATAGCTAGCTTCACTTCGCCATCAGCGAGGTATACAGTAAGTAGAAAAAACCTCCCTTTCAGACCAAAGGGAAAGAAAGTTTTAAAGTGAGATTATAATTTTTCTCATGGGCATTGTCTACCTTACAAAAACTACTACAGAACATGCCTGTGACTATAGACTTGTAGTTCAGGCCACCGAAGATTAGAGATGGGACTTGGGCACTCCCTTGACTTGCATTCTCTGGCCTGCTTTAACAAAAACCAGGAGGAAAAGAAAGCTAGGCATCAGAAGCAATGGGTGGCAGGCCTATTAATGGCTGATCTGTATAGTGATCTGCTCTCAAGGAGACCCAATAGGCCAGTCCACTAGAGTGGCTTTCAATGTGGTAAGCCTGGGCTTCAGCAGAAGTCAACTTGTGAAGAGCCCTGGCAGCTGTGCCAAGAGTTGGATCACTGGAAATGGACCTGCCCTGGAGTCGAAGGATGTCCAGGTCAGAGCCACAGATCTTATTGGCTCTAAGCTGAAAAGCCCTTCACTCAGCCCAACTTCCAAAGTGACCACCGCAGCTGAGGGGACGGCCAAGCAGGGTCAGCAACATTGCAGGCAGAACTGTAAATTTCTTGTTAGAGATGCCACCTGCCTTTTCCTGGCCAGCTCTCCGCCCAGGCCAGCTAAGTAATGAAAGTCAACAGAGTGCCTTCCCCTAGGAGGTTCACACCTCCCTTGGGATATACCCCATGTGAAGAGATAGATAGGTCTGGGCCTCTTAACTCACAAGGCCTAAAGCCCACCAGATTATTATCAAGCCCCTTCTATCAGGTTCTATTTGCCTCTCAATCAGAAAACTTAATTGTAGCTTAGACAGCACCTTTCTTAGCTCCTCTAATAATGACTCTGTCCTTTATTCTAGACCCTGTCTAGCACACTTGGGCCTCATTCCTTTGTAATCATAACCTCTACTCTACCACCAATGGCTCTACTCCCTACCTGTGTGTACTGATGGTCCTCTTCCCCACTTAATGCTGTATAATTGTTCAGACCTGGTTAATGCCACTCTTAGGATCATTGGTTACTATCCTCACTCTGTCTTTTATGACCTTGTCTAAATATGATCAGAGCCGGCGAACTTGGAAGGCTTCCATAGCCTTGGCAACTCATGACGACAGCCTAGGGTGGTTACTGGCGCCATAAACTAGAGTGTTTATTTGTTGGGTCAACAACAGGAGCCACTGTGCACTTGCTCCTCATGTGGGATCTCTGTCCTTAATGTGCTGTCCATTTTGATTTAATGTTATAACTAGTACTCAAACAGCACTTTTCACTTTGTGTTTCTATGTGGGTGCAAACTGTTGAAATCTTTACTTAATATATACTAAATTGATCTTCTGGCTGGCGCCGCGGCTCACTAGGCTAATCCTCCGCCTTGTGGCGCCGGCACACCGGGTTCTAGTCCCGGTCGGGGCACCGATCCTGTCCCGGTTGCCCCTCTTCCAGGTCAGCTCTCTGCTGTTGTCCGGGAGTACAGTGGAGGATGGCCCAAGTGCTTGGGCCCTGAACCCGCATGGGAGACCAGGAGAAGCACCTGGCTCCTGGCTTCGGATCAGCGCGGTGTGCTGGCCGCAGCGCGCCAACCACGGCGGCCATTGGAGGGTGAACCAATGGCAAAAGGAAGACCTTTCTCTCTGTCTCTCTCTCTCTCACTGTCCACTCTGCCTGTCAAAAATTTAAAAAAAAAATTGATCTTCTGTATATAAAGAGAATTGAAAATGAATGTTGATGTAAATGGAAGGGGAGAGGGAGCGGGAGAGGGGAGGGTTGTGGGTGGGAGGGAAGTTATGGAAGGGGGAAGCCATTGTAATCCATAAGCTGTACATTGGAAATTTATATTCATTAAATAAAAGTAAAAAAAAAGAACGATATATTACTATGGTATTAATGATCTGTCATTATTATAACGTGCATTTTATGGATTAAATATCTTTCATTTGATTATTGTTTATAACCCTTGCCTATATTATTACTAAACTAGAGCCTTTTTACTTTTTACTTGTTGAACTCTTTATTTAGTGAAGCATTAAACTCTTGACTGTAATGTAAATTAAAATACATTATCTCAAAAAACTGAAAGAGAGAGAGAGAGAGAGAGAGAGAGAGAGAGAGAGAAGAAAGAAAGAAAGAAAGAAAGAAAGAAAGAAAGAATATGGAAGGAAGGAAGGAAGTAGAGAGGAGGAAGGGAGGGAGGGAGGGAAGGAGGGAGGGGGAAGGAAGGGAGGAAGGAAGGAAAGGAGGCAGGAAGGGAGGGAGGAGGGAACTGTTTTATGGAGTTGTGTTGTGGTACAGTGGGTTAAGATACCTCCTGTGGCACTGACATCCCATGTTATCACCAGTTCTAGTCCTAGCTGATGCCTTTCTGGTCCAGCTCCCTGTTAATGCAGCTGGGAAATCAGCAGAAGATGGCTTGAGTGTGTGGGCCTCTGATACCCATGTGAGAGACCTGGACGGAGTTTCAGGCTCCTGGCTTGAGTCTGGACCAGCTTTAGCTGTTGTGGCCATTTGTGAAGTGAACCTATAGATGAAAGATTCTCTCTCTCTCTCTCTCTCTCTCTCTCTCTCTCTCATTCTCTCTCTCCCTCTCCTCCCTCTCCCTCTCCCCTGCACTCATGTGTGTGTGTGATTCTGCCTTTCAAAAATAAATATTTTTAAAAAGAGATGCTAAGAGACAATGAAGTAAGAATGGAGAAGTGCATGGATAGACGCAAAGCACAGAACACATTTTCCCTACATGCGTATTTCAGGCTGTTAATGACAAAATAAAAAAAATCAAATGCTAAGGCAAAAATTGAAGAAAAAAAAAACAGGCTGAACAAGTCAGCAAATTTTAACTATATAACTGCATTTGAATTATCAGTCTCAAGATCTGGCTGTCTTATGTAATGAAGTGTTCAAACTTTATTTCTAAATAGGAGAATAGAACAAATCCTTATAGGAATGCTGCCTCAGCACAGTGGAATCATGGAATGATGGAAAATGGAGGGATGATACACTTGCAGCAAACTACTCGTTCCCAAATCAGTGTTGCTAGTATATTTTGTTGATATTTTTGTATTTGGGAAAGATGTGGTATTACTTATAGGGTACTTAAATGTGAAGGGTGATGTCTCCCAATGAATGTCATACTCCTCACCCTCTTGGGAACTCACAGATGTCATGCATTCATCTATGCAAGATCTGCTCATTGTATATTCATCAAGTCAGGTGGCATCTCTCCACAGAGTTTAACACTGCCAGGTGCCAAGTGTTTTAACCCAAATTGTATTCTTGGGAGAGTCCAAGATCCCAAGTCTCCTTTGAAATGACATTGGAGATTCTTGGGTGAAGGTGATGATAATTAAAGTTCTGAATTGCCTGTGAAGTATATGCCTTTAGGATAAACCAGATATTTATAACCAACTGTGTTCTAAGGGGCAAAAGAAATGAGATACAAAGAATGAATAAAGTAAAGTTTGGAAGAATATTATTGATACTAATGTCCATTACAGTTGAACTTAGCAGTCATATTTGTTGAAATAGTTTTTGTATATTTTCCTCCCATGGGTATTACTTAAAAGAGGACTTACTATAAATTAGCAACTCTTATCCTCTGATACTTCAAGTAAAACTTGATCTCCAGGATGATTCCAACTTTAGTACACAGGATGTTCTTCCACAGTTTTTCACTAGGATTTGCAATTCATTCACTCTCCTAGGCCTAAGAAAGTTAAGTAATTTGCTCCAGATCTCACCAAAGATCCTCATTAAATCAACCTCCTTTCTAGAGAGTACAGGGATAAAGTGTCTGGGGATCAATCACCTCCAAAACTTCTTTACTCCAGTGTCTGGGTCCTAGACTGGTGATTGACTGATTCACACAGCTCTAGGCTGGAACAGAAGATCCTTGGATAAAAGTCACCATCATTCTGTAGTTTCTCCACTTGATCTCTCCAGTTTTGCAGATTCAGGACAGATGACTATTTTAGGTTGTTGCCCAGGACTCCAAATGTGCAGGGAGAGAAGAGAGAGAAGGGAGAGGGAGACAGTGTAGAGAGGGAGAGAGAGAGGGAAAGGGCTACGCAGAATTTCATAGAAGGTAATATTTAAAAATCACACAGCAGCACTCTGTAAAGCTCACCCATGTTCAGGGGAGGAAAGCTAGTCTCAAATCGTGATTGAGGAATGTCAATGTTATGTGATAAAAACAGCCCCTCTTTTAAAGTACAAGCTGTCATAGTCAGCCATTGGCCAAAACTGGTCACACGACCTCATCTACTCACAGGAAGGCTAAAATGGAGAATTAGAAATATGGGTTGAGTTGCAATAACAGTGACCTTAGGAGCCATACTTCAGACATTCTCATGCTGCATTGACATGGAAGCTCATAATATGTCTTGTTAGTGGGACTTTCTGGAGTTATACTTTGATAGTTTACTTTTTGCCTTGTGACTAATACAATGAAAAGTAGCCAGCTGAATAAGATCCATGTTTGCATTTGCTGTAGAAATACTGCTGAGAATGTTATCCATTGCACCAATATGGTCCATGTAAAACTTACTGGAATTCTTTCTTTTATATTGAAAACTTCTCTCTGCTTTAGAACTGGCAGCTTTCTTCCTTTCTAATAATGAGATCTATGCCATTTGTCGTATTCTCATTTTACTCTGGATGCCAGGAATTTCAGAACAAGCTCTGCGACTTAACTATCATGACGACATTAGCCATTCAGTAAGGTTGGACTACAGTGTGTTTCAGTTTTCAATATTCCCAAATATGTATTTTATTTCCTTAGCATTGTTAAGACATTATTTGTAATGGCACATAGATAAGGTCAATAAATAAGTAAGCATAAATTGGAGTATTAATCAACAGTAAAAATACAATAACTTGGATGAATTTTAATGGTGTTATGTTGAGTGACATAGGCAAATCTCAATAAGTGACATTCTGATTCCATTTATATACAATCTTGAAATGACAAAACTAATAGATAGGCCGGCGCCATGGCTCAATAGGCTAAACCTCTGCCTACAGCGCTGGCACACAGGGTTCTAGTCCTGGTCGGGGCGCTGGATTCTGTCCCGGTTGTCCCTCTTCCAGGCCAGCTCTCTGCTATGGCCCAGGAGTGCAGTGGAGGATGGCCCAAGTGCTTGGGCCCTGAACCCGCATGGGAGACCAGGAGAAGCACCTGGCTTCTGGCTTCGGATCAGCGCAATGCGCTGGCCGCAGCGCGCCGGCTGTAAAGGCCATTAGAGGGTGAACCAACGGCAAAAGGGAAGACGTTTTTCTCTCTCTCTCTCTCTCTCTCTCTCACTGTCCACTCTGCCTGTCCAAAAAAAAAAAAAAAAAAAAACTAATAGAGACAAATAATAAGCTAGTGATGGTTATGGCTTGGATAGAAGAAAGGGTATGGGTGTGACTATAAAGGGGTAGCCTGAGAGATATTTGGTTATATGTTGATTATGCTGGCAGTCAAACGAATCTATACATATAACAAAATAACACAATTGTAACACATTTCAGGCAACTATCAATTTCCTGGTTATAGTATTATATTATAATTATGTAAGAGGTGACTATTGAGAGAAACTGGATGAAGAGTACTTAGGATATTCTGCTCTATCCTTTCAACTTCCTGTAAACCTACAACTACTACAAAAATTATAAAAATGGTTAAATAACCATTAGTGTATTGCTGACCATCTATCATCTATCAATATATCTCCAAACATGTATAGCCTCCATCATTATCAGCATTCCCAACAAGAGGGGTATAGTAGTTACAAGTGAGGAAGTATATGGGAAATCTCTGTACTTTTTGCTCAATTTTGTAGTGAACATAAAATTATCCTAAAATGACATCTATTTTTAAAATCTTATCAATCTGTATATCGCATGTGGAAATTTCATTGCATAAAATTTGTATCTCAAATAGGATTCATTAAACAAATAAGCATTGCTATCATTATGTAATAAACAAGAAGGTGATTTGTTATACTGATTAGCTATTGGAGAGACCCTACATTAGTGTAACCCAAGAAGATATCAAACTTTTGAAAAGAGTAGTTTGCAATTTGGTTCATCAAACCATCTCAGAAAAAAATCTTGCAGATATTTATAGTCAGCCCACTTATATAAATGAATGCTATATAGTGCTGACAGTTTAAAGTGTAGGCCATCAGCCTGAATCAGATTGGGTTTATCATCAGGGTACGGAATGCTAGAAATGCAAACAAGCAGAAAGGAAACCTTTCAGGGTGAAAACAAAATGTTTTATTTGCCCAGCCAGCAACCCTAGGACCAGGAACCAAGCAGAATCGTGGGTGGGCACAGGTCACCAAGCCTTGCAGACCTTGTAGATGTGCACAGACACTTCTGAAATGAGAGTAGCCTGTGCAAATGGCTGGTGTAAAGAAATAGCTTGCGGGGCCAGTGCTGTGGCACAGCGGGATAACGCCCTTGCCTGAAGTGACGACATCCAATATGGGCGCTGGTTCTAGTCCCAACTGCTCCTCTTCCAATTCAGCTCTCTGCTATGGCCTGGGAAAGCAGTGGAAGATGGCACAAGTCCTTGGGCCCCTGCACCAGCGTGGGAGACCTGGAAGAAGTTCCTGGCTCATGGCTTCGGATCGGTGCAGCACCGGCCGTTGCGGCCATCTGGGGAGTGAACCATTGGAAGGAAGACCTCTCTCTGTCTCTGCCTCTCCTCTCTCTGTGTAACTCTGACTTTCAAATAAATAAATAAATAAATCTTTAAAAAGACAAAGAAGTAGCGTGGGACATCTGTCTCTTGCTGTGCAGTAGTGTTACTCATGATCAGAGTTCCATCTGTGCTGGGGCTATCAGCCACTTAGATGAGGGGACAAAATTAATATGTAATTGTTAAACTATACCCAATCGCCCACTTCAGAACATTTCTTTTTAACTGGCGATTTAAAGACACTCTTCTAAACTTTTTGAGGGCCAGGGCTGCACCAGCTGCCTTGATGAGACAGACTCACTGGGCAGCAGTGAAATGATTCCTGCAGAATCTGGTCACACAGCACAAACAAAAGAGCACTGGCATGATTTGATTCCTAAAGAACAGGGTTCAGGCACAAATAGTGCAAGCTTATCCCCATGAACTCCCTGGCAGTGAGGCCCAGGAAGCTGCATTTTAATGCATGTTAGGGCATTGTGTATGTTGGGAATCACTGGTTAAGGTATAAAGGAATGCAGCAGCTTCTTTTCATCACTCTCTGAGTAAATTTGAAGATGTCTTGTAGAACAAACAGATTTGCTCCCTCTTCCCATGCCCCCATTTGCAGGAGCCAAAAATCACAGAATAACAGGAGCGAGGTAGAAGACAGCAGGAGTTCGAAGGGCCAGAAGCCCTCTCCCCCAGATCCCTCCCCCACACACTGGGAGTAATTGATTCCTGTGTGACATAGCATTGCCAGATTTCTAAAAAATCTTTGAGGTGCACATGTCTCAAAAGAAACTAATAATGTAATTCTAGAAGTCCACATTGGTTTCCTTAGATACATAACACTGCACAAACAATTTGGTTGCAATTTTGAGGCAGTGGTTTCACAGTTACTTGATTAAACTATGGTGCCTTTTCATAAGAAGGAGATGGGCTGATAGCACTTGAAGGCCTTTGCTATTACCACAATTGCAAATTATGACTTTGCCTGCCTTTAATGATATTTTTAGCTGATTCCTCCTGCTTATAAATACATCCCCATATATTATTCCCATAACATCTTCCTCAGGATCACAGAGGCTTGTTTTCCAACTAAGTTAATGTGCAGCTTTTCTGAGAAAAACAAAAAGGAGTAAAGAACAAGCCTAACATTTAGCTTTTGAGAAAAATGTGCCATCAGCAAAGCCAGTGCCTCTAAATAATTGACAAGACATACTTCCACATGCCACCACGTTTTCCTTAAATCCCCCTGCTCTTTGCCAGCCCCTGACACTGTTAATTAAGTGAGTGAACCTGGGATGGGGGTTGGGGGACAACAGGGGACGGGACTAAGCTATGAGATTCAAAGCAAGCAAGCAAGAGAGAAAGAAAGCTGGGAAACGCTGATGAATCGCTGGGTATTCTAAAAGGGTGAGGTCATGCATTTCCCCTGAATAGTTATCTCCCTTTTTACTATGGACTACGTCATCCATTTCATTTGGGATTATTTTGTTTGGGTGTCAGGGATATTTGTTCCTGTGTCCAATCTCCCCCCCATAGAAACCAACATCTTATCTATAAACACAAGACACTGTATCCTTTGAAGCAGGTAGCCATAGAGCTGCTCAGCTGTTGTCCTTGACCTTAAGAGACTTTTATTTTTCTCTACTTCTCAGCCCAGATTCTATTTTCATGCCAATGTGACATTGTGGCCTTTCTTAGGAGGGCTTTGCATTTGTGCTGACTTGGTTAAATTGTGCCAAATACGTGATATATATAACATATATTTAATACATGTCATGTTGAACTGTAAGGAGCTAATTTTTCTGTATACATTGCGCTGGATAAAGTAGACAGCAAGATCTCATTAGCTGAAGTATGTCTAAAAGTTTGGGTGTGTTAAAGTTAACAAACATTAATAAACTTGAAAGTTTTATCTTGTTCTTTTATTTTCAGCTTTTGTTTTAAAATAGAAGCAAAGCAAAACACACTGATTCATTCGATAAAAATAAACAGTTACTTATTAATTCGTAGTTAGTTATTAGTAGCAAGTGTGTTACTTTTTTAAGTGTGTTAGTTGAAAAAACATTTTAGAACACCCAGATTTTTTCTCCATTTTAATCTAGGGATAAGAAAGTTACTGAAGGGGAGTAAATAGCTAAATAAATAAATAAAATCATAATTATATGTTCTTGAAAATAAATACAGATCATGATTTATGCCAATATTTACTAAATATTAGCATCTATTTATTTTAGTTTGGGGGAATGCACTCTTAGAGTTATAAAAATCAAGGTATCTGACTTATGACCTAAAATGAACCAGAGCACAATGCTTGGTGATGAAGGCTATAGGTATACAAATAACTTCTTTCTTTCTTCCCTTTCACAACTAGTGTCAAAGCGCTTACTATATGTTACCTGGCAATGCAATGCCTGAGAAACAGGTCCATTCTCATGAAATAATTGCAAAGATTATCTTTTTAACTAACTTTCTAGAAAATACTATTCTCTCTGAGATATATAAATGATGTCCAGGAAGACGAATTAAGATATGTTAATGGTCTGCAAAAATGTGAATGACTAAAATCTAAAATTGATTTTAAAATTAAATTAAATTGGTATAATTTTCTGTTATCAGTCTTTTTTTCAATGTTATGCAAGAAGACCATGAAGAGATAATTTTAATAACTTACAAATAGCATATTGTTCTGGATGTCCTCCACATTCTTCTCCAAGTTCATAACCAACCTTTTTGGCTCTACTCTGTACTACAGGTTCACAGGTATGGATGGTGTCATTGGGCCACCTTGTCCTGTGTCTTCCCAGTGGGTTTGGCCAATGAGGAAGCAATGAGGTAGATCAGATCCTAGAAGAATGGTCAGAGTGGCTATTCCACCACTGTCCTCCTTAAGGGGGGTCAACTGTGTCACTGCCTCAGGCCACCTTACTTCCCAAGCAATCCTACCCATACATTCACCTTCTCTAAGTTCTGGCAAACCACATCTTTAGCCTAGGGAGCAGTAGCAGCTCCTCACAGCTGCTAGATTTGTTGTTCTGACTCACCCTTGTTAAATTTCTCTATACTCACCCACACTATAAAGAAAAGAGTATCTTCATTAAAAAAAAAAAAAAAAAAAAAAAAAAACTCTTCAATTGCATCATTTGAAAGACTCATCTGTCCCCATCAGAACCTTAATATGGCAAGTACATTGACTATTAGATTGAGTCCAGGGCTGGCTCTGTGGCTTAGTGGGTAAAGCCACTGCCTGAAGTGCCAGCATATGGACACAGGTTCAAGTCCCGGCTGCTCCACTTTTTTTTTTTTTTAAGATTTATTTATTTATTTGAAAGTCAGAGGTACACAGAGGAGAGGCAGAGAAAGAGAGGTCTTCCATCCATTGGTTCACTCCCCAAATAGCCACAATGGCCAGAGCTGCGCTGATCCGAAGCCATAAGCCAGGAGCCTCCTCAGGGTCTCCCACGTGGGTGCAGGGGCCCAAGCACTTGGGCCATCTTCTACTGCTTTCCCAGGCCATAGCAGAGAGCTGGATCAGAAGAGGAGCAGCTGGGACTCGAACGCTTCAGGCCAGAGCATTAACCCACTGTACCACAGCACCGGCCCCTGCTCCACTTCTGATCCAGCTCTCTGCTACGGCCTGGGAAAGCAGTAGAAGATGGCCCACTCCTTGGGCCACTGCACCCACATGGGAGACCCGGAAAAATCTCCTGGCTCCTGGCTCACATCGATGCAGCTCCGGCCATGGTGGACATCTGGAGAGTGAACCAGTGGATGGAAGACATCTCTCTCTTTCTCTCTCTCTCTGCCTGTCCTTCCCTCTCTATGTAACTCTGACTTTCAAATAGATAAAATAAATCTTTTAAAAAAACTGAGTCCAAGAGCCTTTCTGTAGAGTTCTAAATTTTTTTAAAACTTTTATTTATAAATATAAATTTCTAAAGTACAGCTTTTGGATTACAATGGCTTTTCCCTCTCATAACCTCCTCCTACCCGCAAGCCTCCCATCTCACACTCTCTCTCCCATCCCATTCACATCAAGATTCATTTTCAATTATCTTTGTATACAGAAGATCAATTTAGTATATACTAAGTAAATATTTCAACAGTTTGCACCCACACAGAAACACAAAGTGTAAAGTACTGTTTGAGTACTAGTTATACTGTTAATTCACATAGTGCAACACAGTAAGGACAGAGATCCTATATGGGGAGTAAGCACACAGTGACTCCTGTTGTTGGCTTAACAATTGACACTCTTGTTTATGGCATCAGTAATCACCCAAGGCTCTTGTCATGAGTTGCCAAGTCTATGGAAGCCTTTTGAGTTCGCCAACTCCAATCTTATTTAGACAAGGTCATACTCAAAGTGGGAGTTCTCTCCTCCCTTCAGAAAAATGTACCTCCTTCTTTGATGGCCCGTTCTTTCCGCTGGGATCTCACTCACAGAGATCTTTCATTTAGGTCATGTTTTTTTCCACAGTGTCTTGGCTTTCCATACCTGAAATATTCTCATGGGCTTTTTAGCTGGATCTGAATGCCTATGGGCTTATTCTGAGGACAGAGTACTATTTAGGACATCTGCCATTCTATGAGTTTGCTTTGTAAACTTAATATTATATCTAAATTTTTAAATATTCTCAACATGCTAAGTATATTTATCCAAATTGACCAGTATTTATAATTGGAAATGTTAATGTTCTAAAGAATCGGAGCTGGTGTTGTGGTGTAGCAGGTAAAGGCACTGCCTGCAGCACTGCCATCCCATATGGGATCTCGGTTTGGATCTCGGCTATTCCACTTCTGATCCAGCTCTCTGCTATGGCCTGGGAAAGCAATGGAAGATGTCCCAAATCCCTGGGCTCCTGCACCCACATGGGAGACCCAGAAGAAGCTCCTGGCACCTAGCTTCAAATTGGTGCAGCTCTGGCCAATGCAGTCATCTGGGGAGTGAACCAGTGGACGGAAGACCTTTCTCTGTCTCTCTCTCTGCCTCTCTGTAACTCTGCTATTCAAATAAAATAAATAATTTTTTAAAATATGTTTTTGCTGTTGTTAGTATCATAATGGTGTTAAAACAAAATTTCATTGCTTTGTTTAAAGAAAAAATAAATGACTCTAGAGTAGGATTATAAAAGCAATGGAATTAAAATATCTCTAAAATACACTGATTAAAATTACCAGCTTTTTTGTCAGTTCAAATATATGCTTTATGTGGAAAGCAGGAAGTGTCTTTACCACTTTTGTAGTCCAAGCACCTGGCAGGGGTTGGTTATTGGTAGATTCTCATTAAAGGTGTGTTGAATTTAAAAAGAAATCAAGATGGCTTATTTTATTTTCTGAAATTTATTAAAAGGAGGACCTCTAATGATTACTGTAAGTGATATAATATATAAGAATTAGATTGCATCAAGCTGTGATATGAATTTATAAATATAATCATTATTACATGAGTAATAAAAACTTTGAGCCATTATGATTAGGTAATTAAATCTAATATCTCTTCTTTGATTTCCAAAACAACAACTAGATTCTCACACTTGAAAAATTTCTCTAAGAGCTCAGCATGAAATTAGAAAATATTTTAGAATTTGAAAATTGAGATCAAGAGAATCTAAGTGAATCATGCAGATCACAGCTGATTTGAAATGGAAACACTTCCTATTATATAGACCAATGGAAGCACTTGGATTTTGTTATATGGTCTCCTAGGCAATTCCAGCTTTCCCATGGACCAAGCACTTGGCATTCATTCTGAGAAGTAGGTACTGCTCGGGTGGGGAGCCTTTGAAATATCACACGTGCAACAGAAGGGACACAGGATAGGAGAGTTGGCTTACTTTTCTCACTTCTCTCACCTCACAGGATCTGCACAGCGTGGGCTGGTCCTTACTTGATCCCTGGCTGGATTCTCAAAGACCAACAGATTCCTGGTGAACTTCTAAGAAGTTGGGGATTTCAAGATGAGGGGAAGATAAGACAGCAGATACCCTTCAGGAACTAGGAAAACGTAAGTTCATCCTTGCTGCTTATCTTTTCCCTCTTCTCCATCTGCTCCTTTTTCTTCTGTATCTCCTTTATGTCTTTTGCTTTTTCTCCATTAACTTCTCTCATCACTGGCTTTCCCTCTTTTTTTTTTTTTTTAATTTATTTGACAGAGTTATAGACAGTGAGAGAGAGAGAGAGAGAGAGACAGAGAGAAAGGTCTTCCTTCCGTTGGTTCACTCCCCAAATGGCTGCTATGGCTGGCACTGTGCCGATCTGAAGGCAGGAGCCAGGTGCTTCTTTCTGGTCTCCTATGCAGGTGCAGGGACCCAAGCACTTGAGCCATCCTCTACTGCCCTCCTGGGCCACAGCAGAGAGCTGGACTGGAAGAGGAGCAACCAGGACTAGAACCGGCGCTCATGGGATGCCGGCATCCCAGGTGGAGGATTAACCAAGTGAGCCCTCTTTTCAATGAAATCCCACTTCTCATTAGTGTCTTATTAGAATTGTACCATTCTTTCTCCTGCTGATAATGTTGACCATATCTATTCTTTAATTGGTAGATTTACAAAGGGAATTCAATTCAATTCAATCAGCTTTTGCTGAAGGCCAGGCAACGTTGTTGGGAATATGTCACTGTGGTTAAGCTCAATGACTAAATGGAGACTTGAGATAGATAAGTAGGTAATAGTTCTGTAATTACTTTGAGTAGGAATCGATTTTGTGACATCTACCTGAGTGTAGTGACCCAGAACAGGCATTGTGAAGTAAATAGGCAATATTTAAATTGAACAATAATTTATCACAATAGGTAATTATGGAAAGAGAATTTAGATTGTTTCACAATTGGTAAAGGGGAAAAAAGCTGGAAAAGGGGATAAAACTAACCTAGTGAAAGCCTGGGCAAATGTTCATAGGTAGGGCTGGCGCCGCGGCTCACTTGGCTAATCCTCCGCCTGCGGCGCCGGCACCCCGGGTTCTAGTCCCAGTTGGGGTGTCGGTTCTGTCCTGGTTGCTCCTCTTCCAGTCCAGCTCTCTGCTGTGGCCCGGGAAGGCCGTGGAGGATGGCCCAAGTGCTTGGGCCCTGCACCCGCATGGGAGACCAGGAGGAAGCACCAGGCTCCTGGCTTTGCATCAGCACAGTGCGCTGGCCATGGCAGCCATTTGGGGGGTGAATCAACGGAAGGAAGACCTTTCTCTCTGTCTCTCTCTCTCTCACTGTCTAACTCTGCCTGTAAAAAAAAAAAAAAAAAAAAAGTTCATAGGTAGTTAGTGGTGATTCCTTGAAAATACTTCTAAATATGAAAGTGACATATTTGGTAGATGTAAGGTAATAAATGATCCAAACTGACCTGAATCAATTGAAAGCAAGTAAAATCATACAAAAGTAGATGAAACTTGGAACTCACTAGGATTTGTCTTTTCCTTGTCGCTAAGTGATTAGCTATGGACATAGTTCCAGAACCATATATTTTGCAAGTTTTATTACTGCTCAATTTGAACCTAAATCAAAATCATTTGGATTTATAGAGTTCTAATTAAAATTTTTAAAGATGGTTTAAAAATATAGAATTTTAAATGTAGTACGAGGAGAACACAGAAAGAAACACATTTCTTTAGTAAACAGGCAAGAAAATAAAATAAACAGGTTATACTCAACTACCATTCATTCATTTCTTTAACAAATGTTAATTGCCTACTTTTACCAGCTCAGTACATCTAAACATACCCAGATGTCAAGACTCTACAACATTTGTGAGTAGCTTGAATAATATCCTTTGAATAGGAAAATTATTTCTAAATCATTTAAGGTTATCTATTGTTTTGACATTTCCTTCTTAGACTAAATATTATCATAGTATTTGCATTTATAGCATATATTAACCTATATAACATATTAAGAAACAGTTTTACAAATAAGAATATTTATGAGATAATGGTTTCCCATTGCTTATGTTAAAAATCTGAACTCCTGGGGCCTGCACTGTGGTGTAGCTTGTAAAGCCGCCGCCTGCAGTGCTGGTACCCCACATGGACACTGGTTCAGGTCCAAGCTGTTCCACTTCTGATCCAGCTCTCTGCTATGGCCTGGGAAAGCAGTAGAAGATGGCCCAAGTCCTTGGGCCCCTGCACCCATGTAGGAGACCCGTAGGAAGCTCCTGGCTCCTGGCTTCGGATCGGCACAGCTCCGGCCATTGCGGCCAATTGGGGAGTGAACCAGTGGATGGAAGACCTCTCTCTCTCTCTCTCTGCCTCTTCTTCTCTCTCTGTGTAATTCTTTCAAGTAAATAAATAAATCTTAAAAAAAAAAAAAAAACTGAACTGCTTTTATCCATTGTTAAAATGTTTCATATCCTCTCAAGAAGTAAAACTGCTACTTTTGTTTCTGTTTAACTCACAGAATAATTTTCTCTCAGAGTAAAATCACTTCTTTTCTTATGTAAGTCATGTCCTAAAGACATACCTTAATATTTTGAATTCCATACTTCACTTACTGAGACATAAATGGCATGAATCATTTTTGAAGTGGGAAATAAAAGGCTGTTAAGATGAGCTGATGAACATTGTCTTAAATACCAGTTTCCTAACATCAAGGGTTACACCTGGAAACTGTTCATCATAACCAGAGGCAGGGCTCCTTGGGATGTGGCTCATCAGAATGACTAATACAAAGTCACTTTTCTCATAAATCTGCCTACTCTTCCACCATCTGTTATTTGCATTTTTACAAAAAGTTAAAAAATACTAATGGAATGTTTTGACCCAACTGCAGTAAAATTCACATGGTTTACTTTTTTTGTTCCTGAGATGACATTTTAGCCAAGCCTGTAATGTGGTATTGCATCAGATTATCTTCTACCATGAGAATTCCAGGTGAGACATCTAGAGGCAAAAGATGGAACTGCTGAAGAATTCGCTCTCAGTAGTAGTGTTTGTTTCAAGTCAATTTTGAGTTTAAAACAATCTTAATAGCTATGTATTGAGTGACTGCCCTCTGTCCAACTCTTAAGACTTTGCATGCTTTAATTTTCAGCATTCCATAGCTGAAAGTTTGTCTTTTTTATTTACAATGATTTGCTAGAATGATTTGTATATTTTTATACTATTGACACCAAAGAAGAAGCATCTTACCAAGTGAGTGAAACTATACACTTATAGAATGCATAGTATACGTTATTTCCATATATACACATATGCTTTTGTGTTTGTACAAATGCAAAAGAATGCCTGTTTGAAGCTATTAATATAGATAATATTTTATTCAAACCAGAGACATTTAAAAAATTAAAAAAAAAAATTCAGCCTGCTGAGCATGAGGTACTCTGCCAGGAACTAAGAAGACAGTGAGTGAAAAGGCAGAGGTGGTCGCTGCCTTGATGAATCTGACTGTTGCATGTGGATAGAAAGAGACTAAAAACTCAGAGCAACAATAGAATGTCTAATTTCAAATGATTGGAACTGCTATGAAGGAAAGTGGAATGCAAACTCCTGGAACCATCAGGTTTCATTGACAGAGTGACTTTGGAAGCCATGTGGCAATCAAACACCATATTTTACAAGTTGAGAAGGTGAAGTCTAAAGAGATATGGATTTATCCAATATCACACAACTACTAAATAGTAAATGTCAATTTACACACAGAGAAATGTGTCAGTTAATTCACCAAATAAAATGATTGTATCCAATTAAATGAGTCTTGATTTAACTAATTTTGCAGCAAAGAAATGTGATTAGAAAGGCAGTAGAAGAAAAGATTGCCCTTAGTTTACAACTGTCAAAAGATAAAGTTAGTGTTTTTTTTCAGGACTTTGTTTAGTCACTCTAATTATATTATATTGTGACAATAAACAAGTCTAACCTTCTAGTGAACTACAACAAAAACATCTATTTTACCCCATCTATTTTACACTTCGATCTTCTATGTATTGGTTCATAGTTTGCCTGCAACACTGCTTCATTTTATCTGCAGTTCTGGGAACCAGAATACTGGGAAAGTCTTTGAGCTGAAGTTCTACTGGTTAGGATGGCAGAAAAAGGACCGAAAGTGGTGAACCGTGTGCTGGATCTTGAAGCTTCTACTCAGAGGTGTCGTGTTCCATCTCTGCAAATAAGACCAGTCCAAGGACTGGTACTGAGTAGAGCAAGGACTCTAGTCAGAAGGGACACTGCACATGAAATAATAATGAATATTATGTGCTATTTAGGTGAATTATATATCATTTTTAACAGGAAAACTCTAAAGGATGCAATATTTCAGTGGAAGGGACAAAGAGTACAAGTTCCTGGCAGCTTATCTTAGTTAGTTATTTTTGATAGGTAGGAACAGTTTCCAAATCATTTCTTATAATTTTTGTTTATTTTCACTTTATTAAGAAGAGAGAGAGAGAGAGAGAGAGAGAGAGAGTTCACTCTTCTATCTGTTGGTTCACTTCCTAAATGTCTGCAATAGTGAGGAAGGGGCCAGGCTGAATCCAGGTGCCCAGAACTCAATTTGGGTCTCCCATGCAGGTGTCAGGGACACAAGTATTTGTACTTGAGACATCGTCTGCTGCTCCCCAGAGGATACACTTACAGGAAGCTAGATGGTAAGCAAAGGAGCCAGTACCCAAAGCCAGCGCTCTATTATGGGATGCTGTCATCCCAACTGGCATCATAACTGCTTTGCCAAACTCTGACCCCCGGGATTAAGTCTTGATACAGCAGTTGTTTACTCCTGCAGCTTGTATCTACTTTTTTGTGAGCCATTCTCCTTCTCTATTCTCAGCCCAACTATCTTTAAGAGTGAAACACCCAGATGTAAAGCAATGTACCACAATACGAAAAAGGCCATATCAAATTTAAAGGCAAAACACTGAAAGGTTTTCATCTCAGATAAAACAAGGATATTGACATTTGTCACTTCTGTCCAACATAACACTACGATTCCTAACCAGGACAGCTAGACAAGAGAAAGAAATAAAGAGCAACCAAATTAGAAAGGAAGAAAGCAAATTGTCCCTGTGTTCAGATGACATAATCATGAGTATAGAAAAACCTAAAACTCCAACTAAAATCTATTAGAACTGATAAGCTAATTCAGCAAAATTTTCCTTATATATATATATATATATATATCAACATACAAAAATAAGTAGCTTTTCTATATACAAATAATGAAATAACTAAAAAAAAAGAAATTATGAAATCAATCGAATTTACATTAGCTATCAAAGGTATAAATTATTTATTTATTTATTTGTTTTTTGGACAGGCAGAGTGGACAGTGAGAGAGAGAGACAGAGAGAAAGGTCTTCCCTTTTGCCGTTGGTTCACCCTCCAATGGCCGCTGCTGCCTGCGCATCTCGCTGATCCGAAGCCAGGAGCCAGGTGCTTCTCCTGGTCTCCCATGCGGGTGCAGGGCCCAAGCACTTGAGCCATCCTGCACTGCCTTCCCGGGCCATAGCAGAGAGCTGGCCTGGAAGAGGGGCAACCGGGATAGAATCCGGCGCCCCAACCAGGACTAGAACCCTGTGTGCCGGTGCCGCAAGGCAGAGGATTAGCCTGTTAAGCCACGGCGCCAGCCTAAAGGTATAAATTAAAAACCCAGGAATAAATTTCACCACGGAGGGGAAATTTCTACCATGACAATATAAAATATTAATTAAAAATTGAGCCAGCACTGCGGCTCAATAGGCTAATCCTCCACCTGTGGCGCTGGCACCCGGGTTCTAGTCCCAGTTGGGGCGCTGGATTCTGTCCTGGTTGCTCCTCTTCCAGGCCAGCTCTCTGCTGTGGCCTGGGAGTGCAGTGGAGGATGGCCCAAGTCCCTGGGCCCTGCACCTGCATGGGAGACCAGGAGAAGCACCTGGCTCCTGGCTTCAGATCAGCGTGGTGCACCAGCCGCAGCGCGCCGGCCGCAGTGGCCATTAGGGGGTGAACCAACGGAAAAAAAGGAAGACCTTTCTCTCTGTCTCTCTCTCTCACTGTCCACTCTGCCTGTCAAAAAAAAAATTGAAAAAGATAAAAAAAAAAGGAAAGATATCCCATTTTCATGTATTGGAAGAATTAATACTGTTAAAATTCTCACACTATGCAAGCAGAGCCAAAGTGATTCTTATTAAAATACAAAATACCAATCATCATGGATATAGAAAAATCCTAAAATTCATCAGCAATCACAAAAAGAACCCAAATACTGACACAATCCTGAGTAAAAATAACAAAACTGGGGCTATCACAATACTTGATTCCAGAACATGGTACAAACTACAATAACCAAAATGTTACTGGTACAAAGACATAGATAGGAGGAATGATTCTATCGTTCTACAGCACATTAGTATGACTGTGATTAACAATAATTTATTGTATACTTCAAAATAAATAGAATAAAAAGCATTTTAAACACAGAGAAATAATAAATATTTTGGTGATGGACATACTGAAAACCTGATTTGATTATCTCACTCTGTGAACATGTATCAAAAGATCACGCTGTACTCCATAGATATGTGCAATTATTGTATCAACTAAAAAGAAAACTTTTTAAAGAATGAAATACTCACTTTATAAGATGGGTAAGACGATCTTTGGTTCACATTCTTTTAACCATAGTGATTTGCTAAGAAGGACATAATTTACTGCTGGTCTAGTAAAAGAGACTCTGCATGCTTTTGTGGGAGTCATGGATAGATGGCATCATGAGAGAAAAATCCTTTCCTGCTAGAATCAGACCTTAGAAAATATGAATCAGAACTTGTTGCAGTCACTTTGTGCACACCCAGAGCCTGACAATGAGGTCCACATGGGAAGAGGGGAGTTTGATCTGAGATGCGTAGACAGTCAAGTTCTTTGTGATGGTGTCCGGGCTTCCGACTAAAGCTGCTCCTGAGGACAACATTCTTCTTGGGCTTTCCAGTGACTGAGACACTTTTCTTGTTGCTACAATCATTGTGATTTGATCTTTCAACACTTGCAATGTGAATATATGTAATCAACGTTTTGAGCAACTTCCTCTATGTTGTCTTCTCTGTTAGAAAAAAAAAAAAAGGAACAGATAAGTAGGTTATTGGATTAGCTGTCGTCTAGATTTAGCATTCTGTAATTCCTTAATCTAAGACACCACACCTCATTCCACAATTAAGATCCTTCTAGAAGGATTACTAGATCTAATTGGGATTGGATTTCTGGTACTCCTCTAATCATTTTGATGACCGGAACTGCTCTTTTCCATGCTATTGAAATTTTATTCTGACACAGATACTCTAAAAACATCTCTTCAGCATTGAGGAACTAACACAAAATAAATCCACTTACATAGTTTGAATTCTTTATTAACTAGTAATTTGAAATGTCTCTTCTTCTTTGGATAGGTGTCCGTAGAATTTAGACTATCATCTGTACTCAGCATTCCCACTGCAGCTAGGCCATTCTCTAGTTTTCCCATTTTCTGGTTCCCAACCACAAGCTGTCTCTTTTCACTACTGATCATTGTTTTTTATTTTAGCTACCAGAGGATTGGTCCACTTGAGTCCTTTTTTTTTTTTTAAGTTGAAATTCATTATTTTTTTTACCTATATTACTTCTAGAAAACCCGAGCACATGTGGCAGGTATAAGACATCAGACTTTGTCCAGATGGGTCTCATAAGTCATACTTGAATTTTGAGAACAGCCTTACTCACCATGAAGCATATTGAAAATATGGGATCAGGAACACAGAAGTAAACAAGGCTGCTGGAGTCTTCACCAATCTGAGTACCAAATAGGTTTCTGAGCTATCAGGAATAAAGTATTCTCTTCTATTTTGTTACTCATAAGCTGTCTAACGAGTTACTATGTGAAGTTTCCTTCTAATGTATTTTTTCTTAAACTTATTCTCAATTCTTAAATAAAACAATTTTTAATTGAAAGAAGAACATTTTCAGTTTTCTTGAGGAAAAATTTGATTCAGGTTTTTGATACTACTCAGGAGGGGGAGCACGCACATCCTAATTTTTAAAAAAGCAATATTTGACCCATTTATGAATCTGTAAAGAATGTTTTGATGTTTTTAATTTGTAATGAAAGACTTCAACTTATAAGTAGTGGTTTTGCAGCTATAAAAGGAAACTCCAAGATCCAGCAACATGTTACAACTAAAGCTGATAGAAATTCAGTTCCACAAATGATACGGAACTCATAAAACTTAAAATCGCCATGGTAAGTATGGTAGGAGTGTGCAGCTACAGCTGAATCTTTGCATTCAGTGAGTGTAAGCATAAGTGCATTAAGATGTATTTTAGAGTAGAAGAGGTCCCACATATTAAGGGAAAGACATCAGAAACATATCCTGGAGGAAATAAAAATTGAAGTATATTTTGTGAAGTTTGAAACTACTAAATTCAAAACTATAATGATGATGATAGTCAAAATTAGAAACAGCCAAACTAACAATGAATACTAAGAAACACCTTTTATTAAAGTCCTATTGAGAACATGTGATTGAACCTCATGACATTGAATCCTCATGACATAATCGTGAAAGTGCTTTCTCTTCATTTTAGAGACAAGCCCAGCTGCAGCATAGCATGTTGAAATAATTTGTCTATGGTCACACAGCTGCAAGTGTTGGGAATTGGAATTCAAACTCAGGTCTATCTCACTACAAAGCCTGAGCACTCATCTTGTGTCATCAGCTTGCATTGTTTAATCCTCCTTCCTTCTCTATGTTCTGCACTTTCCCTGTTTTGAGCTCTTGGCTCACTCTGTCCTATAGTGGCCACATCAAAGGCCTTACATGTTAACATGAAGAATAGTGGAAGTGACACTACAAAGAACAACATCTTGCCAAAGACTCTCCAACCAAAACAGAGAACCAAAGAGAGTTCCTTTCCCTGAGAGCTCACAATAGGTGAGAAACTTTTTCTATGTTCTTCTTTCCTAGAAAAGTTCAGGATCATTTCCATTCTCATGGGGGTCAACTAGTAGAGAATGCCCCACCAAATAAAGGTGAGTTCTTCAGTTTCAAAGACACAAGTAAGGGGAAGACCTAAAACTCTCCCAAGCCCCTGAAGTCTTACAGATGGCATTAGAATACAGATTCCATAAAGAAGTGTGATATCAAAGGATGCATCCTGAAGTGTTGCCCAATTTTTGATGGATTCATCATAAAATTCACTGTGAATAGAGATCTTGCTTTGTGACTAAATTGATTAGGTATATCTCTTGGGAAATACTATTTTAAGAACTATCCTTGAAACACTTTAAGTGTACTATAGCTTTCTTTTCATTTTTAAAGTTATTTGTTTATTTTATTTGAAAGGTAGAAAAAGAGTGAGAGAAAAAGAGAAGACAGAGGGAAAAAGACAGAGAGAAAGTAAGGGAGAGAGGGAGAAAACTTCCACCTGCTGGTTCATTTTCCAAATGCCCACCACAGCAAGAGCCAATCCAGGCCAAGCCTAGGAGACTGGAACTCTGTCTGGGTCTCCCACATGGGTGGCAGTGACCCAAATACTACAGCCATAACCACTGCCTCCCAGTGCATATCGGCAGGAACCTGAAATGAAGAACAGAACAGGGATGCAAACAGATAATCCAATATGAGATGCAAGCATTCCAAGTAGCAGCTTAACCACTAACCCAAAATACCTTCTCTTAGAATGTTAAAAGAACAATGAGCACCCCATGGGAGACCAGGATAAGCACCTGGCTCCTGCCATCGGAACAGCGGGGTGCGCCGGCCGCAGCGCGCTACCGCGGCGGCCATTAGAGGGTGAACCAACGGCAAAGGAAGACCTTTCTCTCTGTCTCTCTCTCTCTCTCACTGTCCACTCTGCCTGTCAAAAATAAAAATAAATAAAAAAAAAAGAACAATAGTTTTATTGGCCTAAGAACTTTGTCAAAAATAGGATCCAGAGTCTGTCAAACAGAATCACAACATTTGGTTTTGGACTTTGGAGATACTGAAGGCAAGTATCTTCTTTTGTGATGTGTGATTCCCTATGAGGATTAATATTCTTTTTTATATTATTTATTTATTTGAAAGTCAGAGTTCCACAGAGAGAGAAGGAGAGGCAGAGAGAGAGAAGTCTTCCATCCGATGCTCCAACTGGTCACAATTGCCGGAGTTGTGCCAATCTGAAATCGGGAGCCAGGAGCTTCTTCTGGTCTCCCAAGAAGATGCAGGAGCCCAAGGACTTGGGCCATCTTGTACTGCTTTCCCAGGCCATAGCAGAGAGCTGGATCAGAAGTGGAGCAGCCAGTACTTGAACCAGTGCCTATATGGGATGGTGGCACTGCAGGCAGCAGCTTTACCTGTTACGCCACAGTGTCAGGTCCAGCCTTCTTTATTGATGACTGAAACCTGAAGATCTTTTCGTTTCTGGTGTTATTTTTAAATGATTCTATTTCTCTATCATTCAATTGCTTCATCTCAGAATTTGCCCGTGGGCCCTTTGAGTTGTGACAAACAGCTGGTACATGACAAGTTGCCAGAGTTAACAGCCGCCCGTCACACTCCATTGCCAACCATGACACCAATGATGAACGCAACCCCAGTTTTAAATGGACCCATTTTTTTAACCTCAGAAAATTGTCTTCATGACTTTGAGCTGTCTAGAGAAAAAGAACATATCCACGATAACCTATATCTAATTCATCATTTCTTTAATGCTTGTCTCCTATAGCCTTTTAGCAATAACCAAAAGGTCATACAAATTAAAACTGCAGGCCTAGAAGCATATGAAGAATGAAGCACTTTCCTAAGGACCCACATGAAAAATATGGCAAAGTCTAACAGGAAAAATGTGGAAACTGCAGCTAATACTTTCTAGGGCAGCAACCTATGTAATAAATTAGAAAATGGTGCAAATTTCTATCATAAAAGAGATATTGTATAAGGAGCTGTCGAAGAAGGTGGCAACATTTTAATGCAGGTTTGTATAATACTCATCACCATACCTACATCAAAGATTGCCATTCCTGATTTCTGAAATAAAAATCATCACATACAAATCACTCATTCTCAAAGATTAATGTTCAAAATTTCTAACATTATACTTTGCTTATTTGGAATATTCTCATTTTTCCTTAATATAGAACAAAACTTCCACAGTAATCCAATAGAGAAATAACTCATTTCACACCAGAGTTACACTGTTCTCACCACATAAGAGTGTTGAATTCAGTCTGAGTCACGTAGCAATACAGCACAAGAATTTGATCAATGTAGAGGTATGAAAAAGAAGAAAGAACAGTAAGTAAATGCCAAGAAAACAAAAGAAAAAAATTAAAAAGTGACCAAATATCAATATTTTAAAATGTTATAAATGTTTTGGTTTAGGTTCTATACTAAAAATTAGAGACATTCAAATTAAATCATTAATTTAATTAATCCTCAATTACCTTTTAAAAGAAATGCAGATAGTCCTAAAATAGAAAAAATGATGAAAGAAATAAGACATTACCAGAACAGAAGGGGGGGGCGGACAAACTAAATAAAGAGGCATAGTAAAAATCATAAAGGTGAAACATTCAGTCACTGTGTTTGCCTATACTGGTAAAAGGCACCTACCTGCCCCACCCCACCCCAACCCCTGCCCCACGCCCTGACAAAGATGTGGTAGCCAAAAATCATTAAAATACCTAATAATACGAAATCAAAACAAGACATTGTCCAAAGTCATAGAGTGTAAAAATTGTAGAACGAGAGCTCAAACCACTTTTCCTGAACCTGAAACCCAGTTGCTCTTTCTATATGGATCGGGTTTCAAAATTTGGCTGCTACTGGGCACCATGGTGAGGTCAACTCCAATAACATAAATTCAAGTGTGCACCACTTTAAAGCTTCTTGTGTGGCAGGTCTGGCACCCTGTGACCTTTGCCAGAGATTAAAAGCATTGTCGTCACTAGTGGGGGCCCATGGAAATTTAGCCGCCTCACCTGGGTCCTCCATTGCCCTCTCCAAATAACTCCCCATCGTGTTTCCTCTCCAGGCACTCCTGTTGACTGCGATAAGATTTTTTTCTTTCTTTCTTTTTTTTTTTTTTTAAACATCACCTCTTCTACCCTCTATCCTAACCCTATTCTGTGAAGATGTTCTCCAATGTTTTTGTCTACTCCAACATACTTTGCCATGGGGATACCTCCGAAGACACACCAATCGGTGGCACCACAAAGGCTTTTGGTCCTCAAGACTAAATTCCAACCTCCTTACACTAAATAGGATGAGCAAAGGAGGCCCTGAAAAGCTGGGAGGGAGAAGTCAGCACCTCTGTTGTGGACCAAAACGTGGCTTCACTTTTCTGGTGAGAAGTTTAAAAAAGCAAAACACTGGCTGCTCTCTTCACTGGATCCCCAGAACATTCCACCAGCTATCTCCTTTGGTATCCAATATGGCAATCCACATCATCCAACACTCTTGGCTACTTACTTGTTTTGTATTATTTATTTCCAGTGTTATATTACAAGTTTATTGTTTTTAATTATCTTTCCCAATAGGGCATAAACTATTTGAGGATACAGTTTGGGTCTATTTCATTCACTGTATCTCCAACCTCCTGGCATATAGTAGAGGCTCCATAAATATTTAAATATTTGTGGAAGGAGAAATGACTGATGGAATGAAGGGAAGAAAGAAGGAAGGAAAGAAAATGAAAAGAAATGAAATGGTGAGTCTTCTTTTCAGCTTATTTTTCTAGAACAAGAGCATACTCTATGCTTCCACATAAAACTAACGATCTCTATTTTCCCATAATATTTTAGCATGCTTTTCCTTTCTACAATTACATTTGTTTTGCATTTGAATATCTTCCTGAATACTTGCTTAAAAAGAAATCAAAACTAAATTACTTCTATAGTTGAGAAGTAGTTACTCTGACTAAGCAATCAGTTTCCTTTTATATGCTTTTTCTGTAAAGCCAAAGATTATTTCAAAAAAACAAATTAACTTGAAACACCATAATTATTGGTATTTTTCTGCCAGATGCTTAAGCAACCACTAAGACACATCCTTGCATATACTCCCTTATTCATACACACTTCTGGTGAGCTGCATTCAAAGCATTATATTTGTATAAAAACATGTTGCCTCAGTGAAAGGACCAGTGAAGTACATGACATTGGGCAGGTAGCCTGCAAATCAGTTTCTAACCATCTGAAAATGTGGTAAATTTGAATTTTTATGCAATACCATAAAGAGATGGATAAAAGTTAAATTATTAAGATTTATGTATCAGAGTGTCTTCCAGATAATACCAAAGATATTGTTATAGCAAGTACTTTTACCCCTGAGGGATTTTGACACTTTACAAAATGATCCAATTAGTTTTCTCAGTATCTTTATTAAATATCCAATGTCATTAAAAAGCAAATAATTCACTTCTATTGGAACATATCTTAAGGCATTTTTTGTTAATGGATGCTATTTGTCTGGCCTATGTGGGTTAAATAACACAATATCATCTTTAGATAAAGTCCTTTCAAATTGTATTTCCATCTAAAGTATTCTTCAAGTTAATACCTAATGAAGAAAATAGAGTCTTAAAAATGACTGTGGTAATAATTATACGCAGTTTCCTGTAAGGTGCAAGAGGGGATGCAGCCCTGTGGGGACCTTGATTTCAGCTTGTGAAACCTCCAGCAGAGAAATGGGTGTCAGATAAGGCACTAAGCTTGTTGTCATTTGCATCGACAAATAACTAAAATACACCACCTGTATTTGTATTTTTTTAGAGATTTATTCACTTATTTGAAAGTCAGAGTTACACAGAGAGAGGAGAAGGAGAGAGGGAGAGGGAGAGGGAGAGGGAGAGGGACAGGGACAGGGACAGGGAGAGGGGTCTTCCATCTGCTGGTTTTCTCCCCAGTTGTCCACAACTGCTGGAGCTGCACCAATAAGAAGCCAGGAGCCAGGAGCTTCTTCCAGGTCTCCCACACATGTGCATGGGCTCAAGTGCCCGGGCCATCTTCTACTGCTTTCCCAGGCCGTAGCAGAAAGCTAGATCAGAAGTAGAGCAGCCAGGACTTGGACCAGTGCCCATAGGGGATGGCGGCACTGCAGGCGGCAGCTTTACCCACTATGCCATGGCGTTGGCCCCTGTATTTGTATTTAGAATTCATTTTGTACACAGGTTGAAACAGGTGAACTTTGGGATGTTTGACCAATTTTGACATGAAAAAATTGGCATTCATGAGGTTCAGTATTAAATCCTTTGACTAGTATGGCATTTTTTAGTAGTGGGGTTAAGGCTCCTAGTACTTGAATATACCACAACTACCTGGTAGTATGTGTTTCTGTAAGGTCGGCAGGAGAATCTCTGACTTCTCTATCAAATCCCAGGACTCTCTTCTAAAGGACTCTACCTGTTTAGGTAGGAGCCACCCAAGATAATCTCCCACTTGATTAACTGAAAATTTGCTGATTAAGAACCATAATTCAGTCTGCAATGTTCTTTCCCCTTTGCTATATTCTACTGGTTAGAAGCAAGTGACAGCCCTTACCCACACTCAAGATGAGGAGCTTATACGAAGGTGATAGTCACAATCCTTTTCAGTCTTTCAAGACCTGGTTAATTTGCCAACAACATGTAGTTAAGAGAATGGTCTGAACGTATTATCCAGAACATCACAGTCTGTCTGTTTTTTTTTTTTTCTCTGTCTTTATCTCTCGTTCTCTCCATTGTCCCGCTGTTGTTTATCTTACCCTACATACTACAAGCAATTTTCCCCTTACACAATTTTAAAATTTTTTTGATAATTTTCATTATTTGTCTTTTGACTACCATAAAATATGTAACAACTGTATTGCTGAGATATGTTATTTTTGCCAATATATTTTATGGTAAATGTCTGAGGCTACTTACTTATGCCCAGAGACATTTTATCTATTGGCAAGATCATGAGACTTTGTATTTTGTTCAAATTGCTTTGGTGCTCCTGTTCGCTTGATGCATTTATTCATTCAAAATCTTTTTGAAAAGCCTATCCTGTGTTAAGGGAAGGGATAGATAAAGGTAGATTCAAGAGCTCAGTTTTCAGAACAGAGGAGGAGACAAAATTGTCAAATAATTACACAAAAAGTAGATAAATAGAGAAATTTTGACTGTAACTAGCTGTCAGACAAAAAAGTACATGGCTTTAAACTTGGATGTCCTGTCAAGTAGGTCTGGATACACTGAATTAAGGTTGCGAGATCTACAAGGTGAGAAGGCAGAATGAAGGGAAACAGACAGGAACAGAGATTCCATACATGGGACCCTGCATGTGGCAAGGCCCTGTGGTAGAAGGCAGCATGATAAGAATGAGGGCCTGAGAGTAGCCCTGCCAGGATGGAGTAGCAAGATTGTACAGAATGAGGCTAAAGGAGCACTTTAGGGACCAGATCACACAAGGCCATACGGAACTCCATTATTATTCCAAAAGCAGAAGATAACTGATAGGTTTTAAGCAGGAGAAGTAGCTTAATTTTTATTTATTTATTTATTTTTTCTTTTGACAGGCAGAGTGGATAGTGAAAGAGAGAGACAGAGAAAAAGGTCTTCCTTTGCCGTTGGTTCACCCTCCAATGGCCGCCGCGGCCCATGCGCTGCAGCCAGCGCACCGCGCTGATCCCAAGGCAGGAGCCAGGTGCTTCTCCTGGTCTCCTATGGGGTGCAGGGCCCAATCACTTGGGCCATCCTCCACTGCACTCCCTGGCCACAGCAGAGAGCTGGCCTGGAAGAGGGGCAACCGGGACAGGATCGGTGCCCCGACCGGGACTAGAACCCGGTGTGCCGGCGCCGCAAGGCGGAGGATTAGCCTACTGAGCCGCGGCGCCGGCAAGTAGCCTAATTTTATAAGAGCAACCAAAAAAATAATTAGTGGGCATTCATAGCAGCTCTGCTTCAAACAGGAGGTTAATCAAGATCCAAAGTAAAAGAGTGGTAGTCAGAACTACGAGCTAACATTTATAGACTTGTTGAGGGCTTCATGTAAGATCATCAAACATCCCAGTTTTCTTGGAATCAAGGGAGTTCACGGGATGCTAGTTTGAACAAAGAGTTTTTAGAGTTAGAATCAAGAAAGTCTCTGGCAAACCTGAATGAGTTGGTCATCCTAAGAGAGAAAGTGAAGGGTGAGTGTATCAGGCTTGAAAGTGAATGTCCTCACTTGGGCAGATTCTTCAGAATCTGTCTCATATTGTAAAAAAAAAAAAAAAAAAAAAAAAAAAAAAAATTGCACTGAGTTATTTTATGTTACACTGAAAATCAGTTTGCAGATCCATAACTTGTTAGCATTTTGTTGCTCAATCATCTAGTGTTTTCTTATGTAGAAACTACAGTTTATTCATTCAGCCAGTCAATATTTTATGGTACATGTAGTAAACCCATGGAGCTGTCATTCTACTTAGGACTGAAGAGAGAATAGGCATGTAGAGAAGTAATGTGGCAGATTTCAGTTAGAATTATGGAAAATGATTACCCATGAAGACAATTTCTAAGAGCAGTGGTGGGAACTCCGCGAAGGAGAAACAGTAATTAGACTTAATGGTCCCTTAATTCACACAACTCTCTTCCAGCCGCAGATTTTACTCCCCAGCTAGCAAGTGCTCTCCTAATTTGATCTGTGTCTCTTTTTATCCCATTCAGTGGTTAGCATTAGCAAAATTTTCCATCTCCTTTGATCAAGGAAATTGTCTGGATGATTATTGACAGCTTGAAAACTGAAATCTTAGATCTTGACTGTGGTGGTAATTGTACAAATCTCTATATGTGGTAAAATCACACACATACAAAAATAAGTACATCTAAAACTGAAAGAAACATAAATAAAATCAGTAGGCTATATATCACATTCATTTCCCTGTTTTCATATTGTACCAGAGTAGTGTAAGATATAATCACTGGAAAAACTGAGTAAAAGGTACGAGAATTTCTCTCTGTGAGACAACTGCATTGAAATCTACAGCCCTCTAAAAATAAAATTATAATAAAATTTAAATCTTAAGAACTGCATTCCTTCGTATCATTTGAATCAAATTTGAGAGCAGAATTAGAAGAGGTATTTTAACGTTCCAGGGAAGTGACTCTCAATCCGTTGGCCAATGTATCTTCTGGTTAAATTAAGTTAAAAATAACATTCAAAGGAGCAACAGAGAGGTGACTGTTTCCTCCTTTTTTTTTTTTTTTTTTTTGGCTTGTTAGGACAGTGATGGAATATTTTCCTTTGCAACAAATTGTTCCCAGCAGCTACCATCCCCTTTTTTTGTCTAATTACACATACATTAATTCTATATGCACATCTAATATGCCAATTGAAAAATTAAAAGGATCTTTATTTTCTTTACTTTAATCTGTCATGCTTTTGGAAGTACAGAAAGGGAAAAATAAACATAGGCAATGGTGTGATTTTTCTGTGAGGTCTCATCTTTAAAATTTAAATGTGCTAATAAACTTAAGATGTAAACTATTTTCTAACATGATATCAAGGAACCAATTTTAAATTCTAAGACAACAATCTTCGTCTGAAACTAAAACAACTGCTCTTTAGTTCGTAACTTGAATGTTGTAATGGTTCATTTTATGTGTCAACTCCATGGGGCCACAGTGTGTCCATATCCTTGGTTAAACATAATTCTGAATGTGTTTGTAGAGGTGTTACTGGATAAAATTAACATTTGCATTGTTACATTGTATAAAACAGATTTTCCACCCTTGCAAAGATAAGACCCATTCAATTAATTAAATGAATAGGAAGGAAAAAAAAATGACCCTTCTGCAGGTAAGAGTGGATTCCCTCTTGCATGATTCCCACGAGCTGGGACATTGTTACTGCTGCCAGACCTGGACTGAAACTTGACTTTTCCTCTGTGGGTGGTACTGCTCCTGGCTGGGATTCTACCTGCCCTGTCCATGCAGGAGGTTGAGAAGGCATGGCGCACCATGCCTCCTGGGAAGGACCCCACAATCTGACTGTTGGTAGGTGGCAGTAGCCCCAGGCACTTTTCCCCACCCTGCTCCCTGTTAAAGGGTCCTGTAATTGCCAATCAGACAAACAGCCCCCGGGTGTGGCCCAGGCCCATTAGGACCACCTGGAAAGCTATCCTAGCTACATGATAGGAGCTGATTGGAGAAGCATAGCGGTGCCAATATTGGTTCTATCCTATAGAATTAGTGTTGCCCTGAATTAGGTACGCCCCTTCTGCCTGCCCTTTAAAAAGTGTGCGTGGTCATTAATAAAGCGGACATGTTCACTGAAACTTGTCCCCAGTGCTTCTTGCCGAAGGACACCGTTGCCTCGCCATCCTGGCAGTGTGCCGGCCTTGTGGGTCGAGCTGGCATTCCTCCACTTTAATGAAACCTGCTAGGATGTGAGACAGACCTGTCCCGTGGGTTCTCCTGGGTCTCCTCTTTGCTGAGCATGACTTGTGATTTTGATCACGCGATTATGACCCAATTCCTTATGATAAATCCCTATATAGACTGCTGATTCAAATATAAATGTTTATTATATGTATGATTTGAATGATTTAAGTTTTTCAATTTATTTATTTGAAAGCCAGAGAGAGAGGAAGAGAGAGATCTTCTATCCACTCGTTCACTCCTCAAATGCCTGCAATAGCTTGGGCTGGGCCAGCCAAAGCTGGGAGATTGAAATTCCATCTGGTTTTTGCACATGGGTGTCAGGGACCCAAGTATTTGGGTCATCACCCAATGCCTTCCCAGGCTCACTAACAAGAAGCGGGCTTGAAAGCGGAGCAGTGAACACTTGAACTGGGGCTCTGATACAGTAAGCAGGTATCCAAAGGCATCCCAAGAGGTGGCTTAACTCACGACAGAACAGTGCATGCCCAATATTTTTAAGGTTAAAGCATATCAGGTCTTGTGTATGTTTGCATATCTGTCTCACATTCTAAACATTCCTTGAGAAACTGCTTGCTGTACCAGCAACACATAAAAAGGTAAACAGTGGGCAAAAGTATGGCAGAAATATAATCCCCATCCTGAATCAATTTTAAAAGAGTAGATATTTTCTATAATGTATGCAGCAAATATGGATGATGAAACATACATGAATACCAACTTATTAGAGCATATATATCTTTGTATAAATACACATGCACATATAAAATATATGCAAAGTGAAAGTTAACTCAAAGATGTTGCCACATAAAAATGATATTTGATAGGAATGTCTGCGAGATGAATTTGGTACAAATAATGAAAGAACAAAGTCATTGACTAGAAAACTAAAGAAAAATCTAGAAAATTATTTTACAGTGTAAGCTGTGAAATAAAGGAAACCCGAGAAATGTGAATGGGAGAGATAAAAGAACTGGGGTTGGAGGACATACTAAATGGATTAATTCTTAAAGATGTGTGGTTTCAGGGAGCAGCAGGGTAGGAGAGGTCTCCAAAGAAGGAATGGAGAAAGGGTTGGTATTTGAATCTCAATTATTTTTCCTCACCTCTAAATGTAGCAAGTATACCAAGATGGTGGTTAACCTGATGGTGTGATACCTGCATCCATCTCAAAGCACCAGTTCAAGAACCAGCTACTCAGAATCTGATCCAGTGCCCTGGGATGTACCTGGGAAGGCAGTGGAGGGTGGCCAAATACTTGAGCCTTCACCTAGGTGGAAGACTCAGATGGAGTTCTGGGCTCTTGGCTTTGGCCTCATCCAGTTTCAGCCATTGTTGCCATTTGAGGAATAAACCAGCAAGTGGAAGATTTATCACTCTCTCTCTCTTTCTCTTTTTCCTCTCTACCCTCCCATCACTTTGCCTGTCAAGTAAATAAATAAATAAATACATAATCTTTCCAAATTAAAAAAAAATTTAAAAATGTTTATATAAGTTTTATTCAGATAGACACAGGCCTAATTCCTTTTAATGAGTCTTGGGAAGTATTCCAAAGTAGTCAAATTCTAGTCACAACTTATTTGCCCATGGCCACAAATTCTTGTTTATCACTACACAGTGAACATACATTAGCTTAGCCCAAAATAATGGGCTTTAGCTAACAGGGGGATGAATTTCTTACAGGTTAAAGATTACTTTCTTTATAACATAATAGTCCACAAGCATCTCAGAAAATAAATCAATAAAAAGTAAGCTATTGAGCAATTTTAAGAAGGACGTTTCAGGGAATAGATAAATAATGTGTAGATAAAGAATGAAGGATTGCTCCACGTTCCTCCAGATGTCTAAGAGTAAACAGACCCTAGGTACACATCACCCAAAGCAAACTGAGCTGATGGATAAGACAATTAGCAATGTGGTCAGCATTTGCTAACACCTGGAACACCAGCATTCTATATTAGAGCACTAGATGGAGTCTGGTTGTTTCACTTCCAATCCAGCTTCCTGCTAATGCACTTGGGAAAGCAGAGGATGGTAACTCAAGTACTTGGGCCCCTGCTGCTCACATGGGAGACCTGGATGAGGTTCCAGATTTAACATGGCCCATTTTCAGCTGTTGCAGCCATTTGGGGAGTGAATCAGTGGAGAGAATATCTCTGGCTCTCTGAAACTCTGCCTTTCAAATAAATAAACAAATCATAAATGATAAATCGCTGTGTCTGGGTGCTCTTCAGCCAGATCTCAGTATCTGTTTCTCTTTAATGCTTTCAGGCTTTCCATAGGTTGTTTGTTTGCATTTACTCAGTGTTTACTGAGACTCTAATAATAAGCTTTTCAGAAAATCTAATGGATGGTAGATTTTTGGTGCAATAAGACACCTTTTGCAATGCCTGTCTCCCATAATAGAGTGCTTGTTTGAGTCCTCACTTTGCTACAAATTTCAGTATTCCAGTCTCCTGCTATCACACACCCTGCGGTACAGCAGATAATAGAACAAGTACTTGGGTGACTACCATCCACATGGGAGACTCAGATTGAATTTATTGCTCCAATTCCAGCCCAGCCCAGCCCTGGCTATTGCAGGCACTTGGGGGCTAAACTGGCACAGGAAAATGTATGTGTGTGTGTGTGTGTGTCTGCGTGTCTGTGTGTCTTCGCTACTGTCTCTCCAACTTTAATATAAAATGAAAGTTAAAATGAAAAACAGAAGATACAGTAAGAAGGAAGAGAGATTCATAAGGGTAGGGAGTGCTCTGACATTCAGCCACACAGTCTACTTGGTTGATTTGTTTAAGGAAAATTAAGCTGTGACTTCCGGTGCTCCTGAGACTGTGGTGGAGACTGATTTTGGAGAACAGTGATCATAACTCCATAGTTCCTGTGATGCAAGGACCCATGGGCCTGAGAGGAAAGCCACTACCTTTCTGCTTGTAAAAAAAAAAAAAAATCTTGGCAAGGAAGGTTGTTAACACTGGAACTGGATTTTAAATGAAATGGTGTAATCTGTTTCAGCGGAGTTTTTTATAGACAGAACTGAGTTTAATATGTCCTGGAGACTGAAGTTGTAGTTCTGCACAAGGTAAACTATAAATTAAATGACTGTTGTAGGATTTTTCCCATGGCTAATTAAGTTTTAATCACCAATGATATAAAAATCCCTAATCAAAGTGTATGACAGACCCCTTTAGTTCATTTCCTTGAGTATGTTTAGGACCCTCAGTTGCCTAAAATTTACAGCTACATTTCCTCAAGCAGGAATCATAGCCTAACCTGCTTTTCCAAGCTTGTACACTCTAAGCCTCTTCCTCGCTCAGCTCCACCCATCTACCTCTAATAGCACTCCTGCTTACTTAGTGATTACCTTTGCAAATTTATAGATTCTCATTTGTATCTTGGTAGCAATGGCATTTCGATTTCTCTTTCACCATGTAGTCACCTCTTCTAATCTCCCTTCTATTCATACTTCAGTTTCCTAATTCTAGGACACCTTTTTCCTGGTCCTAGTTTCCCCCTCTCCTTGAGTTTAGATAATACTTCCCTGTATCACTTATTTTCATTTTGTATTTTAGATATTAGCACACTTTTCTTTCTGGTGAATACACAAAGATAAAGACTATATTTTGTGCACCTTCCAAACACTGTATAATGAACACAATAGATACACAGAAGCATGAAGCATAATGTATGCTTTTAAAGAGATGCTTAGGGTCAACAGTTCTGGCACAGTGGGTTAGGCTCCTGTTTGAGATGCCCACATCCCATATAGAAATTCATGAGATAGAGTCTCTTTTTTAAGATTTTATTTATTTATTTGAGAGGTAGAGTTACAGACAGTGAGGGGGAGAGACAGAGAGAAAAATCTTCCATCTGCTGGTTCATTCCCCAAATGGCCGCAACGGCCAGAACTTAGCCAATCCAAAGCCGGGAACCAGGAGCTTCTTTTGGGTCTCCCACGTGGGTGCAGGGGCCCAAGGACCTGGCCATCTTCTACTGCTTTCCTAGGCCACAGCAGAGAGCTGGATCAGAAGAGAAACAGCCAGGACTAGAACCATCACCCCTATGGGATGCCGGTGCCACTGCGCCATAGCGCCTGCCCCAAGATAGAATCTTTTTTTTTTTTTAATTTTATAAATTGTTCCTTTTATTTATTTTTTTAACTTTTATTTAATGAATATAAATTTCTAGTGTACAGCTTATGGATTACAATGGCTTCCCCCTCCCATAACTTCCCTCCCACCCGCAACCCTCCCCTCTCCCGCTCCCTCTCCCCTTCCATCTGCATCAAGATTCATTTTCAATTCTCTTTATATACAGAAGAACAATTTAGTATAAAGATTTCAACAGTTTGCACCCACATAGCAACACAAAGTGAAACATACTGTTTGAGTACTAGTTATAGCATTAAATCACAATGTACAGCACATTAAGGACAGAGATCCCACATGAGGAGCAACTGCACAGTGGCTCCTGTTGTTGACCCAACAAATTGACACTCTAGTTTATGGCGCCAGTAACCACCCTAGGCTGTCGTCATGAGTTGCCAAGGCTATGGAAGCCTTCCAAGTTTGCCGACTCTGATCATATTTAGACAAGGTCATAAAAGACAGAGTGAGGATAGTAACCAATGATCCTAAGAGTGGCATTTACCAGGTTTGAACAATTATACAGCATTAAGTGGGGAAGAGGACCATCTCTGCTAATGCACACACTGAGAGGCAGGAGATGATGGCTCAAATATTTGGTTCTTTGCCCTCCACAGGGGAGACCTAAAGTAAGTTCTTGGTGCCTGGCTTCAACCTAGCCAGCCCCAGCAATTGTGGTCATTTGGAGAGTAAACCAGAGGATAGGCCGGCGCCGTGGCTCACTAGGCTAATCCTCCGCCTTGCGGTGCCGGCACACCGGCTTCTAGTCCCGGTCAGGGCACCTGATTCTGTCCCAGTTGCCCCTCTTCCAGGCCAGCCATCTGCTGTGGCCCGGGAAGGCAGTGGAGGATGGCCCAAGTGCTTGGGCCCTGCACCCCATGGGAGACAAGGAGAAGCACCTGGCCCCTGCCTTGGGATCAGCATGATGCGCCGGCCGCAGCACGCAGGCCATGGTGGCCATTGGAGGGTGAACCAACAGCAAAAGGAAGACCTTTCTCTCTGTCTCTCTCTCTCACTGTCCACTCTGCCTGTCAAAAAAAAAAAAAAAAAAAAACAAACAAACAAAAAAAAAGAGTAAAGCAGAGGATGGAAGTTCACTCTCCCTTCTTTCTTCCTTCCAAATAAATAAGCATAAACAGTTAACTTTATAAACAAATAAAGAGGCACTTAATTGCATGTACATATTCAATGTGCTTACTGAAAAATCCTTTCAGATCTCCTCCTACCTGGTGTCATTTGCCTGGTAAATCAGAAATTCTTCTGTGGAGGTATTTCTTCTTTTTAATTCCAATGTCTAAACTAAGATTCCCATAATTTTTACCTAGATTTAAAAATATAACCTTCTGACAAGTTTATGTGCTTTTGTATAGTCCTGGTTTCGACACATCATTACAAAATAGCCATAGTAATAATATTTAAATGAATAAACTGTGTCAATGTCTTGCTCAGAAAAAGAAGCCCTAAACTTTGATCCATCTTTAGCAGTTACTCAACCAAGGAAGATGCTGGTGGTTGGGAAAACAATCAACTAAACTAACACTTCACCAGGATAGTGATCAGTAAGAATGAGGAGAGGTTTTGCAGATCACCAGAATGGAATATTCCTATCAAAACTTAAGTGATGTTCAAGCCAAAACATGGACAATTCATGCCAGCAACATGAGCACGGCAGTGTTCCCCTCCTCTGACCAACATGAATGAACACAGCATCCTTTTAGTTACAATTCTATCCCTACTCTAATCTTCCCAGTCAGGGTAACATTTATTAAGATAACCAGTCACACACTAGCTCCTGTTACTTGACAGTGTGCCATTCAGAACTGACATTGGCTTCCCTGATTCTTCCTTAAAATTGCCAAACATAATGCAAGATCCATAAAATCTCTCTCCTAAATCTGTCAATAGAGGCCTCCTAAGTTACCACTTGCTGTAGCCATGTAACTTAACTGTGTCACAACTTTGTGGCACAACTTTGTGCCACTGGTGCACTTCACTGAATCTTGAGAGAAACTACTAAGAACTTTTCAATTACTGGTTATAATATCCCATGTCCATCTCAGTGTATTTCTCTTCTGCCTAAAGGATCATTGCCCTTAATCAGGCTGTTACTGATGGGAAGATGTTTGCTATTCATAGTGTTATCTGGAGGCAGAAAGGGTGGTATAGCAATAGATCTACAGAAATAGTAAGCAAAGTATTTATGGTGTTTTGTCCTCTACCCCCCCCCCCCCAATAAAACTACCTTAACACTCTAGCTTTAGGTCTTAAGACATCCCCATACCAAAAATATGCCTTTCCTCAGTACATCTGAAATTTTCTTGTGGGATATTGCTATGCACACCTCATCTTGCACAAATTCTACTGCCAGTTCTCCATGTTTAAATCCTTGTTCCCAGCACAACTCTTATCTGTCCTGGTAAGGTGTCTGCAGTTCCAAACATTCAGAATAAATTACCTTCTCATCCAGATTCCCATACTCCTTTGAACTTGAATTACAGTTAACTTTGTGTACATACACCTCCCCCCCCCCCCCCCCCCGTACCTATCTCTATCTCTCTCTGTTTGTGTGTGTGTGTGTGTGTGTGTGGATTCGGAGCCTTTTTGGCTTTACAGGCCCACAGTTTTTAGCATTCATTGTCCAACACTGTAACTTGAACATAATGCTGCTCGATACATAGATTTACTTCAAAGCCACTGGTTTATGTAACCAAATTATCAAGACATTACAAGTTAGTATTTTCACGTAGAAGTCATATCTAACTTGAAAATTTGAAATTTCATAGTGTTCTTCCACCCAAGAATATTACTAAGGTCATGACTGCTGTGTTCATCAAAAACAAGAGTGTCTGCTTCTCCAAGAAAATTATAACACTAATGCTATTGGTCACTCACCCACCTCAGCTTAGTGTTGTTGCGGATTGAATGTATTTAGTTGAAACATGCATAATTTCCATTTTTGGCAAAAAAATAAAATAAAATAAATCATCAGTGCCATGTGGTCAAAACAAATGGATAGTTCTTAATGCCAAACTGTGCTATGACCATTACAGAAAGTTACACTGTCCTTTTGTTTCATTTCTCAATGGGTGATGTGATCTCACCATGAAGATTGGACTTGGTTGATCTCTGTCTCCTTAGCAACAGATATACACAAAGTTGCATAAGGGGAATTCTTCCTACAGATGATAAATCTTATCCATTTGCTATTTATTTTTACTGGTTTCACACTGAGAGTGCTGTTTTCTTAACTCAGGCTTTAAATGCATTAACAAGAATAAAAGAGCCAGACTGATTTTAAGGTCTTTAGAGACTTCTGTCATACTTCTTTCTGATCTATGAATATATTATTAAAATTTAAAACTTATTTCTAACCATGATGCACAAGGTACTTTGATATGGTGACTCTATGTTAGATAACTCCTGACATAATGCATTCTTCTTACAAAATAGCAAATAAGGCTTGTTTTGTTTTAGAATCATTTCACAAACATACTGATATCAAGGTATTGATATTGAGAGTGGAGCTTTAGCCAGTTTCCAGTGTATTAATTAAATATGGTGGATATTATAAATATATTTTTCTTTTTAAATTTATTTATATAAAGGGAACACAATTCACGTCTGCCCCACCTTCCAACCCTCCATCACTCTTACCCTCCCTTCTGCTTGCTTTCTTATTTTTTTCTTTTAATTTTTGCAGTGACATACTTTCTTTTATTTAAGATTTTTTTTGAGAGGCAGAGTTACAGACAGAGGGAGAGTCAGAAAGAAGGATCTTTATCCACTGCTTCACTCCCCAAATGGTCTCAATGGCCAGAGCTGGCCTGATCCAAAGTGAGGACCTTCTTCTGGGTCTCCCATGGGAGTTCAAGAGCTTCTCCTGGGTCTCCAATGTGGGTGCTGGGTCCCAAACAGTTGCTTTTCCAGGCCATAGCAGAGAGGTGGATGGAAAAAGGAGCAGTTGGGATATGAACTGGTGCCCATATGGGATGTTAGCACCACCGGCACCACAGCCCTGGCCCTTCAATGACATCCTTTCAATCTACCTTATAATCATCACAAGTGTAATCCTCTACTATAAAAGAAATTAAACAACTAGTAAGTAGAAAACCACTAGTCCAGTTGTCAGAAGCTTCATCCTGGTTTCCCACATGGGTGCAGGGGCCAAAGCACTTGAGCCATCCTCTGCTGCATCAGAAGTGGAGCAACCAGGACTAGAACCAGTGTCCATATGGGATGCCAGTGTTGCAGGCAGTGGCTTTATCTGTTAAGCAACAGTATCAGTCTCCAGATGATCTTTCTGATTTATTGTTAGTTTCAATTAGCCAGTATTTGGTTGAGAATTTCTGCATCTATATTTATCAAGAATATCAATCTATAGTTCTCTTTTATTGTTTTCTTTTACTGGTTTTAGAATTAAGGTGATGTTGGCTTCACTGAAGGATTTGGGGTGACTATCCTTTTCAATTGTTTTGAAAAATTTGAGAATTGAGATTAGTTCTTCCTTAAAAGCTTGGTAGTATTCAGAAATGAACCCATTCGGTTCTGGGCTTTCTTTATTGGGGTGATTATCACTGATTCAATCTCCATCTTGGTTATTTGTCTCTTTAGGTTTTTTATGTCTTCATGACTCAATTTTGGTACATTGTATGTGCCCAGAAATCTATCCATTTCTTCTTGATTACCCAATTTGTAGGCAGATAGCTGTTTGTAGTAATTCATTATGACCCATCTTATTTATGTGGTATCTGTGCAATATTTCCTTTTTCATCTCTAATTTTATTAATTTGGGTCTTCTTATTCCCCTTTTTTTGTTAGTTGGGCCAATGGTTTATCAATTTTGTTTATTTTGGAAAAAAAATACAGATCTTCATTTCACTCACTTTTTTATGTTGCTTTTATTTCAATCTTAGTTTTCTCAAATTTTATTATTGCCTCCTACCTATTTTAGGTTTGTTTTGTTTTTGTTTTTCTAGGTCCTAAGATGCATTGTTAGATCATTGATGCCTTTCTAGTTTCTTGATATAGGCACTAATTACTATAAACTTTTCCTGACAGTACTTTTGGTGTAATCTATAAGTTTTGATATGTTGTGCTATCATATTCATTCATTTTAGTATTTTTTGTTCTCTTTTGATTTCTTCTATTGATCCACTCTTCATTCAAGAGCATGTTGTTAAGTCTCTCTGTGGTTACATATTTTCTAGAATTCCTTATGTTGTTAATCTTCAACTTCATTCTACTTTGGTCTTTTTTAAAGAAATTTTATTTATTTATTCATTTATTTGTTTGTAAAGCAGAGTTACAGAGAGACATAGGCAGAGAGAGAGAGAGAGAGACAGAGAGAGAGAGAGAGAGAGAGAGAGACAACTTCCATCCACTGGTTCACTCTCCAAATGTCTGCAATAGCCAGAGCTGAGCCGATCTGAAGCCAGGAGCCAGGAGCTTCTTCCAGGTGTCCCAAGTGGGAGCAGGGGACCAGAGACTTGGGCCAACATCTGCTGTTTCCCAGGCCATAGCAGAGAGCTGGATTGGAAGTGGAACTGCCAGGACTTGAACCGGTCATAGTGCCAGTGCCTCTTTTTTTGTCTTAAAATTACATGATGGTACTATTTCAATTTTTTAAAATTTGTTTAGACTTGTTTTATGGCCCATCATATGGTCTATCCTAGAGAATGTTCCATGCATTTATGAAAAGAATGTGTATTCTATAGCTGTGGCATGAAATATTCTGTAGATATCCATGAGTTTATTGGTTAATAGTGAAGATTAGCTCCATCATTTCTTTGTTGATTATTTTTATCAACTTGAACTGTACACTGATTATAGTAAGGTGTTGAAGTCCCCATTATTATAGTATTTGAGTTTGTGTCCCCCTTTAGATCTTTTAACATTTGTTTTTAAGTAGCTAGGTCCCCTGGAATTGGGTGCATATACATTTTCTGTAGTCATGTATTCCTGTTGAATTGACCCCTTAATGGTTACATAATGTCCTTCTTTGTCTCTTTTAAAAGTTTTTGCTTTCAAATCTATTTTGTCTTTAATAGAGTGGCTATTATTGCTCATTTTTAAATTTCTGTTTGCATGCAATATATTTTTTGCATCTTTCATTTTTAGTCTGTATCTTTGTTGGTGAGGTGTGTTTCTTGTAGGCAGCAAATGGGATGGTTCTTGCTTTTCAATCCATTCGGCTGGTCTGTATCTTTTAATTGGAGAATTTAAGCCATTTACATTCAAGGTTATTAATGATCAGTAATGACTTGGTTTTACCATTTTTTGATAGATTTTCCGATTGTTGCTGTGGAACTCCTTTGTAGTTTTACTAGGAGGTTTTCTGCCTTTACATTCTTTTATAATGGTGATTATTGTTGTCTCTTTTTGTGTGTAGCACATCCTTAATTATGATTTGTAAGGCTGGACAAATGGTGACAAATTCTTTCAATCTGTTTTGTAAGCTCTGAATTTCACTTTCCTTTATAATTGAGAGCTTTCCTATGTATAATATTCTGTTTTTTTTTTCCTTTTAGGATTTATACTATGTTTCTCATTTCTCTTATAGTTTGTAGATTTTCTCATGAGAACTCTGCTATCAATCTAACTTGAATTCCTTTAAAGGTAATCTGGCATTTCTCTTACACATTTTAGAATCTTTTCTTTATGTTTTATTTTTGAAAATTTTACTATAATGTGTGATTGTGAAGATCATTTCTGATCATTTCTATTAGATATTTTATGTTTTTCCTGTACTTGGATATCCATACCTTTCTCCAAATTACAGAATTTTCCTGCTACAATGAATTTCTCATCCATGTCATGTCATGTATGGAGTTTTTTTCACTCATATATTGTTCCTCTGTGTTTTTGAGTAATTATGATAATCACTTTGAATTCTTTTTAAGACAGTCAGTGCTCTTGTCTTTATAATCTAATATTGAAGCATTGTTGTGCTCCTTTTAGGGCATCGTATTATCTTCCTTATTCATGTTTCTTGTATTTCAATGCATTAGGGTAAACACTTGTTAACTCCACTGAAGTCTTTGTGTCTTGAAATGTGCCTCTATGGTATAGTGGAAGGCTTGCTTCTTCAGCACATATCTAGAGCTCCAGCCAGAGCTTTGTGGTGAATCAAGAGTCTAGAGTGACAACCAAGTTGGGCATGGTGGATCTTTATAGTCAGTGAAGGGAGGGTATAATCATGCTGACTTGTATGTTCTCAACCCCAGCTGTCCTCTGCCAAGGTGAACCAACTGCCCAGCAGGATCATACAGTGCCTGTGTACCCCACCTATTCTGGCACATGAACTACACAAATGATGTATGAACATGGAGCCCTCTGCCATGACACGAGCACTCTGGTAGCTCCAAGCTTCTGGAGTCAGACCCATTGATTACCTAAAGACCCAGCCACACCTCATACCCTTCTGTTTCCTGAGCTGTTACACAACCACAGTCACAGGATGCAGGGGACCCACTTGCTACAAGACAGAGAACCACCATGTTTCCAGAAGAAGCTGCTCTTCCAACAGAGATTGGTTGGGTGAAGAGAGGACAGTAACATGTCTTCTCTTCATGGAACTAAATGAGACCCTGCCCCACAAAAGTTCTCCAGGCCAGACTCAAAGTCAGTGGGGACTGAGGCATTCTCCCTCTGACAAAATCCACCAGTGGTGCATGGGCTACATCAGCCTTCATGCACCTTCTTCTGGGATGATAGCACTTTCCCCACTGGTTTCTGGGCACCTTGATGGAAGGAGGGGAGGAAATCAATGTGCCCTCCCTTCACGGGGCTAGGTGGGCACCCTGTCACCTGTCAGTTCTTTAGGCTAGACAAAGTCAGTGAGAAGCATGAGATTCTCTCTCAGACAGGATCACCAGTGGTATGTGGGCTGTGGCAGATTCCTCTCATCTCGGTACAAGAAGATGCTGTCCTCACTGGTCATGGTGGTATCTGCTAGTTGCTGCATGATTCTACAGTTTTGCTGTTTCACAGAGTCTTCTCTTCTTTCTGTAAATGTTCCACTGAAAATTTCTCTCCAACTGTTTCCTGGGAACATGCTTCTTCCCTGTCCTTCCAGTATCTCCCTATGGTCAAAATCAGCTAATTTTTTCCCTATTCAGCCACCTTGGATCTCAGGAAACTAAACTTTGATGTTGTCAATGTCTAAGAAACACTTTCCTAGCAATAATTATTATATTAAGTGGTAAACCATGACTGTTATTACATATTAAACTTCCAAGTTGTACAACCTGGATAATTTTACCACAAAAGAACCCATTGTCATCTGAGAATTGATTACTACTTTGGTATTTGAACACAGATTTCCTTTTTTTTTTTCTTTTCTTTCCTAACCTCCTTAGAAATCCTTGGCTCATGAATTTCAACTTACTTTTCCATAAGTAATAACTAATGGTAGAAAGATTACAGTAAAGTTTATGTGAGTAAATGTATCATTGAACACTTAGGGAGACCTAGATCACATGTCCTTGAAAAGAAACATGACATTAATATGCACTACAAAGGTGAAAGATGAGAATATTAATCATTGTGTAAACATTCTGTAAACATTTCTGCTACCATCAATGTTCCACCTGCCCACATTAGCATTTTCTTAGCTTTGCATATTTAAGTTTTGTAAAATTGTAAGGATACAGAATAGCCCCATTATAAAGATCCCTCACATTACACTTTCATAGCCATACCTCTCATCTCCCACCCTCACGCCTTTAGTATTGGCTATGTGAAGGAAAATCTGTTTGAAGTAAAATCTGTTTCAGATATTTTTTGCTTGCATGATTTCTGACAAAGAACAAGTCTAATATTTATTCATGTTTCATTATAGGTAAAATGTTTGTTCCTTGAGTCTTTAAATATTTTGTCTGACTTTGGTGTCTCCAGTAGAAATACTATATGTCTGGATTTTGTTATTTATTTGTTTGGTATTTAATTTTTTTCATTTATTAAACTTTTATTTAATGAATACAAATTTCCAAAGTACAGCTTATGGGTTACAATGGCTTCCCCCCTCCCATAACTTCCCTCCCACCCGCAACCCTCCCCTTTCCCGCTCCCTCTCCCCTTCATTTATCTAATTTTAACTTTCTAGATGTGGTTTGATGTTTGTCATCAGTTTCAAAATTTTCTTCTACTACCATTGCTCTGTCCAAACTATTTTGTCTATTCCCTTTGGCATGCCTTGTAGTTTTATTGCTGGAACCTTGACATGTTCCATTGGATTATGAAGACTGAAGTAAGTAGTTATTTAGTGTGTGGATTTATGTCAATTTGGCTAGATGTTGGATTGTGTTTATAGTTTGTTGTAGCTATACACACATAAGTGCTAAATTCCTCAAATATATATATTTCTATTTTACTCTTTGAATTTAAAAATCCTGATGTAATTCTCCTCATAGAGAGTCAGTATCTGGCTCTTTCAGCTGCAATTCACTATGATTAGATTTGAGCTGTATTATATAGTGGTAAGGTATAAGGGAGAAACATTGTGTCAAACCCTAATCAAATGTTTCAGGCTGTAGCCTTCACAAGTTTTTCTCCTGTGATAGAACTTGATGCCCCAGCCAGAACCACCTGTTGCTGATAGGAACCTCAGGCTGTGAGTGTGCCTCAGCAGCAAAATGTTTTAGGATGGCAGCCACAATGAAGCCAGGTTACTACAAATCAGCTAAAAATGCATTGAAGATCCAAATATGAGACCTGAAACTGAAAATATTAGAAAAATGGAAAATACTAGACGTTGGAATGGGCAAGAATAGTCTGGTTCAAACCTCAAACACATAGGAAATAAAAGCAAAAATAGACCAACAAGATCTGATCAAACTAAACATCTTTTACACAGCAAGGAAACAATCAACAGAGTGAGGAGACAATCTTCAAAACAGGAGAAAATATTTGTAAGGTATACAATAAGGAATTCAAACAACTGAAAAGCCATAAAATAAATAATTCAATTTAAAAATTGCAGTAGATCAAAACAGATATTTCTGAAAGGAAGACAGATACAAATAGCCAGCAGGTAAGAACAAAATGCTAAGCATCAGAAGTTATCAAGGAAATAACAATGAAAAGCACAATGAGATATCACCTCACTCTGGTAAGGGTGAAAAATAAAGGTGTGGGTGTTTATGTGGAGAACAGGAGCCATTGCCCACTGTTGGTACGAATGTAAAGTACAGCCATTGTGGAAAAGAGTATGACTGTTTCTCAAAAAATAAAATAAAATAAAAATAGCATTGCCCTGTGGTCCAGAGATCCCACTCCTGGATATATACATATATATATATATATATATATATATATATATATTATAAGAATATATATATATTTCTTAGCAAACATAAAAACGCAATTATATTAAACTTGAAGTTACACTCTTGGATATTTATCATCACAAAAACAAGTCCACATACAAACTTCGACTCTATTTTTCAAAATAAAAACCAAAAAACTTTATTTTTAATAACCAACATCTTGAGGGGGCCAAAATGTCCCTCACTAGATTATTTGTTGAACTGGTTCACCCACGTCAGGAAGTTTCACTTAGCTCTTTCAGAAAGAGCAGAGTAGTGGTACACATGATGACTTGGATGGATCTTAATGCTGAGTACAAAGGGACAATACTAGAGTCTCACATAACTTATAATTTCATTTATTTAATTTTTGAAAACCAAATGAAAATATTAGTGTTTCCCAGGGATTAGGAATGAAGAAAGGTGAAGGGACATGCCTTTTGGTGACAGAATAATTCTACAAGTTGTGGTGATTCATGAATATAGACATTTGATAAAATTCTATAGAAATGCACATGCATTATGTCAGTGTCATTACCCTGGCTTTGATCTTGCAATACAATTACATAAATGCAACTTTTGTACAGAGAGTTTATCTAAGAGTACATAGGCATTCTCTGTATACACTATATTTGCAATTGTATATCTGTAATAATTTTAAAATAAAAAGATTTGGAAATTCTAAAATGTTTTCTATAAATCACTTAAAGTTTAAAAAAATTTATTAATCCAACAAATATTTTTAAAGACTTTACCTGACAATACTGTTCTGAGTGGGAGTAATTCACCGGTGAATGGTGGAAAGTTTCCTTTTCCAAGGGGCTTCCCTTCTAGCTGAGGTATACATGAAACATGCAAATAAACTCATAAGTGAGATGTTTAATGGTGAGCGCTGCTATGAAAAACACAAAGTGGAGTGCAGAGATAAAGAAAGATGCTGTGATCAGAAAAACCATTGTGAGGAGGGATCTTTGAACTGAAAACTGAAGCAAGCAGTCAGGAGTATATCTGGGGAGGGTGTGTTCTAAGCAGCAGACAAGGAAAGAATCTGACGCTAGAGATTCAGAGAGGCCTCTGTGACCTAACTGTGAGCAGGACAATGTGGTAGGACCCGGGATTAGAGGAATGAGCATCCAGACCTGGTAAGAAGTTTGGATTTTATCAAAGCTGGAAACTCCATGGAAGATTTTGAGAAATGTGAAAGGATCTGATTCAAGATTAAAGGGCACCACTTTGATTTTGCAGAGAGGGATAGGATGGATGTAACAATCCAAGAAAATAATCCGCAATTCATAAATTATCTAGTTTTTGTTTGTGAATGAGAATGCAGAAGTTTGATTTTTAGAAGCCCTCAGAACTCCAGGATTATTAAAGTTGTTTGTCTCTTGTCAAACATCAAGACATATCTACATTTAAGGCCTTTGGTAGAAAGTTTCTTCACAAAGATATTATAGTGTATAAATATTATAGTGTATAAATAATTCTAATCTCTGTGGATTCATTTATTCATGCAACAATGTACTTATCTGTACAAAACCCATCCCTTGAGCTTTCTTTTATGTATTAATTCACTCTTTATTTTTAATTTAAACATATTTATTTATTTTAATTTTATCTGAAAGGCAGAGAGACAGATAAAGATGGATGGGAAGAGATCTTCCAACCATTAGCTCATTCCCCCAAATACCCACAGCATCCAGGGCTGAGCCAGGCTGAACCCAGGATCTCCCCCCGGGAGGCAAGGACTAGTACTTGAGCTATCATTTGTTGTTTTCCAGGAAATGCAGCAGCAAAAGCTGACTCAGAAGCAGCAGAGCCTGGACTTAAACCAAGCTTTCCTGTTTAGAAGGTGGGTCTCCCAAGCAGCAATGCCATACCAACTGCTCATACCTCTTTATTCACTCTTTATTTAAGAAGCGCATGCTGTGTAGCAGAAACTGCTGTACTGTAAGTACAACAGCATCCTCCATCTCTTACCATGCTGTAAGAACTGACATGTGGATATCAAGTATAACAATATAGGCAAGGGGCAAAGATTCTATGATATAAGCAAGTGAAAATTATGTGGAAGAAATAAAAAATCGGCCGGCACCGAGGCTCAATAAGCCAATCCTCCGCCTGTGGCGGCGGCACACCAGGTTCTAGTCATGGTCGGGGCACCAGATTCTGTCCCGGTTGCTCCTCTTCCAGTCCAGCTCTCTGCTGTGGCCCGGGAGTGCAGTGGAGGATGGCCCAAGTGCTTGGGCCCTACACCCGCATGGGAGACCAGGAGAAGCACCTGGCTCCTGGCTTCAGATCAGCGCGGTGCGCTGGCCACAGCAGCCACTGGAGGGTGAACCAACGGCAAAGAAAGACCTTTCTCTCTGTCTCTCTCTCTCACTGTCCACTCTGCCTTTCAAGAAAAAAATAAAAATAAAAAATAAAAAATCATACCTTTGAGGAAATTCAGAGATGACACTTGATGGATATTGAAAGATAATTAGGTATCTTCCCAGTGGCCAAAGGAGAACATTCTAGGGTCACATCCAGGGAACAGTCACGCCCAAACAAGAAAGTGTGAAAAATGTCAGTGCTTACAGTATTAAGTGCTTAATTTGCATGATGCATTGGTATATAAAGAAAATCTCTGATCTGCAGCTCCAGCTTGCACCTATCTTGGGCATTTGGACTTCAATATGTTCATCTTCTCAGAACTACAAGTGGTTGAATATGACTTGGGGATAGAACAATGATGAAGAATCTCCAAATGGGCAGAGAATAGATTGGTATATCATAAAAAAACAAGAATTCAACCTGTAAGAGATGAGGAGTTGTGATAATTCTAGTAACAATCACCATGATCATATTTACTTCAAACATTACTTCAAACATTGTTTTCTGAGGAGTAAGCATTTAGCCTAGTAGTTAAGATGTCTGTGTCCCATATCAAAGTACCTGGGTTCAATACCCTGCTCTGATTCCTGATCCCAATTCCTTTCCACGCAGTCTGTGGAGAAAGTGGTGGTGGCCCCAGTAATTCGGTTCTGCTCATCCACACGAGACGTGGATGGAGTTCAGCCTTGGCCCAGTACTGGCATTGTGAGCATTTGGGGAGTGAACAAGAAAATGGGAGTTTTGCCTCTGTGTGTGTGTGTGTGTGTGTGTGACTCTCAAATAAGCTGTAAAAATTATGTCCTAGGAGCACAATGGGAAACAGACTGTAGAGATGAAGTTTGATTCCAAGTTAAACTCCTATGAGAACTATCATTGGGTTAGGCTAGACATGCTAATTGCAGTAAACAAATAATTGTTAGGGAATCAAGAGTGGATGGTGCTGTGGTTTTCTCTCCAAAATTCAAGTGTTGAAACTTAATGGCCTTTAAGAAGTGATTAGGCCATGAGAGCTCCTCTCTCATGAATAGGATTAAGACCCTTATAAAGGAGGCTTCACACAATGCTTGGCTGACTTGCCCTTTTGCCTTCCACCCTATGAATTCCCAGAATTCCTCTGCCATAAAGGAGGTGGCCCTCATCAGACAACCAAATTTGCTAGTGCCCTAATCTTGGATTTTCCAGCCTCCAAAACTGAGAAAAATCAATATCAGTTCTTTATCAATGATCTAATCTGTGGGATTTTCTTATAGAGGCATAAACATGCAAAAAAAAAAAAGATGAAGAGAAGAATTCAATAAAGACTTACAGGTGATAATAAGAAAATTAATATTTGTTAACATGTAGTAAATGAATACGAAGTCAGTGTCTAGGAGGCTGCAAGGAGTGCGAATGCCATATAAAAATGGTATCATTGATTAATAAAAGAAAAGGAGAAGAGCAGGTGGTGACTATAGGGAGAAAAAAAAAAAAAAAACAGTGCACACTCAGTTTGATTATACCAGGTTTGAAACTTACAAACAAGTTAGGTTGAAGATGCTCATATAGAAATGAAAAGATCAACTTTATGTGACAATGTATCATGCAAATTAAATATTAGCAAATCCCAAGGCAGTTTTTTTTTTTTCCCAGCAGCTGTTGTTGTTTAGATCATTAAATTGCAATACAGTTCAGTGTGGCTCTAAGAAAGTTAGTTTTGTGTTTACTTAGCCTGACTCCTTCACAGGCACTTAGGCCTGGAGGTAGCTTTTTGGTCCTTGTTTAAAAGAAGATAAAGGACAAAGAAAAGAGTCGAAGGTAAGGAAAGGAAATGGAAGGAGAGGAGGTGGAGGAGAATCCATTCCCTATGGCAACATTTTTTCTCCCTGTCTTCCCAGGGTAACCCACATTCCCAAAGGAAGGATGTTTTTTAATTTATTTATATTTTGAAATTTCTTCATATCTTGACTAGTTTTTGCTGAGTTCCCAACCCCATGGGTATTCACAGTACTTCATCTGATAAATATTCTGGGTTAGAAAGAGCCTTTATACCAGCAGCAGGAAAGCTGGCAAAAGCACGACGAATCACCAAATACTTCTGGCAAGAAGATACAGAAATGTGGGTTAAAGACTGTGCCACCATCAAGCTCTGGAGTGGCTCTGATCTCACATTCCTACACTGAAGTTAAGGCCAGAACAGATACCTGAAATCCAATTACAGCTGCTTCCTTCACATAAATTCTTTAAGTTTTTAAAGAATGAATAAACTCATGTATTTCACTTGCTTTCAACAGCCTAATGACTTCTATCTAGTAGAGATATAGAAAGAATCCTCAAAAAATCCATGAAAACTATGATTATGAAGAAATTACGCATGAATTTATTTCATCACAATAAATTTCTTTTATTTCTGTTTCTACATCAATGTTTTAGAAGTAGACTTGTGGCCAGTGCCGCGGCTCAATAGACTAATCCTCCACCTGCGGCACCTGTGCACCGGGTTCTAGTCCCAGTCAGGGAGCCGGATTCTGTCCCAGTCGCTCCTCTTACTGTTCAGCTCTCTGCTGTGGCCCGGGAGCGCAGTGGAGGATGGCCCAAGTGCTTGGGCCCTGCACCCCATGGGAGACCAGGAGAAGCACCTGGCTCCTGGCTTCAGATCAGCGCGGTGCACTGGCCGCAGCATGCCGGCCAAAGCGGCCATTGGACGGTGAACCAACAGAAAAAGAAAACCTTTCTCTCTGTCTCTCTCTCTCTCACTTTCCACTCTGCCTGTCAAGAAAGAAAAAAAAGTAGACTCGTATTTATACTTTGTACAATATGGGGGCCAGCACTGTGGCACAATACGCCTAATAAAGATCTTCTTATATTTTGCCCCTTCAAGCTCTCCTGAGAATAGACATTTCCAGTCTTTTGCAGGTGGGAATATTTGCATTTAACAAAACTGTCTAATGAAGTTAAAAGCTTTGAAAGCTCAATGAAATTTAGAATCAATCATCCCACCAATGGGTGGGTTTAGCTCTCTTACACTGTATCTTCTTGAGTGATCAAATTGATTTGAAAAATCTGGCCGGCGCCGCGGCTCAATAGGCTAATCCTCCGCCTAGCGGCGCCGGCACACCGGGTTCTAGTCCCGGTTGGGGCACCGATCCTGTCCCAGTTGCCCCTCTTCCAGGCCAGCTCTCTGCTGTGGCCCGGGAGTGCAGTGGAGGATGGCCCAAGCCTTTGGGCCCTGCACCCGCATGGGAGACCAGGAGAAGCACCTGGCTCCTGCCATCGGATCAGCGCGGTGCGCCGGCCGCAGCGCGCTACCGCGGCGGCCATTGGAGGGTGAACCAACGGCAAAAGGAAGACCTTTCTCTCTGTCTCTCTCTCTCACTGTCCACTCTGCCTGTCAAAAATAAAAAAAAAAAAAAAAAAAAAAAAAAAAAAAAGAAAAATCTTAACAGTTTAATTTCCATTTGATGATGAAGCCAAGGATACAATAAAAATACCTGAATAATATATATGAGGTTTACTTTTACTATTTTTTTTCACCTGCAATCAACAGAAATCATGCTTAACTTAAGCAGAAAAGAAACATACAGGGAAGATATAGAAAAGCTCACAGAATAAAAGAAAAAGTAAAAATTCAATTTGGCCCCTAGGAGGATAAACAGATCTCACTAAAGACACAGCTAGCAGAAATTAATAGAAACTCTATTAAAGTCTTCAATTTTGAGAGGTATCAGTCCCACCCATCTTTATTTCATTCTTGTCTTGCTTAGGTAAAAAAATCAAACAAGAAGGAAGATAGAGTCAAGCCCTTCCCAACCTGCTGTCTGAGTGAGCTTCACCTTTCCTTGTGTCCTGTACAACTGCACACAATGTGGAAATAGTACTACCTGCAGCTCAGCATGTAGTTCAGTCCTCTTAACTACATCCTGTTACTTTATGTCGCATTCTCACTTTTCTTCGACCAACTCCATAGTTCAGTCAGTTTAGATTGATTTAACAAAATCCATTTCTCATTATTAATGCTTATTACATGTTTAGTTCCTCATGTATCTGGCTTTATGCCAGTGAGAAGAAAAAAACATTGCTTTTGAAGGTACCAAAATTATGGGGGTTTCTCTGTTATATAGCAGTCAGCTCTCTCTTAATTAATACAAATGAGCACTTTGTACAAAGGGCTGCTCTGAGGCTTAAATGAGATAGTGCATGCAAAGAGCTTAATAGAATTCCCAACACATACTGAGACCTGTAATGACTTTCAGTTTCAGTAATAAATGTTATTTCCTGTGTTTAGCTGAACAGGAATAAACAAACCATATTCAGTTATTTCCCAAACGATCATGAGGGGTTAATTGTCTAAATAAAATTTTATCTGACTTCTAAAGAATTTTCCATTTGGAATCATTGCTTAAATCTATGACTAATTTCCACGTTAATCTCAGAATATCAAAACATACAATAGTACTCTTTTTATTTAAAATGTATCTAAGAATTATAATTGATCCCTAAAATTAATGCTTCCAAAAGCAATACTTATTTTATAATTTTTCTATGTCTGTGTCCAACTATTAGTTCAATATAACAGTTGGTAAAGTAACTATGAATGTAAATGGGTGTGAATATAAAGCATAAATAATTCATCTTGGCCTTTTGTTCTTTTAATTTAATTCATACCACAAGTATTGAATTTAAAAAAAAAGTTTAGAGAAAAGTTTATGTAACTTCTCTTAAATCAACAACTTCATTATTTTCATGAGGAGCTGACTACAAAAATCTGCAAGCCAAAATTCTTCAATAAGTAGTTACTGGAAGTTCCAAAATATTTCCCTATAATTTAAAGACGTATTTCACTGTTCTGACTCTTCAGCGTCTAACAGCAGACAGCTGGAGAGAAAGAACCCTGCTCAGAATGTCAGCGTGGGTTGAATGATCTAATTTTCATACGTGAACAAGAAATTAGATTCCAACATGCTATACACTCTTCCAAAGTGAACAGATCCAAATCCCTACTCAAACTTCCATGTCTGAGGAATGAAAACAAGATGGGACTTGACATAATTCTATTTGTTGAGGTATAGCATTTGGAATGAAAATGCAGTTTTAATTATGCCTCATTTGGATAGGCTTAGCTGCTTTACAGGCCAAAGACATTACGGGTGATTCTATGTCCTGAACTTTCAGTATTTAGTTTAGACAATGAAATCTTAAAGCTACAAACACAAAAAAGCTATTAATGTATTTAACCAAAATTGTTACTTATAATATTTTATGCTTATTTAATTCTTTGTACAAAGTTAGAGTGTCTCTCACATTGCATTCTACATAGGCATGTCAACATCTTGAAAGTAGAATTGTGTTTTGTTGATCTATCTGTTACTAGCAAGTGTCCAAAAGTCAGAACTAAAGAGTTGTTTAAACTGATGTTGATTCTTCCAAGATAACAATCTGTTTTATAGATACCCTTTTGATGGCCCCTTGTGCATGTTAGAGGAAACTTAGCACTAGTCATTGACTAAGTTAGAATTGAAAATAAAAACTCTTTCTTGCTAATACTGATTTTTCACAAAATCCTTCTACCTACAATTAAAAGAATTATTTAAAAGTTATTGAAATGTTCCTATTTATTTGTAATAAGTTGCTGATACCATCAATCTAACAGATTGATGCACTAAGTCTTGGATACAAAAATCCATCGAATCATTAAGGGTGCCAAATAAAGATCAACAAACAAAAAATTTTAAATGTTTTTTAGTACATTCACCATCCTTAACATGGGATAGAGTTAGAGCCTTGATGTACTTTAAGAGGTTCACCTAGAACATTCTTTTAAAGTCTCTAAACACATTGTGTTCTTTGCAAGGTCACAATGACATGATCAAAGCAGCCTGAATGACTAATACAGAAATCTGTGTTGACTCTCTGCAGATTCCTAAATGCAAACTGCTGGATTTGACATTGGAATTCAAAACAAAACTTTTTTTTGAATTGGATAGTCTTCAAATATTTGCTTTCAGTCAGGTAAAAACCATCCCTCCCCCAATTCCTCCCAGTTCTGCTTTCTTAGAATGAGTGTAAGATAAGCTGTTATTTTGATGAAGTCAAAATTATTGGAATTTTGTTAGATGATTATGTTAATTTAAAAAGCAGCATTTTAAAAGTTGGTCTTTATTCTGGATTCTAACTTGCATTAGAATAATAGTAATTACTATATTTACATATTTATATTGTATCAAATGAGTCAATCCTCTCAATTTAGAATTTAAGCAAATGATAAAAGCCTGCTAGTGGAGCAAGTCTCGACATTTAGGGGTGGTAATTTATCTTTCAAGTCTGTTCTTTTTCTACCTTTTCATTTTAGTATTTCAGTTCCTGAAATCTGGATCCTACATTTCCATCTTATAAGATCTAACATTTGTTATTTTCTTTTTGATCTTTAAATTATTAGAAATGGTTTCACATTTCTATCTTTACAGCAATATAACTATATAGATGTGCCCAAAACTTATACCTTTTTAATGCAAGATTTTTGCAGTGTTTTATTATTTATCTCCTGTCTTTCCTTCTCCTGCCTCTTCATAAGTCTTTCTCCTCATCCCCATAGCCCCTGTTAATGGCATACTAAGTAGCCATCCATCTTTTTCAACAAGCTCATAGTAAGAATATGTGTATATTTTTATATACATGATATATGTGTTTTCATATGTATGCATATAGATATAAAGGTGGTTAAAATTTCTTGGAAATGGAATTAAAAAGTTAGTTTGTTGTGAAGTAAAATTTAAAGTCCATGCATAATTCTTTCATAATACATATTTTCTAGTTTTTTTTTTTTTTTTTTGACAGGCAGAGTGGACAGTGAGAGAGAGACAGACAGAAAGGTCTTCCTTTTGCCGTTGGTTCACCCTCCAATGGCCGCCGCAGTAGCGCGCTGCGGCCGGCGCACCGCGCTGTTCCGATGGCAGGAGCCAGGTGCTTATCCTGGTCTCCCATGGGGTGCAGAGCCCAAACACTTGGGCCATCCTCCACTGCACTCCCTGGCCACAGCAGAGAGCTGGCCTGGAAGAGGGGCAACCGGGACAGGATCGGTGCCCCGACCGGGACTAGAACCCGGTGTGCCGGCGCCGCAAGGCGGAGGATTAGCCTGTTGAGCCATGGCGCCGGCCTATATTTTCTAGTTTTTGAAGTCCCCCTATAAAGGATTTTGTTCCCCGTTTTAAAGAAAAATAGCAAGACAAGATAGACATATTTTGCATGTCTCTGCTCACTAAGCAGGACTTCATGAAAGTCCCTCTATTTAACTGCTGCACAATGGCCTTGGTTAGTGGTTAAGAGGTCTAGACTGCTGCAGAGCAGTGTATTATCAAAGAGATGATGTAGAATTAGCAGCAGCACATAGCTATGTGAAAGGCAGATTGTCCTCTACTCACATAAAGTTTGTACAGACAACAAGCCCCTTTGATGCCTTCACCCAGGTGGATTGCTTAGCCACCCCCCTACATACACATACCTGCTTAGTACACTGAGAAGGTAAATAGCTTCAATGCATTATTTTCAATAACTGCATAATATTCCAGGATACATATGTCTCGTGAGTAATGTTGTATTTTTTCTTATATAGTTTTTTTAAAGATTTGTTTATTTATTTGAAAGTCAGAGTTACACACAGAGAGAAGGAGAGGCAGAGAGAGAGAGAAAGAAAGAGAGAGAGAGAGAGTTCCTCCATCCGCTGGTTCACTCCCAATTGGCCATAATGGTCAGAGCTACACCGATACAAAGCCAGGTGCCAGGAGCTTCTTCCAGGTCTTCCATGTGGGTGCAGGGACCCAAGGACTTGGGCCATCTTCTACTGCTTTCCCAGGCCATAGCAGAGAGTTGGATCAGAAGTGGAGCAGCCGGGACTCGAATAGGTGCCCATATGGGATGGCGGCACTTCAGGCAGCAGCTTTACCCACAATGCACAGCGCTGGCCCTTTCATATAGTTTGAGTTCTCTTTCCCAAGCATGGCTATAAACTCTAGCCATACATAGATGGGCTCCAGGGGCTTTGGTCATGAACATATACAGTGTGCCTCTCCCTGAGACATTTTTGTTTTGATGGACAGCATGATGACTAAGGTTCTGACCTGTGCGCAGGAGTCCCTCCCACAGGAAACTTGTGGCACTTGTCTGATTTATCTACACCTTGTTGCTTCCAAGAGGGCTGCTGTCTAGGAGAACCTGAACTGGAAAAGATGTTTGGGTATGTCAATCAGGTGAGACACAGATGAGGCAACCCAACCAAACATGAACTACCTGATGCAATGCGCTACCTTCTGATCCCAGAGAAGAGGGCAGCTCGTCTTGTAGACCCCCAGGAAAGAAAGAGACATTCAGAATGCGCTGTTGTTCAGTCACTGGTGATGAGCCTATCGACCAAGGCTTTTATTGAGGTGCAAAGTGTTAACCACACAGGAAGTTCTACATGGGGAGTGTAAAGGAAGTAGTCACACGCTCAGTGGAGTCACACTGTGAATGACAGGTGTTCATCATGACAATTCTACACAGCCTATGTGGGCTGTGGGGTCAATGGGACCAATGCTTGTCTCATTGAAATAGGCCACAAAGAAATGGTTTTGGAAAGCAGTTATCTGCCGCTCACGTTAAGGAATTGGGAGGAAGCAAAGAAATGAAAACTGTCAAGGGTGAATGCTTGCCTTCTAGTATGAGAAAATTAAACCCATTGTCAAAATGCATAGCAGGTGCCAGCATGGTGGCCTAGTGGGCTAAGCCTCCACCTGTAGTGCCAGTATCCTATATGGGCACTGGTTAATGTCCTGGCTGCTCCTCTTCCCATTCAGCTCCCAGCTAATGTGCCCAGGAAAGCAGTGAAAAATGGCCCAAATGCTTGAGCCCCTGCACCTGCTTGTGAGACCTGGAAGAAGCTCCAGGATCCTGGCTTCAAATTCTCCCAGCTCCGGCCATTGCAGTCATTTGGGGAGTGAATTAGCAGATGGGTGACCTTTCCCTCTGTCTCTCCCTCTCCCTTTTTGTAACTCTATCTCTCAATTAAATAAATACAATTTAAAACATGCATAGCAATGCAGCATGAAATTATAGGAACTCACTAAAAGGTATTAAATTCTTTTCCTGCTGCAGGACATTCAGACACACACACACACACAGATTTATTTTGTTTTTTGCCAGAATGGTATTGCTACTCCAGTTTCCTATGTTTTGTGTTCTGGTGCAGCTTATCTGCAAATTAAAGTTTGAAGAAAAAAATTACATTTTCAAAAGAATAATTCTTTTTAAGGCATATTAGTAAAATGTTTCAAGAATATACCATGTAAAGCTCTAGCAATTCAGTTTTTTTTTCCAGCAATAGGTGTTATCCCTTGGTTTTTTAAATTGTTGCAATCAATCCAAAAGCTTCTTTTTATTGTTGCTTACATTTCCTTGCATTTTATTGAGTTTTAGCATTTTTCAAATGTCTGTGGTTTGCTTCAGTTTGCTTTTCTGTTTGACACATTATTCTGTTGCATTATTTCATTTAGGTAAAAAAGTAGGAGGCATTTTAATATTCTAAGTTAAACTCCTTGCATCAAAAACATCCTCCCAAAACAAATATTTGTCTGTAGAATCAATTTTGCTACATTTTTCTATTAACTTATTAATTAAACACTCAAAGATAATGAAAGAAAAACAATTAAATAAGTAATTTTATTCAGAATTTGTTATATTAATATATGTATTTTTTTAATTTTTAAAGATTTATTTTATTTGAAAGAGTTACACAGAGAGAGACACAGAGTAAGAGTGAGAGAGAGAGAGAGAGAGAGAGAGAAAGGTCTTCCATCTGCTAGTTTACTCCCCAATTGGCTGCAATGGCCAGAGCTGCACTGACCCGAAGCCAGGAACCAGAAGCTTCTCTGGGTCTCCCACGTGGGTGCAGGGGTCCAAAAACTTGAGCCATCTTCCACTGCTTTCCCAGGCCATAGCAGAGAGTTGGATCAGAAGTGGAGCAGCCGGGACTCGAACTGATGCCCATATGGATGATGGCACTGCAGGCGGTGGCGTTCCTCCTATTACTTTAAAGGAAAATGCACTCTGCTAGATTTTCTTACCACATTTTAATTGGGTTGTCTTACCTATAAGTTGAGAAATTAAGAAATTAAGATGTTGTCTGTTTCAGGTTCTCTTCTTTAAGTATCTGAATCTAAAATAAGATTAGGAAAAAACTAGTTTTAGTAGGGAATGTATTTGGAATAATTTCCTATGTAGGGAAGGGAACAAATAAGATTGGGCAGGAAAAGAATTTGAATTGCACTGATGTCTCAATGCTGATTCAGGCAGATTCATGGGACTCTGAGACTGGTATGGCTCTTCAAAGTTCTTTTTCCCCCTCAAAGAGAGAATTTTTATTAGGCAACAATGGCAAAACTCAGTTACATTGAAAACAGAGGAACAAGGGAGAACTCAGATTCTTCCACTTTTAGCTTATTCTCATTTAATTCTACTATCTAAAAGATCAATTGGTTTCCTGAATTTGCACTTATTTAAATCTTCAAATACTTGCAAAATTCTTTTTTTTTTTTTGACAGGCAAAGTGGACAGTGAGAGAGAGAGACAGAGAGAAAGGTCTTCCTTTTCCATTGGTTCACCCCCCCAATGGCCGCTGTGGCCTGCACACTGCGTTGATCCAAAGCCAGGAGCCAGGTGCTTCTCCTGGTCTCCCATGCGGGTGCAGGGCCCAAGGACCTGGGCCATCCTCCGCTGCACTCCCCAGGCCATAGTAGAGAGCTGGACTGGAAGAGGAGCGACCGGGACAGAATCTGACACCCCAACTGGAACTAGAACCCGGTGTGCCGGTGCCGCAGGTGGAGGATTAGCCTATTGAGCCTCTGTGCTGGCCTGCAAAGTTCTTTTAGGAGCCATGTCCAATTGTAAGTCTAGGCTATCCCAGGCACATGAAATGACTGAGTGATTCCAGAGATTGACAAACAAGGATTGTTTGCAAGGAGCATTTTCAGCAGGTGGGTTAATAAGGGTAATTGGAAGCAATACATATTGTCTACTACAAGAGAAAATCTTATTTCTTATAGATTAGGCAGCCAGTTGTGCTTGTACCATTTATGGCATAATCTTACAAAGTATCATATTTGTCATATATTAAATTATATCAATAGCTTTATGAGAAGTCTCTATATCCAATAAGGCAAAAATTTCATGCTTAATTTATATCCAAACACACATGACCAGGTAGAGTATAAAACAGATTAATTTTTTCTTTCCACTATCATTTTTACATTTTTATTTATTTACTTGAAAATCACCAAGACAAAAAGTGAGACAGAAACAGGTAGAGAACTCCCATCTATTGGTTCACTCCCCAAATGCCATTCATCGGGGAATTGGGCTGAAGCCAGAAGCTGGGAACTCAGTATCCTACATGTGTGAGAGAAACCAGCTACCAGAGCCATCACCACTGTTTACCAGAGTCTGTATTAATGGGTAGATATGTCAGGAACCAGAGCTGGGTATCAAATCCAGGCATCTGGTACTCCAATGTGCGAACTAGGCATCCTAACTGCCAGACTAAATGCTTGCCTTTCACCACTTTTAAAATCCATTCCTAAACTTATTTCTTCCTGAACCTGGGATAATATCTTGGGTAGATCTCTCAATTTTTATGATCTTTCTTCAATATTAGCAAATACTCTGTACATGAACTCCTATTTCTGGAGTACTTTATTGTCAAGTTTTTCAAAGCACTCATTCTTGGGGTCGGTGCTCTGGCGCATCTGGTAAAGCCGCCACATGCAGTACCAGCATCCCAAATGGGCACCAGTTCGAATCCCAGATGCTCCACTTCCTATCCACTTCCTATGTGCCATGGCCTGGGAAAGCAGTAGAAGATGACCCAAGTCCTTGGGCCCCTGCACACTGGAAGAAGCTCCTAGCTCCTGGCTTCAAATTGGCTCAGCTTTGGCCGCTATGGCCATTTGGGGAGTGAACCAGTGGAGGGAAGACTTCTCTCTCTCTATCTCCCCTCAACCCACCTCTCTGTAACTCTGCCTTTTAAATAAATAAGTAGATCTTAAAAAAAAAAAAACAAAAACAAAAAAACAGCACCCGTTCTTAAAGCGTTTGATTTGTGTCTCTCTCAATGCATTCAGCTCAGGCTTAGCCAGTTTGGAAGCCTGGGTTATGACAAAGAAAAGAGACATGATAGAGGCATGTAAAAAGCATGTAAAGAGACTGCCGTGTTTGGCTTACCTCATATTGCATCCACCTACTACTTGTCTCCCTGTGTTCTGCCACTTCAGAAAAGGGTTCATTGGGATTAGAATATTAAAGTCAGGAATCACACTGCTGTAACCTCTCTTAAAAAAAAAAAGATCTATTTATTCATTTGAAAGGCAGAGTTACAGAAAGAAAGGTAAAGACACACACAAATATACACATGCACAGAGAAAGAGAGAGATCTTCCATCCACTGGTTCATGCCCCAAACAGCCACAACAACCAACGCTGGGCCAGCCTGAAGCCAGGACCAAGGACTGGGTATCTCATGTAAGTGCAGGGGCCCAAGCCCATGGGTCTTCATTGGCTCCTTTCCCGGGCACATTAACAGGTCTCTGGATCAGAAGTGGAGCAGCCTGGAATAGAACTGGTGCCCATATGGGATGCTGGTATCATAAGCAGTTGCCTAACCCACTATGACACAACACTGGCCCCGCTGTAACTTCTAATACATGCTCAAGTGATGGGATTTCTTTCATTGAAAAACTTTGTGAATCCTGAGATAACTCACCTCCCTAACTGGAAACCTTCACCTGTACAAATATTTGACAGTATAGCATCTGACCTTTATGATTTTACGATTTTCCTATCTTTTCTGCTTATATGGCATGTTCTATAGAGTCTCAAATCACTATGATGAGCATCCGTCCTAGACAGCATCTTTTTCTGGTTCCTCTTTTTAATTGTTGTTTTTCATTCTATATACAACCCTTTTCTTTTTTGTCTTTTCAATATAATTTATTGTTCAATATCTTTCCACATATATATTCAGTGCACACATTTAAAGGCTAATACCACTCAATATATCATTAGTCCACAGGCCATAACATACATCTAGGAGTAGGACAATTTCTAAAAATATCCAGCAATAGTAATAAATATAAAGCATAAGAAGTATAATCAATCTAAACACTCATGGCTAAGGATGTACTATGAGTGCTGCAAGCTAAAGGTCATATCATGGTCACAAAGTCAAAGTCCAGAGTCCGAAGTCTCCGCTACCACTTGGCGAGACGGATCTCGGAACAGTCACTTACGGGTAGGAGCCGTGGGTTTACTGGCACTCTGGGCAGTAGGCTCCATGGTGAAGGGTTGGAGAAGTCACCGATAAGTCCAGTCCATCTCCAGTGTCAGCTGTGGTCGCAGCTGTGACGTCCAGGCGAGGTCGGATCCAGCGGAGCAGGGCGAGCAGAGTTTCAGTCAGCGAAGACTTGGGCAGAGTCTCAGCAAGACGCGCTGGATCCACTCGGCCATCGCTCACACTGAGGGGTCACAACCCTTCTCAACATATATACACACGTGTGGCTTGTATTTATCCTGCTTTGAGTTTGCTATAACTTTTAAATTTCTATGTTGATTTATCTTATCAGTTTGGGAAAGTTTCAGCCATCCACCTCTTTCTGTCTCTCATTTTCTTTTGAGATTCCATTTATAAGACATATATTAAATCATTCCACATTGTTCCATAGATCTCAGTCACTCTGCTTTTGTGTGCCTAATACTGTCCCTAAACAATCTAAAATTCTATAAAGTAAAATGCAAGCATTTGTTATGATTATGTCTCATGGACTTGGCTTTAGTTGGGACCAGTTAACTGATTCTCACAAAGTATGTTTCATTTTATTTAAATCAGATAGTGGCTGCAGCAAGAATCATATCAAAGTCTTTATTTTTTAAATTTATTTATTTATTTGAAATTCAGGGTTACACAGAGAGAGAAGGAGAGGCAGAGAGAGAGAGGTCTTCCATCTGCTGGTTCACTTCCCAACTGGCCGCAATGGACATAGCTGTGCTGATCTGAAGCCAGGAGCTAGGAGCTTCCTCCAGGTCTCCCACTTGGGTAGCAGGGGCCCAAAAACTTGGTTTCTCAGGCCATAGCAGAGAACTGGATCAGAAGAGGAGCAGCTGGGACTAGAACCCGGCACCCATATAGGATGCCAGCACCGCAGGCAGAGGATTAACACACTGTGCCACAGTGACAGCCCCAAAAGTCTGTCTTTCTAACATGCCTCCTGCTTGATGTAGGTTGTCTGTGCTGGGCTCTCAGTGGAAACACATACCCTGTATTTAGCTGAAGTGTCCTCACAGCATATGGCTGGGTTTCAAGTGTGAACATCCCTAGTGTGAGCAGAAGAAGTGTGAAGACCTTTTGTAACCCAAGTCTCGGAAGTCACAATATATCACTTCAACCACATTCTATTTGTCCAGGAAACCACAGTGTCCTCTTGATGAGTGAACGTCACAGAATTTGTGGACATGTTTTAAAATCACCTCATTTATTGACTATTATTTTTTATTGGGTTTCAGTTAACTGTTTCTATTGACCAATCTTTAGTTTCATTGGTCCTTTGTAGGAAGCTATATCCAATCTGCTGTCAAGCCTTTTTAATAAATGTTTTATTTTATATTTTCCATTTCTGTAACTTCATTTGCACTTACCTTTTCATGAATGTTGCCCATCATTCTATGTAATTTCATGTATTCTGTGATAATTGTGTTACAGTTTCTGATTTATAATTCCAACCTCTGGTAATCTCTGGATCAAATTTAGTAGATTGCTTCCTTGCATGACCAAATCTCATATTTTCTCATTTCTTCCATTTTTTATTGTGTGTCAAAACATTTGTCAACAGAAAATGCCACACTTTTTCACCAGTCACGTCAGAGAAGTAATTGTTTGAGCTGAGTGAGGAATTTTTATAGCTTCATTTTGATTCAATTCCTCATCATTTGATTCAAATATTTGAGGACGGGATCAGATCCTTCTTTTTGCAAGGCTTAGGGGATGAACACTGATGACGTATCATCATTTTCCATGTGCTTTCCACCAGAAAGCTCGATTTTCTGATCATTAGAGATCCCATCTAATATTTAGCTTTGAGTCCTACCCAAGGACTGCCTTGCAATCCTTGAATGCTCAGACTTCTTAGAGATTTTTTTCTCTACACTCCTGGATCATTTTCCTGCCCTTGGTAGCTGAAAGCCAGAGTGTCTCAAATTGCTTTTTCTCAATCATAGCCTTAACAGGAAGTTGAGGGTTTTCAGCTACCCAGATGGGTTTGTCTCATCGTGCCAGCCTCTAAACTCACACGGAGAACAAAACAACTGCTCTGCACTTAGTGGTGTCTTCATACACCTGAGGGGAATTTGTCTCATTTATCCCACCTGAGTCCCAGTGTCTGGTATAAAGGACCCAAGCAGTAGGCAAAATCGTGTGGGAAAATATTGGAGGGCCAGTTCACTAAAAAATTTAAATGTTCATTGAAGCATTCAAAATTTAGCTCTTTTTTTTTAAACTTTATTTATTTATTTATTTATTTTTTATTTGACAGATAGAGTTAGACAGTGAGAGAGAGAGACAGAGAGAAAGGTCTTCCTTCCGTCCGCCACTGCTGGAACTGCGCCGATCCGAAGCCAGGAGCCAGGTGCTTCCTCCTGGTCTCCCATGTGGGTGCAGGGGCCCAAGCACCTGGGCCATCCTCCACTGCCCTCCTGGGCCACAGCAGAGAGCTGGACTGGAAGAGGAGCAACTGGGACTAGAACCCAGTGCCCATGGGGGATGCCGGCACTGCAGGCGGAGGATTAACCAAGTGAGCCACGGCGCCAGTCCCAACATTTAGCTATTTTATTCTTCCTTCATTCTATGATATTTTCTCCTCTCTCTCATGATTGAGAATACTCCTAAGTCACTTCTCACCTATGTAAGGCTTATCATTTTCTATCATTTAATTAGATTTTCTTCCCTTTTGCTCTGTCAGAAGTTTATGAACATCTGTGGATTTGACCCTGAGCCACGTCAGGGCTGTTAGGATGAAAGTGGTGGGCTTGCAATTTTGTGTATTCCAACTGCATATGTTGGCCTTCTTAAGGGAACTACTTCTATTTTTTTATATGTTCATGATGTTGTTGAAAATTACACTATTTGTTTGAATTTTTGTTTTTCTTTTGTCATAACAACATCTAGCTTTAAGTATCACATATCATCTTTCCAGACTACAGAAACAGGCTTTGAACTTCATTCGAATGGGGCCATGCTGTTTGTTAATCCAGTGAGATTTTCTTTGGGTAGCAACTATTGAAAACTTGTGATTCAGGCATTTTCTTTTATTTGCTCATCATGCTCCTAATTTTGGGGGAAACACTAGTTGTATGGTTCCTTTTCTAGATTTTGAAAACACTGGACTATATAGAACTTTATGCATGTTTTCTTACTACAAAAAAATAAACTCTAGTGAAAGTAATTATTGTGACTTGCCTCTGAGTTAATAATCCTGAATATCAATATTCCACAGCTAAATGTGCCCATATTTCTCAGTCTATTACACAGGCAATATAGAAATGATGCAGTAGAAAACGTGAATTAGAAAACAGATTTCAGTAAAATTTTTATCTTATGTAATATGTATAAACCTTGGAATTGACATAAAAGAGGCAATCAAAATTACTTTTTACTTTACCCTCTTTTCACAAATTGACTTTGTTTCACTGATTTACTGTGTTTTTTCTTTTTTTATTTGTTTGTTTTTTAAACAATGGAAATTCAGCTCCTACTGGACATTTATAAATATACATGTCTAGAAAAACAGGTACAGTTGCTTCAACCCAGTTTATGCTCTCAGATAATTTCACAATGTTGAACAGGCCACATAAGTTCTTAGAGGCTTGGTTTGTTCACATAGGAAATGAAGTGTGTGGGGATAGGTATTTTAACCTGTGGTTAGTGACTCAGCTTCATAGACTCAAGAAGACCAGGATGCAAAGTTTTTGTGTTTTTTTTTTTTCTAGCAAGAGAGGAATGTATTCAACAAATGTTCAAACAAGCCCATAGCTCAAAAACTTTTTTCAGAAAGGCTTCAGTGTGTTGGAATGTGGATTTGACCCTTCTTGGTATATATTTTATACATACACCTTCTTGGTATATTTATTAACTAGCTTTAAGAGAGAAAATGCAGGTAATCTGTGTTAATGCCTTTCAAAGGTTAATTTGGTAGAGACATATTACATTCTAGGACATCTTATCTCATGTAGTCTTCATAGTAGGATAAAGTGGGGGGTTTAGCATTTAATGAATAAGGAAACTGAGGTTTAAAGAAGTCAGGTTAATTCCCACAGTCATATGGTATGTAGGTTGTGGCACTCGAACATGACGCCAATGCCTTAATCCATTATTCCTTTTGAAAAGTATTTCAAATATTTCCTTCATCGAGCCTAACTCCTAATTGTCCAATGCTCGCTGTCAGGAAAAGGCTGGGTGTTGATAATTCTGCCATAGGTAGGAATAGGAATTCCATCCCAGCACAAAAGCAACAGAAGATGACATGATTAGTTTGGGAGAGTAGGCACAAAACAAGGTAGTCTACCTAACCATATCAGGAACACTGTTAGAAGATTCTGTAATTGATAGCAAGGGAGAATAAGTGAGTGGAAATGTGTGTATTATTATCAGGAGAACCACCTGGGGTATTATAAATTGTTGCAGTAAAATCCTTTTGGAAAGCAATTTGGCAACATGTCTGAAAAGCTATAAAAACCTTTATACCTTTTGAACCATTAATATCTCTCCTGAGAATTTATACTAAAGAAATAATTCAAAAGAGAATACAACTATAAGCATAAAATTATTAATTACAGCATTAACTCTATCAGTGAATAAATGAAAAACCTAAATATACAACAATATGATAACAAATTATGAGTCATTAGATTAAACAAAATTAGCCAACCATTACAGTTGTAATTATGAAGAATGGAGTAATATGAAAAATATATGCAATGGATTTAATGACCATAAAGACTGCAAGTTTGTAGGTACTTAAAGATTAATTATAAAAATGTGTTACATAGGGACACAGACTAAATGGGAACTAGAAGAAAAAGCATTGCATGATCTAATGGTGGCTTTGAGGTGAAACTGATTCCCTTTTGGCATATTATATACTAAAGATATTAGAAAACTGCAAGCAACAACTGAATATCAGAAAAAAAAAAAACAATCTTTAGTATTCACACTGCTTCCATATCACTTACCTGAGATCCAAGGCAAAGGACTACTGGCTACCAATATTCTGATATTTTAAAAATTCACTCTCTATTACTTGGCCATTTTGAATTATTGTAGGCTATTGGGTATGATTTTTCCATTAAGTATATTAGGTTGTCCCTTGCTTCTCATTGGATTATTAGGTAGATTCCTAACTGGGTTCCAAACTTAGAACTTACATTTTCAAAATAAATTTTTTGAAACACAAATTCAAGCATCAACATGCTCTTTCTTTTTAAGTTATTTATTGAGTATATAAATGTTCAGAGTATTGTAGTTCTCTCTAGCGCAAACAAGTAAAAAAGTCCCTAATGTTGTAACTAAGACTTCTCAAAATTCCACCCTCATACCTTTTAAATCTCCCATAAACCATTCCTCTGTGTAGCTGAGAAGCAGCCTTGCCAGCCACAACATATAATTGACATTTTGTCTTGTCTGCTGTTGCAAGCCTGTAAACTGTACACAAGCCTAGAAACTCTTCCTTCTGTGGTCTCTATATATCAAAGATCTACCTGTTTGTCGAGATTCTACTAAGCCTTTCTTCTGTCACAAAGCACCTCCAGAAAATTGCACTCTGAATTCTCCTTCCTTGAAATTCTATGTCACCACATTTTGACATTTCTTGTGTTGTTGATTGTAGATTTCCACTGTTTATAAACCTTTGTTTCAACAACCACATAGACTACATAGGCAGAAATAAACTCTCAGATCTTACAATTGTAGGTATAAATAAGTAACTGATACAGATGTCAATTATGACATTGATAGTGCGTTTAAGGAACATTTGGCATTTGTTTAAAAACTCATTGATTTTTGAGTTCTGCCAAGTTTTAATAGTCCTATTTAATACTTTACACATAAGTGGTGCAGTAGTATAATAATTTTGTGTTGCATGTCCCTGTAAGAAGTGAAGTTCTTGGACTCAGAGGTACAGTTCACACATTACCCGGTTTTGTAGGTCCACGATATGCTGATATTTGCTGGACATATGCATCAATTAATCAATCTCACTTCAATGAAATGCCTTACTATTGTTAAATGCATTAGTACAGTACATTAAAATACATAGTATGATCCTGGAAGTAGAGTTTGAAACAAAATTTACTTTACCAAAAAATACAAATAATATGGGGATGCAGAAACACAAATTTCTTAAGACTTGACTTTGTGCCTTTATAGACTCCTCCTCATTGCATTTTATTATTGACCATAATGTTTACTTTTTTTGTTTTACATATGTGCCAAAGTGGAGGACTTGGTATTCCTACCCATGCAATCAGAAATAATAAAGGCTAGAGGAATTAATTTTTTCCAGAAGATGACAAATGACAAATGATAGAATTTAAAATCAATTTAAATTGTTGATGAATTTAAAGATAGAGACTTGAATTGTTTTCTGAAGAGCTTATTTTCATGTATTTTTAAAAATGTTTCCATTATTCTTTTCATGGTTTTATTGACATCAGCATAAAATAATTTTAGAAAAAGTATCTTTAGCCTAGCTGCTTTCCTAATTCTTAAATATTTAACATCATTTGATAAAACATCAACCTAATTAACTTCGATCAGATATTTTTTCCACAGGGAATTAAATTGTACTCAAGGAACCGGCTATTAATGAAGAATTAATCATAAATGTATTTGTTCCCTGGAGTGTTGATAAGTAAACACATTTTTGCTTTTTAATCCAGAAAACAGCATTTTTTTTTACTTCAAGGAGATAACTGTCTAAGTTGATTTATTTATTTTATTAGGAGTTATAAATAATGAAGCAGATCAGCTGATATTTATTTGACAATTCTCTTGTTCCTTGATAAAATAAATCTATTTCCCACCAGAGAAATTTTTAACCAAATGTGTAGTTGTCCTCCATGGTAGAAAATAATTCTAGATATATCTACAACATTCACAGTAACATTTACTGTGTCATTGTCATAATTTTTTATTAATTTAAATATTATTAAAATAAACTGAATAAGTTTGGGTTTATTCAATTCATGATTTAGAAACTTCTACCCTCCAATGATGCCTTGATTAACATATTGTCTGGGAAGAAAGGATTGGGTCCTTGCTACTCTCTGCTTCTCCCCTCTCCCCTGCAAAGAAACCTTTTATTTAAGGAAAACAAACTTCATAAGTACAATTTTAGAAATATAGTGATTCTTCACACCATACCTGCCCTCCCATCCACACTCTCACCATTCCTCCTCCTCCTCCCTCTCGTATTCTCAGTCCCATTCTCCATTAAGATTCATTTTCAAGTAACTTTATATACAGAACACCAACTCTATACTGAGTAAATATTTCAACAATTTGCACACACACACACACACACAACTGTTTGAGAACAAATTTTACAGTTAAGTCTCATAATACAACTCATTGAGGACAGAACTCTTGCATGAGAAGTTAGTGTGCAGTCATTCCTGTTACTAATTTAACAGTTAACACTGTTATGTATGATTTCAATGACCATTTGAGGCTCTTGACATGAGCTGCCTAGGCTATGGAAGCTTTTTGAATCCACAAACTGTCAGTATTTAGACAAGGCTATAAGCAAAGTAGAAGTTCTCTCCTCCTTTCAGAGAAAAGTACATCCTTCTTTGATGGCCACCTCTTTCTGCTGGGGTCTCATGCACAGAGATCCTTCATGTAGAACATTTTTTGCCCAGTAGTCACTGTTTCTGATCCAATTTCCTGATAATGTGCCTGGGAAGCCAGCAGATATGATCCAAGTATTCGAGTCCCTGCCACCTACGTGGGATATCCAGATGGAATTCTGGGTAATGACTCATCAGATGGAAGACTCTCTATCTCTCTCTTTCTCTTTATCTCTGTCACTCTACCTTTTCAGTAAATAAATAAATCTTTTTTTAAAAAAAAAACCTTAAATTGGATAAACAAAAGAGATAATCCCTTTTAAATGGAATGTAGGACATCAGTAAACCAGAAAAGAGGATATTTCTTACTGTTTGCTTACGTGGGTGTTTGTTTTGTCTTATTTCCTTTCCATTAAGATCCTGGGGTGATGATTATCTAATTTACCTTGAAAATAAACTTTGGCTGTATTTGAGAAAAATGAATGTGGTGACCATGACAGAATGGAAAATTCACACTTCATGACTTCTACACTCTGACCCTCCATTTTTTTGCATCAAAGATCTATAGCTGCTAGAAATAGAAAGAAAGGATAGACATAGTATGTGTAGCTGAATCCCACAAGTCAGCATAGGCAGTATGGTATAGAACAGCTGGCTCTATAGTCAGACAGACATGATAGTCATATTTTAAATTTTGTTTTACCCAGCAACTACTTATAGAATGCTATGTATGCAAGACACAATTCTAGCCTTATGTCTAATGTGAACTGACCTATTGTTTTATTAACTTTAATGAAGGGTACCCTTCATATATTCATTTTATTGATAAAGAAACTGATTCACACAGAGGCTAGGCAAGAAGGCTGAATTCTCAAGCCAGGAAGTGGTAGAGGCTAGACTCCATAAGTGTATGGTGGGCGTCTGTAATCAAATTCTTAACTGATTTGCCAAACTGGTGTCTCTTGTCCTTTAAGATAAAAGTGTAAGTTACACAGTATAGACTAAACTCATGGTTAAAATCAGAAATAATAATTCATAAAACAAAAGTAAGCCAAAAATAGCAACAGCAATCAAAAATTTATATGATCATATGACATTCTGCCAATAGCATTGTTAGTATCAGACAGCTAAGAAATAACTCCAAATGCCAAATGCTTTGGAGGTTGACCTCACTCCAGGGAAATGAAGGTGAATAAGTCACCATATGTGATTTCCAAGCATCTTAAACTCACATCTCTTAAATTGCATTCAGGAGATAAAGAAATGATTGCCCGGTAGAGTCACTTCCTACAAAGTCTCAAAAACGGCTTCCATATGGTGGTGTCTGGAAACCAGTCTCCTCCTTGACTCTAACCTATGACTTCTCTTTCTACAACTTGAACTCAGAACTCAATTACAGTTCAATCTTCCACTTTTAATGCTAACATTTCTTACAAGCAATAGGCTGTGATTACCCACCTTCCTTCAGTGACTTGTATTTTTAGTCATTCATACCCAAATGAGCTAAATAGACAAAATAGATTACTACACTGAGTGTGTCACAATATATGAAATCATCATTTGACAAATAAAATTACAGGAAACTTTCCTAAAATGAACAGTGAAACTACAGAAGAAAACTCAAATTCTTTTATAAGATGGACTTGAAGTGAAACCAAAGGATACATGAGTATGTTTAAACTTACTTTTGGACAGGATTCCTGCCTTAAGTATTTGAAATATTCAGATTTGCAGGCACCTGTTCAAGTCAGTGCCGATTTTTCTCCAAGCAGCCGCCTCACCTGCCTCTGCCTGGGGCTGATCTTGAACATGGTCCAGAATGATTCTCTGATGAGCAAGTTCAGCTGGTGCTAAACGACAGGTGTGAGTTCCTGACTGTGGTCAGTCATGTAGTGTGATCCTTAAAGGGAAGAAGAAAGAAGTCATTAAATATTTCATCCTCCCATCTAGCTTTTTAATGTTTGTGCTTGAAATAAAATGTATATGATAGTAAAATTAATAAGGCAATGTTAGCCCTAAAGAATACCTTTTCATAAAGACATCAAAATTATGGACTATGACATAACAGATTTTGTTGTCAATGAAATTTGAGGCAATAGATAAGGTCCAGCATTTTGCAGGACATGCTCCTGTGATTTCAGATAGATGACAAGGTCCCTCCACTACCACTACCATGTCAATCTCCAGGTTCAGGCTGAAGATTTCTGACAATGTGGGCATGGAGAGTAACTTCAAGAGGAGTAACAGGCTAACAGGAATGTCTTCAGCAATCAACTGGTTGCAGAAACACTCTCAACTCTGCCCTATACTCCAGTGAGATTACTTGGAAGGCAATATGGTATAGCCCAGGAATCAACCAACTATAAGCCATGGTTCAAATCCAGCCTATAACCTGTTTTATATGCCTGTGATCTAAGAATGTGTTTTATTTTTGCATTTTTTGTAGCTGAAAAGAATATTGAAAGTGTTCTTCAATAGTAATACAGCAAAATCAAATAAAGGTTTTAGGATAAAATAATAAATAGGTGATTTCAATTACCCTGAAAATTATATGAAATTCAAGTTGTAGTGGCTATAGATAGTTTTATTAAAACTGTCACGAGCGCCTGCTGTCATGCAGCTTGACAGGGGCTAAGAGCGACATGTCAAAGCATGGGGAAGAAAGGAACACAAGGACACAAGACTGTTTTTCCAATGAGAAATTTTATTGCTTACACACTAGGGGCTTTTTATCATACTACTCATCAGCATGCTCATTGAGGTCAATACACTTATCAGTATCAATATACTTATCAATCTATACTATTAATGTACTTATCAATAAACTTAACACCACTACTTAACGTGACTTTACTTAGCTACTTAGCTTAACAGAAGTACTTAGCTTAACTACTTAGCTTAATATAACTAGTTATCTTCTACTTAACTTACTTACTATAATAACACTTAACTATCAGAGTAACACTATTTCCTTAATGACTAGAGTACTACTGGAATCAATACCATTAATATCAATATCAATAATACTAATTGAACTTATTCATTATTCCACAGATCACAGTATACAGTGTTAAAGTAACTTTGAGGGCTTTCCAATTATAATAGTATATGTACATCAAGGTCTCCAGCATTATTTGCAGATACCTTGCATAGGGTGAAAGCATAGTTATATTACATATGACTAACATTATTTGTTAAAAGCTACATTTTCAAGGCTCATATCACGGTCATGAAAAAGAGTGTCAGTTTTCAGGGTCCAGAGCTCCACATCTTGGCAGAGATGGATCTCGGATCAGTCACTTAGAGGCAGGAAGTCGTGGGAAGGCTATCACTCTGGGCAGGAGGCTCAAAGTTCCCAGGCAGATGGCAAGGTGAGAAGCTGGAGAGGTCCCTGCTGAGAGGCCTGGTCCAGCTTTGTGGTCAGGTCTGGCAGTAAGCTGATAAGGGGTCCAGGCAAGGCAGTGAGGTGACATCTCGGCTGGAGTTTTGATCCTGTGGTTTCCTTGTGTCACTTAGCAAGGGGGCTAGCTAGCTGGCTCTTCAGCTCCAAGAGCGAGGAGACCCAGAGGTTCACACTCACTGGGCCCTTTGTCCATTGTCAGCTTGTGCTGCTACCTGCTCCATGCAGAGTAACGGGCTGCCTCTTCAGCTCCAGATGTGTGGAGAGTCAGAGGTTCACACACACCAGGCCATGATCTCCAAGAGGATGGAGAGCAGTGCAAGGGCTTCCCTTTTTATCTTCATTTTCTGGCAGTCCTCTAGCTTGCCATCCTCTGACTTGTTGTGCAATCAATGCTCTTTCCTCCTTGCTTGCAGTCAGCGTAGGTAGGAGGGTATTGTCTGTACCACACTGTTAACTGACTAACCAGAGATATCTGCTTGGTATGATTAGGAGCGTCTCCCTAACAGCTGTTAGGTATTGCCTCAGCTCCTGACTTATTATGGATAACTCCACTTTACTTTTATTTTGTGGCTAGTGGTAACTTCTTAACTCAATGTTTTACTGTGGAGTTTCCACAGTTCACCTCCTTTTCAGGTAAGTGGAGATCTGTGACTCTTTGTGAGACTCCTGTGGGATTTCTCACACAACACAGCATTCCACTGTGTTTATATATCATACATGGCTGTTTTGCAGTGCAATGACAAAATGTTTGTGAGAGCAACTTAAATATCTAGATTCTAAAATATTTACAATCAAGTTATTTACAGAAAATGTTTGACAAATCCTGGTGTAGCCTTTTGCCAGCAGTGATAATGGGTAATTGAATAAGATGCTTTGAGTCTCAGTTTCGTTATCTATAAGGAAATATTAATGCAGATACAGGGTTGCTGAGTCTATCACATGCAAAACAGAGGACAGAGTGAGGGGAATGAGAATGTGATAGAATGAGAGGGAGTTATGTATTTGTATTTCCTGACTTCTGGGTTGTGATTCCAACCAACAGAAATAGCTACTGGTCTCATTGAGGTATTAGACTGCAAAACAATGTCTGAGATATTGTTGTTACCCACAACTATTCAACTATGTCTTCACTGTGTAGCAGCATTTGAGTCCACATTAGCTTTAGAAAAGAAACGTCATTAACCCTGGCATCCTCCATGCACAACCAATTGGAGGGAGATATTTATAATTTATATTATAATTTATAAATTATATTTATAATTGTCTCAGTGACCAGTGAACATCATTAACATTGAATAGGCATCAGAAGCAATGTTTTATGATTCAATGTCATCCATGCCAACATCCCCCTTCCTAAGGTAATGAAAGTTGAATTTTGATTTCAGCTCCCACTGCCTGTGCAACCTCTTCTCTGGCCTTGTTACTTTTGAGTGCATTTCTGATGGGGAGGAGCCAGGCCAGCCTTCTTGAGTTTCCCTTAACTGTGAAGAATGAGTTTATGGAATTAGGTAGCAGGGACTGACAGCTTGCCCTGGTTTGCTGCTAACTGAAACAAGTGTATAGTGGACATACTCCTCTCTTACTTCTGATTTTTTAAGTTGGAAACCTAATGTTTACTGGTATGTATTATGCTTTTGTTAATACATCAGATTAAATACAACCTGACATTCTAAAAAAAAAAAAAAATGGCTGATCTGTACAGTGATCTGCCCTCAAGGAGACCCAACAGGCCAGTCCACTGCAGTGGCTTTCAATGTGGTAAGCCTGGGCTTCAGCAGAAGTCAGCTTGTGAAGAGCCCTGGCAGCTCTGCCAAGAGTTGGATCACTGGAAATGGACCTGCCCTGGAGTCGAAGGATGCCCAGGTCAGAGCCACAGATCTTACTGGCTCTAAGCTGAAAAGCCCTTCACTCAGCCCAACTTCCAAAGTGACCACTGCAGCTGAGGGTATGGCCAAGTAGGGTCAGCAACATTGCAGGCAGAACTGTAAATTTCTTGTTAGAGATGCCCCCTGCCTTTACCTGGCCAGCTCTCCTCCCAGGCCAGCCAAGTAATGAAAGTCAACAGAGTGCCTTCCCCTAGGAGGTTCACACCTCTCTTAGGATATACCCCATGTGAAGAGATAGATAGGTCTGGGCCTCTTAACTTACAAGGCCTAAAGCCCAACACATTATTATCAAGCCCCTTCTGTCAGGTTCTATTTGCCTCTCAATCAGAAAACTTAATTGTAGCTTAGACAGCACCTTTCTTAGCTCCTCTAATAATGACTCTGTCCTTTGTTCTAGACCCTGTCTAGCACACTTGGGCCTCATTCCTTTGTAATCATAACCTCTACTCTACCACCAATGGCTCTACTCCCAACCTGTGTGTACTGATGGTCCTCTTCCCCACTTAATGCTGTATAATTGTTCAAACCTGGTAAATCCCACTCTTAGGATCATTGGTTACTATCCTCACTCTGTCTTTTATGACCTTGTCTAAATATGATCAGAGTCGGCAAACTTGGAAGGCTTCCATAGCCTTGGCAACTCATGACAACAGCCTAGGGTGGTTACTGGTGCCATAAACTAGAGTGTCAATTTGTTGGGTCAACAACAGGAGTCACTGTGCACTTGCTCCTCATGTGGGATCTCTGTCCTTAATGTGCTGTACATTTTGATTTGATGCTATAACTAATACTCAAACAGTATGTTTCACTTTGTGTTTCTATGTGGGTGCAAACTGTTGAAATCTTTATACTAAATTGATCTTCTGTATATAAGGAGAATTGAAAATGAATCTTGATGTGAATGGGAGGGGAGAGGGAGCGGGAGAGGGGAGGGTTGCGGGTGGGAGGGAAGTTATGGGAGGGAGAAGCCATTGTAATCCATAAGCTGTACACTGGAAATTTATATTCATTAAATAAAAGTTAAAAAAAAAGAAGGAGGTGAGAAGGAGCAATGGGCTGTAAGGAGAATTGGATGACTGAGCAGAGTAAATCATAAGAAATTAGGTGGTGCTCTGGTGTATGTTAGATTAATATCTTTGATATTTTAAAAATTTTGTGTTTTTGATAATACAAACCCACATATTTGTTATTTTTAACTTTCACATTTCAAAAAAATGTGTAACATTGCTATACAAAATTTGACTATTATGAAATTTTATGATCTGATGACTCTATTTTTCATTAATTTGCATACCGCCAAATTGCCACTTCCTTACAAGCCCATTTTAAATTCATTTGTTGATAAATAAATAAAATCTTTAAGATACTTAACAAAAAAAAATTGAATAGCAACAAGTAAACATGCAAATAATTACATTTAACAGAGAAATAGAACATCAAGAAAGTCAACAACTCCCTCCATTTGCATCACCATGGATCATGTAGCTCATCTCGCCAAATGTCAAGCTACCTGATGTTTCAAACAAACACTATACTTCCAACACTCAGATTTCAGGACATCTGACAGGAATTCTGGGACACAAATTTCTCTTTCAAATACAGTATTTGAGTAGTTGTGAAGTCTAAAACTACTACAACATTTTATAAACATTATTTCATGATTAGGCAACACAGTCTAAGGAGAAAAATGCAACAGAAAACAGAGACAAACTGGAAAAAAAACAGTACTCATCAAGGCGCGTCTATTCTGACTCCTATCTGTGGGCTTCTCCTTGCTTTGGAGCGTAAGTCACTCTGAATTGGATTTCTTGAAATTGACTGACAAAATCAATGGTAGCTTTGGGATCCACAAGGAGAGAAGGCCTACACTTCCAGGAATGGAGAGTCCCTACTTGTACTTCAAGGTCCCCGCAGGTGCCTAAAGGTCAACCAATGAGGATCAGACCTGCCTTAACCTTTAACCCCCATGCCCTGTATCTATAAAAGGATCCCTCCCAACCTCTGACGCGGGACTTCCCCAGCCCCCGCTCTGTTGGGATCGGGGAACCTTGCCCGGGAGCGCAATCCCAATACAAGCTTGTGAATTAATTGATTCGTCTGCCTGGGAAGATTTGTTATGTACTGGACACCTTGCAATCAACTACTATAATTGTGACTGGTCTACAGATTCAAGTTGAAGGCGAATCTACCTGTGTGACTCAGGTGCTTACATTATGGGCCGGTAATCAGATGATACAGTGGCGCAGAGATGTGCTATTTTAAAATATATGTAGGTATCCATTTACAAATTATAAAATCTCTCAGATACACTCTTTTAAAAAACTTTTTTACTCAGTGGCATTTTGTGCAAAGCTCTATGCTCAACCTATGGGAAATGAAAAGATGAATGGAGCACATTACTCTTCCTCAAGATATTAAAAACTCACAGAGAAGAAAAACATACAACCTGCATGAACACTTACAACACAAGGCAAAATAAAGCGAGGTTTGAGCTCTAAAAAATGTTAGAGCTGGAGGAGGATGGCTATTGACTGCACACTGTTAGGAAGGCAGAACATAGGTTTTCAATCCAGAGTGATAGCACTAAGTAGTGGCACTATGTGCGCTCTACCATTCCAACTAAAAAGCTCAGAATTCTTTACATTCCTCTGTGAAACTTCTTAGCAAAATTAATATCTTAGAAAAGGGATAATGTTTATTAAATATTTTATCAAGGATTCACAAACAGGAACCAGGCATTCACCATCAAGGAATGAAATGATACATGTGTACACAAACAGGGAGCAATTGAGACTCTGAAAAACCACAGATCACCTGTAGATGACTATTGGCTGATATTGTCAGAACCTTCCATTATTTAAGAGTCATGGAAATCTAGGTTGTATAAGGAATTTGATAAAGTATTTCAACATTTCATCAAGCCCTGTCAATTCTCTCTGCATGATAATTGTTGAGCCCATGCACCTCCTTACAATAACTTTCCAGGTGATCTTTCAGATTCCACTTGCATTCCTTTCTTATACACCCTCAATACAAGAGCTAGTGTGTTCCATTTATAAAGATAATCATGTCTCCTTCCACCCCACACAGTCATCAAGCAGTCTTTAATCATGGAAAACCAGCCTTGGTATGTTTATAAGAATTACTCATTTAAGAATTATTTACTCATATAAGGGTTAGAACTTACATAGAAATTGGAGGAGAATGTGAGGGAATCAAGATGCTGAAGTAAAAAATATAGAGGAAGAGTCACTGACTCATTAGCTAAATCTCTGCTTGAATGAAAGCCTAAATCCTGGTGTGCATATGTGCATGTATATGTGTGTATGTATACACATGAATGCAAGCATGCACACACAAAGAAATGTAAATGTGTCCTTGTGCTTGTAGGCTTCCCCCACAAATTGTATGTTTGATGCATCTTTTATTTTTGTATTAATGATCAGTTGTTTAATTCATCTCATTATGAAGATATGTAAATTTATCAACATTGATAAATACATAGCTGTAGATTTATTTGTAAAAGAAAGTTTTATCATGGGTATCAGATGAGATTTTGACTTTTTATAAGCAACATCCAGTGTAGAGCTCAGCCTCCATGCTGATCATTTCTAGCATGAGCATGTATTTTATATGAGCATGTACTTTACATTTAAAATTGTGATCAACTCATGCATTATTTTCTGAAAGATTAGTATTTCAAATTAAAATATCCATATCTTAACCCAAGAACCAAAGCACCTTACCAACTTCATGATTAAGCTTCTCTACCTGTTTAGTATTTTTAAACACATGGCTCTCTTCCACAAACCAATAATTGTCACACCATCTAACCTTGTAATCATGCTTCTAGTCTCAAAAGTTGCTGTAGGGGGCCGGTGCTATGACGCAGCGTGTTAATGCCCTGGCCTGAAGCGCTGACATCCCATATGGGCATTGGTTCTAGTCCCAGCTGCTCCTCTTCCAATCCAACTCTCTGCTATGGCCTGGGAAAGCAGTAGAAGGTGGCCCAGCAGGGGAGATCTGGAGGAAGCTCCTGGCTTTTGGCTTCGAATTGGCACAGCTCCAGCCATTGTGGCCAATTGTGGAGTGAACCAGCGGATGGAAGACCTCTCTATCTCTCTCTCTCTGCCTCTCCTCTCTCTATGTAACTCTGACTTTCGAATAAATAAATAAAATCTTTATAAAAAAGTTGCTGTATATTTTATTTTTTGATACTATGAAGAGTATAAAATCATACGTCCCCTCTATAGGATTATTATATAATCAAACACTGTGTGGCAAACTCTGGAATAAGTGGTTTGATGGAGCATCATGTTCCTTACAGGAAATCGTAGAGGATTTCTTCCATTTATTTGCATTGAGTCCCATAGTGCATATTACAAAATATGTGCATAGGAACTATTTATTAAATAAATGTATGGAAGGAATGGAATAGAAACAAATGCAGATATGAATATAAAATTCTGAAAATTTGGAGCTTGTCTTTTGTGTGGCTAAGCAATAATAGAATACAACACCAAGCCATCTCCCATCCTAACTCAATCCTGAAATGATCTTCCAAGGAGCAGAATATGAGCTGCCATCACTGACTCTTACAGACCAAGTTCAAGCAAGGCACTGACATTTGAATACATCAGCCACTCTTTGGCACAAATCTCATTCATGGGATCAGATGATCTCTCTGTACACATTGTAATTCTTACCTTAGTAGATACTGACCTGGGTGCTGACTCCTTTGCAGATCAACACATCCATTGACAATGCCAACCACTTCTGGAAAGGTCTGCTTTCATACATTGTGCACTCATGCTGTGATGGGTGCTGCCTCTAAGATGGGTGCTGTGCCAACCGTGAATTGCATTCACTGAATCAAACAAGAGGCACATGATGAAATAACAAAACAGATTTTAGGTAAAGCTATTTTTTTCTTTAATACTTATCCACAAAGAAATTAAAAGAGGAGGGAAAATAACTGTAATGCAAGAACAAAGGTTGCACCCTTTAAAATGGGTGAGAACTAAATTAAGTCCTCACCTTGTCCCCATCATTACTACAAATAGAAAACATATCCAAGAGCTCTAATATTGTTGGACATTAAATTTCATGCATGTCAAACTTTGTAAGTGATTATCACTTCTTTCAAAACAATAAGAATTTCCCCAAACTAAATAATTGGTATCATCCATTGTGAATGCAAAGTAGAAAGACAAAACGAACCAGAATCTTACAGATAATGTGGGTAGCAGGCAAAACTTGTTATGTTGTCAAACTGGAAAATTGTTCTCTCTTTTTTTAGACATATCTAAATTAAGCCAACATAAGAACATGCTAGAAGATGCTGTCTCCTGGAGTTACTCAGTATAAAGATAATGTAACAGGAGGTTGAAGTCTCTTATGCAGATTCTGTAAGACTGACTGTCCAGACTTGTCTCCATAAGGATGAGTGAATGAGCCCAGCTTCATAAAGTAAACTCAACATTTCATATTTTTTCATCAGTTGTCACTCCTGGATAATGGTTTTTAGGTATCTGAAAGTGTTTTCATTATACCACCAAGGATTTTCAGGTATTCCATTCTGTTTGGCATTAAGTTCTTCCGTGTTTATTTCACTCCTCTTAAAAAAAAAACACATTTATTTGAAAGAGTTACAGTAAAGGAGAGGAGAGGGAGAGGGAGAAGGAGAGAGGGAGAGAGAGAGAGAGAGAGAGAGAGAGAGAACCAGAATCTTCCATCCACAAGTCCACTCCAGCTGAGCCAGGCTGAAGCCAAGAGCCAGGGATTCCATCTGTGTTTCACACAAGTGTGTCAAGGGCCCATGCACTCAGGCCATCTTCTGCTGCCCTCCCAGGCATATTAGCAGGGAGCTGGATACAAAGTGGAGCAGCCAAGATTTGAACGGGTACTCACGTAAGACATTGGCTTCCCAGGCTGCAACTTAACCTACTGGCCCCTGTTTCCTTCTTCTTAACAATTTCTTCTAAATTATTGTGATCTTTGGTTTATCCTTTAAACATTACTACTCTTCATATCTCTATGTTGTTTTTTATCTATTTCACTTTCTCCTCCTTTTCAATGCTGTCCTCCTCTGTCTCTCACCTATCCTTTTTTCAGTCTTTTCTTTCTTCTCTGCTCTCATTCCCCGCCCCCCACCCGCCCTTCTTGTGAAGTCAGTTTCCATAAGACTGGTCTTCTTCTTTTTAAATCCATTTTACCCCATTGACATTAGTCTCCAGCCTTCAACTTACCATCCCCAACTCAAATACTTCATATTTCTATGGTGTTTGCCTCAAATCCTTCCACCTAAGCCTTTCTCTTTTTCCCATCAAGACTACCATATATGGCTATGTGCTGTATACAGAACAAATCCAGAGACCATACTTACTTTTTTAAGATTTTATTTATTTGTTTGAGAGGTAGGGTATTAGACAGTGAGAGGGACAGATAGAGGGAAAGGTCTTCCTTTGACTGGTTGACTCCCCAAATGGCCTCAGTGGCTGGAGCTATGCCGATCCGAAGCCAAAAGCCAAATGCCCTCTCCTGGCCTCTCACATGGGTGCAGGAGCCCAAGTACTTGGGCCATCTTCCACCACTTTCCCAGGCCACAGCAGAGAACTGGATTGGAAGTGGAGCAGCTGAGACTAGAACCGGCGCCCATATGAGATGCCAGTGCAGCAGGCAGAGAATTAACCTATTGTGCCACGGCACCAGCCCATAGAGCGTACCTACTTACATGGTGATGTGACAGATTTCTCTGGAGCTTTGCAAACTGTTGGTTTGGGTTTCTATTCTAGGGAATCTAGCTATGTCACTAAGACACTTTTCAGCCATATCTAAAGCCCTATTATTCAGACTACCCCTATCCATTAATACTTTGTGGGTTTCCTTCATTATATTTATTTAGATCAGCAAATAAATGTTAAGTTTTGGTTACATATTCATCGTATGTATTCTCTTTTAGGTCAAAGTTCCTGGAGATTTGAAGCTTCTCTGTCTTGTTCTACCTATAATTGCAGTACTTGGCACAGAGAAGGCTCTCAATAAAACAAAGAGGAATAAATGAAAACAGAAATTAACAAATCAGTGAAGACATTTTCTTTGATCAGATTTATTTTTCTTATTGTTGTCCCTATTTCAATTAGGAAACATAAAAACCAGACTCCAAATAATAGTTTAACTAGTCATCTGTTGTGTGACATTTCATTCATTCCATGAATCCTTTCCCTTTCTGAAACCTTTGGATTAAGATTTAATTCTACCAGGGCACGCATGGTGTCACTGTCTGTGACACCAATATCCCATATTGGAGTCAGTGGTAAAAATAAGGCTTTTTAAAACCCATGCTGCCAAAGCATCATATTAAAGTCATACTTTTGATCAGGAACACCCCATTTTATACATGCACAGATTACAATGTTTGTCTCTTTCCAATTCTGTGAAACAGAAATTAAAAAACAAATAAAACTAAATAAAATGAAAATAAGATAAAAGAACTGAAGTTCATATCCGGGCCCTAGTATTAACTACTTTTATAGATGGAGAGCTGTTTCTTTGTGTTATGGTCTTATTTCCTTTTATAAATTAGGTAATTGCAACTTCCATATCCGTGGTAAATGCTAGTGATTAACATTCAAAATTTTACTATACCATTGACATCAGTGCTATCAATACTATTCAAAGATTTTCTGAGGAAAAAAAATCATTATTAGCTACCTCTATAGAATCACCTACTTTGCAAATAAAATTCTGAGTTAAACTCTATTAGAAGTCAAATTTGAATTGTAGTCACCTGAATCCAGAGCCATTAAATATTAGTGTTTAAGTAAATATATTATTATTCCATGTTTCAGTGAAAGGAAAAAAGTAGAGCTAAATACATCAACATGGAAAATTTTCAAAAGTTGCCTATGGGAAAACTTCAGTATCAAATGATAGAATAAAGTGAGTGATTTACATTAAAACTCTCAAACTCCATATTTGCATATATAAATACACATACATTTGCATTATAGATATAAGAATATGAAAGTACATTTAAATATGTAGGAAAAATTATGAAAGATGCTTATAAATTTTAAGTAGGATATTAGTTTTGTAGTGCAGTTGAAGAAACTTTTACTTTTCACCTGTGTCCTGTTCCAGCTGTTATTTTTCATGGCAGTAAGAGCAGCCAGTCACGTATCCTTTGTGTAATAAACAGAAAGCAGGAACATGGTTGATAGTTACCACAACTACACTTTTATAGTGAAACTTCTCTGTCACAAAATTTCCCAGTCTGTAGCTGCCAAAGATAGGACTTTATTTTAATGTGGAATCAAACACAAAGCAATATTCTGTTTCTATGATCATATAATATACTGGCTGAGCTATGTTGACTTTCAGTAAATGTTAATTGATTTAGTTAATGAATAGCAAAATAAATAATTGGTTGAGTATAGTTATTAAATCTCTGATTTCTATAGGATAGGTCTATTATTCTTAAACTTAGCTAGGGATAAAATCCAATACAATCTAGCAGCTGAAATGAACAATCTTTATGAGTTTCTTGAAAATTCACATTCACTTCTTAAATTCATGTTTAATTTTCAATAGCACTTTTCCAGGATCAAACGATATGTATTGATGTGAAGTTTGGGAGACTAGTTGGTTTTCTAAAATATTAAAGAAAATTTACATGTCAATACCACATTCAGCAATACTCTCATGAAAACAATTTGGGATAGCAAATTCATTTTATTTTTATGTAATGTCTTGTAATCAGTCTTACTCTGGAAGTGATATTCGTGATTGGAAAACTTTGGGGCCTGTGTTGTGGTGCAATGGGTTAAGCCACCACCTTCAGTGCCAGCATCCCATATGGACACGGTTTTGAATCTGGCTGCCCTACTTCCAATCCAGCTACCTACTGGTGTGCCTGGGAAAGCAGTGGAGGATGGCCCAAGTGCTTGAGCCCCTGGTACCTCTATGGGAGATCTGGATGGAACTCCTGGCTCCTTCCTGTCTTTGGTCTAGCCCAACTCCAATCATTGCAGCCATTTGGGGAGTGAACAAGAGGATGGAGGACTTCTCTCTATTTAAAAACAAAGAAAACTTTGTTGAGGCATGAAGATATCCATTTTAGCTTGGATAAGACTCAGCTTTATATATGCAAGAGTTCAAAGTCCTTGCTAAGTGTTAGGTTAATTTATCATTACAGCTCCTCCCTGATTAATATAGCTAATCTCCAATTTCTAGGAAGGAGAAATGGCAAATTTTAACATGTCATTGACGTTAGTGTCATCAATACTGTTCAGAAATTTTCTGGAACAAATATCATCAGATGCCTCTTTAGAAGCATCTGCTGTTTGAATAAAATTCTGAGAGTTATGCTGTAGTGAATGGTAGAGCCAAAACTTGAATGTAAGTCACCTGATTCCAGAGCTAACAAATATTAATATTTAAGTAAATAAATGTCCTTCAAATTAGATGTTTAAAATATTCAGAAAGAATCCTGAATAATTAAATTAGTGTCTTAGAAGTTGCTGGCTTCTACATTTTTTTGCAGTAAAATTCAGGGCATGGTTAATGGTCACTGATTGTCACAAACTATTTAGAGGGTTTAATAAACTGACAACACATCAAAAAGTATAACCCTGTGAAATAGTGTGATTAGTGTATCTTTTGAGTGAAATTGAGTTTTGGGGAAGTGAAGCAAATCACCCAAAGTCACACGCCTGGTACATGGTGGAGCCTTGATTTGAATCCACATAGCCTTCACTGCTTTAATTATACTCTATTAATTATGTCTTTATCATATTCACATTATGGTACTAGAAATAACTAAATGGATTAACATTAACACCTCTTCAAATACTTACTCTCTCAGTTGACCAATAAGCATTTATATGCGTTTGATCAAATAAGTATTCATTTGGGGAGAGGAAGTATTCTAAACATCGTAGGAAATTAAAACAGGATCATAAAAAGGTGGGCCTGAGTAAGTGAAAAATTAATGGGACTATGTCTACGCATCTAGAACCATAGTATTGGACTTAAACTTGTAGCATTCATGCTAAGCAGCTAAGTAATAATTATGCTATCATCATTATAAGTAAAATATATGGAGTGCTTTTTCATGCCAGACATAAGCATGTCTTATGTTACCTGATGTTCATTTTACAAGTGAAGAATCAAGAGTGCAGTAGAGTAACATAATTGATCCAAAGTCTCACAGCCAGTAAATTTCAGAGTAGACTCTTGAACTTAAACATGTCTAACTCTGAACTTCTCTTTCTTCAGCTTTTGCAATAGTATTCACAATTAGGAACAAAAGAATTTAAATTTCAGTGTTTTCCTCTCAATTTGAAAATATGTCATCCAATGATAGTTACAAACAAGACTCCTAGCCTAACATACAGCACGAAGTTGCTTTCTTCTTGTGTATGTGTTCAGAAAACACGAGAGAGCTCAGGATCCAGGATATGGACTGAATCACAAGAAGATCCCATAACTAAACAAAACTGCTCAGCATCTAATAAACCAATAATGATACTAATATGGTCTCATGATGGCATCTCAGTAGATAATAATCTATTCCCATAGTACAGCTGGCTAGTCTGCATGGAAAGAACACAGTGCATTGTCAGTGTCTCACGAGAGAAAGATGGAGCAAATTACCTTTACAGTTTGATGTTGCTGTTTGGACAGTTGCCTGTGTAAAATGCACCTTGATTTCCTGAACTGGGATAATATTTTCTTTCTTTTTTTTTTTTTAATAATCATTTCATCTACTTGAAAGAGTTACAGAGAGAAGTAGAGTCAGAGAGAGAGAGAGAGAGAGAGAGAGCTTCCATTCCTCTGGTTCACTCCCCAAATGACCACAACGGCCGGAGCTACGCCGATCCGAAGCCAGAAGCCAGGAGCTTCTTCCAGGTCTCCTACGTGGGCGCAGGGGCCCAAGGACTTGGGCCATCTTCCACTGCTTTCCCAGGCCATTTGCAGAGAGCTGGATTGGAAGAGGAGCAGCCAGGACTAGAACAGGTGCCCATATGGGATGCCAGCACTGCAGGCTGGGGTTTTAACCCACTGCACCACAGCGCCGGCCCCTGGGATAATACTTTAACACATATTTTTCTTATATTTCTTGGTGCATTACCAAGAAATGTTATATTCTGTTTTGTGCTATTATTCTCCTAACATAACTCTCCTCCTGAATTAGTGACTACTGAAAGGCAGAAACCAAAATTTAACTATCTGTGTCATTATACTACCTAAGCACAACATATTATACCATTTCTTTGAGACAGAAGTTCAGGTCCAAGATTGTTAATTGACTCAGTTAATTTAGCTAACAATAAAAAGTAAAGAACTACAACTGTGAACAGTGCCTTCCTTCATTTTAATGTTCTTGTGATTATTTTTTAAATTTGCTTTTAAAATTTTTTAAATTTACTTTTAAAATACATGACATCATTATATGATTGGGCAAAGTTTATTCTAGTGAACTATTCTTCATCACAATATGATCCAAAGTTTGAACTTGACAATCTTCATGATGTCTTTATTATTAACTCATGCTCTAATTTCTAGAAAAATGTGCTCAAGTATTTTAAAGTCATAATAACAGGAAATGTTGAATAATAAGTATTGGAATTTCCTTTTGAAAAACTGTCATCCACATACATGTAAAAGTTGACATTCTCATGTGGCACACACATGGGAGGCTATCAGAATGAAACAAGAGAAACAGCTGTGCTCAAATCTTACCATCTTTGAGTTCTTTGATCTTTTATTTGGATAGATGTAACATCCCCAATGGAATGAAAGAAAAATTTATTCCACAAGTATTTGGAACATCTAATGCAAACCACCATCTTTCCAACTAAATAAATAAAATCAGTGGTAGGAGAAAAACTAGAATAAGTAGCATACATAGACACACACAAGTAAACACACACACACATATAAAATGTGAGCATGTATTTTGCAGTTTGATGTATAGTATAGAGATGATGACAGATTATGCATGCAACACATAGGAAGAAGAGAGATTAAATAGATTAAGGCTAAGGTTATCAAAAATTATTACCATTTTCAAAGAGGCACTGAAGAATATATTTTTACCAAAAAGGGAATTTATACATCTATTATATTCCAGTTTTAAATTATTTAACTTCAATTGTTAATGTTCACATTATTTTTAAATGTTTTTTATCATTTAATTTTTATTTGATATTTATATTTTGAAAATAATTAACAGATGTATAAAACAGTATATATTTATGGGGTACTATGTGTTATTTCATTACTTGTGTACATTGTGTAATGTCCAATCAGGGTAAATATATTTATCCTTTCAAGTATTTAAAATTTCTTTATAGAAAAAACATCTAAAATCCTGCTTTCTGGTTTTGTATACAGAAATAATATATTATCTATTGTCATCCTATTGTGTAATAGAAACCCAGAATTTCTTATACCTGTTTAGCTATGTTCTAGTACCTGTCAATCAACCTTTTATCATCCCTCCTTCCTATGCTCCCTCCCCAGATATAGTGACTACGATTGTATTTTTTTAAGATTTTTACTTATTTATTTCAAAGTTATAATTACAGAGAGAGATAGAGAGACAGAGGGAGAAAGATCTTCCACAATGGCTAGCTCTGGGCCAGACCAAAACCAGGAGCCAGGAGCTTTTTCTGGGTCTCCCATGTGGGTAGCAGTTGGGCCACCTTCCACTGCTCTTCCCAGGCCATTAACAGGAAGCTGGATAGGAAGTAGAACAGTTGGGACAGGAACTGGTGCCCATTTGGGATGCTGACATCCCAGGCAGTGGCTTTACCTACAATATCACAACCCAAGCTCCCCACCATTGATTTTTAAACTTCTATGGGATAAGCTAATTTTTAGAATTCACGTTGGGTGAGATGATATATTTGCTTTTTTCTGTGTGTGGCTTATTTCATTTAATACAATGGCCTCCAATTCCATCTATGATATTTCAAATGAGATTTCATCTTTTTACCACTGAATAATAACCCATTGTGCATATACACCATGTTTTCTTTATCAGTTCATAAGTAGATGGGCAGTTGGTCATTTCCATTTCTCAGAAATTCTAAATAGTGCTTCAAGGAACATGGCAGTACAACTGTGTCTTCAAATATGGATTTAATTTTTCATGAATAAACACATCTCACCAACAAAGATATATGCAGACTGAAACTGAAATAATGGAAACAGATATTCAATGATAACGGAAACCAAAATAGAGCTGGTATATCCCTCATAGTATCAGACAAAACAGACTTTAACACAACTGTGTTAAAAGAGACAAAGAAGGGAACTACGTAATGATTGAAAGATCAATTCAATAAGGATATGTGACTATTGTGAATGTATAAGCACCTAATTGCAGGTCACATGGCTATTAAAAGAAATGTTAATGTATCTAAAGGGAGACATAGACTCCAAGACAATATTAACAGGAGGTGTGAGGCCGGCACTGTAGTGCAGTGAGTTAAAGGCCCAGTCTGCAGCACCAGCATCCCATATGAGTTCCAGTTCAAGTCCTGGCTGCTCCATTTCCTATCCAGATCTCTGCTATGTCCTGGGAAAGCAGTAGAAGATGACCCAAATTATTGGGCCCCTGCATCCATGTGGGAGACCTGGAGGAAGCTCCTGGCTCCTGGCTTCGGATCGGCACAACTCTGGCTGTTGCAGCCATTGGTGGAGTGAACCAGCGGATGGAAGACCTTTCTCTCCCTCTCTTTGCCTCTGCCTCTCTATGACTCTGCCTTTCAAATAAATAAATAAATCATTAAGCCAGCGCCGCGGCTCACTAGGCTAATCCTCCGCCTTGCGGCGCCGGCACACCGGGTTCTAGTCCTGGTCGGGGCACCGGATTCTGTCCCGGTTGCCCCTCTTCCAGGCCAGCTCTCTGGCAGTGGAGGATGGCCCAAGTGCTTGGGTCCTGCACCCCATGGGAGACCAGGAGAAGCCCCTGGCTCCTGCCATCGGATCAGCGCGGTGCGCTGGCCGCAGCATGCCAACGGCAGCGGCCATTGGAGGGTGAACCAACGGCAAAAGGAAGACCTTTCTCTCTGTCTCTCTCTCTCACTGTCCACTCTGCCTATCAAAAAAAATCATTAAAAATAAAGCAATATTAATGGGGTACTTCAATACCACACTTGCAGCAATCGACAGATCAACCAGAGAGAAAACTAATGAGGAAACAGCAGATTTAATTGACACTAAAGACCAAATGGGGCAAATGGACCTAACAGATACCCATAAAAATTTTCATCCTACAGTTGCAGAATACACATTCTTCTCACCAGTGCTTGGAACTTTTTCTAGGAGAGACCACATGTTAGACCATAAAGCAAGTCTCAGCAAATTCAAAAAATCAAAATCATAACATGGCTTTCTCCTACCACAATGGAATGAAGCTGGAAATCAACAATTCAAAAATCTCTATAAAACATGTAAACACATGGAGACTGAAATGCTTCTGAATGGACAATGAGTCATTGGAGAAATCAAAAAAAATTTCTGGAAACAAATGAAGATGGCAATATAACATATCAAATCATATGGGGGGCCAGCACTGTGGATCAGTGGTTTAAAGCCCTGGCCTGAAGCACTGGCATCCCTTATGGGCACTGGTTCTAGTCCCAGATGCTCCTCTTCAGGTCCAGCAACTTTGCTATGGCCTGGGAAAGCAGTAGAAGATGGTCTAAGTCCTTGGGCCCCTGCATCCACGTGGGAGACCTGAAAGAAGCTCCTGGCTCCTGCTTTGGATTGGCACAGCTCTGGCCATTGTGGCCATCTGGGAAGTGAACCAGTGTATGGAAGACCTCTCTCTCTCTGTCTCTACCTCTCTCTGTAACTCTGTCTTTCAAATAAAAAAATAAATCTTTAAAAAAGTATGGAATACAGCAAAAGCAGTGTTAAGAGGAAAGTTTATATTAATTGGTGCCTACATAAAGAAATTGGAAAGGCACCAAATAAATGAGCTATCAATGCATCTCATGGATCTATAAAAACAACAGAAAACCAAATCCAAAAGTAATAGGAGAAAATAATTAAATTAGAGAAGTAAACAAAATTGAAACAAAAAATGCAAAAGGCTGGTTTTTTGAAAAAATAAGCAAAATTTACCCATCTTTGGCAAAACTAACCAAACAAATAGAGACCCAAATCAATGAAATTAGAGATAAAACTGGACATGTAACAACAGATACTACAGAAATAAAGAAACATCAGAAATTATTACAAAGAGCCATATGCCAACAAATTGGGAAATCTAGAGGAAATGGATTTATTCCTGGACACATACAACCTACCTAAATTTAACCATGAAGATAAAGAACACCTAAACCAATAGAGAAATTAAATCAACAATACAGATCTTCACTGCAAAGAAAACCCCAGGACCTGATGCCTTCATTTCTGAACTCCACCAGACATTTAAAGAACTAAGTCCAGTTCTTCTCAAAATATTCAAAAAAATGTAAAGAGATGGAATTCTTCCACACTCCTTTCACATTTAATTCCTAAATGTGAAAGATACAACAGAGAAAGAGAACTACAGACCAATTTCTCTCATTAATGTAGACAGAAAAATCCTCAACAAAATATTAGCCATTTGAATCCAATAGTACATCAGGAAGAACATTCACCCAGACCAAGTGAGATTTAGCCTAGATATGTAGGGATAGTTCAACATTAGCAAATCAGTCAATGTAATACATCACAATAACAAACTGAAGAACAAAAACATTGCAATTATCTCAATAGAGACAAAGAAGGCTTCTGATAATATACAGCATACTTTCATGATGAAAACTTAAGTAAATTGGGTCTAGAAGGAATATTCCTCAACATGATCAAGGCAATTTATGACAAACCTAAGGTTAGAATCTTATTGAAATGGGGAAAGTTGGAAGCATTCCAACTAATATCTGGAACCTGATGAGGATGCCCACTTTTGCCATTGCTATTCAATATAGTCCTGTTAGTTTTAGCTACAGCCATTAGGCAACAAAAAGAAGTCAAAGGATACAAATTGGGAATGAGGAAGTCAAACTACCTTACTTGCAGATGACATGATTCTATAAAAAAGGGAATCCATAAACTAGAGTGTCAATTTGTTGGGTCAACAACAGGAGCCACTGTGCACTTGCTCCTCATGTGGGATCTCTGTCCTTAATGTGCTGTACATTGTGATTTAATGCTATAACTAGTACTCAAACAGTATGTTTCACTTTGTGTTTCTATGTGGGTGCAAACTGTTGAAATCTTTATACTAAATTGATCTTCTGTATATAAAGAGAATTGAAAATGAATCTTGATGCAAATGGAAGGGGAGAGGGAGCGGGAGGGGGGAGGGTTGCGGGTGGGAGGGAAGTTATTGGGGGGGGGAAGCCATTGTAATCCATAAGCTGTACACTGGAAATTTATATTCATTAAATAAAAGTTAAAAAAAAAAAAAAAAGGGAATCCAAAGACTCCACTAAGAGACTGTTGGAACTCATATAAGAGTTTGGTAAAGTGGCAGGATATAAAATTGACACACAAAAATTAATACTCTTTGTATGCACAGACAATACCATGGCTGAGAAAGAACTTCAACAATCAAGCCCCTTCACAATAGCTACATAAAAACCCCTCAATCACCTTGGAATAAGTTTAACCAGAGATGTCAAAGATCTCTACAATGAGAATTACAAAACATTAGCGAAAGAAATAGAAGACACACCAAAAAAATGGAAAAATCTTCCATATTCATGGATTGGAAGAATCAATATCATCAAATTGTCCATACTACTCAACGAAATTTGCAGATTCAATGCAATGCCATTCAAAATACCAAGGACAGTCCTTTCAGATATAGAAAAATATGATGCTTAAACACATATGGAAACACAGAAGAGCCCAAATAGCTAAAGCAATTGTATATAACAAAGACAAAGCTGGCAGCATCACAATACCAGATTTCAAGAAATACTAAGGGGCAGTTATTATCAAAACAGCCTGGTAGTGGTACAAAAACAGATGGATAGACCAATACAACAAAATAGAAAGGCCAGAATTCAACCCACGCATTTACAACCAACTTATCTTTGACATAGGACCTAAAATCAATCCCTGGAGGAAAGACAGTCTCTACAACAAATAGTGCTTGGAAAATAGGATCTCCCCATTCGGAAGTATGAAGCAATACCCCTACATAACATCTTCCACAAAAATCCACGCAAAATGAAATAGAGACTTAAATCTATTACCCTATACAATCAAATTATTAAATAGCATTGAGGAAACCCTGCAAGACACTGGCATACACAAAGAGTTCTTGGAAAAGATCCCAGAGGCACAGGTAATCAAAGCCAAAATTGACAAGTGGGATTACATTAAATTGAGCAGCTTCTGCATTGTGAGAGAAATAGTCAATAAAGTGAAGAGGCAACTGGCAGAGTGAGAAAAATTATTTGCAAACTATGCAACCATTAAAGGATTAATAACCAGAATATATAATGGGATCAAGACACTCAACAACAAAACAAATAACCCAGTTAAGAAATGGGCAAAGTACTGAATCAGGCATTTTTTCCAAGAGGAAATCCAAGTGGACAATGACACATGAAAACATGCTCAGGATCATTAGCCATCAGAGAAATACAAATCAAAACCACAATGATGTTTAACCTCATCCAGATTAGAATGGCTTTCATATAGAAATCAAAAAACAACAAATGCTGGTGAGGATGTGGGGAAAAAAGTATCCTAATCTGCTGTTGGTGGGAATATATACTGATAGCCACTATGGATAACAGTATGAAGATACCACAGAAATTTGAATATAGACTTGCCAATTCCTGGGAATTTACCCAAGGGAAAGAAAATTAGCATATTAAAGAGTCATCTTTGCCCCATGTTTATTGCAGCTTAATTCACAACAGTTAAAATATGGAATCAACCCAAATATCTGTGAACTAAAGACTGGATAAAAAAATTATGTGGTATGTACACCATGGAATACTACACAGCTGTAAAAATAAAATGAAATCCTGTCATTTGCAACAAAATGGATGAAAAAGAAAAACATCACACTTAATGAAATAAACCAGTCCCAAAATGACAAATACCATGTGTTCTCCCTGATCTGTGGTAACTAATATAGCATGTAAAAAGTAATCTATAGAAATGAAATTAACAATTCAAAATGCAATAGCTTTTAATAGCCCATGTCTTGATTGTTGAGGAATAGATTTTTTTCATACAATTTATTGAACTCTTTGCTTAGTGTAGTTAATCTTACATGTATAAAATTAATTGAAAATAGATCTTATTTAAAAGAACAGGAATAAGGTAAGAAGGAGGAAGAGTCATGGGATTTTAGGGGGAGGGAAGGTACAGTGTGAAGAATCACTATGTCCTCAACATTGTATTTATGAAATCCATTAAGCTTGTACATCTTAAATAAAAATTTCTGGGCAATGGCCGGCGCCGTGGCTTAACAGGCTAATCCTCCGCCTTGTGGCGCCGGCACACCGGGTTCTAGTCCCGGTTGGGGCGCCGGATTCTATCCCGGTTGCTCCTCTTCCAGGCCAGCTCTCTGCTATGGCCCGGGAAGGCAGTGGAGGATGGCCCAAGTCCTTGGGCCCTGCACCCACATGGGAGACCAGGAGAAGCACCTGGCTCCTGGCTTCGGATCAGCGAGATGCGCCGATCGCAGCAGCCATTGGAGGGTGAACCAGTGGCAAAAAGGAAGACCTTTCTCTCTGTCTCTCTCTCACTATCCACTCTGCCTGTCAAAAAAAAAATTTCTGGGCAAAAATAAAATTGTTTGCTATCAGTAAAATATAGACCTACTTATTTTCATATATGTAAGTTTTATAATACTCCATAATACTGATGTTCTATTTTAAATTGTTTATTTGATTGACTCTCTTCTAGTCAGAGCCTTTGTTTTATGGCTATCTATAGCTACCTATGCAGTGATACTCAAGGTGTCATGCAGACTGCCATTATGGAACAGGCAGTTGGTACAGTAGTTTAAGCCCCCAAGTGGGATTCTTGCATTTCATATGAAAATGACTGGTTTGAGTTCTAGCTTCTCCACTTCTGTTCCACTTTCTTGCTAATGCACACCCTGGGAAACAGCAAATGATGGTTCAATTACTTGGATTCCTGCCACCCTCATGGGAGATCAGGATGGATTCTCTCTCTCTCTCTCTCTCTCTCTATATATATATATATATATATATATATATATATATATATCCTTCTCTTTCTCTCTCTCTCTCCATCATTCTGCATTTTAAATAAAATAAATAAATCTTTTAAAAAATATTTGAGGTGGGGCCAGCACTGTGGTGGTGCACCAGATTAACGCCCTGGCCTGAAGCACCGGCATCCCATATAGGTGCCAGTTCAAGACCCGGCTGCTCCACTTCCAATTCAGCTCTCTGCTATGGCTTGAGAAAACAGTAGAAGATGGCCCAAGTCCTTGGGTCCCTGCACCCACATGAGAGACCCGGAAGAAACTCCTGGCTCCTGGCTTCGGATCAGCACAGCTCTGGTCATTCCAGCCAACTGGGGAGTGAACCAGTGGATGGAAGACCTCTCTCTTTCTACCTCTCTTCTCTGTGTAACTCTGACTTTCAAATAAGTAAATAAATCTTTTAAAAATATTTGAGGTGAATAATCTATGATTTATCAATTCTGGCTACTACAAAAGAAAATTCATTTCAATTGAAGATTAAGTTTCTACCATCCTTCTTATTTGTTTATGATTCACATTTTGGTAGAATAACTACTTGTACAAACTAATGTTTCAAAGACAAGAATGTATGCTCATATCTATTCTTTCAGCCAACAATTATTTAGTGCTAACTTTATGTTAGTCATTATTCATGGGTCTGACCCAGGTACTGTAATTCTCAAAATATAAGCAGTAGGGGTTTCCCCCAAATGTGTTGCATACTGATAATTTTGTGAAATATAATTAATATATACTTTGCTATGGTAACATCATCAATTTGCCATTAAGTAGTCTAAATACTGATGCTCAATATCTATACTTTATAGATAGGTAATTTATAGAAAACTTTATTCATTATTTTCATTTTACTTGAAAGAGAGGGAAGGTAGAGGGAGGAAAAGGGAGAGAGAGAGAAAAAAAAAGAGAAAGAGAGAGTGGGAGAGAGAGAAATACTTCAGTTCACTGGCTAACTCCCAAATGACCACAGCAGGTAGGCCAAAACCAAGAGCCATAAACTCCATCTGGGTCTCCTACATGGCTGGCAGAAACCCAAGTACTTTGGTCATCATTGTTACCCTCCAGATGCATTAGCTGGAAGCTGGATCAGAATTGTAGAGTAGCCAGGAGTCAAATCATGTACTGTGCTAAGGGATGTGGCATCCCAAGGGGCAGCTTAATCTGCTGTGCTACAACATCTACCAATCAAGTATTTAAAAAGTATTTAAGAATGTGGCTAACAATAGTGAAGCTTTGTTCTGATATTAAATTGGGATTTTCTGTTACCTCCCCCAAATTATAGATAGTGAGACAAGTTTATGTCATAAGCGTTTCCCAGCCGCACAATAGATCAAATCCAGCTGCAAACAAAAAGAGAGAATCACAGCATGGTTTCTCTGCACATCTTTTAAAATCAGATTCTCTGCCTTGACTTACATGAGTCACAGGAGAGGAGAGTGTTGGTGGCCTTTCTAACTTGACCATTTCAGGGATAAGAGAAAGGAATACATAGTAAACCAATTTGCTTTGGAGGTCATCTTGAATACATCAATCTTCCCTCTCTGGGTAAGTAAGAAAATGCTACATGGAAAAAGCCAATAGTTAAGGGAGAGGATGAGATAGACATATCATAAAAATATTGACCATGCCAATTTTATGTATTACACATTCATTTAATTAAATATCATAATTCTGGAGATGATTGACATTGATAAAATAGCACTGATAAAATTGCTGTCTAAGAGAATGCATTTCTTAATTAAACAATGCTTTCAGAATGAATGACCATAAGTTTGCAGAGAGATTTTAGTGTGAAAGCTGCTGTACTTACTAAGTATAGTATGTGTTGGTATTAAATAAAGCAAACAGGTGTCAAACACTCAGTTGTCCCTGCTGTTTCAGGAATTCTCATACTCACAATTAAAAATGTCAAATGTAATTTTAAGTTTATAATTCATATTTGCAGTTATTACCTGAACTTCTTTGACATTTGGTTATAAGTTTTTCAGAAAAGTAATTACTTGGTGCCTGAGTAAGCACAGAGATATTAATGAATCATTAATGCTGGGAAAATTGTTGAGCAAATATTTTATTCTATTTTTTAAAGATTTATTGTATTTATATTGTGTTTCTATTCTTGCGTAATCATGGTCTTTTTACATTTTATTTGTTGAACTATTTTAATGTAGCATTAAAGCTTTCACTATAATGTAAATTAAAGTGTTCTCTCAGAAATGAAAAAGAGAAACGCAATCTGAGAGACATGGAGAAGGGAAGAGAGAGAGAGGGAGGGAGGTTAAGTTGAAATATGAAGACAGACTGACAGACAGAGCTCCCATGTATTTGTTTACGACCTTAATGCCCAAAACAATAATCCCAGGGCTGAGGCCAAAGCTGAATGTCAGGAACACAATACAAGTCTCCCACATGGATGACGTGAACAAAATATCTTAACCCATCTACTTCCCAGAATCTGCCCTAACAAGAAGGAGCAGTAGATGAGTATCCATTAAGGTGCTTTTATATGAATGCACGTATCCTAACCAGTGTCTTAACCAGTAGGCTAAACATTTGTCCTCATACTTCAATCCCAATGCCCTTTTTGAAAATGGCATCACTACATTCTGTTCACATCATATGTAACAGAATTTAATACACACCAGACAAAGAAGGCACTCTTGTGGGGCAGTCATCGGCACAGGAAAAGTCAGGAGTTTAATTACCATGAGACAGAAGAAGAGCAAGGATCATGAAAACAAGCAGCAATGGCCACAACAATTGCCTTAAGAGACGCAGGGGTCAGCTGCTCCTCGGGAAGATCTGTCAATCAAAATCATAAACCCAGGACCTATAAAAGGAAAGATTATTTATAGATGATATATTTGGAGAAGAAAATTTATAACACTACCCAACAGATACATCAGAATAGAGAAAAGGCAAACATCACACTGTAAAATAAATCCAAATGTTCAGCAAAAGTATAAAAATATAGACAGACCCACTCATGAACAAATGTCAATTAAAGGAATAAGACATCACTTTACTCCCATGATAAAGAAATGTTAAAAGTTTTAAGGCATAGCCTGGCAGAAATGTAAGGAAAGGGACACACTCATTTGCTGAAAATTATTTTAGCTTTTTGGAAATCAAACTTGTAACACTTAGGAAGTTTTAAAACACAGCTTTGTTGATGGGAACAAAAATCTGGAAAAATAAAAAGGGAAATGCCCATCAATGATGAGTAAGTGAATACATTATTAATTTATTCATAACTTAGGATACTGTAAAGTTGTTAAAATGTACTAGAGCTGTTATAATTGCCTTTGAGAAAATACTATTTTGTGAATAAACAAAGATGAAGAAAGTATGTTTATGTATGTAAGTGTGTACATGAGAGGTGGGGTCTTCAAAAAGTTAATTGAAAATGAATATTTTGTAAAATAATAGTGAATTTCAGAAATTTGTTCCACCAAATTAAATTTCCTACACATATTTTAAGTCCCTTTAAATATGTTCTCTCTGTGAATATCTTTTGCGGATTGATTTATTCCTCCTCAAGACACGTTGAAGCCCTAACTTCCGGCACCTACATGTGTGACACTATTTTGAAATGGTCTCTATAGATGTACTGAAGGTAAATTTGGATTATACTGGATTTGAGTAAACTCTAATCCAGTGTCACTGATATCCTAATAAGAAGGAAACAAGTGACACAGATACACACAGGAGACCATGATAAGTGAAAATAGGGCAAGAGATGAGACTCCCGTACCTAGAAGTCAAGGAACACCAAGAATTCCCAGCAATCACCAGAAGGCAGAAGGCAGTTACAAAACAAATGTTATCACAGACTCCCCAGAAGGAAACATCCCTTGATTTAGGACTTCATCCTTCTAGAATAATGAAAGAATAAATTTTCGTGTATTTAGCACCTATTCCTAGGAAATCAACATAATATCTAAATATACAACTCTGTGTTTTTCTATATAAGCATGCAACAGAGCACCCAAGTGAACAAGAAAGAAAACAAGTCAAAATTAAAAGTTAACTAGAATTAGGTGAATAAATACATTTTAAATAAATGACTTAATTTCAACCCTAGATGTTAGTATCTGCGCAGTACTAACTTTTACGATACAGCTTTTAACATTAACTTCTAAACATACACTCATTTGGATTCCAAACAAACATAAATCCACAAAAAAAAATCAGAAGTTTTTTTTTTCAAAAATTGAAAACTAAGGTTTAAAATACTAAAACAACTATGAATCAGAGATTCAACTGTAAAAAAAAAATAAGCACTTACATATTTTCTATGTAGTGGTACTCTTACAAATATAAAATAAATAACTAAAGGTTTGGAAATCAGAGACAAACGTGACTACATCAAGAAGCAACATAAGGGGCTGGTGCTATGGCGTAGTGGGTAAAGCTGCTGCCTGCAGTGCCAGCATCCCATATGAGCACAGGTTCAAATCCCAGCTGCTCCACTTTCAATCCAGCTTCCTTTTAATATGCCTGGGAAAGCAGTGGTAGGTGGTCCAAATCATCCTTGGGCCCCTGCATCCATGTGGGAGACCCAGAAGAAGCTCCAGGCTCTTGGCTTAGGATGGGCTCAGCTCCAGCCATTGCAGCCATTTGGGGATTGAACAAACAGATGGAAGACCTCACTCTCTACCTCTGCCTCTGCCTCTCTGTAACCCTGCCTTTCAAATAAATAAATAAATAAATCTTTTTTAAAAAAAGAAACATTATAAAAGACAATTAGCAATTACTAAAGGTACAACTATTATTACAGTACAAAAGTATGTTGATGATTTTGGGAGATTAAAATATTTGCTACATTTCCAATTAATTTTCATAGATTCCCTTTAATGAGCATAAAGAATGATCATTCATTATATTATGTTTCTTTTAAATAACTAGTTAGTGAATACTGGAAGAACAGATTTTCTGTTCATGGTTACCGCTTATTTTTTGTTTTGTTTGTTTTTGGTAGTGGTAATGTTCACCTGTTTTTTCCAAATAGACCCTTCACATCAAGATAGAAATGCAAAGAAATATTACAAGCAACAATATAGAGTTAGTGTGTATAAAGGCACTTCCAAAATTCATGAAAACATGAAATTAGAAGATGAATTTATTTTTGTAAACAATTTTTAAATGTATGCGTAGATATTTTCTTAACACATTTTCGATGAATTTTTCCAAGTTCCCAAATCCATCAAATACTGCTCCTATTGTAGTATGCTATCGATGTATGTGAAGCATCAAAACTACTATTTGTGTTACTCTATCAGCCAAATTGTTAAGAGAACACATGAATTTCACCAGGGCATTTTGTGATGAACATCTTTCACTGGAAGGCATCAATTCTTAGCCCAGCAGGAAAAATTTATATCAGCTGCATTTTGAACTACTTAAACACAGGATGCATTAGCAGAGAGGAGTGATAACCTTTCAAAGTAACAGACTCAAATGATCTGACAACTGTGGCAGAATGCAGGGTGATCAAGATGCCCCCACAGTGAAGTAAAAAATATTTTAATGGAAGTACAATAATTGATCAAAGAGACATGCAGGCCTCCTGGGTCCAGAGTGAGGCTATTCCAAGTCCTTAAATCTGCCATAAAGCTTTAATGGACACCCACGGGGCCACTTCCAACAATTTATTTTAGTTTAAGTGAATTCTAGGACCTTAAATTATCAGAGAGAGCCTAGTCACTTGCTACATTTGCTTGCATTTTCTGTTTCTGATGACTTTATGGATTAAGTTCAGCTTTTTTTATTATTAATAATTGCATGATAAACAATGAATAACTAACAGATATGTCACTGAATGGGCTCCACCTATATGTAAAGTTCATATGAGTAAGGTCTGAATTTTATCATCCACACATATTTATAATCCCTCATTCAAGTACTTAAAATATTCTCATTATCTTCTCAAATGTTAACTCAAAGCATTATTTATGGTATACAAGTTTTGCCTCCCTTAAAAAATTACACATCATATAATAGTGATTAGTAACTTTCGATTCTAACCAAGCAAATTTATTTCAAAATACTAGCATTTGAATATCATCTAGTAATTGTGAAAGATTCCCACGAAATCATCCCTTTTCTAGGCAATAGCAAAACAATTATGGAAAGAAGTTCACTGTCTTGCAAAATATGGAGAAGCTCCCCCAATTAACTTTTTCAAGTGCCCAACATTTTCAAGTCAAATTACAACAAATTTCTGAAATAGAGCTGCCACTAATTTAATTTACCAAAACAAAACACAACAAAGTATAATTTTGATAAAAATGAAATTAGGAGACCCATGGCCAAATGTTCAAGGCATTTCAGGTATAAAAGATATGGAATGGCTGAATTGATTTAAAAATAAACCCAAATGAATGCTATCTATATCAAACACATTTCACCAGTAAAGATACACACAGACTGAAAGCATGGAAAAAGATATTTCATGCAAATGGAAATCAAAAGCAAGCAGAAGTAGCTCTACTCATTTTAGACAAAGTAGACTTTAGGACAAAAACTAGAGACAGAGAAGGTCACTATGTAAGGATTAAGGGATCAATTCAAAAAGAAGTTTTGACTATTGCAAATAAATGCACCCAATGCTACAACACTAAGTTATATAAAACAAATGTTTATGGGTCCAAAGTAAAACATAAGTTCCAATAAAATAATACTGGGGGACTTAAACCCTTCATTTTCATCAGTGTATAGATCAACCAGACAAAAAACATCAAATAAACAATAGAGCTAAACTGTACTAGTCAAAATGGACCTAATAGATCTCTACAGGATATTCCATTGCACAGCTACAGAACACACATCACTGCATAGAACATTCTCTAGAATAGACAATATGCTAGGCCATAAATAAGTCTTAAGAAATTAAAAAAAAAGATTTCACATTATATATTTTTTCTAACCACAATGGAATGAAGTTAGAAATTAACAATGAAAGAAACTCTAGAGATTATGCAAACACATAAAGACTGAACAACATGATCCAGAATGAAAAATGGGTACTGCAGAAATAAGAGAAAATAAAAATTTTTCTAGAAAATAATAAAAAATGAAAATACAGTATATCAAAATTTATGAGACACAGCAAAACCAGTGTTAAGAGGAAAGATTATAAAAATAAGTCCCTACACAAAAATAAAGCAATGGAAAAATATCAAATCAGTAATCTAACAATGAATTCAGAGACCTGGGAAAATGAGAATAACCCAAACCCAAGTTAGTAGAAGGAAATAATTAATAAAATTAGACATGGAATAAGCAAAATCAAAATTAAAATCTATATGAAACATCAGTGAAATAAAGTTAGTTTTCTAAAAAAAAATAAGCAAAACTGATAAATCCTTGGCCCAAAAAAATGAAAAATAAAGGAGGGAGGAAATGATTCAAAGCAATAATATCAGTAGTGGAAAGCAGATGCTGCAGCTGTTACCCTAGAAATATAAAGAACCATTAGGAATTACTGCAAACCACTAGAAACAAAAAATTGTAGAAGTAGAAGACATGGATAAATTTCTAGACACATATAATTTGTCAAAATTGAGGCATGAAGACAGAAAACCTGACTACACCATTAACTAAGGCTGAAAATGAAATGGTAATAAAAGCCTCCCATCAGGGCACCAGAATCTGTCCCCGTTGCCCCTCTTCCAGTCCAGCTCTCTGCTGTTGCCTGAGAGTGCAGTGGAGGTTGGCCCAAGCGCTTGGGCCCTGCACCCACATGAGAGACCAGGAAAAGCACCAGGCTCCTGGCTTTTGATCAGTGTGGTACGCCGGCCGTAGAGTCCATTTTGGGGGTGAACCAACAGTAAAGGAAGACCTTTCTCCTTGTATCTCTCTCTCTCTCACTGTCCACTCTGCCTGTCCAAAAAAAAAGCCTTCCAACAGAGAAAACTCTAGGACCATATGGCTTCACTACCAAATTCTATCAAAGTTGATGTTATTATTATTATTATTATTAAAGATTTATTTATTTATTTATTTGAAACTCAAAGTTCCCGAGAGAGAAGGAGAGACAGAGAGATCTTCCATCTGCTGCTTCAATCCCCAGATAGCTACAATGACTTGGTCTGGGCCAGGCCAAATCCAGGAACCAGATGCTTCATCCAGGTCTCCCAAATGGGTGTCAGGGGCCCAAGTACTTGGGCCATCTTCTTATGCTTTTCTATGGCCATTGGCAGAAAGCTGGATCTGAGGTGGAGTAGCAGAACACAAACAGGAGGTGGCTATATCCAATATACCACAATGCTGGCCCCCTGAATTCTACCAAAGTTTTAAGGATGAACTAACACCAACTCTTATCAAACTGTTCAAAACAATTGAAGGGTAAGGAACCTTCCAAATTAATTCTAAAAAGCCGCATTACCTTATTTCCAAAACTGGACAAAAATAGCACACACACACACACAAACACACAAACACAAACAAAATGTGAACTACTGACAAATATCCCAGGTGAACATAGATGCAAAAGTCCTCAACAAAATATAAGCAAATAAAATCCAACAAGGCATCTAAAATATCATCCACTCTGACCACATGTAATTTATTACAGAGATGCAGGGATAGTTCAACATACACAAATTAGTAAACATGATACATGAACTCAACAAAATGAAGGGTTAACTGTATGATTATCGCAATAGATTCAGAGAAAGCATTTGACAAAATACAACATCCTTTCAAAATTAAAAAACACTTTTAAAAATGGGTATAAAAGGGGCCGGCGCTGCGGCTCAATAGGCTAATACTCCGCCTTGCGGCACCGGCACACCGGGTTCTAGTCCCAGTCAGGGCACCGGATTCTGTCCCAGTTGCCCCTCTTCCAGGCCAGCTCTCTGCTGTGGCCAGGGAGTGCAGTGGAGGATGGCCCAAGTGCTTGGGCCCTGCACCCCATGGGAGACCAGGATAAGCCCCTGGCTCCTGCCATCGGATCAGTGCAGTGCGCTGGCCACAGTGGCCTACCACGGCGGCCATTGGAGGGTGAACCAACGACAAAGGAAGACCTTTCTCTCTGTCTCTCTTTCTCTCACTGTCCACTCTGCCTGTCAAAAAAAAATGGGTATAAAAGGAACATATCTGAACACAATCAAGGCAATATATGACACACCCACATGCAGTATTATATTGAATAGGAGAAAGGACAAGCATGTCTACTTTCACCACTTTTATTCAATATAATTTTGGAAATTATAGCCAAAGTCATTGGGCAAGAAAATGAAATCAAGAGATTGTAAAGAGGGAAGTCAAATTATCCCTTTCTGAAGATTGCATGATCATTTATAACAATGCTCAGAGACTATTAGAACTGATAAAAGAATTCAGCAAAGTTGTAGGATATGAAATCAATACACAAAAATCAATAGAATTCTTATATACCAACAATGTTCTGACACAGAAAAACTTGCAAGATCAATCTCATTCAAAATAGCTGAAAAAAAATTAAATACCTTGGGATAAGTTTAACCAAGAATATGAAAAACTCTGCAATGAAAATTACAAAACATTATTGAAAGAAATTAAAGAAGACAGACAAAATTTGAAAAATCTCCATATTCATGGATCAGAAGAATTAACACTACCCTGAGCAATTTGAAGATCTAATGTAATCTCAATCAAAATCTAAGAACATGGGATGGCATTGTGCTATAGTGGGTAAAGTCAATACTTGTGACTTTGGCGTCCCATGTAGTTGATGGTTCATGTCCCAGGTGCTCAACTTCTTATCCAGCTCCCTGCTAATGTGCCTCAAAAAGCAGAAGACAGCTCAAATGAGTAGACCTCTGTACCCATGTGGTAGACCCAGTTGAAGCTCCTGGTTCCTGGCTTCATCCTTTCCTAGTCCCAGCTGGGCCATCTGGAAAGTGAACCAGAGAATGGTTCTCTGTCATCCGTATCTCTGTAACTGCCTTTCAAATAATAAATAAATAAATCTTTTTTAAAAAAAAATACCCAAGGTCATTCTTCACAGAACTGAAAAAAAAAAAACCCTAAAATTTATATGAAAGCAGAAAAGAACCTGAATAGCCAGAGTAATTGTAACAATGAAAAAAATAGTTGAAGGCATCACAACACCAGATTTCAAGACATGCTACAGGGCTACTATAATCAATAGCCTGTTATTGGCATAAAAATAAAATGTAGACCAATGAAACATAATCTCCAGAAATTAACCTACATATCTGCAACCAACTAATCTTAGACAAACAAGCTAAAATCATTCACTGGAGAAATGACAGTCACTTCAAAAAATAGTATTGGGAAAATTGGATTTCCACATACAGAAATTTGAAACAAGACACCTATCTTACACTGTATACAAAATGCAACCCAAAATGGTTCAAGGATCTAAGCTTAAAACCTGAAACTATCCAACTACTAGAGGAAAATATAGGGCAAACACTGCAATATATCGGCCTATAGTAGGCAAAGGCTTCTTGGATAAGACCCAAAAGTACAGCAATAAAAACAAAAATAGACAAACGAGATTATGTCAAGCTGAGAAGCTTCTGAGAAAAAGAAACAGTAAAATGAAGAGGCAAACAAAAGAATGGGAGAAAATATTTGAAAACAACACATCTGATAAAGGATTAACATACAGAATACATAGGAAGCTCAAGAAACTAAACAACAAAATAAACAATCCATTTAACAATGGCAAAAGATTATGAGTGCACATTTTTCAAAGTATGAAATACAAATAGCCAACTGACACATGACAATTGCTCAGGATCGCTAGCAATGAGGGAAATGCAAATAAAAACCACAATAAGATATCACCTCACTCCAGTTAGAATGGTTATTATCCAAAATTCAAAAAATAAGAAATGCTGATGAGATTATGGAGAAAAGGTACTTTAATTCACTCCTGGTGAGAATGTAAATTGGTACAACCATTAGGGAAAACAGCATGAAGATTCCTTAGAAAACTAAATAAGACCTAGCATGTGACCCAGCCTCTTGAGAATATATCCAAAGGAAGTGAAATCAACATATGGAAATGACTAGGGCACTTCCATGTTTATAGCAGCTCAATTCACAAACATATTGAATCAACCTAGATTTCCATCTACTGATGGTTGGATAAAGAAAATGTGGGGGGCCGGAACCATGGCTCATTTGGTAAATCCTCCACCTGTGGTGCTGTAATCCCATATGGGCACCCGGTTCTAGTCCCCATTGCTCCTCTTCCAGTCCAGCTCTCTGCTGTGGCCCAGGAGTGCAGTGGAGGATGGCCCAGGTGCTTGGGCCCTGCACCCGCATGAGAGACCAGGAGGAAGCACCTGGCTCCTGGCTTCGGATTGGCGCAGCCCTCCAGCCTTAGTGGCCATCTAGGGGGTGAACCAACGGAAAAGGAAGACTTTTCTCTCTGTCTCTCTCTCTCACTGTCTAACTGCCTGTCAAAAAAAAAAAAAAGAAAAGAAAAAAAAAGAAAAGAAAATAAGGTACATCTACAGGATGGTATGAAATACTGACATTTGCCACATAATGGATGGAACTGGAGATCCTTATACTAAGTGAAAAAAACAGACCTAAAAAGATGAATGCCATGTTTTCTCTTACTACTGGGAGTTAATTCATACAGATTATAAAAACTGTGTGAATGTCATATCATTTGATATATAGTAATGAATTTTTCTTCACTGAATCATACCACATAAATGAATATATACCCTCTGTCCCCATGTTGTGATCATGAATCCTGCACTTATTTTTTTGTATCTAAGAAAAAGTAGTATATATGTGTAAATATATAAAATATCTACACATGGAGTGAATGTGGCAAAATCTTAACAATAAACATATATTAAAAACTACATTTGGCTAGTAGTGATTGACTCTTCCCATCTCAAATTGGATTATTTTAAGTCAACTAAAATAGTTTATTTGACACAGAAGCTAAATATCTTTTTTTTCATTTATTAAACTTTTATTTAATGAATATAAATTTCCAAAGTACAGCTTATGAATTACAATGGCTTCCCCCTCCCATAACTTCCCTCCCACCCGCAACCCTCCCCTCTCCCGCTCTCTCTCCCCTACCATTCACATCAAGATTCATTTTCAATTCTCTTTGTATACAGAAGATCAGTTTAGTATATATTAGGTAAAGATTTCAACAGTTTGCCCCCATATAGCAACACAAAGTGAAAAAAATACTGTTGGAGTACTAGTTATAGCATTAAATAACAGTATACAGCACATTAAAGACAGAGATCCTACATAATATTTTTTAAAAATTAATTTTCTATGCCATTTCCATAATTCCTGTCTCTTCTGCAAAATCTATGATCGAATGTAAGAATATAAACACTGAAGGAATTGAGTGGACATGAGGGTCCTTTGGAAACTGTTTTTTGTTTCTAAACATGAATGCTCAAGTATACTTTTTAATTCAATGTTATTAGTTATAAATTTCATATCATAAAATTTTCCCACTTCAAGTGTTCAGTTTGATGAATCCTACTGAATGTATAGTTCTATAATTATTCCCACAATCGAGATGTAAAAGATGCCTGTCATGCCAAAACTTCAGCATTCCCAATGGCAAAATTCTGTTCCCCTCACACCCTGCTTCTGAAAAAGGACTGTTTTCTATCTTGCTTTATAATATTAACCATTTACATACTTTCATACAAATAAAGCAATAGATTATGTAATATTTGTAGCTGAATTTACACATCAATTCTTGCTACTTTATTCAATGTAAACAATTTCTGTCATTTTGTTGGAGTATTTAGACTATTTACATTTATTATAATTATCAATGTTATTTATATGTTTTCTGTTTGTTCCATCCATCTTTGCTTTGTTTCCTCTGTCTCTGCTTCCTTTTATATGAACATAGCATTGTATTTTATCTCTGCCTTTCCCTTATCAAGAATACATTTTGAAAATTTTTTGCAGTTCCTCTAGATTTATTATATACATAGTTAACCTTCCATAGCCTCTACATAATACTATAGTGTCATTTAATGTATAATATAGTGTCTTATACATCCTTTATCTTCTACATGTGTAATACAATGTATAAAATAGTGTTGCTATATTTGCTTTAAACAGTTAATGCCCTTTTCAAGTCATAAACGATATAAAGCAAAATCTGCAAAGTTTATGTACATGCTAATCATTACTGTCTACTCTTCATTCCTTTCTGTAGATATAAAGAACCTAGGGAATTTAAAATATTATTATTTAATATTTAAAATATTAAAACAAAGACACAATAAAAGTCTGGACATAATCAAAGAATTTACTTTAACTTTGATTTCTGATCCAAGAGTTAAGAATAATTTTATGATTTATTTAGAGACTATATTATGTTAAGCACTTTTAGGTACCCTCTAATTTATATTCTATTGACAGTTGTAGTATATCTAGTTATTTTTCAAGAAACACACGCTAACTAATTTTTTTTATTTGAAAGGCAGAGTTACAGAGAGACAATGGGAGAACCAGAGATATCTTCCATCCACAGGTTCACTCCCCAGATGGCCACAACCGCTGGAGCTGGGCTGATCCAAAGCTAAGAGCTAGGAGTTTCTTCCAGGTCTCCCACATGGATGAAGGAGTTCAAGTATCTGGGCAATCTTCTGCAGTTGAATCAGAAGTGGAGCAGCCAGTATTAAAACCGGAGTCCATATGAGATGCTGGCACTGGAAGCGACAGCTCAACCCACTATGCCACAGTGCCAGCCCCAATAACTCATTTTTCATATCCTATTAAACAGATGAGAAAATAAACATGAGATTATTTAACCTAGATAACAAAATTATATGCTTATTAAAATGATAATTATGATCAAAAAGCTACATTCTCATGTCCATAGTTTTTATCACTAATTTTGCATTGATATTACAATTTACAAAGCTTAAGTAAATGCCCATAATCATGGAGCTGTATGTGGCATAGTGAGCATTTGAAACTTTGCCTACTTGACTACAAACCTGTTGCTAGTACCCATTAAATTAAACTAATATCTGATCAGCTTTAAAGACATCTTATCACCTATCTACAATAGCAAATAATTAATAAAATTATTCACTGTAATACTATCTACTTTTCTAATATAACCTCAAAGGAAATAATTTCAATAAATTCTTTTAATTTTATGTCAGCTAGAAGCAATTCTAATTCTGATTTCACCCCAAATATCTTTGGAAGCATATTAAAAACTAATTACAAAAAATCAAATACCATGAGAGGAATTAAAATGAACATCAAAGTAAATGTGAATTTTAAAAGATCAAAGGGTTCTTTCAGTACTTCCAATGTATTCTAATAACCAAAGTCATTCTTACCTTCTTGTTGGCTTAAACTATTTTAGAAAGTTAAAAATTCCAATAGTTTAAATGTTATAAAGTTGTTTAATAACAGAAAATTTGCTCTGAAAATTAATGAACAATAGACAATTATATATTGTGCATGGGAAACCCATTAAATTACAAATATTTCTAAAGTTTGGCAGTAAAAGGATGGGAAAGTATATATCATAAAACTAATGAGAAGAAAGCACACTATATTGAGACTAAAGAAAACTTCTGAATCAAGATTATCAGGAATAAAGAGAGACATTATTAATGACAAAGTATTTAATTCTCCAATAAGACATACAGCCTTAAATATGTATATCTTTCTAAAGAGAATTGTAATACATGAGGCACAGACTAACCAAACTCCTAATGCCAAAGTAAAAGATATTACAAAAGAAAGGAAACTATAGACCTACTGGTGTACATAGATGTAAAACTCCTCAAAAATATTAGCATATATAGGTAAGCATATGCCATAAACAGGTGGGATTCATTCTAGGTACACAATATTCAAAACATTGCCAGTGTAATCTATCACCTGAACTTGCTGAAAAAGAGAAACCATGTGACTATAGCAATAGAAGATAAAAAGTTTTGACAAAACACCATTATCCAACCATGGCAAACAAAACTGAAAGCATCTTAGCAAACTAGGAACAGAGGAGTACTTTTTGAAGTGCTAAGGAGCATCTATGCAAAGCCAGAAGAGAACATCATAGTTCACTGTGAAAGACTGGCCACTTTCCTTCTAAGATGCGAACAAAACAAGGATGTCATCCCTCACCATTGCCATTCACAGAAACTAGGTTTAAATCATGCAATAAAATAAGACAAGGAAGTAATATCATGGTTTAATTTTATGTCAGTTTGTGCCATGGGGTGCCCAAATCTTCGGTCAAAGATTACTTTAGCTTTCTCTGTGAGAGTGTTTTTGGATGAGTTTAACATTTAAATTGATTAACAGCACTTTACTCTGACTGGTGTCAGTCAACTGTATGAGGCCTGAATTCTCTAAGAGAAAAGTCTGAATCTCTTTTGAGTAACACAAGAGTATCTTGCTGGGCTGGCACTGTGGCTCACTAGGCTAATCCTCCACCTGCGGCACTGGCACACTGGGTTCTAGTCCCAGTTGTGGCACCGGATTCTGTCCTGGTTGCTCCTCTTCCAGTCCAGCTCTCTGCTGTGGCCCTGGAAGGCAGTGGAGGATGGCCCAAGTCCTTGGGCCCTGCACTCCCATGGGAGATCAGGAGGAAGTACCTGACTCCTGGCTTCGGATTGACACAGTGCCCTGGCCGTAGCGGCCATTTGGGGGGTGAACCAAAGGAAGGAAGACTTTTCTCTCTGTCTCTCTCTCTCACTAGCTCTGCTGTCAAAAAATAAAAATAAAAAAAAGAGTGTCTTGCTGATAGCATACATGGGACTTCTTTTTTCTGTCCTTAGACACTCATGGAAATATCAGCCCTTCTTCAGATAGGAGCTACACCTTTCCCTTTTTTTATCTAAGGTAAACAAATCTCATGTAATTAATATACAGATTTAGGAACATAGTGCTATTTCCCATCCTACTCTCCCTCCCACCCATGCTCTCACCTTTCTTCTCCCTTTCTCTGTTATTTCTTCTCTGTTATTCCTCTCTTAATTTTTTACAATGATCTACTTTCAGTTTACTTCATCATAAAATTAACCCTACACTAAATAGTGTTCAACGAATAGTAAGAAGAAAAAAAAATACTTTTCATCATAGGAGTGAAATTGATATTTTGGCTCTCTTTTGTTTTAGGTTGTGGACTCACAACGCAAATCTTGAGATTGACAGCCTCCATAATTGCACAATATTGTCTAAAGGTGTGTGTTCTCACCCCCCTACAAATTCATATGTTGAAATCCGATTCTCAAGGTGGTATTAGGAGATGGGACTGTTGGGAGGTATTTAAGTCATGAAGATTGAGCACCCCGAATAAGCTTGGTGATCTCATAATGTAAGTCAAGAAAGCACATGCCCACCTCTCACCATCTCAGGACACAGCTGATTGGCGCCATCTATGAACCAGAAAAGGAATCTTCCCAAGATACTGAATCTGCTGATACTTCATGTAAGACACCTCAGCATGTAGAATTATGAGAAAAAAATTTCTGGTGTGAACAAGCTACATAATTTACAATATTTTGTTTTAGAATTCTGAATGAAATAAGGCATTATATGGGCCAATTTCATTTTGCGTGTGTATGTGTGTGTGTGCATGTGCACCCTATTGGTTCTCTTATCGTCTATTGATTTTGTTTCCTTGGAGAACCTTAATATCAAAAGGTATGCAGAAGGTTAGGATAGAAACAAATAATGGTCTTCATTTCCAGATAATATGATTGTCTATGTAGAATGTCTTAAAGAATCAATAACAAAAATCTTGGAACTAAGTGATCATAGCCAGGCTGAAGAATACATGGTTAATATTTAAAGGTCAATTATTTTTTTATACACCAGGATTGAACAGCTGGAATTTGAAATCAAAAACAAAACATTAAGTTTGGACCAAATAAAAGTAACTCAGGCAGAAATTAACAAAATATGTATGAATTAACAAAATACACTAGTGATTTTGTAATAGTGCATATTTAACATATTTATAATAACATTTAATACTAGTACACATATATTTAATAATATTTAATAATTTTACATATTTTTAAAATCTTCATTATCAGAGTTTTGTAATTCTTCCCAATGGAGATATTTTATGTACTTAGGAAGACTTTAATGCTGTCAGTATATCAAATCTTCACAAATTGATTTCTGTGTTCAATACACTCTCAATCAAAATCCTAGGTAGTTATTTCATAGATGTAAACGTCTCTGTCCTAAAATGTATACAGAAAAGCAAAATAGGGTATTGAAGGAAGACCAGATTTGGAGGGCTGATATTATCATACTCCTTGAAGTACTTTAAAGCTACAGTAATCCAGACCACATGGGATGGGCAAAAGAATAGACAGCTACATCAGTGGTACAGAACATAGAGCCTATAAATAAATCTGCACAAATAGAATCAACTGGTATCTGCAAAAGGAGAAAAGACAATTCAGTGAAGAAAGAATAGTTGTTTGAACCACGGGAGCCGAAATAACAAAAATAACATGCATACAGATGGATCTTATACGTTTTACAAAAAATAACTCAAAATACATTTAAACAGATATGCAAAAATGAAGATCAAGTAAGCAAAAACTCAATATGGATTGAGATGATCTGAACCCTATCAGTCATATGTATCTAGTTAATATTTACAAAATACTTATTCCAACAAAAAATACTAGTATAATGCATTTTCTTCATAGCCCATGGAGAACATTCACCAATAGTTCACATTCTTGGCTTCAAGCACATTAAAAATTTAAAAGAACAGAAATAATGTAAGGTATATTCTCACAACACAGTAGAATTGAACTAGAAATCAATATCAGAAATATAGTTAGAAAAAATTGGATGCCAAAAAAAAAAAAAAAAACACTTCTAAGCAACATATGGACCAAGTGAGAAATTTCAAGAGAATATTTGAACTAAATGAAAATAAAAAAAAGCACTTGTCAAAATTTGTGAGATGCAGTGAGAGCAGTGATTATAGAAAAATGTTTAACATGAAATGCATATATGAGAAAAATAGAAAGATCTCAATAAGTTAAGCATGCACTTTCAGAAATGAGAGAAAGAAGAACAAATTATTCCTAAAGGCGTCAAGAAGAAAAATTAGGACATAACCAAGAAAATACAGAAAATAAAATCAAAAGCTAGTTCTCTAAAAGATGAATAAATGGATAAATCTGTTATCAGGATACCCAAGAAAAAAGGTAAGAAGGTATAAATTAGCAGAAATGAAGAAAGTACCATTACTATCTATCCCATGAGCAAAAAAAGATAAGGAATTATGTCAACCAGAAAACAGCAATGTGTTAAAACATGTCAAGTTGCATACTTTAAGGTTCTAGAGTTTACCGTATTTCAATTAAACATCAACAAACTTAAATAAAAATGTTTATGGATGAGTTTGTTCAGGTAGGAAGCAAGAAAAGTAAATTTCTGTTCTGAAGATGTTTTCTATTTTGAGTAGTGGTTACAAAGTTTATTACAGATATGTACAAATAAATAACAATTGATTAAAAATAAAAACGTGTAGACATTATGAGTAGTGGTGGAAGCCTTCGGGAATTACTAACTGAGGTGAAAATGTCACTGTGGCCTGCAATTAACAAGGACACATTTCAGGGACATTAACCAGAAGAAACTACAGACAAGGTATGTCATGACTACTGAGGATCCAATGAAAATGAAACAGCAATGATTCTTGTAAAATTGCTGGAAGCATACTTGTATCAGTGCCCTGTAATATATCCTGCATGATAAGAAACTGATCTTCGCCTGTTATCTAAAGGCATTTAGTATTCTAAGGATTGAATTTGCCTGTCCATGTGTATACAATCAGTAGCAAAGCACTTGGTGACATCAAGTTAAAGTCTAGACACTCTGAAGTTTTCAAAATGAGGGTTCATTAATTATATCGCCAGCAAGCACACCAAGTAACATTGCTGCTAAATATAAAGAATAAGTCACCAGAAAATGAACTCAGTGGTTTAATTTATAAATTATAATCTAATAACCACTAAGGAAAACCAACTGAGACGAGTTTTATGATATCTGTTTTGGCTTTAAACAATTCCATAGTCCTGATAAACAAATGAAAGCATTACATTGGTCAATTTTACCAAATACTAGGAAAGGACATTTATCTTATGCTTTCTTGTGGCTAATTACAATAGATTGATTTATAAGCATAGAGCTTCCTCACTATAGCTATATAGATACTGTGTCACTTAGGGACATAAACATGTATTGAGAAAAATCATCAACAATTAAAAACCTTCAGATATACATTTAAAAAAAAAATTTGGTGTAAATAAAGTAGTTTATATGGGGCTCTCAACACTGATGTATTTATCATTGGTTGGTGAACTAATCATGTAAATATTATGGCTATGTGGCCTGAGTATCAGATTATAGTTGTTTGTTATTATGAAGTAAATTGAAATTATGTTACCTCAAAAATGAAAGGAAAGAAAAAAAAGTAGGAAGGGCGGGAGTTGAGGAAGGGAGCAAGGGAAGTATGGTTATCTTCTTAGAAATATACCTTTGGGGAGCCAGCACATTGGAGTAGTAGGCTAAGCCTTTGCATGCAGTGACTGTATCCCATATATGGCCCTGGTTCGTGTCCCAGCTATTCCTCTTCTGATCTAGCTTTATGCATACAGCCTATGAAAGTAGTAGAAGATGGCCCAAGTGATTGGACCCCTGCACCCATGTGGGAGACCTGGAGGAACATCCTGACTCCTGGCTTTGGATAGGCTCAGATCTGGGCATTGTGGCCATTTGGGAAGTAAACCAGTGGATAGAAGAGCTCTCTCTCTCTCTCTCTCTCTCTCTCTCTCTCTCTCTCTCTGTGTGTGTGTGTGTGTGTCTGTAACTTTGCCTCTCAAATAAGTAAAAGAATAAATCTTTAACAAGGTGTACCTCTGAAATACATAAAAACTATTCTCTTTATACTAATAAAAATTTTTAAAAGAAATGTTCCAAAATAAAAAGACAATAAGTAACTTTTTAAAAAAACCTGAATGTGGGAGACAATTTTTAGCCATGCCAGAACACGGTTCTAATATTGCTATTTCTAATATTTACAGGAAGTGTTGAAATATCTGATTTGCTGGGGCTGGCGCTGTGGGCAGTGGGTAAAGCTGCCACCTGCAGTGTCGGCATCTCATATGGATGTCTGTTCATGTCCCAGCTGCTCTAATTCCGATCAAGCTCTCTACTATGGGCTGGGAAAGCAGAAGATGGCCCAAGTCCTTGTCCCCTGCACCAGCATGGGAGACCCAGAAGAAGCTCCCTGCTCCTGGCTTCGCATAGGCACAGCTCCAGCCGTTGCAGCCATCTGGGAAGTGAACCAGCGAATGTAAGACCTCTCTTTCTCTCTGCCTCTTTGTAACTCTGCTTTTCTTTCTTTCTTTCTTTTTTTTTTTTTTTTTTGACAGACAGAGTGGACAGTGAGAGAGAGAGACAGAGAGAAATGTCTTCCTTTTCTGTTGGTTCACCCCCCCCCCCCCAATGGCCGCTGCAGCCAGCGTATTGCGCTGATCCGAAGCCAAGAGCCAGACGCTTCTCCTGGTCTCCCATAGGGGTGCAGGGCCCAAGGTCTTGGGCCATCCTCCACTGCACTCCCAGGACACAGCAGAGAGCTGGACTAAAAGAGGAGCAACCGGGATAGAATTCAGCACCCCGACCAGGACTAGAACCTGGGGTGCCAGCGCCTCAGGCAGAGGATTAGCCTATTGAGCTGCAGCACTGGCCGACTCTGCCTTTCAAATAAATAAATAAATCTTTGAAAGAAAAAAATATGATTTATAAATTTAATTTTTAAGCTTCCAAGTACTGTTTCAAGTGTATAAACCACCAGACAATGGACTCAGTGGTTTAATTTATTATCATCTCTGCACCCCAGAATCTTTCATCTTTCTAACTGTGCCTTAAATATTTGTACTCACTAGATTCACTTACGTGTTTACAAAGTTTTTTTTTCCCTCTGTAGAAATTTTTGTTTTATATTATAAAACAAAAGGAAGAATTTTTGTTTTATATTATATAAAACATCTTCCTAGCATATGAATTTATTTTCTATCAACTCAAAACATTAACAATGTGAGGTCTGGTTGTCCTAAATGGAGTAGAAGTGCTAACTGGCAAGCACGGTGTGTGCTACTTATTCTTATATTAGGAAGGGAGGGAAGGAGAAAGGGATGGATTGCATGGAAGAACAAAAGCAGGAAAGGGAGAAAGGGGAGATGGGTAGGAAGGAGGAACAAGAGGAGAGTCCCCATACCAGAGAATGTTAATCTCCTGAAAGTTCTCAAAGACACTCAGAAGCAAGAGATTTTGGTTTGATTTTACATAACACGGTGCTCCAAGAACATAAGCAGCAGGAGTGGCTTAGGACTGAAGATTACTTGGACTCAGTACTAAGGGGCTGGCTGTGCCCAAGCCAGGGGTGATCCCAACTATCTTGGTAAAAATGACCTTTTTAAGAGTCCACTTCCGAAAAAGAGAGGGAGGAGATGTACAATTTGGGACATGCTCAATCGGACTTGCCCCAAATGGTGGAGTTAGAAACATGCCAGGGGATTCCAATACAATCCCATCAAGGTGGCATGTACCAATGCCATCTAACTAGTCCAAGTGATCAATTTCAGTTCACAATTGATGACTCTGATAGGTCTAAGAGTCAAAGGGATCACACAAACAAGACTAGTGTCTGAAAATACTAACTGCTAGAACCAAAAAGGGAAAAAAAATGATCCAACATGGGAAGTGGGATACACAGCAGACTCATAGAATGGCAGATGTCCTAAATAGCACTCTGGCCTCAGAATCAGCACTTAAGGCATTCGGATCTGGCTGAAGAGCCCATGAGAGTATTGTAGGCATGGAAAGCCAAGACACTCTGGCAAAAAAAAAAAAAAAAAAAAAAAAAAAAAAACAACTAACTGAAAGATCTCTGCGAGTGAGATCCCAGTGGAAAGAACGGGGCCATCAAAGAAGGAGGTACCTTTCTCTGAAGGGAGGAGAGAACTTCCACTTTGACTATGACCCTATCGGAATAAGATCAAAGTTGGTGAACCCTAAAGGCTTCCATAGCCTTGGCAACTCATGACTAGAGCCTAGGGAGATTACTGAAACCATAAACAAGAGTGTCAAATTGTTAAGTCAGCAACAGGAGTCACTGTGTACTTACATCTCATGTGGGATCTATCCTTAATAAGTGATGCTATAACTAGTACTAAAACAGTATTTTTACACTTTGTGTTTTTGTGTGGGTGAAAACTGATGTAATCTTTACTTAGTATATACTGAATCGATCTTCTGTATATAAAGATAATTGAAAATGAAAAAAAAAAACCATGGTGTTAAATTGGAAATTGCATAGAAAATTAATCAATTTTTTAAAAAAATATCATGTAGGATCTCTGTCTTTAATGTGCTGTACACTGTTATTTAATGCTATAACTGGTACTCCAACAGTATTGTTCACTTTGTGTTGCTATGTGGGGGCAAACTGTTGAAATCTTTACTTAATATATACTAAACTGATCTTCTGTATATAAAGAGAATTGAAAATGAATCTTGATGTGAATGGAAAGGGAGAGGGAGCGGGAAAGGGGAGGGCTGTTATGGGGGGGGACCATTGTAATCCATAAGCTGTACTTTGGAAATTTATATTCATTAAATAAAAGTTAAAAAAAAAAGAGTCCACTTCCACCACCCATGGACAGGCAATCAGGTTCACAGGAGTGATTTTCCTTCTTTTTCATTATGCACTTAATTTTAAAATGCCTGAGAGTATAAACACAATAAAATTATTCATTAAAATATTTAGTCAAACAGAAAGCAACCTAATGCAATATATTTTCTACTGTCTATTCATCTTAGAAGGCAATTAATAAGGCAGGTTTTGTTTTATGTCCTGAAGATTAATAAACTTGGGCAATAATAGCATAATACTCAGAGGTGTTCATATTACAAATTGTTTTGCTTCCATTTCCCCAAAAGCATATATTGGATGTCTCAGATCTTTCTAAAAGCAGACAAAACGGATAGGAACCAATTAACAAAATAAACAGCATAAACTGGGGATGACTTTCAGAGAGACAAGTCAGTCAACTCTCTTGAAAGGGTGGAGGGAATGGACAGCTCCTCTGGAATCCAAGAATTAAACCACATGGGATCCTTAGTGACCTCTTTCCTTTATGAGCATCTGTGTGTATGCGGGAACCAAGCAATTAAACGTATAACAAGCACAGTGCAATCCAGAGGTGAGTACATCCTTCTGGGATTAATCTAGTTTTGATTCTTCTACCCTAACTGATGGAAGTCTAAATTACCTGGAGATGCACAAATCACCTTGATGCCAGGGTCTGCTTTCCCTTAGGGCTCATCAGCTTCAATCATGAGTAACTGTGATGCAAGATAAAATTATGATCAGTACAGAATGTATCAACCCAAAGTGGTGCTAGAAATGCTTATATCTGGAGAAATCATTTACATCCCTTTGCAAACTTAAGATATTTTTAATGTCTTTCACTTTCACAATCTCAAAAGCTGCAGGCATTGATATAATTGCCTTTCTATAAGTAAGGACCTGAGGCTCAAAGTTAGAGGGACTTGTCCACAACAGCGGAGACAGCAGGGAGTCAGACCTAGAATTTGAGCTTCCTGACTACAAATTCTATGTTCTTTCAACTGCCCAAATATAGCCTTCCAAAAACTGAGATAGTACAAACACTGTTTCTGAAACATGTTGCTCCAGGCACACCAATACCCTGTCTTTATATTATTTATCATGCTGACATCCATGCTCTGCTATACCAGGAATGTAGGAATGTAGCTTAGTGGAAATTTGCCAGATGCGTTCATCAGAAAGGAAGAAATATGTTCCTGAAAAGAGGCCATGCTAACTGCAATGAGTTAAAAGAGAAGAAGGGGAGGTGCAATATAGTTATGAGGAAACGGTTGGGGCAGGCAGTAAACTGAAAAGAATAAGAATTCATATATATTGGAGTTCAGAGGCGGGCCAAGACATCTTAACACCTGCTACGATAATGAAACAAGATGATGCAGTGCCCAGAAAATATAGTGGAGGGTTCAAGCATTTTGAGTATATGAGGAGGTGAATAGAATTAAAGGTGGATCATTCATTATGCCTGAGTTAGAACCCCAGTTCAGCCACTCCCAGTTAGGCAAATCATTCACTTTCTCTGAGCAATCATTTACCGTCTCTGAACCCCAGTTTCCTACTGAGGACTCAAGTAAGAAACTATTTCCATAAACAATGTGCTTGATGGATATGAGATGCTCTTACTAATGGATCTGTATGATACTAATTCCTTCACATTATTTTGTATGTCTTGCAAATGGTCATGTATTTCTGAGAGTCTATCTTATGAATTGTAATAATTGTTTACTAAATAATTAGATACACAGATAAGTAAACAAAACTAATTTTAAAATATGGTTCAAGTTTAATCACCAAATCTTTGGAGAGCATTATGCAAAGTATAAATCCTTGTACTGATTATTTTCTATTAAGCCTATGTCTATAATTTCTTACTGTTCTCCATGTGTTCATATGAATTCCCTGTTTCTAATTTACTCAAAAAACTGTTGAATTAGGATTTTTAGAATTGCACGCAAACAAGAATAAATAGGAATTATTGGTAGTTGAGATTCCCTAGCTGTGAGAGATTAGTCAAATAAGCCAACTCAGATATCATGTCTAACTTGGATACCAGGAGATTTCACAAAAATGCTTTATTCTGAGCTGTGTTCAGTAAGGGCTACTTACTGATTTCAAGATAGAAGAGCTATCATCATAACAAATGTTCATTTTTCATACAACACACTTGCCTTTAAACCTCACAACACTGAAGACTTCCAGGTTCATAATAGACTGTTGATTAATAATTGGCAATGTCAAGGAACTCACAGTCTTATAGTACAAAACACATTTTAACAGGCAGGAATATAAAATTTTGTAGAATGCCTATATTTCAGTGCATTTCTTAAATGAATCTATTACTATATTCTCAACACACTAATCACATCAAGGGTTACAGCCCTATTTCATTTGTCTTTGTTCATCAACACCTACTGTGGAATTATAGGAAGAACGACAGAAAAGTTGATAGAATTGTTTATTTATTTATTTATTTTTTTTATTTATTTATTTTTTTTTTTATTTTTGACAGGCAGAGTGGACAGTGAGAGAGAGAGAGACAGAGAGAAAGGTCTTCCTTTGCCGTTGGTTCACCCTCTAATGGCCGCCGCGGTAGCGCGCTGCGGCCGGCGCACCGCGCTGTTCCGATGGCAGGAGCCAGGTGCTTCTCCTGGTCTCCCATGGGGTGCAGGGCCCAAGGACTTGGGCCATCCTCCACTGCACTCCCGGGCCACAGCAGAGAGCTGGCCTGGAAGAGGGGCAACCGGGACAGGATCGGTGCCCCGACCGGGACTAGAACCCGGTGTGCCGGCGCCGCAAGGCGGAGGATTAGCCTGTTGAGCCACAGCGCCGGCCAAAGTTGATAGAATTGTAATTCACAGTGCTGTGGTTAGGAACTATTGGCACAGAGATGTAGGTATTCTCACTCTGATGCTATTCATAGCTACAATCACAACTTTACAGTTAGTAGTTTTCCTGGGTTGTTTTTCTGAGCTTGTGGTGAAAGACAAAGAGAAGACCTATTACAGCTGCTTCCCAGGAAGAACTTGTCCAGGAAAGATACCCTTGCCTTCATTTTGCCTTGATTGCTATGGTGAGCCGCATGCTGGCCCCCAAAATAGGTCCATGTCCTAATCTTCAACCCCTGTAAATGTGACATTAATTTGGAAAAAGAGATTTAACAAGTGCAAGGAAGTTAAATTTTGTGAGATCAGATCATCCTGGATTATCTAAGTGATCCTAAATAAATCGTAAGTGAAAGGCAGAGGAAGATTTAAGGAAAAAAAAAAAAAAAAGAGAAGACTCAGACAAAAGGGAAAGTATTGTGGCCACAAAGGCAAATATTGAAGATGTGGCCACAAGACAAGGAGTGCCAACAAGCATCAGAAATTAGACAAAGCCAATGATGGATTCTCCATTAGAAACTCCAGAGGGATCCTGGGACTTCCAACACTTGAAATTTGGGCCTCTGGCTTCTGGAACTGTCAAAGAATACGTTTTCATTCTTTTAATCCACCCAGTTTGTGGTAATTTGTTACAGTGGCCACAGAAAACTCACACACTTGGGTAAGTTCTGTGGTTTCACCTCCTGATGATGCCGATGCATTTCTGAACTTCCAGAGCAACCACTCTTTCTCAGTCCACAGGTTCCTTCTTCCAACTCACATATGGAATCTATGTTCCCTGGGGCCTTCCATTCCCAGAGAATTCCAAATTGACATTGTTTTCTGGTTTCTTTGCTTGTTAGAAAATACATGTGTATCACATAATAAACTTACAAAATGTGAAGGAAATAGCCAGGCTGCAAAAATGTCATTGCTTTCTGCTGATTCAGAGTGTTTTTTTTTTTTTTTTTTTTTTTTTAGTAATCTACACTTTGCTACACTTTTTTTTTTGTAATTTGCACTTTGCTACCCTTATTCACATACACGCAGATAATTTTGAGCAAATGTTGTATACTTTGACTTAAATAGATCTTTGCTATAATTTTTGTTTGTTCATTTTTAGAAGGGTACATATGTAGTGGAAGCCTTTACAACCACATTAGATATTGAGTTCATAGGGAGTGACACATGCCTATATACTGGCATGCATGCTTTATCATTATATAAATTTTATTTTATACAATCTGTTTTTTAATGCAATCTGCTATTTTAAAAACCACTTCTACTGATTTAGTACAGTAGACATGGACTGCTCAGATGCTATATGCTCTAGGAATAAAAACAGTTCACTTTCTCTAATCAGTATTAAAATGCTCATCCTGAATCCCTAGAGATCTAAGCTTCCACAGCATTTTGAGTAGTTGAAGATTCTTTGGGGAAAAATATCACTGATTCAGAACTTCACATATTTCTTACAGTATAGGGTTCTTAGTTGCTTTTTTAAAATGGAAATCAAGAGGTGGGCATTTGGCATAGCAGTTAAGACATTGCTTGTAATGCCTACATCCCATATTGGACTTTCTGAGATTAAGTACCAATACTGCTCCTGATTCTGCCTCCTTGCTAATGCACACCAAAGGTAACAGAAGGTTATGGATCAAGCAGTTGAGTGGGTGCCAGTTGCATGGGAGACACAGGTTGAGTATTCAGCTCCCTTTGGTCTGGTTGAGGACCAGCTCTTGTGGGCATTTGAACAATGAACCAATAGATGGAAGACTTAGCTAACTTCTCTCTGGCTCTCTGTCTCTGTCTCTCTCTATCTCTCTTCCCCTACTTTGAAATACATTTAACAAAATAAATTTATTTCAAAAATATAAACAAAAATGGAGCTCAAAATAAATGAAGTGACCAAATGAATTCTTCTTGAAAGATATTCTTGATAATTATTCAAGGGAATTTGCTGTAGCTTTGGGGTGTTCAAAAAAGCTAATCAGGGCAGTGTGTGGTAATGATAGCTGCTTTTGCCAGACTGAATCCCTGTCTATGCACCAAAAATATGACTTGGAGCTGATGTGGAAGTACTTTGAAGTGATACTGAATAACTGGGAAGCCTTGATTAAAGAGGACTTGTTTATAAAACAAACTTTAAGATTACAGGAAAACTTCCTTGGTAACTTCTTTAGGTCTTTGATTCAAAGAAACAGATTCTTTTTTTTTCTTCTATGTGTTGAAGCTGACCTAGACCACAATAGAGAAAGTCTCACAGATGAACTTGCCAATTCCAGACAGAGACAATTAGCAGGAAACAAACTATAGCCTTTAAAGAGCACATAGAGGGATGATGAACAAAAACAGAAATCAGTTTTGGACTGTATCTAGTTTCTCACTGACCATTCATAATTTTTTCAAGCATCTAATTAAAGAGAAGACCTTATTTTTCATCTTAGAGCCATAAATATGGTACTACCAATCATATAAATTGTTGGGGCAGGTGATGAAGCTGGAATTTCTAACCAAAGAGGAAGTTCTTTGTGTGTCATATAATTTTAAGACTTCCTCTCTCTCACTTTTGTTATTTTTGTGTTTGTTTACAAAATCTGACTTTTTTTCCCAAAGCTGTACTTATCCACAAACCACATTATCCATTCCTGAGGGTCAGAGGCATCTGAGAAGGCTGTTTAGCTAAGCATTGTCTCTAGCCTTTGGTCTGAAGGATGAAGTATTATAACCATTTGAGAAAAGCTCAATAAAACCATTATGCTCTTCTGTATTTTTTAAAAAAATTTTAAGGTGAACAAATTTCATGTATTCCGTACATACATATTTAGGAACAAGTAATACTTTCCACCCTACCCTCCCTCCTGCCCATGCTCCCACCCTTCTTATTCCTTCTTCTCTTATTACCTCTTTTAGTTTTTACAATGATCTACTTCCAGTTTACTTTGTACCCATAAGATTAACCCTACAGTAAGTGAAGAGTTCAAAAAATAGTAAAAAAAAAAAAAAAAGAAATTGTTCCACAACAGTAGAGACAAGGGCTCTAAACAATCATAGAATCTCAAAATGTCAAACTTCTATACAATATACAATACATTTTTGGCATTATATAATTTACTACAGAACAGGGAAAACATGCTGTATTTATCTTTTTGGGACTGGCTTATTTCACTACGTATAATGGTTTCAGTTGCATCCATTATGTTGCAAAAGACAGGATTTCATTCTTTATATAGCTTAGTAGTATTCCACAATATTATATATAATACCTATATTTTATGTATTTTATATATTATACATTATATATTTTATATATTATATATAATACATTTTATTAGTATGTATTACATATCATTGTTATATATGTTATATATTTAATAATGCATATTTTTATTAATATGTATTATATATATTATGTGCATATATAATATTGTATATCATATATATAAATTCTTTATCCAGTCATCAGTTAGTGGACATCTGGGTTGATTCCATGTCTTAAGTATTGAAAATGAGCTGCAGTAAACATGAGAGTACACTTCACTCTTTCATATGCTGATTTCATTTTCATTTGTAATTCCCAGGAGTGAGATAGTGGGATGGCTAGGTCATATAGTAGATATACTTTCAGCTTTCTGAGGTTTCTCCATACTGTCTTCTACAATAGCTGTACTGGTTACATTCCCACCAAAAGTGAATTAGGATAAATTTTTCCCAATATCCTCCAGAGGATTTGTTGTTTGTTGACTTCTGTATGAAAACCATTTTAACTGGGGTGAAGTTAAATCTCACTGTAATTTTGATTTGCATTTCCCTGGGGACAACTGATCTTGAGCATTTTTTCATGTTTCTGTTGACAATTTGAATTTATTTTTTTTAAAAAAACATACCTGTTCAAGCCCTTTGCCCATTTCTAAACTGGATTCTTTATATTGTTGTTGAGTCTCTAGATTCTAGATGCTAGCATCTAGATTCTAGATGTTAATCTTTTTCAGTTGAATAGTTTGCACATATTTTCTTCTATTCTGTCAGTGGGCTCTTCACATTGCCAGTTTGCTGAGTGCTTCTTCTGCTGTGCAGAAGCTCTCAGCTTGAGGTAATCCCATTTATCCATTTTGGCTTTAATAGCCTGTGGTTCTGTGGTCTTTCCAGGAAATGTTTGACTATACCAGTGTCTTACAGAGTTTCCCAATGTTCTCATCTAGTAATTTGGTTTTATCAGGACATAGATTTAGATCCTCAATCCATTTTGAGTGCATTCTTTGTATAAGGTATAAGGTAGAGGTCTTGTTTCATACTTCTGCATGTGGAGATCCAATTTTCGAAGCACTATTTTTTAAGAGACTGTCCTTTCTCTGGGGATTGATTTAGCTCTTCTGTCAAAGATAAGTTGGTTGTACATGTGTAGCTTGGTTTCTGGCATTTCTCTTCTGTTCCATTGATTCACACATCTGTTTTTGTGTCTATATCAGACTGTTATGATTATAACTGCCCTGTAGTATGTCTTGAAACCTAATATTGTGGTGCCTCCACTTATGTTTTTGTGGTTTAAGATTGCTTTAGCTATTTGGGGTCTCTTGTATTTCCATATGAATTTTATCATCATTTTTTCTAGATCTGAGAAGAATGTCCTTGGTATTTTGATTGGTTTTACATTGAATTTGAAAACTGCTAATTGAAATTGATTATTTTTCTTGCCTAATAGTGCTGGCTAAAGATTCCAGAACTATATTAAATAGCAATGGTGAAAGTGGGCATCCCTGTCTGTTGTCATATCTTAGTGGGAATGCTTCCAACTTTTATTCAATCAGTAAGATGCTGGCTGTGGGTTTGTCATAAATTATCTTGATTGTATTGAGCAATGTTCCTCCTATATCCACTTTGCTTGAGAATTTCTTTTTTTTTTCTAATTTATCCATAAGCTTTTTTTTCTTTTCTTTCTTTCTTTCTTTTTTTTTTCTTTCTTTCTTTCTTTTTTTTTTTTTACAGGCAGAGTGGATAGTGAGAGACAAAGAGAAAGGACTTCCTTTTTGCCGTTGGTTCACCCTCCAATGGCCGCTGCGGCCGGCGTATCTTGCTGATCCGAAGCCAGAAGCCAGGTGCTTCTCCTGGTCTCCCATGCGGGTGCAGGGCCCAAGGACTTGGGCCATCCTCCACTGCACTCCTGGGCCATAGCAGAGAGCTGGCCTGGAAGAGGGGCAACCGGGATAGAATCTGGCGCCCCAGCTGGGACTAGAACCTGGTGTGCTGGAGCTGCAAGGCGGAGGATTAGCCTATTGAGCCACGGCGCCGGCCCACCATAAGCTTTTTAAAAAAAACTTTTATTTAGTAAATATAATTTTCCAAAGTACAGTTTATGGATTACAATGGCTATTTCCCCTCCATAACTTTCATCCCACTCACACCCCTCCCATTGCCGCTCCCTCTCCCATTCTATTCACATCAAGATTCATTTTCAATTATCTTTATATACAGAAGATCGATTTAGTAGGTATTAAGTAAAGATTTCATCAGTTTGCACCCACACAAAACATAAAGTGTAAAAATACTGTTTGAGTACTAGTTATAGCATTAATTCACATTGGACAACACATTAAGGACAGAGATCCCACATGAGGAGTAAGTACACAGTGACTCCTGTTGGTGACTTAACAATTTGACACTCTTGTTTATGGCGTCAGAAATCTCCCCAGGCTCTAGTCATGAGTTTCCAAGGCTATGGAAGACTCTTGAGTTCACTGACTTTGATCTTATTTAGACAATGTCATAGTCAAAGTGGAAGTTCTCTCCTCCCTTCAGAGAAAGGTACCTCCTCCTTTGATCAAATACCTTGGAGTAAACTTAATAAGGACGTTAAATATCTCTACAATGAGAATTACAAAATCTTAAAGAAAGAAAAGAAGAGGATACCAAAAAATGGAAAAATCTTCCATGCTCATGGATTGAAAGAATCAACATCATCAAAATGTCCATTCAATCAAGATAACAAAGACATTCTTCACAGATCTGGAAAAAATGATGCTGAAATTCATGTGGAGACACAAGAGACCTCAAATAGCTAAAGCAATCTTGTACAACAAAAACAAAGCCGGATTTTAGGACATACTAGATACCAGACATACCAGATTTCAGGACATACTACAGGGCAGTAGTTATCAAAACAGCATGGTACTGGTACAGAAACAGATGGATAGACCAATGGAACAGAATAGAAACACCAGAAATCAATCCAAACATCTACAGCCAACTTACATTTGATCAAGGATCTAAAACCAATTCCTGGAGCAAGGACAGTCTATTCAATAAATGGTGCTGGGAAAACTGGATTTCCATGTGCAGAAGCATGAAGCAAGACCCCTACCTTACACCTTACACAAAAATCCACTCAACATGGATTAAAGACCTAAATCTATGACCTGACACCATCAAATTATTAGAGAGGATTGGAGAAACCCTGCAAGATATTGGCACCGGCAAAGACTTCTTGGAAAAGACCCCGGAGGCACAGGCAGTCAAAGACAAAATTAACTATTGGGATTGCATCAAATTGAGAAGTTTCTGTACTGCAAAGGAAACAGTCAGGAAAGTGAAGAGGCAACCGACAGAATGGGAAAAAATATTTGCAAACTATGCTACAGATAAAGGATTAATAACCAGTATCTACAATGAGATCAAGAAACTCCACAACAACAAAAAAAACAACCCACGTGAGAGATGGGCCAAGTAGACATTTTTCAAAAGAGAATTTCATCATGAAATGATGTAGTTTATGAAATGCTGTCTCTGCACATAGTGAGATAGTCCTATAGTTTTTATTCTTCAATTTGTTAATGTGATGTATCACATTTATTGATTTGCATCTATTGAACCATCTCTGCATACAAAGGATAAATAAATCCAACGTGGTCCAAGTGAAATATCTTTCTGATGTGTTGTTAGACTTTTTAGCCATTATTTTGTTAAGGATATTGGCATTTATGTTCATCAAGGATATTGGTCTTATATTTCTCTTCCTTTGTTGTATCTTTCTATGGTTTTGGAATTTAGGTGATGATAACCTCTTGAAGGAGTTTGGGAGGATTCTTTCCTTTTTAATTATTTTCAGTAGCTTAAAAATAATTGGAATCGATTCTTCTTGAAAGGTCTGGTAGAATTCACCAGTGAAGTCTTCCAGTCTTGTTTTTTTGTTTGTTGAGAAGGTCTTTAACACTGATTCAATCTCTATCTTGGTTATTGGTCTGTTGAAGTCCCCCATTATTATTGTATTAGAATTCATGTCTCCCTTTATTCTTTTAAATATCCAGGCGCCATCGCATTGGGTGCACATACATTTATTACAGTCATATCTTCTTGTTGAGTTGATCGTTTACTCATTACATAGTGCCCTTCTTTATCTACTTTAACAGTTGTTGTGTTAAAGTCTATTTTGTCTGATACTAGAATGGCCAAACCTTCTCGTTTTTAGTGTCTCTTAGCACGAGATAACTTTTTCCATCCTTTCATTTTCAGTCTGCATGTATCTTTGCTGGTAAGGTGTACTTCCTATAGGCATCAAGTAGATGAGTCTTGTATTTTAATTTATTCATCCAGTCTGTATCTTTTAATTGGAGAATTTAGGCCATTCATATTCAAGGTTACTATTGATAACTTTTGAATTGGCCCTGCCATTTTTTATCAATGCTCCTATTGTTTGCTTTGTATTTCCTTTGTACTTTGCTGGGAAATTTTCTGCCTTTGCATTCTTTTATAATGATGACTATGTTTCGGTATTTCTGTGTATAGCATATCCTTAAGCATCATTTGTAAGGCTGGATGAGTGGTGACATTTTTTTTCAATTTCTGTTTGTTATGGAGGATCTTTTTTCACCTTTATTCATAAATCAGAGCTTTATAGGGTATGGTATTCTGGACTGACAGTTTTTTAGGTTTTTCTTTTTTGTCGTTTTTTTTGTTTGTTTTTTGTTTTGTTTTTTTGTTTTTAAGACTTGGACTGTGTCTCTCCATTCTCTTCTAGCCTGTAGGGTTTCTGATGAGAAATTAGCTCTGAGCTTCATTAAAGATCCTCTGGGCTGGCGCCGTGGCTTAACAGGCTAATCCTCCGCCTTGCGGCGCTGGTACACTGGGTTCTAGTCCTGGTCGGGGCACCAGATTCTGTCCCGGTTGCCCCTCTTCCAGGCCAGCCATCTGCTATGGCCCAGGAAGGCAGTGAAGGATGGCCCAAGTGCTTGGGCCCTGCACCCGCATGGGAGACCAGGAGAAGCACCTGGCTCCTGGCTTCGGATCAGCATGATGCGCCAGCTGCAGCGGCCATTGGAGGGTGAACCAACGGCAAAGGAAGACCTTTCTCTCTGTCTCTCTCTCTCACTATCCACTCTGCCTGTCAAAAAAAAAAATCCTCTGAAAGTAATCTGCAATTTCTCTCTTCCATATTTTAAAATCCTTTTTATATGTTTTACTGTTGAAAGTTTGACTACATTAAGTTGTGGCGAAGATCTTTTCTCATCATGTCTCAGTCTTATGTGCCCTATGTACTTGAAAATCCCTTTTTCCCTCCAAATAGTGATGGTTTCTGTATTTATTTCACTGAATTGGGTACTAATCTATTTCCTCCTTCCAAACCTTCAGGAATTCCTCAGGCCCACATGTTGTGTATCTTAATTGTATTTCATAAATCTTGCACCTTGTTTTTAATTTTTCTAATTTCTTCTTATTCTTTTTTTTTAGTTTTACTGAGATATTTCCAAATATTTGTCTTCTACTTGGATATTCTTTCTTATACCTCACCAAATCTGTTGTTCATGCTTTCTACTGCATTTTTATTTGGGATATTGAATTCCTCATTTCTAATATTTCATTTTTGTTGCTTTTCAAAATCTCAATCTCATGGGAAAAGTTTTTCCCCATTTCATTTATGGACTTCTTTAATTCATGAATTTGCTTCTCATTGCTTCTGAGTAATCCTATGATCATTATTTTAAATTCCTTTTCAAGCATTTCATCAATCACTTGATGCTCATGTTCTAATATTGAAGTGTTGTGTTCTTTGTGAGAGTCATGTTGTCCTCCTTGTTCTTATTTCTTGAATTTCTGCATTTATTTTAAGCATTTTTGAACAAGCCTTACTGGCTTTCGCCTCTGATGGATTTTATCTTTGGACTATGCCTCTGTGGCTTGATTTAGTGTCTTATCTTTCAGTGAATACCAAGAGGCATGTGCTGGGTTTGGCCAGTGAGGACTGGCCATTGCTCCTATGTAAGGCAAATATCCAGGGTGACACTCAATTTGGGCGTGATAGATTTCCTCTATTGTCAGCCAGGGGGAGAGTATGTTTACCTCTGTAGGCATAATCACACCCTCACCTCCTCTCTTTCAAGGTCATCAATGCCCAGGATCAGTCCACAGTGTGTACAGCACTCACTTGTGCTGCTCTGTGAACCATATTAAGAATCTGTGCAGTCCTCGGTATGAACAGGTATCCCTCTGCAATGGCCCACCCTAGGAAAGCATGGAGCTCTGAACCTTTGGTGCCAGACACAGTGATTGCCCACCAACCAGGCTACAACATGTGTCCTATCATGCATTCACAGAATTCCTATGCTCACAATGCACAAGCCTCCCACAGTCACACGGTACAGAGGGTCTGCTCTGCCCCACTAGCTTGACTCATCCATAGAGAGAGCAGAGACATTCCCAGAACCAGTGGCTTGAGGATGTTCTGCCTTGGCAGTTTGAGCCCCAGAGCCTGTGATATGTTGAGAGGCTGAGAGCACCTCACAGTCCTATGTGGGTGCCCAGGCCCCTGTCAATCCTCCAGCCAGAGCCGAAATCAGTGCGAAATGCAAATTTTTCTCTCTGGTAAAATCCTCTGATCACACACATGCACAAGAGCCACCACAGCCTGTACTGTGTCAAGATGGTGCCTTCTCCCCCATAATTACCAGTCACCTTTATGGGGGGATGGGGAAAAAGAAACAGAGGTATCTTGCCTCTGTGAGGGATCCAGACAGGACCCAAAGACAGTATGATCCACAAGGCTTTCCCTGTTTCCACCTTTAGAATGTAAGTGGATGCTCAACTCTCAGAACCTAAAAAAAAACAAGCAGTTACTGAATGTAAAGTACCGAATTAAAAAAATCATATAAAATCTAGTATCAATTTTTTTAATTTTAACAAAATTTGATGGAAAGAATTTTAATTAGTCTCTATCTACATATTTAAAGGATCTGAATTATTACAGAATATGAAGAAGAGCCCCCATTGTAGCACAGCAGGTGAAGCCACCACCTGCAATACCAACATCCTATTTCTCTCATTTAAGTTCTGGCAACACTGTTTTCTGGCTCCCTTATTATGAACCTGGGGAAAACAGTGGAAAATGGTCCAAGTATTTGTGCCTCTGCCCCCGATGTGGGAGTCCTAGATAGAATTCTAGGCTCCTAACTTCAATTTGCACAGCCCTGAATATTGTCATTTGGGGAAGGAATTGACAGATGAACGACCTCTTTCTCTCTCTCTCTCTGTCTCTCTGTCAGTCTGCCTTTCAAATCAATAGAATGAAATCTTTTTAAAAAACTTTTAAAAAAATAAGAAACATTGTTATTTCATTTCAACTTACTTGGTTAATATTAAATTTTAGCTTGTTTCAATAAATAAGACCTTTATTTGTTTCATGCATTGCATTCATGTTGTTAATTAAAATTAACTGTAGGAATTTGCATTCAAATAGAAATATCTGCTATAACAGTCTGCCATATTTGCCTTAACCCTTTTTATTTTTCTTTTATTTTTTAAATTTGTCCCTAGATAATCTTTACTGTTTATTTATTTTTTTATTTGCAAGGCAGAGTTACAAAGAGAGAAAGGGAGAGATAAAGAGAGAGAGAGGTCCTTCACCTGCTGTTTCACTCCCCAAATGGCCACAATGGCTGGGACTGAGCCAAGCCGAAACCAGGAGGCAGGAGCTTCTCCCATGTGGGTACAGAGGCACAAGCACTTGGGTCATCCTCCAGTGCTTTCCCAGTCACATTATCAGAGAGCCGACTGGGAAGTGGGGCAGCCAGGAATCAAACTGGCACCCATATGTGATGCCAGTGCTGCATGCAGTAGCTTAACCCAGCTATGTCACAATGCCAACCTCCACCTTAACTCTTCTTTTTTTCACAAAGTTCCTTTAAGCTGGTGTTATTAAAAGTTTTGGCATGCACAAAATTAACTGAGAAATGTAAATGGAAAAATACTACTCATAAAATCAGAAAAGGCTGTGTTGGTGCTACGGTGGGTAAAGCAGCCACCTGCAGGGCTAGCATCCCCTATGGGTGCTGGTGCGAGTCCTAGCTGCTCCACTCCCGATCCAGCTCTCTGCCATGGCCTAGGGAAGCGTTGGAGAACAGCCCAAGTCCTTGGACCCCTGCATCCATGCGGGAGACCCGGAAGAACCTCCTGGCTCCTGGCTTTGGATAGGCGAAGCTACAGCGATTGTGGCCATCTGGGGAGTGAACCAGCAAATGGAAGACCTCTCTTTCTCTGTCTCTCTTTCTCTGCCTCTGCCTCTCTGTAACTCTGCCTTTCAAATAAAATAAATAAATAAATAAGGAAGGAAGGAAGGAAGGAAGGAAGGAAGGAAGGAAGGAAGGAAAGATGTTGGATGTTTTCTTCATATCTTATTCCATTTGGGCTGTTGTAACAGAGTACCATAGATTAAGTGCCTTATAAAAAGCAGAAATTTATTTCTTACAATTACAGAGGCAGAGAAGTTCAAGGTCAAGGTGCTAGTAGACTTGATGTCTATTGAGTCCTCACTGCTCAGCTCATGGATGACCTTCGTCTCATTGAGGCCTCACATGATGGAAAGGTCGAGGAAGATCTGTGGAGTATCTTTAAAAAAACACTATTCTCCTTCATGAGGGTGGAGCCTTCAGGACCTAATCACCTACTGATGACCTAATCTACAAATTCCATTACATTGGAGATTATAATTACAACATACAAATTTTGGGTGATTTCAAGAATTCAGTCTACAATCTTTCACCCCTGCTCTCCAAAATTTATGGCCTTCTTACTTGGAAAAATATGTTTATTAACCTTCAACAGCTCCAAAATTCTTAACATGCTTTAACATCAACTCTGCAATCAAACATCTTACCTAAACATCACCTATATCCCATATGAGTCAGCCTTAATGTCTGATTCATTTTTAAGCAAATTCCTTTCCAGATGTGAATCTGTAAAACCTAATAACTTATGCATTTCCAAAATACAATAATGTGACAGGCATAAGATAAATGTTTCCATCTCAAAAGGGAGAAAGAGGAAAAAAAAAGGAGTAACGGGCTGAAATAGATCCAAACTATAAGGCAAACCCTGTGAGGTCTTAATGCTTGAGAATAATCTTCTTGCCAATACTCTATACTCCAGGCCTATCTAAGTGGAAGTCTCACCTTCAAGGCACATGAAGTCTTTGTCTGGAAGGGACTAAGCCCTCATAGCTATAGGCACACACCTTCCAATCTGAAGAAAGCTAGACAAACCCTTCCCTCCTTTATGAAATTGAGGAATTAGCTCTGATGGTGTCTGAATCACCGTTGGGGTGTCTTCAAGAGTAGCACTTGGCTTCTCTTGGGATGACTAGTTAGGATCACGTTTCACACCTATACTAATCTCCTTATCAACGGATCATTTGATCACACCTGGACTGTTCTCTTCTGAACATTGTCTCTCATTTTTGCAAAATGGATAGGTGGAGAAATTTCCAAATCTTTCATTTCCAGTTCCTTTCATCTTAACAATTGTATCCTTTAATTAATTAAGTAATTAATTAATTTCATCAGGAAGGCAGAAAGAAATATTTCTCATCTGCTTTTGACTCCCCTAATGCTTATAAACAGCTAGGACTGGGCCAGGCTGAAGCCAAAAGCCAGGGACCACATGAATGACAGAGACCCAATACTTCAACTATCACCTTTTGCCTTCCAGGGTATGAATTAGCAAGAACCTGAAATCAGAGGAGTGAGACTAGAAAGCAGGCACCCCAATTCGGGATATGGGGCTTCTTAACCACTGCCAATGACCAACCCAAACAATCCATCTTTAATTTGTTTTTCTTCTCTCATATTTTATTATAAGTAGTCAAGAAGAACCAAGCTACACCTTCAACATTTTGTTTAGAAATCACCTCAGCTAAGCCTCCAAATTCATAGCTCATAACTTCTTCTTTGCAAAAAAACCACTAGAACGTGAACACAACTCAGGTTATTTCTTTGCCATTTTAAAACAAAGATGTCCTTTCCCACAGTTTCTGATAACAAAGTCTTGATGACCATCTGATATAGCAACAGGAGGGGCTTCACCATAAACATATCTACCAACATTCTTTTTTGTAAAAAAGGATTTGTTTGAGAGAGAGTGAGAAAGAAAGCAAGCAAGAAAGAGAAAGAGACAAAGAATGAAATATCTTTCAAATACTGGTCTCCTTCCCAAATGGCCAAAATGGCTAGGGCTGGAGTAGGCCAAAGCCATGAGCCTAGAACTCCATCCATGTCTTCCATATGGGTACCAGGGACACACATATTTGGGGCATCTTCTGCTTTCAGAGGTGCACAGTAGCAGAGAACTGGATTGGAAGGAGAGCAGCCAGAAATTGAACTGGCATTGCAGATAGTAGCTTACGCCACTGCTCCACAGAGTCAACCGTTCTGCCAACATTCTGTTCATGATTACTAGGGTAAAAATTCTTTAAGATCAAGGATTTCTCTACAACTTGCCCCGTTTGTGTCTGAGGCCTCACCAGGATCACTTTTAAAGATCTGCTCATAGCATTGTAAGTTTTTTCTACCATGATTCTCCAAATTCTTCCAGCCTCTAGCTTATGCTCAGTTTCAAAGATGCTTCCACATTTTTAGGTATTTGGTACCAAAGTATTCCCACTTCTTAATTCCAATTTATCTTCATCAACCAGGACTGCCATAGACTAGGTGGTGACTTCGCATGTAAGGGCATAAATTTTGAGAGGCCAGGGGTGGAATACCATAGACAACCTTTGCCTTTGCAGCCACCCAGAATCTTATGTTGAAATTCTAACCACCAAAGTGAAGGAATTAAGAAGCAGAGCCTCCAATGGTAATTAAACCAAGGGAGCACCATTGTCATGAGGGTTATTGCTGGCTTGTAAAGAAGACACAGGGCATGCTACTTTGGCCTTTCTACCATTTAAGTACTCAGGAAGAAGATGGTTGTTTATTAATTGGGAAATGGGCTCTCCTCAGACAGTGGATATTCCTACACTTTAATCTTGTTCTTTTCTGCCTTCTGCACTGCCAGAAAAGGTTCTGTTGGCCGTAAATCACCCAGGTTACAGCATTCTTTTTAAATGGCCTGCAATGAATACGACAGAACATTTGGGGATAGTCATTCCACTTTTTGTAAGGACACTGCTTGGAATTTCCACATTCCACGTTAAAGTGCTTGGATTCAGGTCCCAGCTCTACTCCCAATTACAGTTTCCTGATGGTGCCTTGCCTAGGCGGTAGCAGTGGTGCTTTGAGTAGTTTGGTCTCTGCTATCTGCAGAGACCTTGTTTGAGTTCCTGGCTCCAGCTTCAGCCTAGTTCAGCCGCAGCATTGTGGACATCTGGGGAACAAATCAGCAGATGGGGAATCTCTCCTCTCTCTCTCTCTCTCTCTCTCTCTCTCTTTCTCAAATAAAGAAAAATATTTATGACTACCCTAAAAAATTTTAAGCCAAGGAATCTTAATATAATAAAAGAGACCATTAGCTTCAAATATTTTATTTAATGCAATGGTTATGAAAATGAAAGCTTCCCTAAGGCATTACATGTCAGAATTTTATAATTTTTAATTTTCTTCACTTGAATAGAATGTGTATAACTTTTCAAATGTCTGAAGACTGGGTATATGCAGAACTTATAGAGAAAAATTAGTATAAACTACGATGGTGGAACGAAACTCTCCTCTTGCCGTATAGTTCTACTTTTCTTTTACTTTCACCAAAAATGTTTTGCTTTTCCAAATTCCATCCCAATGGGTGCACTGCTTTATGTTTTTCTCCTTTTCAAGAAACAAGTTATACTCACTCCAAATATAATGCAAACTTAGTTTCACATTTTGATTGGAACATAAAATTCAGTGTTTCCCCAAAGAACACTCTGTGGTACATAAAAGAAATTCTTTACCCAATGTTTAGTCACTACACACCTGTGGGTGATGACCACTTGAAATGTGGCCAGTGCAACTAAGGAAACTAATTTTTAATTCTATTTACTTTTATTAGTTTAAATTTAAATAGAAATCTGTGGTTAGTGGCCACCATATTGAAGAGCACAGACATAGATTATGGACTTGAAATATTTTCCTTGCTTTCCCTTCGCAAATTCACAATTGATCATTTTAACAAGAGCCACCATTGTGACAGTTCTTAGTATTTCTGGAGTTCATCTGATACAAGGACTGAAAGATCTGCCACTAAGTTATAAACCAAATGATATTTCTCACCTAAAGTTGCCTAGGCTTCTCTCTTTGTTTTCATTCTGAAGTTTTGGCTGGATTTAGAACCTGAGGGTCAAAGTAAGGCTGATTCCTTAGGAATCCAGCTGGGAGTGGAAATAACAATGAATTGTATGCCAGATACTCAAAAAGTGGCCAGCACACATGAAATCCACTGCCAAATTTACCAGATGAAAAAGGAGACACACAGACAGAGAAAAAATCAGATAGAATAATACTAATAAAACTGCTATGTTGTGCTAACTCTGAAAAATTGGTTTCCTTATACACATTTGAAGTTCAAACTGGGTGGGAATCTCATTACATAGTAAACAGATATTTTTGGAATTTGAGAATGGGGGATTTATAGAAGAAGAAAATACTATGAGAAATTCATTATTTTCAAAGATGTGGAAAAGTGTTGTTAGGCTTTTTATTTTCTTTTCAGTCTACACAATAGTTATTTTAGCTTTCTGTAAGTCATAAGACTTGGAGTAGAACATATTATATTCCACGTTGAACTACGTGAATTCCAAATTGCCTATTTTATTTTATATCATTACTCATTTACTGTACCTCTAAATCTAAAACAGAAGTTACATTTGTAGATTTCTCATAATTGCAAATACTATATAATTCTAAAAGGGTTCTACACGCCCTTTTGCATTATTAGCACCCATTAGGCTCTATCATTCTTTAGAAGATATATAGCGGTAAGTTATTTGCTATGCAATGTAGAAACATACTGTGCAAAAAGGAAAAACCTTTAGAGCTCACTTTCATAATGGACCCCTTTTTCTTCAAACTGCTTTATGGAGTTTGGAACTCTAAAAAATGGAAATGGAGCTGTCTTCTATCACATAATGTGACAAATCCAAAGTGGAAAATAGAGCAAAATCAGAACCACAGAAATCAGCTTTCTCCATTCCATCACCCTCCAAAGGATACAGAGTTATATATAATGCATGTAATGGAGTTATGAGCCAAAGACAAATAGCATGTACTGTACATTTCATTTTCAGTTGAAAACTAACATTATAAATGACACAAAATGAGGAAACTTTTACATGTCTAGAACAGAAACAAAGAAAAGGTAGGTACCTTTGAAGAAAGAAATCTCTAGCAGGTGTATTAATGAAATGTTCATTGAAAGAGATTATAGAAAGGTCTCTCAAAAGTCAGTGACCACCTAATTTATCATCCAAACTGAGACATGTTGGAATGTGAAAGTTGGGCTACTAATTATTAAGTGAATCTTTGGACTACCAAAACATGTGGCCACCCTAATACAAAAATCTCATCATTCACCCCTTCTGCTACAGTTCCATTGCTCAAACAGCACTTATCTTTATGAGACTGCTTAATTCCTACTGTGTCAATAGTGCTTTCACAACTTTTTCAGCCCTCTTTGATTAGCTTCAACTCTGCACTTCTGCAACATTTATAATCAATTACACTTATTTATATTGCATTTATTAATAATTAACATTCCTAATGCATTGGTTCTAGTTCTGCAGTTGCATTATATGTAGCTGGACCTTGCTCTATTTATTAAATCTCTGGGAAGGAGTTGCTCCACAAATATCCCACATTCTATTTTATTTATTTCCTATACTTTCAAAGCCTTGCTCAGTTTTCTCTCCTCACAGGAGGTCTCCTAAGTCAAAACAGAGGTAGTTAGATCCTTCTCCTTATTGATTTTGGATATCATTGGCTAAAACGCTTGGCTCCATTGTGATGCTTCATTCATCAGTTCTGATCATTCCATGTAAAGTATTACCTCTAGCTAGATGACACAGCTATTGAAGGTGGATTCTACATCTGATTCTTCTTCTCATCTCCAATCTCACTGACTGCATTTGCATCTGGCATCCTTAGGAAAACATACAGTATTGGAATTTCCCAGCGACATAACATTGGTCATCTACACACAGAACACAATACAGCAGAATTGATCAAGGCAATATTAAGTCCACATTGTCCAAATAACACAGAACCAACCTCATATTATGTCATACATTTTCCTCCTATAGAAAAGAAGATAAGCTCTAGTCGGAGGCATTCTGGGACATACAGAAAACAGGTCTGGAAGGGAACAAATTAGCTAAAAGTAGTTTTCTTATCATTTCCTGATCTTGCTCCAGAACAGGGTTATGGAAAATCCATCTATCTGCCAAGGATGATTCTGAAAATGGAGTCTGAGTGATCCAAAGCAAACCCAAATATGCTTCAGGGAAGTTCAGTACAAGGTGGCTCTAAACAGTTATCAAAGTGAAACTCCAATACAGAATAGCAGCAGAGCCAGTGTGTGGGCAGAACTATACAAGGGAAGAGACACAGTACAAGAAGCTGGTGTGCTAAGAAAGAAGACTAGGCAGAGCTAGGCTAATAGATGGACTAGGGATCAAGGCAGAAACCCAAATCTCCCAGAACATTGTTAAGAGAGGAGAGAAAATAAACAAATCTATCATCAATGACATAATCCACTAGAAAAAGAGTATGAACTTCCATGTGATGAAGCACTGGCTGACCTGAAGTTGCAGCAACTGGGCTCTTCTGAACCCGTGATGACAGATGTGGAAATTAGGATGGGCCTGCAAACAGAAACAGAAATTTCAATATCTCCAGCTTCGAAATACTAGCAGATGTAAAGAAGGAGGAGAAGGAGAAGGAGAAGCAGGAGAAGAGGAGGAGAAGGAGGCAGAGGGGGAGGAGAAAGAGAGAGAAGGAGGGAGAGAAGGAAGGAAGGGAGGAAGGAAAGAAAGGAGGAAGGAGGGGGGAGGAAGGGAAGAAGGAGGGAACTGTTTTATGGAGTTGTGTTGTGGTACAGTGGGTTAAGTTGCCTCCTGTGGCACTGACATCCCATGTTATCCCAGTTCTAGTCCTAGCTGATGCCTTTCTGGTCCAGCTCCCTGTTAATGCACCTGGGAAATCAGCAGAAGATGGCTTGAGTGTGTGGGCCTCTGATACCCATGTTAGAGACCTGGACGGAGTTTCAGGCTCCTGGCTTGAGTCTGGACCAGCTTTAGCTGTTGTGGCCATTTGTGAAGTGAACCTATAGATCAAAGATTCTCTCTCTCTCTCTCTCTCTCTCTCTCTCTCTCTCTCTCTCTCTTCCCTCTCCCTCTCCCCCGCACTCATGTGTGCGTGATTTTGCCTTTCAAAAATAAATCTTTTTAAAAAAGAGATGCTAAGAGACAATGAAGTAAGAATGGAGAAGTGCATGGATAGACGCAAAGCACAGAACAAATTTTCCCTACATGCGTATTTCAGGCTGTTAATGACAAAATAAAAAAATCAAATGCTAAGGCAAAAATTGAAGGAAAAAAAACAGGCTGAACAAGTCAGCAAATTTTAACTATATAACTGCATTTGAATTATCAGTCTCAAGATCTGGCTGTCTTATGTAACGAAGTGTTCAAACTTTATTTCTAAATAGGAGAATAGAACAAATCCTTATAGGAATGCTGCCTCAGCACAGTGGAATCATGGAATGATGGAAAATGGAGGGATGATACACTTGCAGCAAACTACTCGTTCCCAAATCAGTGTTGATTATCACATGCATTGACTCTTATAGCTTATAAATGGAGAAAAACTTTTAGAAAAATAAACCCTCAAAATATTTTCTATACCTATAGACAATAAATATAGATGCAGATACTCCGTGACTTACAATGACTCATCGTAAATTGAAATATCACTAAGTTGAAAATCCATTTAATATCTCTAAGTAAACAAACACAATAGCTCAGCATCACAGCTCATTATTTCCCTTGTGACCTCAGGAGGGAACTGTGGCTTGCTGTTGCTGTCCACCATTGAAAAGCAGGATTGAACCACATATTGCTTGCTCAGGAAAAGACTAAAATTTAACATTTGGAGCACAGTTTCTATCGAATGTGTATTGCATTTGCACTCTTAAAAAGTAAAAATAATAATAATAATAATAACTAAAACCATGAGAACTGAGGAATCATGTTTGCATATTTCTGTATCTATATGTATATGTATATCTATATCTATATCTATATATCTATCAATAGCCTATTTTCTGTTGCTATAACAAAATGCCTATGGCTGAAAATTTTGTAAAGAAAAGAGTCTTGCAGGCTGAAAATTCATGGTCAGTTAGGCAATCTCATCTGTTCAACCTTTAGTAGGGGCATTATTGTGGATGGCATCACAATGATTGGAGTGCCTGGGAAAGTGGTTAATATGGGGAGATAGGAACCAAGAGAGACTCAGGGATGAGTCTCACATTTAATAAATGATTCTTGCAGAAATTAATTGGAATGCCAGGAGAAATGGATTAATCTCTTCTGAAGGCAGCACTCCCCAAGGACCTAATTACCCTCCATCAGACTCCACCTTCGAATATTTCTCCACCTGTCAACACTACCATACTTGAGATCAATCTTCCAGTACACCTTCTATGAACTATGTACCAATGTGTGTGTGCGTGTATAGGTTTGTGTGTTTAACTACTGATGGTTTACTTGCCTTACTCTCAATTACTGAATTTATAGCACAGATAATTAATAGTTAATTTGTCAAGGGAGAGATTGAAAACATCTTCCAGAAACTACGTAATTTATTAGTTCCCTATTCATCTCAGCAAATGGTAGGAAAAGTAGTTGGTAGGGTGAGCAAAGTCAGAAGCTCCTTCATAAAAACAGGAGGGATGATGCATAATGCTTAATGTTGAAACAAGTTATATCAAGCTTCCTGGAAAATAGTTACATTGTCCCATGTTGTACTTTAAATTCATTCTGTGGTTACTTCTCAACACATTTTCTCTGAAAGTTGTTAGAGGGATTTTAAAACACAGTACAAAGAGGCAGTGGTTTACCACCATGTGAATGTGATTTTGAATCTAGCTATATTATGACTCCGTGACTTTGTGTTAGTGTATTGGGAATAGTGGTGAACTGCCCTGATATAACCTAAGGCCAATGCATTCATTCTTCCAGTTTCCACAAGTGTGGTCTCTTGATTGCTCATCTGAGAACTCCCTGGAAATCACCCTCCCCCAGAGGGAAATGTCCATGTATTTTGCCTCCTTCCTGGAGCCTTTCAAACCGAATGACTATTTAGATTCCAAATACAAAGGCATAATCTCTTGTCTCCCTTGGATATGACTGAAAAGGGATCAGCTGTCCCTGTAACATCAAATTAGCCCTATTACTTCTCCCCCACTCTGCTACAGGTGTTGCTGCTAAGAGTAGTTTCCAAAAACAAACAAACAAACAAAATTTTCCATATACAATGTTTGTGTCAGTTTCCAAGAGAATTTGGTCTATAAAAGCCCAGTTTATTGCCTTATCCAGGCCCCAGGTCCCTCATTTGTAATGTATAAGGGATATTATTAGTTCAATTGCATTGAGCAACTAGTGTGCATTGAGTGTAGTTTACTCTGTTAGGCTCTGTTCTAAGTAGTTTTCAGGGACTCACTGTCCTAATTACTCAACAACTTTGTGGTGCCAGCACTGATACTTCATCCACTAAACAAATAAGAAAACTTGATAGAGAAATTATCTCATTTGCTCAAGATCACAACACTTAATTAGTCAGGGTTGCTGTGGCTATTCATATAACTCCGAAATCTATACTGTTAACTATTATGCTTTATTATGTCCCCTTATAGGAGAATTGTTAAAATTAAGTGAAAAATAGTTGTGAACTAATAAATGTTCATTTTGTTTAATCTACATACACATCTAACAGTTACAGGGGTCATGAGGATGACAGGAGACAATAGGATGACATGATATGCATGACTATGGTTGCCAATTACTAGGAAATCAACACTGACTTTGCAGTCATGACATATGACATATACTAGGCTTCTTGCTGGATTAACTATATTTGGAGCCTGGATCTTCTGCCTGCTACTTCAGTCTTGTCTATGAGCTTCAATTTTCTCATGTATAAAGAGGAAAGCAATAATATTATCTATCTTTTAAGTTGCTGTATCAAATTAATTAGTGCAGTGTTTAGTGGATCATCTGAGATGCAGTAAAAATTGAATCAATGTTAGGTACTACTATATTTCTCATTATCTATTATTGCAATAATATGAAGCATTTTAGCTAGGATTAGATTTGTGTTCAGATAACTTTTAAAAATTTAAATGATTAGCTTAAGTAAAATAGAATTTCATTTCTCTTTCTTTTAAAAAAAATACAGAGGGATAATCCAATACTGACATGGCTGTTCCTGGAAGGACCTACATACCTGTAAATGCTGGGAACTATAAACTTTGCTTTTGCTTTATGGTCCAAGATAGTTACTAGTTACCATATATATAATCACATATGCACTCCACATTGTAGATATGGGAAGGAGCAAGATGATATCTTTCCCTTCACTTGGAAAATGTTCTTCTGAATGAATGTTCTTCTGAATATATTATTCCTGTGTCCTTTGTCCATGTATCAGTCAGATGTCATACATACCATGAATAGGAAACTGATTTGTGGACTTTTGTTTCAGGAGGTGACATGCTAAAAATCAGAATTCTGTTATGGAGGAAAACAAAATAGTTCTTGATGCAAGAATGTATCAAGTAGTTTCTATCAAAGGGGGTGGGCCCTGCAGACATCCATTTAATAAGAAGTTATCACTCCCTTCTGGCCACATTTAGGGAAAAAGTGATTGTTATTTTAGGTATTGCTAGTATCCAATGTCAATTAATATAAAGATTGAGAGTTTTAATTCTAATTTAAACATTTTCATTTATTTCTGCAAAGACTTGATTCTGACAGTTCTAATTTGTGCAGAGAAATTTGATGATTATTAAATAATAAAACAGAAAATAGTAAACATACTAGTATTTGCATTGTCATACAAATAAAGTATAAAAAATATTGATTACAGAAATCAATGGCTGAAGATACTTATACAAACACAGGGTCATGAAGTTGATTGAAAAATAATCATATGGGCCGGCGCCGCAGCTCAATAGGCTAATCCTCCGCCTGCGGCGCCAGCACACTGGGTTCTAGTCCCTGTTGGGGCACTGGATCCTATCCCAGTTGCCCCTCTTCCAGGCCAACTCTCTGCTGTGGCCAGGGAGTGCAGTGGAGGATGGCCGAAGTGCTTGGGCCCTGCACCCGCATGGGAGACCAGGGGAAGCACCTGGCTCCTGGCTTTGGATCAGTGCCGTGCGCCAGCCGCGGTGGCCATTGGAGGGTGAACCAACGGCAAAGGAAGACCTTTCTCTCTGTCTCTAACTCTCTCTCACTGTCCACTCTGCCTGTCCAAAAAAATAATCATATGGAAAATAGAAAAATAGGTATTTGAATCTCCCAGACTAGTGCTTTGACATCCTGTAATAAGAGATCAAGAAGGTAATAATTGCCAAAAACATATTCAATCTGTATGGGGGAACAAGAAACATTGACCTCAAACTAATTTAGGAAATTTATTATTAATTTAAAAAGCCCTATACTGCTTTCTTGACTTATATCCCCCCATTGCAAATGCATATAGTATTTCCAAAAACAATGTTGTCAATGGATAGAAAAACAAGATGAAAGGCAACCAGATAGAACCTATTATTTATAAGGAAGAAATTACCACATGAAAAGGAACATGTTACTCTAATGTGAGGAATTAAACATTTTCTACCATTCTAAGAATGTGTTAGAGAGAAACCACCCACAGTTTTCCGTAGTTTTTTTAACCTCACTTCACCACAAAGCTAGCACCACAAAGCTAGCCAGTCAAAATAGGAAGTTACGGGAACATGATTTTCGGCTATACCACAAACCTGTAGAAAAAAATTTACTCTCAGCGCATGATCCCATTGTAGAAAAGGAAAACAGACAAATTATCTGCTCTGTCATTGATAGGGCTCTTAGTGTTGATAGGGATATGATTTTCTAAATGTATCCTCGGCTCAGTATCCAAATGTGTTCTGGATAGCTCCACTGGAATCCAAAGAAAACAAGCTGAGGGAAGAGATCACTGTGAATCACAGTTGCAAACTTTGAAAATTAAAAAAAAAATCAGAAGTGCAAAGAGCAAAAATGCATGTTTGCATGTTTGACTTGGTGAGAAACGAGGTTTTCACTGTGTAAAATGAAAGCTATACACAGTCAATAATCTTAATTTTGAATCAAGAGTCTCCCCAATTAGAACAGTGTAGTTCTCTTGATTCCTTTAAAGCATTTTCTCACTAAATCGCAGACTGGTTGGTGGTTAGTCAGCAACATCCAGCATGGCTCACTGGGTAATCGGCAAAAGAAAAGGTGATTTGTTTCCATACTCGTATAAGTATGTTCAACTTTTCTTTCTTTGTTAATTAAAATTTAAGATGTAAGGAAAACAGACTTGGTAACATTCAGAAACTGTTAAAAATTTTTAAGGAAAAATATTTTTTCTTCATTCTCATCCTCTCCCCTCCACACCTTCTCTCTCTCTCTCTCGCTCTCTCTCTCTCTCTCTCTCTCACACACACACACACACAGAGAATCTGGAGTGAAAATAGATATAAAAATTACAGCCTTTGGAACTGGAATATTCGGACTGTAAATATCTGCAATCAGTTACTGTTAGCTAATGTCTCATGCTGCTTGTGCAGCTCTAACAAAAATACCACAGACTTGGTTGCTCTCAGCTCTAGAAGCTGGGAAGTGCAAGATCAAGGAGCTTGCACATTCTGTGTCCGGTGAGGACTTGCTTCCTGGTTCATAGAGGGGCTTTATTGCTACATCTTCACACCACAGAAGGGGCAAGGAAGATCACTGAGTGGGGGGTTGGGAGGGGAAGGAAGCATAATTTTATAACCTAATCACTCCCACAGGTCCTTCCTCCAAATACCATAGCATTGTAAATTAGGTCTCAGCATGGATTGTCTTGGGGGTAGAGGATGGATAGAAAAACATCCAGTTTATGGCAATGAAATGCCTGACTTAGTTTCTTAAATGAATAAATGAGGACTGATAATTCCTGTGTTATTCAAGATTTTCCAGAAAAACAGAACCACTAAGATTAGATAGATAGACAGATAGATAGATAGATAAGGAGATTTATTATGGGATTTGGTTCATTCAATTATGAAAGTCAAAAAGTCCTACAATGTGCCTTCTGCAAGCTGGAGAGCCAAAGCAAATTTGGGCCCCAAAGCCTGAGAACCAGGGGAGTTGAAGGTATGACTTCCAACCCAAGAGAGAAGGCCTGAGAATATTGGGGTGGGGCTGAAGGGGGGTGCTAGTGTTAATTTCAAAATGTGAAGACCCAAGAACCAGAGCTCAGTTACACAGAGCAGGAGAACTGGATGCTGCAGCTCAGAAAGAGAAATTCATCCTTCTGCTTTTTCATGATAACCAGGCCCTCAATGGATAGGAGAATGCCTGCCTACATTGTGAGTACAAGTCCACCTCTCCCAGCAAAAACCTCACAGCCACCAGAAAACAGTGTTTGGTCAGCTGTCTGGGCATCCCTTACCTTGTCAAGGTGATAGGTGACATTAACCAACCTATTTTGTAATAGGCCTGCCAGTGAAGGACACAAGTTTCATGGGTAGAAAGGCCCTAATGAGAGAACATAGAACTAGTTTCTCTGGGCCTTTCTTTCATGTGCTTCCTCGACTGGTGATAATTAATGCTAAATCATCCAGCATAATATCCGGCACTCAGAGCCCACAGTCTTCATTGTCTGATCTACTGCTGCAACTTTGACATTTCTGATGCTAAAACAAATGATCCTAGGCCTCGTGAAAGGACATCCTTGTTGAAACACAGTGTTTCTAGTCTTAGCTGATGACATGATAGATTTTCCATCTGCTTGGTTATGGTGATTTCCTCATCAAACCTCAGGATCACCATGCCTGTTTTGCCTGGATTTCCAAGTTGAAAGCTCACTCACAGCTCTTATTGTGGTGACTGCCCATGTCCATATAAAACGATGCTCAGCAGCAAACATCTCAATCTAAGAAACTGTCTCTTCATCGTCTCTTGGTTATTTTTCATTAGAATGATCTGTGATTCTGCGCAAGACGGTTCCTCCTTGCTCTGGACTGTTCTCAGCCCTATTCTCACAAAGCCTGGGACAACTAAAAAATGCACACTCCACATTCCCAAATGCCTGAAGAACTTGAAGTAACCTCTACCACACAGTAAGTTTAATGACTGTGGCTCAAATTATTTATCCTTGAGAAATGGTATTATTTGAAATCTACTTTAGAAAAAGGAGGTCTGGGTCTTGTGAACAGCTCACAGCTTACCAACGCTACCTTCTGAGTTTCTAAAGTATTATCTAAGTACAATCATAAAGAACATGTGTAAATAACGGAGGTAGGTTTATCTGTATTATCTTTCCTTTCTATATCCTATATAAGGAATCTCTTCCTTACTCTATTTCCTTAAAAATAGTTTCTAGATTTGATTATATAATTTTAAAAAAATTGGCCGGCGCTGTGGCTTAACAAGCTAATCCTCTGCCTTGCGGCGCCGGCACACCGGGTTCTAGTCCCGGTTGGGGCGCCGGATTCTATCCCGGTTGCCCCTCTTCCAGGCCAGCTCTCTGCTATGGCCCGGGAAGGCAGTGGAGGATGGCCCAAGTGCTTGGACCCTGCACCCGCATGGGAGACCAGGAGAAGCACCTGGCTCCTGGCTTTGGATCAGCGAGATGCGCTGGCCGCAGCAGCCATTGGAGGGTGAACCAACGGCAAAAAGGAAGACCTTTCTCTCTGTCTCTCTCTCTCACTATTCACTCTGCCATTTTTTCACAAATCTATGAATCTTGTATTTAGAATTTTATTTTGGACTCTCACAAATTATTTTAAATTGCTTAAAAGTGAGTTTTAAAATTTATAATTTATTTTGGGGCTATTTTCTTACAGGTATGTAATATCAAATTTCTTTGGTATATGATGATAGCATTTAAAACTTCCTTTGAAATATAGAATATGAATTATTTTTGTAAATGTACCACTCTTCTTTGAAAATATTATGCCTTTTCTAATTTTCTAGTTTAGGTTGCTATATATGCATACACACATACATATATCATCTCTATACATTATTTGTACATAATACATGTACCTCAGATATATGCATATAATATACTTATATATGATCATATATATTTCTAAGTACAATTGTATATATATACATGTATATATAAAATGTAGGGTTAAGCTTATTTTGTTTGTGTTAAAAAATCTTTGTATTTACTATTTCTTTAGTTGGTCTATCAGTTTATAAGAGAAATATATACATATTTGAATATATATTTATTTTGAAACTTATTTATTTTGAAAGGCAAATCTATAGAAAGAAAGGAAGAAGCAGAGAAAAAAAGAACCTGCATCCATTGGTTCACTCCCCCAATGGCTACAATAGCCAGGAATATTTCAGGCCAAAGCCAGGAGCCTGGAACTCCATCCATTTCTCCCATGTTGGTAGCTGGGACCCAAGTTTTTGGACCATCTTCTGCTGATTTCCCAGGCACACTAGCAAGGAGTGGGATGGGAAGCAAAGCAGCCAGAACTTGAACAGGCACTCTGATATGAAATGCGTGTGTTGGAAGGGGAAACTTACCCTCTGCAACACAATGCTGTCACCTAAAACAAGTATTTTGAAATCCCCTGTTATTACTAATACAAATTCAAATTTGTTAATTTCATCTGCCAATTAATTATTCTTAGATGTATTTTGGCCTGTATTGCAAGAATAATAAAGTTAGTATAACTACTTCATAATTGTTACTTTTATTTTTATGTATAGACTCAGTCTCTGGTCAGGCTTCTAATCTTGAAATATATTTTTTCTCATATCACCACCATGTCAGTTTGTTTTTCAATGGGGTTTACATTCTTTTGCTGATAGACATCTTTGTCAATTTTGGTTTTTATTACATAATTCAATGATTCCCTAGTCTAACCTAAAGCTGATGAAGGGTTATAGCAATCTACACGTCAAATATTTGAGATTTTACCAGTATTTCTTCTTGGTATTTTAAAAGATAGTTTTCTGTGGATTTAGTGTTTGCCATGATAGTAAGATGGGGCTTTACTTTATTGTGTTCAAGACTTGTGCTTTTCAACACTATGCGTGTAAGTCTTTAATTGGCCCTAAAAATTCTTTTCCAACAGAATACTAAGCTTACGTCCCCCTAAGCTCTCTTTTCCTCTATTTATCCTGTGAGTACCAGGTTCTTTTATTTTTTCTATTCTCTCTCCTCCCCTCCCTAATCAAGATCTCAGATATTCCATTCAACCAAGCACTTGTCCTTTGAAACATTAATTATGTTATTTTCTTAAGATCTATTTGGTCTTTTTAAATTCTCCATTCTTCTTACCGTAATTTATGTATCTTATTCCTTTTTCAACCTTTAATAAGTCTCAACATTCTATTTCGTAATCTCTCACGTGATCCATCATCTATTTGTCCTTCTGTGTATTTCCTCTGCAAGCTTTTCCTCATGGTACATAGTGACTTTGTGATTGTATTGATGACATTACATTAGAAGTAACTGCTTTATCTATGAGAGTAGCCAAAAACCAGGATAATGCAATCAACCTTAATAATGATGATGTGTGTGATAGAGGAACATTCCATGCATTTAACTGTCCAAATAATATTTGACAATTCTTAATGTTTAAATTAAAATGGACATTTTATGTCTATTTGGTCTCCAAGGCAACCCAGGGAGCAGGCCACTCCAAAAGAGCACGGATTCTCCATTTGACTTCCTTGCTTCCACTCTAGCTCATGGGTATAGGTATCTCGTCTCCTCTTGTAATTCAGAGTTCACCTCCAAATGGTAACAGCTTTAATAGTTCCCTTGACAAGTCACTCCTCTGTGAACCAGTTAATGCAATTAACATTTCTTCACTTGTGCCTATTTGGAATTTATAGAGACATTTTTTTCTCTTTAATTGTTCAGAAATTATGTTTTTCATAGAACTAGAATTTGACCTTTGATTGCAGCACCATTTTGTCCAAATCAGAACTCTTTTTTTAATATGTATAGAGTAATCATTTATTTCTGTTTACTATGCATAAGAAAATAAATAACAGATGGATGTCATCCTCACAAGTGGAGGAAACAGCAATGTCCAGAAATGCCATGTGAAAAAGAGCTTGTGAACAGGATTGAACCGGTATTAAGAAGGAAGTCATTAGGTGGACTTCTGAGACTGGGAGAAGGGTTCCCTGTAGTGAAGGATTTGAGATGAATTCATCAGGATGACAGGGGTTCCCAGAGCGGAAGAAAAAAGAGTGTTTTCTAACAGAGGAGAAAAGCAGCCTTAGGATGCAGTACCTACAAAGAGATCAGAGAGGAAGCCACGAGACCAATGAACATACTCATGCAGAAAATATAGGGGAGGGGAATAAGACAGAGGAGTGGTGAGTGCGATTAATTAAGAAACAGGAGTAAAACAAAGAACTGTAAGCTCAGACTTCAGCTCCTTCAGTTCACAAAAGAAAAAGCAACAGCATTGGAATAAGGAATCATCAAGGAACCTCGTGCTTCGTGACTGAACTTTGCTGAAATGAAAATTCATTTGAGGAAAAATGCAAGAAAAAGGAAGGTCTTGTGAACCCTTACCAAGAATTGAACTTTCCTACTTAAGAAAAACATCTCTTAACCTTCTAGCATCAACAGTGTGTGTTTTCATATTCACAGCATGAGTGGCAATGTTTAAGTTGTTAACGCTTCTGGAGGTCTCATATTTGAGTGACTAAAACACAAATCATAACTAAAGCCTAAAGAATATCACAAGTTCAGTTATGTCTTTTATTATTTTTCTTTCTGCAATCTAACAATACACTAGACTTTATTTTATAGCACATGCAAACACACCCTTCTTCATGACATTCCATCTTCTTTCAAAATTTCGCTGTGAGTAGTAGGCCCTAGAAGGAAGGAATTAGGGTCCATCTATCAAATTAAGAAAAAAATGCCCAACAGATCTCTTAAAAATCTTAAAGTAGCTAATCTTCTTTCTTACCTTCAGAATTTCACAAACTTCTATTTTAACATAGATTTCTCTTTAATTCCCTAAAGGCTTACAAGGAGTCCACACGGTTCATCATTCTAAGCCCGAAAAGGGAATTTTGCTTTTTAACTGTCTACACTGAACCAAAAGTTAATTCAAGGAATTGACTTCTGTGCCCTCAAGTATTGAGTAATAAAGTCTCTTGTATCCATTGAGGTTCTTTGAGATTGAGAGTTCCCCCAAAGCACCAAAGGGCAATTATTATAAATCTACCTAGATTGAGCTTTCCGCATGTAAAAATCTAATTCTCACAACTTATTTAAAGACAAAAAAAAAATAGACTTACTGAGAACAGCCTTTTGATTGTGCTAGTCCAAGATATAGCACTCACATCATCTGAGAGTTGAGCACAGTGTTTAAAACCACAATTCTCCCTGAAGGTAGGAGGGTACTTCAAAATTTGGTGAGAAAATGGAAATAAAGGATAAATTTGTTTGAATGCAAAATATTTTTGATATCCATGCATAGTTTCTTCATAATATGCATTTTCCATGAAGTTTTGGGAGGCCTTTCAAAAATGTTTTGCACAAAACAGTGAGCGGTTAGCCTGGCATTTGAGATGCCTGCATCCCACATTGGAATGTCTAGGTTCAATTCCTGATGCTGGATCTTGACCTTAGCTTCCTGCTAGTGCAGACTCTGAGAGACAGCAGTGATAGCTCAAGTAACTACTATCCTGTCACTTACATGGGGTACCTGGATGAGTTCTGAGCTATCAGCTTTGGCTCCAGCCCAGCCTCAGCCATTGTGGGTCTTGGTGAAGGTGTACCAGTGAATAAAAGAGTGTGCTCTTTTTCTCTCTCTGTTTCTCTGCCTCTCAAGTAAGTAGGCTTTAAAAAATGAAAAATAATTGCACCAAAATAAATGTATCTTTTACATCCATTTTCCCATGAACGTTTTGAAGTACCTTCAGATATTAACAGTGGTTCTCATACAGCAGGACTACCACACAGTATGTACTAGAAAATATGTATAATCTGGATAAAAGCAAGAATAATTAAACCAATTAGAAATCATCCAGTTGAATGACTATTGAACTAGATTTAGGGATGAAGACACTAAGGTTCAGGCAAGTTGATGGTAGAATTGGGACAAAGCCCTGTATCTGACTTATCTTTACTCCAGTCTGCTTCACATGCGGGACAAGTCCAGTAGTAAGGGAGCCTTGAATCTGTTATGCTCGATACATTCCCTCTCAAACTTTTCCAGGAAAGACAATCAACTGGGACACTGATTGAAGTTCAGATTCTCTGCTTCCATACCTGGATATTATGATTCAGTGGATTTCATACATCACTCAAATTCCTTTTATATAACATAACACATCATGTGATTCAACGCACCAGGGCCACACTCTGAGTAACTGGATCAGAGATAAATTAGTAAAGCCAGGCCAGTCACAGTCCTCATATCCCACAATGACATTTCACACACACGCACCCTGTTAGAGAAGGCATCGGTAGCAGTCTTCAATCTGGAAACAGGTGTACTTGTTAGACCTTAGTCATTAAATATCAAACCTTCTTGCATAGCTAGCTGACTAAACAGCTTAAAAAAATTCATCCAGCACCAATGGCAGTTTTGTACTAACTTGTGGTTCTAAGCTATTTTCTGTCTCCATCTCCCTGAAGGACATAATAGCTGAATCTCAACTTGCAATGACTTCTTTGTACAGTAAATCTTGAATACGACTTTTCAGGCATAGACTTAAAAGTGTAGGAAGATTAATATATATCTTTGGAAAGAAGCTCACAGTTGGCCAGCGCCACAGCTCACTAGGCTAATCCTCCACCTGCAGCGCCGGCACTCTGGGTTCTAGTCCTGGTTGGAGCGCCGGATTCTGTCCCGGCTGCTGCTCTTCCAGTCCAGCTCTCTGCTGTGGCCCAGGAGTGCACTGGAGGATGGCCCAGGTCCCTGGGCCCTGCACCGCATGGGAGACCAGGAGGAAACACCTGACTCCTGGCTTCGGATCAGCGCAGCATGCCTGCTACAACACGCCAGCTGTAGCGGCCACTTAGGGGGTGAACCAATGGAAAAAGGAAGACCTGTCTCTCTCACTGTCTAACTCTGCCTGTCAAAAAAAAAAAAAAAAAAAAAAAGGAGAAGAAGAAGCAGCAGCAGCTCACAGTTGACTCTAATGCAAATTGAAATTTTGAAATTTTATTGGGGAACAGATGCTGGGCACAGTGGTTTGCAACACCGCCTGGGTTGCCCATACACCATATCTGAGTGCTTGGTTCCAGTCCTGGATGTTCCATTTCCTATCCCGTTGGCTGCTATTGTGAACCCTGGGAGGCACTGGATGATGGCTCAAGTTCTTGAGTCCCTGCCACCCCCATGGGACAACAGTTGGAGTTCCAGGCTCCAGGTTTCATCCTGACTTGGCAATAACTGTTACAGGCATTTGAGAGAGTGGACTAGTAGATGGAAGAGTGCTCTCTCTCTCCCTTTCAAATAAATTGAACATTTTTAAAGAGTATTAGAATTTTATTCTGAATTAATAGTTAGCATATCTACCTTTTTTCAAAAAAAGATTTATTTATTTATTTGAAAGTCAGAGTTACAGAGACAGGATGTATGTGTGTGTGTGTGTGTGTGTTTGAGGGAGAGAGAGAGAGAGAGAGAGAGAGAGAGAGAGAGAGATCTTCCATCTGCTGGTTCACTCCCCAGATGGCTGACATTGCTGGGGCTGAGCCAGGCTGAAACCAGAAGCCAAGAGTTTCTTCTGGGTCTCCCATGTGGGTAGCAGTGGGCCAAGAACTTGGGTCATCTTCCACTGCTTTTCCCAGGCCATTAGCAGGGATTTGGATTGGAAGTGGAGCAGTTGGAACAGGAACCAGTGCCCATATGGGATGCCAGAATTGCAGAAGGCGACTTTATCTGCTATACTACAACACATCCCCTTAGCTTATATACTTTTAATATTTACACCATTTTTTTTTCTTTTTAAGCTTTCCTACTCTCTCTTCAATGCCCTGGTTACACTGTGCCTCTTCTGTGAAGTAATTTTTATTTATCTCTCTGAACTTATTCTATCCATGTAAGCTCTGTAGTACTTTAAAACGCCATATGTAAAAATGCTTTTGTTCATGCAAATATTTCCTCATGTTCTGTGGCAGAAACCCTGCATTATTCATCTTTATATCATCAACTTAAAAAAATGTTTAAGATTTATTTATTTGTTTGAAAGGCAGAGCTACAGAGAAGCAGAGGCAGAGAGAAAGAGAGAGCGAGGTCTTCCACCTGCTGGTTCACTCCCCAGATAGCTGAACAGTTGAAGCTGAGCTGATCCAAAGCCAGGAACCAGAAACTTCTTCTTGGTCTCCCATGCAGATGCAGGGGACCAAGGACTTGGGCCATTTTCTCTGCTTTCCCAGGCCATAGCAGAGAGCTGGATCAGAAGTGGAGCAGCCAGGACTTGAAAGGTGCCCTTATGGGATGCTGGCACTGCAGGTGGTGGCTTTACCTGCTAGACCACAGTGCCAGCCCTTACATCATCAACTTTTAGCACAATTCCTGGCCCAATATAGTTTCTCAATAAATAGCTATAGAATGAAGGAAAGCAGGCAGGTATGTACTGATGTCCTGGTAATGACATCGAGAACTCTGAGCACATGGCTTTTGGTCAGGTGACATCAACAAGAATAACTGAAGAAAGCTTCTCAATGTATATAGCAACAGTTTTGGTACAGTTAAATAATTACATTTTTTGCATATTTTCAATTCAAAGCATTATGTTTTGAAAAATTTTAACAGCTTAACAATCACAAAGTGCGATTTGAATATATTATGTATTTTAAAATGATCTAAAGTATCTGGCATAGAATGCTATTTGGTAAAGGAATGCAGTTTCAGAGTTTTCCTTTAAAAGTGAAAGGTCTAGGTATATATTCTTATCATTATATTTCAGGACAACAAAAGCCTTTTCAAGCTCAGATAATTGTTGGCACTTTTCTCCTCACCATGGAAGAAGTTTGCAAATTTGTTTGTATTGATTAAAGTCTGAAAAAAAAGCATACTTGTTTGGATTGATTCATGCAACTGGTCACGACAATGTACTCCATGTTTCAGTGTCAAGCCCTGAAAATGAATTGTAGGGCACTGAGGCCTTTATTTTTTCCCTGCAAGCAAAGCCTCCTTAAATTCTGGGATATACCACTCTATGAGAGCGGGAGGACAAAGGCATCCCATTCTATGAGTCTGTGCGAGGACTGAACCATGCAGTTCAACTGAGTGCTGTGGCACTAGCATTCTCTTACTCTAAATTCACCAGTTAGACTCAAATGAATGCATCATTTTAGCTGAAAAATGAAGCAATGCATGTGCTAGGAGCATTTACAATGATACTAGCTTAATGCCAATCCTTAAAAACAAGAGTCCAGCTATAGTTGTCTCAAAGAAAATCTAAATTCCATGAAATACTTCAGTCCGAGTGTTTAGTAGAAGATTTCTACCCTCAATGTGTTCTACCTGGCTGCAAGGAAAGACAGACATGGGTTTCTTGTTTTCACCACTTAGAGTCTGAGCAGCCCTCAATCACACGGGTCTCAATAGTAGTTACCAGGTTCTCTCAAAACAGAGATGTTCTTTTTCTGGGGAAGGCCATTTACAATTACATCCCAGGAACAGTGCTTACAGTTTATTTTTTTAAAAAAGGAAAAGTGTAGGTCAAGATTAAAGCACACAACCACCACGCAGTCTCCACCCCAAGAGGCTCCATAAGCCCGTTTTCGGCTTTTTCATGTCCTTTCTCAGAAGACCTAGATTTCTTCCTTCTTAGCGAATGCAAAATTTATAGTATAACTAGGATGAACATTCAAACATTAACTCTAATTAGCCCTCAAAAAAATCTCAGCATTCAACCAATTGTTCAGAAAAAGATTTATCAGAAACACTAGTGACTCTACACATGAGACTTCATTCCAAGAAGAGAGATAACTGGTCAAGAAGGTTATAGTCTTAAATAGCACCTGAGCTGTTTTCTTATTTGTGAGCAGTATTTCAGAGTGTGCCACAAAATGTCACGTGCACAGGGCCTGCAAGCACATGCAGCAATCTCCCCTTTTCTTCCACTTTATCCTCACAGCATCCTGCAGACCTCTGCAGGTGGTACTTCAATCTCTTGTAAAAGTCTTTGAATTCTCCCCCTCTTCATTTCTAACATAGTGATAGTAAATAACAATTCTGTGTATTGTAGAAAAGAACAAAAGGAATCCTATTACTGATACCAAAAATACATAAATGAAATTAGAAATCTCATAAATTTTTGTACACAATTCAAGACAGAATTTGAACTTTAAATTATTCAAATGATTTGTGAGATATGGACACATATAGTTATCCTGCTTATTATCACGTTTTACAATTCTGGGTACTTTGCCGGCGCCGCGGCTCACTAGGCTAATCCTCCGCCTTGCGGCGCCGGCACACCGGGTTCTAGTCCCGGTCGGGGCACCGATCCTGTCCCGGTTGCCCCTCTTCCAGGCCAGCTCTCTGCTGTGGCCAGGGAGTGCAGTGGAGGATGGCCCAAGTGCTTGAGCCCTGCACCCCATGGGAGACCAGGAGAAGCACCTGGCTCCTGCCATCGGATCAGCGCGGTGCGCCGGCCGCAGCGCGCTACCGCGGCGGCCATTGGAGGGTGAACCAGCGGCAAAGGGAAGACCTTTCTCTCTGTCTCTCTCTCTCTCACTGTCCACTCTGCCTGTCAAAAAAAAAAAAAAAAAAAAAAAAATTCTGGGTACTTTAAAATTATAATTGTTATATGGTTAAACATTGTATCTTTAGTCCCTTGGCAAAGAGTTTAATTAGCAAACAAAGAAATAAACATATTCTCTCAAGAACCAGGAACAAAAATACTTAGAGAAAGACTGCCTAGTATGCCATAAAGCCAGCTTCACCAAAATCAAAAGAATCTAAATTATGCTGAATATGTCCCCTCATTCCAATAGAAATTAGCTTATAAATAAAACAAACAAAAATAGCTAGAAAGTAATCAAATGTTGGGACTTAAGAAACACATTTTATAATTAACAAATTGGTATTAGATGAAATGAAACAGAAATTGAAAACACAACACAGCATAGTATTTATGGGGTGCAGCTCAAGGTGTAATGAAAGCAATGCTTAGACTTGAAAGCATACATTCTGTTCAAATGATAGTATTCTGTATAATTTTCTTTAAAAAATTGAAAATAGAATTTTGAACATTTTAATCATAACAAAATGTTAAATGTTTGAGGAAATAGATACCTCTACAATGATTTTGATTACACAGTGTGTATGATGTATCAGAACGCCACATAAGGACAGGCATTTAGTGTAGCAGTTCAGGTGCCACTTGGGGCACCTGCATCCCACATCAGAGTGTGTGGGTTCAAGTTCTAGCTTTGCTCTCAATTCTAGCTTCCTGCTAATGCACACCTGTGAAGACAGTAGGTGATGACTCAAGTATGGGTCATTGCCACTCAAGTGGGAATTTCTGATTGAGTTCCTGGCTCTTAGCTTTGGCCTGGACCAGCCCTGCCTGTTGCAGTAATTTGGGGAGTGAACAAGCAGATAGATTTTCTCTCTCTGCCTTTCTTTGAAACATTTTATATGTGTATATATATATGACATAAAATAATATATAATATATGTAATTAATATATAAAATTGTAATTTTAATATATAATTTAAAGAATAACATGAAACAAAATTGAGGAAGTTTTTGTGGCATGAGATCATAAAATTCACTATGAAGAAATCACTCAGTCACATTGAGGCCTAACATGTCCAACTCACAGGACATTTTTTTCCAAGCACACCAGTGTGCTGGATTGACATCGTTGGGAAGCTCTGTTCTTAGTGAGTAAATTGTGATTAGAAGAAAGAGAAATACTCTGTGTGTGTGTGGTGTGTGTGCATTTCTATTGTGTATATATATATATATATATATATACATTAAATTTTTTATATAATAACTAAGGTTAAATGCCCCAAATGTAGCAAAGCATTACAATAACAAAAAATCAGTAAAGATGGCAATATTGGAAAAAGAGGTCATGGAGGTAGAGATATTTGAATAGTCTCTCTTGTAAACTGTGCAAAAAAATCACTCAAATCTATGCTATGTAAATTCCAATTTATTATCATTTTACTATCTAAATCCTTGATGGTTAAGATGGAGGATAAGTTCATGTTTAAAAAAATTTTTATACAACATACATCCTTGATGGTACAAGGTAGGGTATAAGTTCATGTTTAAAACATTGTTATACAACATAGAGAACTGATAGAAATATCCGCCTTATGTTTTTTCCTATTTCATGGTGTTGAGTATCCACAACACAGGTTGCACAAACGTTGCATCCCATAAATATGTATAATATTTAAAATTTAAATAAGAAAGAGAAAAGCTATAAAACTTAGCAACATCCTTGACTCATGTAACTCTGTGTTCTGGTAAGATAATGTTAAGTCTCTCTGTTCAGTTGAACTACATAAGCTTTAAGAAAGAGTTATATTGTTTTATTAAATTATTACCATCTTCCATAGTACTGTAGGTAAAAATATAAAGAAGTGCTGATACATCCAATTCAAGACCACAATTTTATGGCGAATTTTCCCTGAAGATGCACCAAAAAAAATATTTTTCAACAAACTTGTCTTTTAGCCTTCCAGAGAAGAGAGGGCAAAAGAGTTTTGGATAAATGCCCAGAATCATTAAGATGACAAGAGGCAGGGAGGGGTGTAAAGATAATACTTGTTGCAATGCACCAATATGCACAAATAATTTATTACTCACTTTAGACTTTTTTCCCTGTAACCATAGCAGGAGTTTAATGCAGGCTCCAAGGATGGAAGTCGAAAAATTATGCTGGTTCTCATGAATATATGCAAATATATCAGAAAATACCTATCATTGTAAGAGAAGGAAGATGATTATATATATGATTATGTCATCTATATTATTGCTATTACTATTTAAAAATAAAGATCACTGCCAAAAATAAAATGCTTAAAGGTTAGGGATGATTATATTCTAAGTGAAGGGAGATATATCGGTCAATAATGTACCACGAACTGAGTGTATTAACTTAAATCTCAAGTTGAGTAAAACAAATCATAATAAGAATTTTCCACATTATTTTAAAATTTTAAAATGTTTTGCTGCTTTATTTCAAAGGCAGAGAGATAGACAGAAAGCTCCCATCCATTGGTTTACTCCTATATTGTCCATCATGGTTGCTCAGAACTTGGCCAGGCTGAAGCTAGGAGCTGGCGGCTCAGCCCAGGTCTCCCATGTGGGTAGCAGGGACCCTAGTACTTGGACCATTACTGCTGCCTTCCAACTGCTTTAACAAGAAGTTGTTTCTGGGCACCAAAGCAGTACTCAAAACCAGCCCCTTTAACTATTTAACCCGCGGTGTCTTAAATACTAGGCCAAATGTCTGCCCCTCCACAATACATTGGGAGACTACTATAGTCTGTATATGCCCTAACAAGAAAGAAAAGCACAGAACATCATACCAGGACGATGAAAGCTACACTTGATCTCTATGGAGAAAATTATAATCAGAGAAGTGTCAATTAAGGCCCAAGTGATACACTGGTCTTGTAACATTCTAATATTATTGATATCAGGCCCAAAATTTTAAATAGTGAAAAAGTCTAATTATGAGATAATTAATAATTTTGTATAGTTCTCATCAGAAAAAATTTACAAATCTATGATGAAGTTGAAAAGGTTTATGGCCTATTATTTGGGAGCTCTTTGACCTTCTAAAATCTCTCTGCGTATACAATGTATAAGGAAAAATGTACAAAAATGCTTACAATGGTATTACTGATAATACAAATAATTACTTGCAAGCAATCTCAGCATTCCTCTAAAACAGAAATTGATAAAATGTGTTATGTCAACACATTTGAGGGGCATGTCGCCGCACTTAGTTAAAAATATTTGCCTGTATTAGGAGTGTAAATAAGTGTAAAAATTCATGAGATTGCCTCACTGATTGGATCAAGTCAGAGAAAAAAGAGACTATAAGGACATGAAGCAAAAAAATGCTTTTAACTATTTGAAATTTATGAATAAATTGCAATGAAGCTGTCACATACACATTAAAATCTGTGGGATGAACTTAAATAGTATATGAACGAGAAATATAAATTTTAAAAATAAGAGCAAATTAATTTTAAAGATGTATTTTATTTATCTGAAAGACAAAATGTGAGATGGAGGACAGATAAAGAGATTTCTTTTTTTTTATTAAACTTTTATTTAATGAATATAAATTTCCAAAAGATAAAGAGATTTCTGTCTGCTAATTCACTCCCCAAATGACCTCAAGGGCCAGGGCTGGTTCAGGATGAAACAAAGAGAGACAGAGAGAGAGAGAGAGAGTGAGAAAGAGAGAGAGCGAGAGCGATCTTTTATCTTCTGGGTCACTCCCCAAATGATCACAATAGCCGAGGCTTTTGTTTCTTAAAGATTCATTTATTATATTTATTTGAAAGAGAGAGAGAGACTCAGAGTGAGAGAGAGGTCTTCTATCTGCTGATTCATTCACCAATGGCCGCAACAGCCAGGGCTAGGCTAGGCTGAAGCCAGGAGCCAGGAGCTTCTTCCAGGTCTCCCACGTTAAGTGTAAGTGTTGGGTCATCCTCCATTGCTTTCTCAGGCACGTCAGCAGGGAGCTGGACAGGAAGTCAAGCAGTCGGATTCAAACTGGCACGCATATGGGAGGCCAGCACTGTGGTTGGCAGCTTACCATGCCACACCACAATGCCAGGCTCCCAAGCTGAGGCTTTTTAAGGCTCAAAAACAAATCTATAATGTTTTATTACTGAAGCGGGCTACATTGCTATATTTTTCCTATATTCCAATAAGACAACTAATAAAATTTAGAACTACTATTTCATTCATTTTCTTCCTTTTTCATACAGCAAAATTTATTTCCTTTTTAATTTATTTTTATTGCACAATTACTGTATGACATTCACTGAAAGGAAATATTCTCTGTTTATTTCGTGGTAAGGACTATTATTCATTTCATTTTATAACTATTTGATAAATTACCAAGGTTGTATGCCGAAGGGGATGGTGTCAAAATAGCCCTTCTCTGTGAGTTAATTATCTCCAGCAAGCCACTGTGAAAAGAATTTCTCCAGTTCACTGACCAGTATATGTTACAACCATCATTCCTTGTAAAGAACAGCTACACTTTTTCTCTCATCTCTTAAAGTATACTTTAATTTCTATCAAGCCTCTGGACACTCTTTCAGTATCTTTCTCCTATTGGCTTAGCTTTGAAGTTCTGCAGTGGTAACTTATGAGGAGAAAGTTGTCTCTAACGATGATTTTGCTCAGTTTTTTATCATCAGAAATGTTCTCATTAATATCAGAAACACTACTGTGTTACTATAGGCTTGTTGATTTTATCTTTTCTAGAGATCCTAAATCATTCAATAGGCAGTATGAGGAAAGACAGAGAAAAACTCCTTTTATCTATAGCTGGCATGATTTGCTTAAATTAGAAAGCCCAAAACACGCTAAAGAAGAAATGCTAGGACTAATAAGAGCACAGGGTTACTGAAGAAGGTTAACAAAAATCAGTAGTATGCTTATTTATATCAGCAATATATAAAAAAAAACGAATGGTCCATTATCAGAAATGTATAAAAGAAAATGTTTGTATTCAAATGGCAGAATACTGATAATTAGCTAATTGAATATATATATATATTATATACTACATATGTTTCCATACATAATATATACACAAAATCATGTATTTGTAAGATATGAAAGAGGGAGAGAAAGAGTGTATAAGGAGATAAGTTGGTGGTTTCTTCTATATTAGGAAAGGAATGGGCTTAACAAGTAATTAAAGAAAGTCTCCAATTTTACCCATGATGAGTAATGGTATTTGTTCATAAAAAAGTTTAGAGGAATATTTTTTTTAACTTTTATTTAATGAATATAAATTTCCAGTGTACGGCTTATGGATTACAATGGCTTCCCCCTCCCATAGCTTCCCTCCCACCCGCAACCCTCCCCTCTCCCGCTCCCTCTCCCCTTCCATTCGCATCAAGATTCATTTTCAATTCTCTTTATATACAGAAGATCAATTTAGTATAAAGATTTCAACAGTTTGCACCCACATAGAAACACAAAGTGAAACATACTGTTTGAGTACTAGTTATAGCATTAAATCAAAATGTACAGCACATTAAGGACAGAGATCCCACATGAGGAGCAAGTGCACAGTGGCTCCTGTTGTTGACCCAACAAATTGACACTCTAGTTTATGGCGCCAGTAACCACCCTAGGCTGTCATCACGAGTTGCCAAGGCTATGGAAGCCTTCCAAGTTTGCCGACTCTGATCATATTTAGACAAGGTCATAAAAGACAGAGTGAGGATAGTAACCAATGATCCTAAGAGTGGCATTTACCAGGTTTGAACAATTATACAGCATTAAGTGGGGAAGAGGACCATCAGTACACACAGGTTGGGAGTAGAGCCATTAGTGGTAGAGTAGAGGTTATGATTACGAAGGAATGAGGCCCAAGTGTACTAGACAGGGTCTAGAACAAAGGACAGAGTCATTATTAGAGGAGCTAAGAAAGGTGCTGTCTAAGCTACAAGTAATTTTTCTGATTGAGAGGCAAATAGAACCGGATAGAAGGGGCTTGATAATAATCTGGTGGGCTTTAGGCCTTGTAAATTCAGATGCCCAGACCTATCTATCTCTTCACATGGGGTATATCCTAAGGGAGGTGTGAACCTCCTAGGGGAAGGCACTCTGTTGACTTTCATTACTTGGCTGGTCTGGGAGGAGAGCTGGCCAGGTAAAGGCAGGGGGCATCTCTAACAAGAAATTTACAGTTCTGCCTGCAATGTTGCTGACCCTACTTGACCATACCCTCAGCTGCAGTGTTCATTTTGGAAGTTGGGCTGAGTGAAGGGCTTTTCAGCTTAGAGCCAATAAGATCTGTGGCTCTGACCTGGGCATCCTTCGACTCCAGGGCAGGTCCATTTCCAGTGATCCAACTCTTGGCAGAGCTGCCAGGGCTCTTCACAAGCTGACTACTGCTGAAGCCCAGGCTTACCACATTGAAAGCCACTGCAGTGGACCGGCCTGTTGGGTCTCCTTGAGGGCAGATCACTGTACAGATCAGCCATTAATAGGCCTGCCACCCATTGCTTCTGATACCGAGCTTTCTTTTCCTCCTGGTTTGTGTTAAAGCAGACCAGAGGATGCAAGTCAAGGGAGTGCCCGTGTCCCATCTCTAATCTTTGGTGGCCTGAACTACAAGTCTATAGTCACAGGCATGTTCTGTAGTAGTTTTTCTAAGGTAGACAATGCCCATGAGGAAAATTATATTCTCACTTTAAAACTTTCTTTCCCTTTGGTCTGAAAGGGAGGTTTTTTCTACTTACTGTTTACTTTGCTGATGGCAAAGTAAATCTAGCTATGAGATTATTATTTAAGTTCTTATTTTGGCTATGCTATTACAGAAAAATGTTAGCCATCTCTTTTATAAGGTCTAAAGATTAAATTGTGCGTCCTACAGATTCCTTTATAATAGAATTAGTTTCCTACCTTGAAGAGAATAGAGAAATGAAAGAACAAGTTGGGCTTAGAATAGAGAAATGAGGGGCTTAGAATAGAGAAATGAAGGAATATTTTAACATTTATATAGTTTTTTGAAATAGTTTTTTGCACTGGTAAATTGATTATCACATTAATTTTAGATATTTTTTGAAAATAAACTTTTTAAAATATAAAGCAATTTTGAAGGAAATGAGAAGAAAATTATAATTAAAATAACAAGCTTCTATATTAATATGAAGTATCATGAATTATCTCTCCCATAAATTGTACATATACTGTACATATATAAGGATCTCAACTATCTAAAGTATAATATGAGTGGTTTATAATTTCCATTTCAAATTGTTTAACCAGTTATCTGCCTTGTTTCCTTAATCTAGATATAATTTTAGATTTATGTGATCAAGAAAGACTTACTAAATGGACATTCTTTTCTGAAAAGTTTTTTTTTCCTTCTGCAAATTTGGCCTTGATAATAATTTTTCACTTATTTTGAAAAGGTATAACTTTTATTTCTATCCAAGGAATGAAGAAGAAAACGATTCAGGTAGCAGGTGGCACATTCTCTAGTGTCACTATTTTTAATCTGTCCTTTCCAAGTTCTAGCTGCTTCAGTCTTGTCACAAGGCAAGAGGATCAAAAGGTTGTAGTAATTTATCATTGTGTAGGTTGGGAAGCAGAAATAAAATGAAGATCCCCTTGGTATGTGCTGTTGGTAAATTCTGTGTCCTCAAAACACTGTGTAGTTTCAGGTAGCTTGCTAATGCCTGATATTTCAATTTAACTGGATTATGTCTGTGACTTGAGGATAGGTTTGACCCTTAATGGACTGCTAGGTTTTTGTTTATCTTTATTTTTAAATTTTTGTTTATTTACTTCTATTTTATTTGAAAGGCAGAGAGACAGAGATCTTCTATCAACTGTTTCACTCTTCAAATACCCACAACTGACAGGACTGTACCAGATTGAAGCCAGGATCCCAGAATTCCATGGAGGTGTGGGAAGGACACAGTACTTAAACCATCACCAGCTACCTCCCAAGATCACGGTAGTAAGAAGCTAGATAGGAAGCAGAGTACCCAGTATTCAAACCAAGCACTCCAACGTAGGATGCAGGAATCCCAAGCAGTGACTTAACATGCTCAACTGAATGCCTGTCCTTCATTGTCTTTCTTTCTTTTTTTTTTTAAAGATTTATTTTATTTATTTGAACGACAGAGTTACAGAGAGAGGTAGAGACAAAGACAGGTCTTCCATCCACTGGTTCACTCTCCAGATGGCCGCAACGGCCAGAACTGCGCTGATCCAAAGCCAAGATCCAGGAGCTTCTTCCAGGTCTCCCACGTGGATGCAGGGGCCCAAGGACTTGGGCCATCCTCTATTGCTTTCCAAGCCATAGCAGAGAGCTGGATCAGAATAGGAGCATCCAGGACTAGAACCGGTGCCCATATGCTTTGCCAGCACTTCAGGCCAGGGCATTAACCCACTGCACCACAGTGCAGGCCCCTCATTGTCTTTCAACGCTACTAGATGGGATTCTGTATCATTCATTTGGATCAAGGCAGGGAATCTGAATTTTGAGCATAACAGTTGTTTCTGACGTGGATAGCTCACATATCATTCAAATTACAGATCCCAATACACAAAACTGTGAGGAAGCCATGGGTGTTGAGGAGGGTTCTGCTCTTTGCTGTTTTCCAAAAAAAATTCCAACTCCACCTTGATGCCCATGTTCCAGAATGATAAATTTCTACCTCTCCCTTGAGTTGAAAATATAAATGTGCCGGCGCCATGGCTCAATAGGCTAATCCTCTGCCTGCGGCGCTAGCACACTGTGTTCTAGTCCCTGTCGGGGAGCTGGATTCTGTCCCGGTTGCCCCTCTTCCAGGCCAGCTCTCTGCTGTGGCCCGGGAGTGCAGTGGAGGATGGCCCATGACCTTGGGCCCTGCACCCCATGGGAGACCAGGAGAAGCACCTAGCTCCTGGCTTCGGATCAGCGTTGTGTGCTGGCCCCAGCGCGCAGGCCGCAGCGGCCATTGGAGGGTGAACCAATGGCAAAGGAAGACCTTTCTCTCTGTCTCTCTCTCTCTCACTGTCCACACTGCCTGTCAAAGAAAGAAAGAAAGAAAGAAAGAAAGAAAGAAAGAAAGAAAGAAAGAAAGAAAAAGAAAATATAAATGTGAGCTGTGTTAGTTTGCTACGACTGCCATAACAAAGGACCATAGATGCAGCAGCTTAAGACAACAGAAATGGATTCTATGACAGCTTTGCAGTCTAGAAGTCAAGTGTTTGGCAGGATTATGCTCCCTCCTAATATCTTCCAGCTCCTTGTTCTAGCCATCATTCCTTGGCTTGTATTGTTGTTGACTTCAATCTCTGTCTCAAGATCATCTTGCCCGTCTCTGTTTCTTTGTCCCTTCTTCTCCTCTTACAAGGAAGCCAATCATACAGGATTAAAGGTCCATCCTATTCTACTATTACCACATCTTAATTAATTTCATCTACAGTGACCTATTTGCAAATTAGATGACATTCTGTGATTCTTAGAATATGAATTTTAATAGGCACTGTTCAACCCAGTATACAAACCTTAAATTAATCAGATATTAGATTGGATATGATGTTAAGTTCTTAATAAGCAAATGAGAAAATTTCTTCCATCTCCCAATTTTATCTCATGTCACAGGTTATTTGTAATCTCCAATGACAATCATTTTTTAAGTTGTTTTACCCTATTTGTCAGAGGGCAGAGTGGACAGTGAGAGAGAGAGAGACAGAGAGAAAGGTCTTCCTTTGCCATTGGTTCACCCTCCAATGGCCGCCGCGGCTGGCATGCTGCAGCTGGCGCACCGTGCTGATCCGATGGCAGGAGCCAGGTGCTTCTTCTGGTCTCCCATGGGGTGCAGGGCCCAAGGACTTGGGCCATCCTCCTCTGCACTCCCTGGCCACAGCAGAGAGCTGGCCTGGAAGAGGGGCAACCGGGACAGAATCCGGCGCCCCGACCGGGACTAGAACCCGGTGCGCCAGTGCCGCAAGGTGGAGGATTAGCCTGTTGAGCCACGGCGCCGGCCTAAGATATCATACACTTTTTTACCTCACTGCTATCTTGGCAAGATTTGGCACACTCTTAGACACCAGGTATTGCTGCAATATTACATCTCTGGGTGCATACATGTTAGAGAAACAGAGTAAAGATCCATTGAGACATCAATGCTCTATTATCCTTGGGTTGGCTAAAGAAAGGACTTTTGCAATGGGGTGAATGAAATGACCTGAAACTTCTAAGGATAAATTTCTAACTTTTTTTTTTGACAGGCAGAGTGGAGAGTGAGAGAGAGAGAGAGAGACAGAAATGTCTTCCTTTGCCATTGGTTCACCCTCCAATGGCCGCGGTGACTGACGCACAGCGTCCGGCACACCGCGCCAATCCAAAGCCAGGAGCCAAGTGCTTCTCCTGGTCTCTCATGGGGTGCAGGGCCCAAGGTCTTGGGCCATCCTCCACTGCACTCCCAGGCCACAGCAGAGAGTGGGCCAGGAAGAGGGGCAACCAGGACAGAATAAGCCATCACAATCAAGTATTCATTTAGGCAATGCTGTGCCCTTACACATCATTCTTATTCAAAATTTATAGACTTGTTTACTGACATACCCTAATAATGATTTCCAAGTGGTCAGAAATATGTACATGGTTCATAGTTTAATAATAATGCCTCCTAAAGCTAGTCTTTCATTGTAGCCAAGAATTTTCCATTTATGGGAAAGAAAAGATTATTTAGAATGTGAATTTTTTAAAATAAATCTTACACCAACATCTTCAGGCCTCATTGATTATAAGAAAAATTGGTTGGTGTTAATTCAAGATGCCATTTGTATTAATTCAAGATGCCAATAAAAATCCAGGGACACTAACCCACTGTTGGTGGGAATGCAAACTGGTTAAGCCACTATGGAAGTCAGTCTGGAGATTCCTCAGAAACCTGAACATAACCCTACCATACAACCCAGCCATCCCTCTCCTTGGAATTTACCCAAAGGAAACTAATTTGGCAAACAAAAAAGCCATCTGCACATTAATGTTTATTGCAGCTCAATTCACAGTAGCTAAGACCTGGAACCAACCCAAATACCCATCAACAATAGATTGGATAAAGAAATTATGGGACATGTACTCCATAGAATACTATACAGCAGTCAAAAACAATGAAACTCGGTCATTTGCAACAAGATGGAGAAATCTGGAAAAGATCATGGTGAGTGAATTAAGCCAGCCCCAAAGAGACAAATATAATTTGTTTTCCCTGATTGGTGACAACTAACTGAGCACCAAAGGGGAAACCTGTTGAAGTGAAATGGACACTATAAGAAACAATGACCTGATCAGCTCTTGTCCTGACTGTTGATGTACAATGTAATACTTTATCCTTTTTAGTATTTTTTTGTTGTTGTTGTTGTTCTAGTACTAGTGGTTGAATTCTGCAATTAACACACAATTATTCTTAGGTGTTTAAATTTTAACTGAAAAGTGATCCCTGTTAAATATAAGAGTGGGAATAAGAGAGGGAGGAGGTGTACAATTTAGCACATGCTCAATCGGACTTGTCCCAAATGGTGGAGTTAGAAACGTGCCAGGGGATTCCAATACAATCCCATCAAGGTGGCATGTACCAATGCCATCGCACTAGTCCAAGTGATCAATCTCAGTTCACAATTGATGACTCTGATAGGTCTAAGAGTCAAAGGGATCACACAAACAAGACTAGTGTCTGAAAATACTAACTGATAGAATCAAAAAGGGAGAGAACGATCCAACATGGGAAGCGGGATACACAGCAGACTCATAGAATGGCAGATGTCCTAAACAACACTCTGGCCTCAGAATCAGCCCTTAAGGCATTTGGATCTGGCTGAAGAGCCCATGAGAGTATTGTAGGCATGGAAAGCCAAGACACTCTGGCAAAAAAAAAACAAAAACAAACAAAAAAAACCTAACTGAAAGATCTCTGTGAGTGAGATCCCAGTGGAAAGAACGGGGCCATCAAAGAAGGAGGTACCTTTCTCCAAAGGGAGGAGAGAACTTCCACTTTGACTATGACCCTATCGGAATAAGATCAAAATTGGCGAACCCTAAAGGCTTCCATAGCCTTGGCAACTCATGACTAGAGCCTAGGGAGATTACTGACGCCATAAGCAAGGTGTCAAATTGTTAAGTCAACAACAGGAGTCACTGTGTACTTACATCTCATGTGGGATCTGTCCTTAATGTGTTGTCTAATGTGAAGTGATGCTATAACTAGTACTAAAACAGAATTTTTACACTTTGTGTTTCTGTGTGGGTGCAAACTGATGAAATCTTTACCTAGTATATACTGAATCGATCTTCTGTATATAAAGATAATTGAAAATGAAAAAAAAAACTGGTGTTAAATTGGAAATTGCATAGAAAATTAATCAATTTTTTAAAAATATCATGTAGGATCTCTGTCTTCAATGTGCTGTACACTGTTATTTAATGCTATAACTAGTACTCCAACAGTATTTTTTCACTTTGTATTGCTATGTGGGGGCAAACTGTTGAAATATTTACTTAATATATACTAAACTGATTTTCTGTATATAAAGAGAATTGAAAATGAATCTTGATGTGAATGGAAGGGGAGAGTGAGCGGGAAAGGGGAAGGTTGCAGGTGGGAGGGAAGTTATGGGGGGAAGCAATTGTAATCCATAAGCTGTACTTTGGAAATTTATATCCATTAAATAAAAGTTAAAAAAAAGAAAATCCAGTACATTTTTAGATAATATCAAAAAGAAAATAATTGTTAAGCAGACATGACCAGTTTCCTTAGTCTTTGGAGTATATAGTCTACAAACAAGTCTCTGGTGAATACAATTTCTCCAACACTCACTACTTTAAATCAATTAGTGCAAATATGATAACAGAAGCATGTGAGAGAGTTTAGTAAAATATAAAGTACTTACATATTTAAAATTCTTCACAGTAGTTATTTTGTTCTCAATTATTAGTATGGTTTACACTCAACCAGGAAACTTTTATTAAACAGTTTAGACATTTGTCTCCAGTAACTTGTAAATGGAGAAACAAATTATGATATATGAAAGCCCTGGAATACTATTGAGTATTCTCAAAACTGGAAAAAAAATCAATGGATTACAATTTGATGAATCTCAAAATTACTCCATTATATGATAGAAACCACATGTGAACTGAATAAATGTTCTCTGATTCCACTAATTTGGTGTTTTAGAAATAAACATATGTATTGGTACGGGAAGCACTTTAGAGCTTGTGGAAAATCAAGATATCCAAGTTCCACCCTTAGATTCTAGTTCAGTTGTGGTACAACTCAGGCAAAGGGTAGATTTTAAACTCAACACCACATGAAACTAATGCCAGGGTTGAAAATTACCACTCTATTGTGTTAATTTTAGAAGCCACAATCCTATGCAGCACAAAATAGCTATGAAAAGAATTGGTGAATATTGTCACTTCCCTACAAATATAATCATAATGAAATTCCCCCTATAAAGGATCAAACTTTGATCAGTTTGTAATGCATTTTTGAGTCAGTGTGGTGATTTTTTAATATTATTTCTCTGAAGAGAACATTCTTGTATTTAACTTCAATTAGGAGCATTGAGAAACACTGGTAACACTCTAGAAATACGCAGTGACAACAGACTTAACCATGTGCCTGTGATAACTCACAATGCAGATTAATACCTCTACATGACTCAAGGTTTTGATGTGATTTTCAAATAGCTAACCAACCTCAGGTTATCAGGGCATGCACTAAGCTTGCATTAATTAAAAGTCATCAGCATCTCCTCCATCCCAAAAGAATTTCATATATGAGAAATAGGACACATCCTTTCAGAATATAAAGAAGGTGTTGATTGGGACAAATCATCTTTATAGTGAGGAAGACAGGCAAAAAATGTCTTCCACTTATAACACTTGGATTTGGTTTCCATTCCTTCTGTCTCTTCTGCATCAAATCTGCATACAACATTGATACTGGATTGAATTTCTTTATCTACAAATCGCTTCAAGTGACATCACTGCCTGAAATCATGTGATGGTGTTTCTTACCCATGGGGTTGGTTGATCATCTACTGCATTACTTTGTATCAAGAATTGTACTAAGTGTAGGGCTGACTTTCTAGGTGTGAAACCTATACAGTGACCAAGGCCTCTTCTCTGAGAAATACTCTACATTTGGTTAGATGTTCTACTGTCGCTACCTTCCAATTCTTAAAATTTCATGTTTGACCTTGTGTTTTGTGAGTGAAGCCCAGTAGGACAATGAAGTAGGCAAAGTAGGTGAGTGAGTGGAGTAGAAAATTCAGAGGCCTGTGTGTCCATGTACCTGTAGCCCAGCGGTCACTGGCACAGGCATGGGCACAGGCACACATAGCAGTTGGCCCCGCATGCATGCTCAGGCACTGAGTAGTTATAAGTATCCTTAATTTTTATGGCAGTAGCATTTTATTTGCATGGAGTGTACATTTTTAACTTTTATGCTTATCAAATTATTCACCATTTCCTAACTATTAGGGAAACGCCTAAGCTTGCTTCAAAGCTCAGTTGAAACACCATTTATTCTCTGCAGACTTTTCCAAGGCCTGCAGGAGTCCATTTACTTCTTCCATTGTGCCATCTCTAGTCTTAGCACTAGCCTCTATTTCAGCATGCACAATGAATATCTCCACATTATTCACAATTGTTTCAGCCTTCAATAAATTGTAGAAAAAGGACTCCTTTTATTAATCTCTGACACTTAGTACAATACTCACCACGTGATTGGCTCTCAGTAACTGTTTAACAGAATGAAACTACTATCACTTAACAGCAAATGGGCTAATGGAAAGTGAATAATGGTCAAATAATCCTCTTTTTAAGTTTCTGTAGCCAGAAGAAAAGCATCATATATTTGAGGTGTTCTAACCTTTCTAGTGATCCAATCTCTCACCTACTTGGATGAAACAAAGACACTTCTATAATATTGAGCCTCTTGTTTCATCTGCTGTGTTCACTTTGCCTGTTACTTGTTCATAGTCTGTATTATGTGAAGCTAAACAATTCCTAAATCCACTAAGGAATAAGTTTCTCCAAGCTAATTGAGTTTAATACTGCAGTGTTTACCTTCTTGCTTTTTATTGAGTATTTAAGTCCAGGGGTTTACAATATGAGTTTGTTCTTCTGTAATTTCTGTTTTTTCCAAGTAGCTTTCTCAAGCAGTTGGTGGCATGCAAGTAAACAAAATCAAATATTTGTTTAAATTTTGTAGACTTTTGCATCTACCGGACTTAGTGTCCAAGAATGTTTATTGTACAATTCAATGTGAATCATGTAATTGAGATTGTATTGTTTAGGATATATAAAACAGAATGAGATTTGTTAAAGGACATTAAATATTAGGATATATTGACTTGAAACTACTGAGGCATATTAGTGCCATCCTTAGAATAATTATTTGTATAGTGTTTAAATAAAGCTGAAAAAGCATATATAGATATTGGTATACATAGCACATTTTCTTATGCTTTTAATGTGCAATAGATAGTTCAAACCAAGAGAATATACTATGTGATTTGGAGATTTGGGGAAACTGGCACACACTTAAGGGCTAATCAACAAATTTGTAAATTATTTAGGCATTTGTCATTTAGCATATTCTCTAATTTATATTAATTAAAACCTCCTCATCATGACTGGTTTCCTTAAAATGTAATAAGACCATCCTCTTCTAAGAGAGACCATTTGTTTCAGTAGAAAAGATGGGAATCAGCAAAAGGATATGTGTAGGCAGGCGATAGGCATTATGTGAACTCAACATAACCATTAGCTTACCTGTGGTTAAGGGCACTGGAGTGCTCCAGAGTGAGTACAGTGCAGAAGAAAATGGACATGCATCCTCTCTGTGAGAGTGTCTAGGCATGTATTAAACAATCACAGTTCTACAGGAAATTACACCTAAGAAAAATGCTACGAAGGAGTTACACAATGAGATGAAAGCCTGTGCTGGGGGAAGTTGATGTGCTCTGGACATCTGGATGACAGAAACAGTTAAAGGGAATGTGTGCACAAAAGATAGCAGATTGGAGGATGGAGCCTAAACTGAAAGTGAGACTAGTATGAGATGCGGCTATAGCTTCAGACTGGAGCCTATAAAACCTGTCAAGTATTTCAATGCTTATGTTAAAAAATGTGGGAAGGCTTTATTTTTTTAGTAGCAGAGTAAGCTGATCAGCTGATCAGAATGGGAAAAGTCTGTTTGTCTGCAGAGAAGGCCAAAGTTTGAAGAAAAGATGGCTAAAGCAGCATCTCCATCACCTGTATTCCCTTCGAGGGCTTTAGCCTGAACCCAGCATCCAAATGTAATGAGCAGTAATAGGGTCAACTGTGAATACTATTGTATATATAATGTATAATAAATTATATGTTAATTGTCCCCTTATGAAGACCTAGAAGTGATTTATACCCTTTGGTGAGTGGTAGAAAATACCCACACCTACAATCTAAAAACCTCTGCTGGGAGAGAAAGGGCCAAGGCTCAGTGAGCTCACACAATTGTTCAGAAGATCATCTCTGGGCTTTTCTTAGCCTAGAGGAGTCTGGTAGTGGTACACAGTTAGGTTCAAGAAGCATGTGTGTGTGTCAAGGAAGTAGAGAAATGTAAGCCAACTAAGCACTCAGTTAGCCTTTGTATGTTCTGACTATGGGAGCAGATCTCCAAATGACTGTGTAGTTGTGCTTCTTGCTAATCAAAAGCACTTGAGTGGGAGAAACACAGAAGTCACTTCCTAATTGGAAACAGTTTGGAAATCTAAATACTGGAATCAATTCATCCCCATCCTCCCTAATGAACTACATAGAGCTTTCCAACCATATGGAATAAAGAATGGATGTATGATAACCTTCTGTGGAACGACATGTCAAACAAGCTGGGCAGGAAGGATGCAACTCATCGCTTACTCTGGATTGAACATACGTGATGTCTTTTTGGAATGAAGTACTAGGATTGCTGGTAGAATCAGCATAAGAAATTGCACTCTGGTATGATAAGGTTTTGAAACAATTTAGTTCAATATTATAAAACAGTTGCCAGAGTTATGAGTTTCTTCATTCAGCTTACATTTCTTACAGAATATATCATATAATGTTTCATGTGTAACTTTTGCTGCTAGGTCTTGGGGGCATAGTTCTTGCACTTAAGGAACTTCTGAATGAATGATAGACAGACTGATCAGCAAGTAGGAAATAAGATAGAAGTCTGTGGTTGGAGAAAAAAAATCAAAGTACCTGGGTTAATTTCCTGACTCCAGCTTCTTGCCAGTGCAAACTCTGGGAAGAAGTAGGTGATGACTCAAGCAATTTTATTCCTTCCATGTATATGGGAGACCTGGATTGGCTTCACAGTCCTTTGTCCCAGCCTTGACCCAGTCCCAGCTGTCACAGGCATTTGGGGAGTATACTAGGGGCTGAAAGCTCTATTTGTCTCTGTCTGTCTCCATCCGTCTCTGTCTATCTGTCTCTGTCTTTCTACCTCTCATATAAAATTAGACTGTGTTTGGTGCTGTACCCCATCTGAACCTTGTGGGTTTCCAATGTCATTTTCTCTCTTCATCTATTTGTCCTGTTGAAGAATTGTCATTATCTCAGATGGCTACCCTTGCATATCATCAGGTCTCTGCTTGAAAGGATTGCTAGGCAGATCTGCAGACAGCATCTCAGGGCAGTAAGTCTTCTCCCCATAGGAAAGCCCAAGATACTACCACAGTTATTCTGTAACCCCTTCCATCATCCCCAAATCAAAGAATGGCATGCATTACTGGGAAGGAAGTGAAAACATGCTAACAGAAAGTAAATTCAAAGCATCCTCCTATTTTATGGACTGCAAATCTCTGGCTTGCCAATCATTGATGAAAACTCAATTTCTATCTTCTATTTTAAATACTTATGTTAATTGTATACTAACATTTTATAATCTTTATTTTTATTGTTCACTACTCTTCACACATGACAACAGGAAGACCAGCCTCATAAATAATTACATTAACACACAATGACATTAATAATTATATAAACATTATTAAAATGAATATAAACAGAACAGTGAAGGGAAAGTATAAATATAGCTTGTGTTTATTCTTTGGAAATAACAATATGAGTAGGATGAATATCACTGATATAAAAATAATAATATATGCATGTTTATGTGTGTGTGCATGTTAAGTATAAACTTGTTTTTAATTACTACTTCAGTTCTCTTCGTCTCTGATTTTTTTCAACCACTCCACCCACAACACATAACCAAATATACTTCTTTCTCCAGTAATCTTGCTTACTTCTCCTTCTTGAAAACTGAGGGTGCAGAAGTAAATCGCACTGTTGTACAACTTGTTGCTGATACATCAGTTTTTCCATCTCATCTGAATCTTCAATGTCAATCTTTTGTCTTGCTCTAACAATTAGCTCCTCTTGTTGCCATTAAAATTTTCCTATGATTCTCAAAGTCCTACATCAAATCCTTTCATCTCATTCTAAGTCAATATATTCACCTAAATAAATAAATGTAGCATAACAGAAGACTTCTCATATTTTAATGATGCTTTCTCTGAACCACAGCCTCCTCAATATCTTTGATGGTGTAAACAAACTCCCTTCCTCTTTCTGCATCTTAAAAGTCAGCAATCTACAAAGTTCTCTCTCTTTCTTCTTGGTTGTCAGGGATTGGTTTTGTCAGAAAGATAGAGATCATTATAGGCAAGAGATTCAATGGGGTGTTATTTGGCATTTGACATATGTGAAAGAAAAGGGAGCTGGAATGAGCAGAGGGGCCTTCAGGGTTTCCTTAAGTTGTGGTGAAAGTGCTGGGCTCTGACATATTCCTGTTAATCAGACATCAGATGCCTGCTATCTTGGGGAGGGATTTAACACTGGGGGAAGTGTGTTATCACATGTCTGCTGGCAGAATATGAAGCCAGCAAAACTCCAAAAAGTTGGGATATTAATGTTTCATTCCTGAAGAGGAATATGGACATTAGACTATCAATTTTTCCACTGTAGATTGTCCTCCTGGACACATACATTCATCTGGTCCCTAACACTCACATACCAACTCTTTTTATTACCTTCTATTAATTTCTCAAACATGATCTACTGTTACCTGCTTGTACCCTGACAATGGAAGATGCAAGGTTTGTGGACTAATTTTCCTTTTCCTTCCTTCTTAGGAGATTCATCCATGAGAATGACCCCCATGTTTGGAGCAATAACTTCTAGTTTGTTCCTTTTATTTCCTCAGCTTATTTAAGCAGTGGTGCTAATGCTTGGACCTCAGGGAATGCTGACTAACATAGAAGATGCCCAGAGGATGAGGTGTCACATGTCTTGGTGGGTCCCAGTGCCCTTGTGGCTGGGCAGCACCTGACCTGCTGTTTGCTTTATTTTGTTTAACATATGGCTGACTTGTGTGCTGGTATGATTAGTCCCCACCTCATCCTTTATTTTCTTTAATTTTATCTTAATATGCCAAGTTTAAACAAAGAAGCAACTGCCTTTTTCATGCAGGTGACAGGCTGGAAAATTTCGCAGACATGTTGATACCTCTTTTTATCAGTAGGAAAAGAAAAATGAAAGAAAGAGAATAAGCTTTAGAATTAATTTTAGATGCTTACTTCCTTCCCCATTTCCCAACATTTAATTGATCATTAACACCTTTGAAAAAGTATCCTTCCCCACATACAGCACTGCTAATGACAAGGAAACAGGAACACATCACTGGTAACTTATACAGTAAGGGTAACAGGGCTAAGGAAAGGCTGTGTACGTGTATCTACCTGTGTGAGTGAGTGTGCAAATATGCATAGGAATAGTGGCTTTTCAGGGAGGGGAGACTAACTTTAAAATCATAGCACAGGGCTGGCACCGCGGCTCAATAGGCTAATCCTCCGCCTTGTGGCACCAGCACACTGGGTTCTAGTCCCGGTTGCCCCTCTTCCAGGCCAGCTCTCTGCTGTGGCCAGGGAGTGCAGTGGAGGATAGCCCAAGACCTTGGGCCCTGCACCCCATGGGAGACCAGGAGAAGCACCTGGCTCCTGCCTTCAGATCAGCGCGGTGTGCCAGCTGCAGCGCGCCAGCCGCAGCGGCCATTGGAGGGTGAACCAACGGCAAAAGGAAGACCTTTCTCTCTGTCTCTGTCTCTCACTGTCTACTCTGCCTGTCAAAAAAATAAAATAAAAAAATTTAAAAAATCATAGCACAGACTTCATATTATTAATTAACAACTTTAATCTTTAAAATTTCCCAAAAATGAAATTATAAGAGTAGCAGGTACTGACAGGGAACTTAGGTGACAAAAATGCTGTGTACATCATAGCAGGAAGGAATAGGGAAACTTACTATTCAGCTCAAGACCATTGCCACCATATGATCTGTGAAACTATGAATTCTTTTATTTTAAGATTTATTTGGAAGTCAGAGTTACACAGAGAGAGAAAGAGAGGCAGAGGCAGAGGCAGAGAGAGAGAGAGAGAGAGAGAGGTCTTCCATCTGCTAGTTCATATCCTAATGGGCTGTAACAGAAAGAACTGCACCAATCCGAAGCCAGGAGCCAGGAGCTTCCTCCAGGTCCTCCCATGCAAGTGGAGGGGCCAAGGACTTGGGCCATCTTGTACTGCTTGAACCTATGAGTTCTTAACAAGTCTTCTCCTTCCAACAGACCACCCTGGTTCATCTCAGCAATCGAGTGACCTCACATGAACCTGAACAAACTTTGACTTTAACATAGCCAATGCCTCAGTGATGGTGACTCTTGAAATTACAATTTGAAGCAGGGCAGGAAAGGTGCAACTTTAACTCTGCACCTGATACTCAATTTACATTCACTTTAAACCCAGCTCTCTCTAGATGCTGGGTAAAACACATTTACTTAGAGCAGAGGACTAGAAGGACTTCATTGTCACTGCCTCTGTTATTTAATTCTGAGACCCAGTTTACAGCTGCATTTTCACACACATTTATATTCCTTTGGTGTTTTATAATATTTTAAGAATATCATAAAGAATAGTACCTTTTTAACTTAATTAACATTAAGAATATTAACTTTTCTGTGTTAGAAATGTAAAAACTAAGGCTGGCGCCGTGGCTTAACAGGCTAATCCTCTGCCTTGCGGCGCCGGCACACTGGGTTCTAGTCCCGGTTGGGGTGCCGGATTCTATCCCGGTTGCCCCTCTTCCAGGCCAGCTCTCTGCTATGGCCCGGGAGTGCAGTGGAGGATGGCCCAAGTGCTTGGGCCCTGCACCCGCATGGGAGACCAGGAGAAGCACCTGGCTCCTGGCTGCGGATCAGCATGATGCGCCTGCCGCAGCGGCCATTGGAGGGTGAACCAATAGCAAAAAGGAAGACCTTTCTCTCTGTCTCTCTCTCTCTCTCTCACTGTCCACTCTGCCTGTCCAGAAAAAAAAAAAAAAAAGAAATGTAAAAACTAAGTCCAAGGGTGATTTAAAAGAAGTACCTGCAATCACATTACCAGGAAAAGGAAGGGTTAATATAACTTGAGATTTCTGCAGTTAAGGACAATAAAAATTCATACAACACAAATTGTAGAACAAATGGAGAAGATCTTAGTTTCTCTAAAACAATTATATTTTCAAGTAAACCCAACATAAATCTACTCATGGAAAAGCCAAAAGAAAATGTCTATGTATAGGAAAAGAGCCGGAGAGAACTGATTCAATACATATCTACTGAGCCCTTAGTATGTGCCCAGTTGTTTTACTATTGCCAGGCAAATTTTGAGCTGCTTTATTTGATAGCTGTTTTGTAAAGCTGAACCCACAGGCAGCACACTCAGAAACTCTTTAGTGCCTGTGAAAAATGCCTGCTGAGTCAGAATTCATGGAAGGGATGGAAAAACATGCATTTTTACAATGCATTCTGAGAGTCTTATGGATGGAAAAGCTTGAAAACTCTGATTTGAAAATCATGACTCAGATTCCCAAATAATTTGAGTTTATACTTTTCTTCTTTCCAGTAGTAAAGGAAAATACTGGTAGAGAAATGGGTGCCACTGTCTTTCTCCCTTAACTATTTGCTTTGAAATAATACTTTTGTTCAAATGATCCTTCTACAAAGCAATAAAATAATAGGCATGGATAATGCAGGACCATAAAATCTAGTAACTATGTATGGCAATATCTGGCTGTGTTTGCTGGAGAAATCTACGAGGGTGGTCCAACTTCAGTTTGCCCCATACACACAACCCGCTGACAGTAATCCCATCAGTTTATCTCTCTGAAGATTGTGCCTGTTTTGATTACTCATACTCTTCTTCTGCCATGAATCACTTGGCAGGATTTCTGCTGATTTGGAGCATCACGTCAGGGAGCAGGTATTGGATTCTGTGTGTGTCGGGGGGAGAATTTCAAGATGAGTCGGTACAACTATTTGAACCATTTGCTCTTTTACAGACCTGAGGATGACCTAATTTTCCCACTGCCTTAAATTTAAAATTGTTCCATAGACTTCATATTTTTTAATATCCACATTAGCCTTAAAAATTTCCAAAGAATGAAATAATATAGTAACAAGTATTAACAGAACTCATGTGACAGAAATGCTGTGTATATCAAAAGAGGAAAGACATGAGGGACTTTTAGTGTTTAGCTCATGACCACTACTTCTATCTGGTCTGTGAATTCTGTCTTCCAGAAAATCCTTTTGCACTGGACAGGAGGTCTTCTCAAAAAGACTCTGTAAGAAAGTAAGGCAAGAAGAATTTGAATCAAAATATATAATCCAGCCATCCAACTCCCAGTTAAACTAGGACACCTAAAAATGTTCATGAAAACTAGAATTAAGGTATGCATTTATTTTGGTGGAAAAATTGTTTTACATCAAACAAACATCTTTTGAATTCATTTACCATGAATTTCTGAAGGAATTTCATATATCTAAAATAATTTATATCAGAAAATCGAAGAGATATTTGCAATCCCCTGTTCATTGCAGCACTGTTCACAACAGATAAGATATAAAATCAACCAATATACTCATTGATAGATGATATCATGTGATACACACACACACACACACAAGGGAATATCATTCAGTCATTAAGAAAAAGTGAAATTCGTCATTTGCAGGTAAATGGTTGGATTGGAGGGCATTATGTGAAGTGAAATATGCCATGAACAGAAAAACAAATATCATGCATGTTCATTTCTATGTAGAAACTAAAAAAATTCAAGTCCCAGATCTATCTCCTGATCCCACCTTCCTACTAATGTATTTCCTGGGATGCTATGGTGCTGGATCGCTACCACCCACATAGGAGACTTAGATTGAGTTCTCAACTCCTGGCTTTGGCCTGGCCCACTCAAAGTTGTTATGAGCATTTGGTGAATGGACAAGAACATGGAAAATCTCTATCTGTATATCTATCTATCTATCTATCTACCATCCATCCATCCATTCACCCATTTCCCCCTTATACTAATCAACAAAAAAGAGAGAAAATTTTTAAAAGATTTAAAGAAATATAAAGTATGTAAAAATCCATTTACAATAAATCTGAGACAGAACCAACAGACTACACAAAGTTATTCATTGATGTGAATAACCCTCAAGTCCCTTTCTGTAATTTGAAATACCACCTTCTTTCTACCTTAAAGTCCCAGTTACATAACACACAGTCCAAGAAGTGGAGAAAGAATTTCAGAGGGGGAGGGCTGAAGAAGAAAATAAATAAATACTTTCCCAAGCCATAGAATGCAGAATCTTTTAGAGCACACAGAGAAGGAATACTTTCTAAAATTCTGTATTGAATGTCAGGAATTTAAATTGTATCCTCCAATAATTGAAAATGAGTATGTCTAACCTACTATTTCTTGTCCTCAGCACTATTTACATTGGAATCAGATAATTCTTTGTTGAAGGGACTGTCCTGTGCATTGTGGGATGTCCAGCAGCATCTCTGACCCCTATTGTCTAGATACTCATCCCCACCGCTCCCTCCCATGATGGTGACAAACAGAAGTACCTCAAGGCATTGCTAAGTGTCCCTGGGATGGGGTAGGGAGAAAATCACTCCCTGTTGAGCACCAGTGGGCTAACTGGACTACGTCTGCCACATAGTTCCTGCTCCATCTGAGAGGCAGTCCCCAGCCTCTTATACACCCACATTCCCATGCCCTAGAGGGCCTTGCCTCTAAGTTACCCACTGTCAGTCTTCATAGCTGTTGGTCTCCAGCTGACATTCCCTTTATGCTGCTGTTATAGGTGGAAGTCAGGACTTCTTTTGGGTGCCCCCACATGCTTGCAGGGGCCCAAGCACTTGGGCCATATTACACTGCTCTCCCAGGCCATAGCAGGCAGCTGAATCATAAGAGGAGCAGCCTGGACAGGAACTGGCACTTGTATGGGATGCCAGCACCACAGGTGGAGGCTTAGCCCACTACACCACAGCTCTAGTCTGGTTTTCATTACTGTAACTAAAGTACCCGAATGGAGCTTCTTTGGGGAAAAATATTTATTTCAGCTTACAGTTGGAGGTTACAGAATCAGGCGGCCCATTATCTGGCATCTGATGAAGGCTGGGCCATGGTTGGTGCAAAGCCACAATATCATGGTGGGGTAGGAAGCAGAGAGAGCACCTAGACCTAACTCAAAATCAGATAATCAAGCTTCTCATGAGAACCACACTCTGAGGTCATACCCTCAGCAATGCAAAGACCACTCATCAGCCCCGCCTCTGAGACATCATCCTTAGATTAAGTCTCTGCCTATCATCCATCAATCATTACCATTAGAGCATCAGAGAACAAGCAACTGTGAGTCTGGGAGAGACAAACCTTACTCACCCCATGACAGAGTAACCTCAGAAATCAAGGAACATGTGCTAATTGTTTTCTCTACATACTGTGGTGGATGGATTTCATCTTTTTCTGTACTTAACACAGATGCTCAATGTGGAGCACAGCGGTCTATGACAGAATGCAAAGCAAAGGAAGGCGACATGCATGCTCTTTTGGCCCAACAAGGGGCAGGCACTATGCAAACAAGAGGTTAATTATCACTATGTAAAGGTCTGATAGCCATTTAGGCACTTCGACTCAAAGCCAGGCTATAAGACCCAGTGAAGTCTTCATGTGTTTTCATTTATCCTCTTAAGACCCAGAGCACCTCATTTTCCCAAGGAGCAGCAGCTCTAGATGAGACTATGAAAGTGCCTAAACGTCAGTAGATGCTGGACAAAAAGGGAAGGTTCTTCCAGAGGAGGAAGAGCCCAAGGGGAATGACTGCGACAGCTCTAAGAACTGTTACCAGCATATCACATTGTAGTTACAAATGTGTTCACTACAATCTAATACTCAGATCACAGACCTAGACATGGAACTCAAGGAGAAAACATTGCAGATTTTGTGGCAATGATGCATACTGCCTGAACTTGAAATAAAGTGTTGAATAGTTACTCTGTAAAACTTACCTGGAACATAATTTTGTTGAGCAATATGCACACCTCCCTTCTGGAATTGTGTAATTACTCGAATCACATAGACAACCTTGTACTACACCCAGAAGATCCCGGGCATTTTCTTGTTCCATATTAGAATGTCCAATAACTGGAGTATTATTAGTACTGTCAGCACAAGACACAAACCAAGCTGAATTAAATGATTTTGATCATTTTAGGTTTCTCTCATTATAAATCCAGGTTGTGACATCATTTCTAGCAAGGGAAATGGTATCAGCTTGTATTTTATTGCATCTTAAATATTATTTTGTTGAAAATATTGCATGACCTGGTAAGAACTACCCCTGTCCTAACTAAAAGGATGCATTCCCAAAATATTTCACTGTAGCCAATGGAAAGGGAATTATGGGAATCTATGTTGTGGCATAGCAGGTAAAACTGCCGCCTGTGACACCAGCATTGTATATGTACACAAGTTTATGTCCTGGATGTTCCACGTTTGGTCCAGCTCCCTGCTAATGTGCCTGAGAAAGCAGTGAAAGATGGACTAAATGCTTGGGCCCCTCCACCCATATGGGAAACTCACAAGAAACTCCTGGCTCCTAGCTTTGTTCTGGACCAATCCTGGCCATTGCTACCATTTGGGGAGTTAACTAGCAGATGGAAGATTTGTGTGTGTGTGTGTGTGTCTATCTGTAACTCTGCCTTTCAACTAAATCAAATGATTTTTTTGTAAGCAAAAAAGAGAAAATTATACCAAGGAATGTGAACCAATCATGGCAACTTTACAGGTTACTCTCAGAACAGTAGTTGTATCTTATAGTTATTTTTCTTTTCATTAACAGGATAAGGTTATGACATTTATGTGACACATATTTTGTCCAGTGGTTAGATGTCATTTGCATATTGGCATCCAAATCAGAGCACCTACTTTGAATCCTGTATCTGCTCCAAACCAGCTTCCTGCCAATGCACATCCTGGGAAGGCAGTGATGATGGCTTAAGTACTTGGGTCCATATCATCCATGTTGTGGACCAGGATTGAGTTCCTGGGTCCTGGCTTTGGCCTCACCCAGCCCTGGGAATTGTGGGCATGTGGGCTGTGCATTAGCAGATAGATCTCTCTGTATCTCTGCCTTTCAAATGAAATGAAAAATAAATTTTAAAAAATTCTAAAAGATTATTATACTCAGATTTTTTGAACTTCAAAGTACCAAATGTTACCTTTTCTGTGTTGGAGGGGATAGTATCCCAAGAAAGATTTATCTTAAATTCATTCACAGATTAATCAAGAAATGTATATATTTATATTAAGATAAATACATATACATGGATATCTACACAAAATTTATATTCATGTATATTTAATATGTTATGGACAAAACATAAATAACTGTCTAAATGACTTTAAGTTAGGTATGGGACATCAATTCATATCCTGTAAATATATTCTTCCCATGGAAATAATCCAGGATTCTTGGAATTGGAAGAAAGAACTGAAGTGTTAATGCAATGCTTAGCACTCCAGCCTACAATGTACCTCAGAACTGCTTTGATCACGGAGTGACTTTAAAAATCTTGTTTAGTGTAGACTTCTGCTTTATGCTCCCCCTCTTTGTCTAATGTGAGTTCTTTATGTTTATGTCTGAAGCCAAGTCTGTCTTCTCCTTTTTCTCTCAAGATCTCCACCTACTCTGCACATACAAAGTCAGATAAACATTAACTACTGGCAAGGTAAACATGAACCAGAGCATCCTTTCCTCAAATAGCACGATTTCACATTCAAATCCTAGCTGCATGTCTGAGTATGAATGCTCTACGACCACCTGTCTTAACTTTCTGGAGCTCCTTCTAACTAGCTGTACCCAACTTCTATCTTCCTATTGGGAGTATAACCAAAAGTCAATGTGATATTGTCAATATTAATGGTACATTGCTTAATGAAAATAATAAGCACACTCATTGCACTATTTGAAACCACACTTATCCCCCAAGAGACTCTAATAGCTCTCCTTTTGCAAAGGAGGTTTTGCTGCCATGGTGAAAATTGCTGAATCTGATTTTCCATGATTCTGGGGTTGTCACTCCAATTGATCATCCATGTGCTGCCAAATATCTATAAAAAAAAAAAGTAACAGCCAATATCATTCTTCTACTCAAACACCCCAGTGTCTCAGAAATGTCTCAAAAGGCTTGCTTCTTTCTTGTCCAGCTAAATTCTCTCAAAACAAAATACATTCATTTCTTTTCTTATTTTAGCTATGGCAGTGCACAGGTTATAAAATGAATGACTTGATGGTGCCTCTCACAGTACAGATGGAGATGGATTCCTTTAGCAAAAATGTCTTATAATTTTTATATCAGTCACTCTTGGCTAGGTAAAGGAGGCTTGAAATTTTGAAAACTCAGTAAACTGGTATTTCTTTCTTTTTTCTTTTTTCTTTTTCTTTTTTTTTTTTTTTTTGACAGGCAGAGTGGACAGTGAGAGAGAGACAGAGAGAAAGGTCTTCCTTTTGCCATTGGTTCACCCTCCAATGGCCACCGCGGTAGGCGCGCTGTGGCCGGCGCACCGCGCTGATCCGATGGCAGGAGCCAGGTGCTTCTCCTGCTCTCCCATGGGGTGCAGGGCCCAAGCACTTGGGCCATCCTCCACTGCACTCCCTAGCCACAGCAGAGAGCTGGCCTGGAAGAGGGGCAACCGGGATAGAATCCGGTGCCCCGACCGGGACTAGAACCCTGTGTGCCGGCGCCGCAAGGCGGAGGATTAGCCTATTGAGCCATGGTGCCGGCTAGTAAACTGGTATTTCTTTATCTATTCCTCCCCTACTGATATCTATAGCTTCTGGGCATAGAAAATCTCAGGTGAGACTTAGGGACAGAGAGGGTGATGAGAGGACTCCATAGAAGACAGGACAGTGCTGGAGTACAGAAAATGAGGGCTTTCCTTAGAACCTGGACAGTAGATGAAGAAAGCTGAAGGAGATCCATGAGGTATTTTTGTAACAGAAAACTGTCTAGTCCACATCTCAAACAAATATCCATCCTCTGAAATCCTTGGTACTCTGTTTGAAAAATACAGAGCATGTCCTTGGGGTGGAAGGCAGGGACAAACTAAGCCATTCTAAGTTACTGATGTCAACAATACTGTAAAGAGTGAAGCATTTTTTTAAGAGATTCAAGCTTCTTAACGTGGTTCAAAAAGCTTTCATATTAGTCTCTAACTGCTCCTAAAGACTCATATTCTACCTCCTACTTGCCATTTCAGGATCCTCATCACAAGCTGGCCTCAGTGTTTGAACATCAGGCCATTTCTATTTTCTGCAGTTTGGTGGTGCAGTCATTATGTAAAGTGTCCTTTGTCTCTCTTCTCTGAAATACTGTATTCACTTTTTAAGACACAGCTGGGGGGCCAGTGCTGAGGCGCAATAGGTTAATCCTCCGCCTGCAGTGCCGGAATCTCATATGGACACTGGTTCTAGTCCTGGCTGCTGCTCTTCCAATCCAGCTCTCTGCTATGGCCTGGGAAAGCAGTAGAAGATGGCCCAAGTCCTTGGGACTCTGCACCCACATGGGAGACCAGGAAGAAGCAGCTGACTCCTGGCTTCATATAGGCACAGCTCCAGCCTTTTCGGCCATCTGGGGAGTGAACCAATGGAAGGAAGATCTTTCTCTCTGTCTCTCCCCCTCACTGTCTGTAACTCTAGCTCTCAAATAAATAAATAAATAAATCTTTAAAAAAGATACAGCTGACCTTCCACAGGACAATTTTTTAAAGATTGATTAATTTATTTGTTTGAGAGCTAGAGTTACAGACAGAGAGATGGAGAGACAGAGAGAAGATCTTCCCTTCTCTGGTTCACTCCCCAAATGGCTGCAACAGCTGAACTGGGCAGATACTAAGCCAGAAGACAAGAGCTTGTTTCCAGTCTACCATGCAGGTGCAGGGCCGAAGTGTTAAAGGTGAAATGACTGTGGAGAAAATATTATTACCTCGGTTATTTGTCTCACATGGAAGAAGAATTTCCAAAAGGACAAGGCAAAGAGAAAAGCAAAATTTAAACATTTAAAAGCGAGGTTTATGAGTGTCAGAAACCTCCAGCCAAAACGGCATGGAGGGGAGCTCCAAGACAGGCAAAACCCAAGGGTCCATGGCACTGGGGTTTTTTACCACAATTTGGGGGAAGAAAAAAATTTATCAGCTTGACATTAAATTATAAGGCAGGGACAAAACCCATCCTAAGACCTGATTTGCAAACCTCTATTCTGCACAGGACAATATTTATTTCATGTTTTCTTTAAAGTTGAGTGTGGTGCTCTCCACTGTTCATGCAATATATTATAATCTCTAGCAGATATATTTGTACCATATACTAAACTGTTAGTTTCTGAAATAACTGCATCTTATCAATCTTTCAGGTATCTTCTCCAGCCTCCAGTGAGTAGTCAAAAAAAATGCCTAATGAAGAAATAAAGGCTGAGGTTATATGGATTTTTGTAGGGTTTTTCTCCCTTAGCATAAATTAGTGAAAGCTACACTTCTTTATAAACTAAGAGAAATTTACAGATTGTGATGGCTAGGAAAATTTTCCCACTACCCCCACAATCCCACCAGGATATAGATCCCTTGGTGATAAAGTAAATCCTGGCAAGGATCCACCTCATGGGCTCTTCCAGAGATAGCAATCCTACACCAAACACCAGAGCATCCTGAGATACTCATGCTCCTGCCCCTTGGATATCTTCCAAAAACACACCTGAAACTGGATTTTTGCCAGAACTTCTTTACCTGGTTTCATCTTTTGATGTTCCAGGAATCAACATAAATGACATTATGAAATGTTTTTCCAGTGACTTCAGGGAAATGTACGTTCCCAACTGTCTATAAGCAATGTCTTTGTTCTGACAGTTTATGGGTCTCAGCACAATGAAGTTGTTTTTATGACAAATTAAACTTTCAGTTTTCAGTAATAGTAATTTTATCTCTATCTTCCTTAAAATACATCTTTGAATTTTCATTATATTAACATGACTTCATCTAATTCTATAATAAATATTCAACTGTCTTATTTGGTGTGAAGATTATTTCTGTATGAAAGCTTGAAACCATGGTCAGAGCAAAATACCTAAGAAAATATAATTTATCCTTGCATAATCTGCATATTTTAAATTAAGAAATATTTATTCAAGTCAGGCATTTAACCTTGTAGTTGAGACACTGGTAAGACCAACATTTTAGCTCCATTCCAGCTTCTGAATCCAGTTTCCTGCTAATTCAGGCCCTGAGAGGAAGCAAAAGGAGCTCAAGAAATTGGGTTCCTGCTATCCACATGATTACCTGCATTGAGTTGCTGGCTCCTGGCTTTGAGCTTCATCCATTTCTATCCATTGTAGGCATCTAGGGAGTGAACCAGCAGTGGAAGCCCTTTGCTCCTTCTCTCTAAAATGAATAAATTAATAAATAAATATTTATAATTTTAAAAGAAATAAACAGCTGATTTAAAATGTTGGAAGAAAAGTCAAAGTCAGAATTCCTTGAGTGAGGATTTTTGGTGGTTGCAAATCTGATCATCCACTCTGCAAATAACTCCCAAATTACAGCTTATGGGTGTTTCTGGAAAGTGTCAACAATGCTATGATTAATGTGTGACCCATTAATTCACTCAAGCACAGCTCTTGCTGCTTGTAAGGTAGTTTCCTGAGAGTTAGGAATACGGCAATGAACCAGGTGGTCAGGGTCCCTGCTCCCATGGAGTTTAAATTCTAATAGGGAATCATAGTCAAAGTGGAAGTTCTCTCCTCCCTTCAGAGAAAGGTACCTCCTTCTTTGATGGCCCCATTCTTTCCACTGGGATCTCACTCACAGAGATCTTTCATTTAGGTCTTCTTTTTTTTTTCTTTTCCATAGTATCTTGGCTTTCCATGCCTACAATACTCTCATGGGCCCTTCAGCCAGATCCGAATGCCTTAAGGGCTGATTCTGAGGCCAGAGTGTTGTTTAGGACATCTGCCATTCTATGAGTCTCCTGTGTCTCCCACTTACCATGTTGGATCCTTCTCTCCCTTTTTGATTCTATCAGTTAGTATTAGCAGACACTTGTCTTGTTTGTGTGATCCCTTTGACTCTTAGACCTATCAGAGTCATCAATTGTGAACTGAAATTGATCACTTGGACTAGTGAGATGGCATTGGTACATGCCACCTTGATGGGATTGTATTGGAATCCCCTGGCACATTTCTAACTCCACCATTTGGGGCAAGTCTGATTGAGCATGTCCCAGATTGTACATCTCCTCCCTCTCTTATTTCCACTCTTAAATTTAACAGGGATCACTTTTCAGTTAAAATTTAAACACCTAAGAATAATTGTGTGTTAATTACAGAGTTCAACCACTAGTACTAGAACAACAACTACAACAACAACAATGACAAATACTAAAAAGGATAAAGTATTACATTGTACATCAACAGTCAGGACAAGAGCTGATCAGGTCATTGTTTCTTATAGTGTCCATTTCACTTCCACTGGTTTCCCCTTTGGTGCTCAGTTAATTGTCACCGATCAGGGAAAACAAATGATATTTGTCTCTTTGGGACTGGCTTAATTCACTCAGCATGATCTTTTCCAGATTTCTCCATCTTGTTGCAAATGACCGGGTTTCATTGTTTCTTACTGCTGTATAGTATTCTATGGAGTACATGTCCCATAATTTCTTTATCCAGTCTAGTGTTGATGGGCATTTGGGTTGGTTCCAGGTCTTAGCTATTGTGAATTGAGCTGCAATAAACATTAATGTGCAGATGGCTTTTTTATTAGCCAAATTAATTTCCTTTGGGTAAATTCCAAGGAGTGGGATGGCTGGGTTGTATGGTAGGGTTATGTTCAGGTTTCAGAGGAATCTCCAGACTGACTTCCAGAGTGGCTTAACCAGTTTGCATTCCCACCAACAGTGGGTTAGTGTTCCTTTTTCCCCACATCCTCTCCAGCATCTGTTGTTGGTAGATTTCTGAATGTGAGCCATTCTCACCGGGGTGAGGTGAAACCTCATTGTGGTTTTGATTTGCATTTCTCTGATTGCTAGTGATCTTGATCATTTTTTCATGTGTCTGTTGGCCATTTGGATTTCCTCTTTCAAAAAATGTCTATTGAGGTCCTTGGCCCATCTCTTTAAGTGGGTTGTTTGTTTTGTTGTTGTGGATTTTCTTGATTTCTTTGTAGATTCTGGTTATCAACCCTTTACCTGTAGTATAGTTTGCAAATATTTTTTCCCATTCTGTCGGGTTGCCTCTTCACTTTCCTGTTTCTTTTGAAGTACAGAAACTTCTCAATTTGATGCAATCCCAAATGTTAATTTTGTTTTTGACTGCCTGTGCTCCTGGGGTCTTTTCCAAGAAGTCTTTGCCTCAGAGAAATAAATTAAGAAAAATATTCCTAATAAATGAATTTAATGAATAAGCACAGTAAGTTGTAGATTGTTAGAGTAGGAAGCAATGATCTTATATCAGCCAGAATACATAGAGAAGGCATAAGAGTGATTTCTGAGCTCAGAGCTGAAAGATAAGAACAAAAAATATTTCTAAAAGGGAGTATGAAAGAAACACAAAGTACAAGCACACCAAAGAAGAAATAAACTCATCACAAAGAAGGTCTCAGGCACTGAAACTTCATTTTCAGGAATAGCTGTACAGGGGTTAGAACATATGGGGATTTCTGGATTTTAAAAGGAAATTGATGGCATACCAAAGGCAAGAAGACATTGGCTGCTTTTATGCCACAGAATAAAATTATTTTACTAATATTTTTGAAAGATTGTTTTTTCCTGCAAATGTTAAGGTACAAAAAATATTCAAAACAATACTGTTTTGCTTCTGGCTGGCTATTCTGCAAACCTATAGCATATAAATTATAATTATCAGGTTTAACTGTGGCTTAGTTTCCAAAGACTTTTTTGTATTTATTTTTATTATCAATTATCACAATCATTAATATTGTCTATAATTTTTAAACAGTCCTTCTAAGTTTCAAAGAAACCCTGAATTACAGATAACTGTATCTTTACCATACCTTTATCCTCCAGAATATTGGCCTTTATATATAAACTGGATGTATAAGACACTCTTTCTTTACTAACAAAAGATGTTTACTTTAGTTTTAAACGATAATATGTCATTTGAACTTTTATTTATTCATTTGAGAGAGATAGAGTGAGAACTCCATCAGTGAGTCAGTCTCTAAATACAACAGCTGCCGTTAAGCCTCGCTGAAACCAGGAACTGGGGATTTCATCCAGGTCTCCCACATGAGTGGCAGAACCCAATTATTTGAGCCATCACTGCTACCTCCCAGGGTCTGAATTGGAAGGAAACTGGAGTCAGGGACTAGAGGTAGACAGTTCTGGACGTAGAAGCTTTGATACAGGAGATAGGTATCTAAATAAGCTGAATACCCTCCCCAGGTACTTACGCTTTTATACAGCTGTAAACCTGTGCTCAAATTGACATAAAACATTTCATGTTCTATTAAAACTTCTGATAATGATTAATTATTAAAAAAAGATTAATCTCTCAAAGTTCCAAAGCAATTAAATCAATATAAAGTAATTGACAGGGTATATGTTGTATGTGAACATGAAGAAATAGTATTAATATTTGTTCCTTTTGGTTGGGAAATTAATGAAAAATCCAGAAGTAAAACATTCTTTCTCTAATTTGAATGTTTTTTTCTGATTAAATAATTTTAAAAATCCTTTAACAATTAGCACTCTTTATTATGACATCAGTGATCACCCGAGGCTCTTCCCATGGGCTGTCAAGACTATGGAAGGCTTTGGTGACCATAGACTCCATCAGTATTTGGACATAGCCATAAGCAAAGTGAAAGTTCTCTCCTCCCCTCAGAGAAAAGTACATCCTTCTTTGATGGCCCCTACTTTCCATTGAGGTCTCACAGAGATCCTTCGTGTAGGATACTTTTTGCTACAGAGTCTTGGCTTTCCATGCCTGAAATGCTCTCACAGGCCTTTCAGCCAAACCAGGAAGCCTTAAGGATTGATTCTGAGGGAAGAGTGTTATTTACAGCGAATATCATTCTAAGGGTTTGCTGTGTAGACTGCTTTCCATATTGGACAATCCCTCCTTTTTAATTCTGTCTATTATTATTGCCAGGCACTTGATGTTATTTATATGATAACTTTTACATTTAAACCTATTTATATGGTGACTTTAACATTTAATATGATCATTTTAACAATATTCTATATGTTGTGTGTGGGGGGGTGCAAACTGTTGAAATATGTACTTAGCATGGAGTTGATCCTGTGTATATAAAATCAAACTAAAAATGAACCATAATGAAGAAGGGGATGAGAGAGGGAGAAGGAGGTGGGATGGGAGTCAGGTGGCAGGAATGCATTCATTAAATAAAAGTTTTTTTTTAAAAAGTCCTTTAAACTCATTATTTGAATGAAGGAAATCCTAGAAAATTGTAGCAGCATACAAAGGAAGTGAGAATAAATGCTACTAAATAAAAAGTGTTAATTTTAAAGCCTCAGTCACATAGATAACTAACATAATAGAAGAGAAAATGTCAGAGAACATTAGAAAGTCAGAGACAAAAAATATGGTGTTTCTACTAGCAAATGCTCTATTGTCAGCATTCTCCAGAGAAAGTTTTTTTTTTTTTTTTTTTTTTTTTTTTTTTTTGACAGGGAGAGGGAGAGACAGAAAGGTCTTCCTTCCGTTGGTTCACTCCCCAAGTGGCCGCTATGGCCAGCGCTGTGCCGATCCAAAGCCAGGAGCCAGGTGCTTCTCCTGGTCTCCCATGAGGGCACAGGGGCCCAAGCACTCGGTCCAACCTCCACTGCCCTCCCAGGCCACAGCAGAGAGCTGGACTGGAAGAGGAGCAACTAGGACTAGAACCCACCACCCATATGGGATGCCAGCACTGCAGGCAGAGGATTAACCAAGTGAGCCATGGCGCCAGACCGAGAAAGAGATATATTATAAGGAATTGGCTCAACTGATTATGGTGGCAGTGTGAAGTCCCAAGACTTGCAGTTAGGAAGATGGTGACCCAGGGGAGTGAAGATGTGGCTCCAGGTAAGGCCAGCAGCCTTGAGACCCAGGAGGAGCTGACACATCCACTCAGTTCTGAAAGTGCAGGACAGAGGACAATGTCTCAGCTCAAACCGATAACTACACTCAAAGTTAAGCAGGAAGGCAGAATTATCTCTTATTTAGAGAAGGATCAATCTTTCAGTGTTATTGAACTCTTCTAGGGATTGAATGAGGCCCACTCACATTAGGAATAGCAGTATGCTTTAATTAGTCTATCGATTTAATTGGTAAAGTCCTTCAAGAACATCTCTCAGAAACACCCGAATGTTTGACCAGATATCTGGACACCTTGTTGTTCAGTCAAGTTGACACATTATATTAACCAGAACAACTAGTAAGAAGATTTTTAAATTCATATTGAGATTAATATATTCAGTCATTCTACCAATGCTAATTGGTATCATGATGGGTGTCAAATTCACTCTAGGTACTAGGAACCTCATGAGATACAAGGTGATCTCTGACTTCAGTGGATTCATGGTACTCAGGAAACAGATAAATGCATACATAACAACAGAGCTGAAACAGAAGGTTAATATGTTAAGTGAAATAAGTCAAGCCGATAAAGATAAACACAATATGATTTCAACATACATAAAAATGAAAAAACTTTAACCTTACAGCAGTTGAAAGTAGAATGGTATTTATCTGAGGCTAGACAAAGTAGGGGATAAGGAGGGATTTGGAAAGGATTTTAGCAGTTACTAAGTTATAGTTAGGAATAGAAAGTTCTGGTATTCTATTGTGCAATAGGGCGACTATAGATAATGTTAATGCACTGTATTTTTTTATGAAAAGTGCTAAAAGATAGGATTTTGAATATTTTGACCATGAATAAAAAATGTTTGAGGAGATAGGTATGCCTATCCTGATTTGGACTTTATAAAACATAAAATATATCAAAACATAACATGGTACTCCATAAATACATTCAAATTTTATCTGCCAGTTAAAAATAAAAACAATGAAAATAAAAATAAATTTATTCAGACAGTTACCAAAGGCAATGGATTGGAAATAAAGACTGAGGTTACAAGGTACAGAAAGAATGCTCAGGAGTTTTTAATTTTAAAATTCAGAAAATGATAATGAGATTGACTGGAACAAAAAGGTAGTAAGCACTCCATGAAAAAGGAAGCAGTGTCTTGTAATGTATAAAGAGACAAATGGCATCGTTAAAAAGGTCACAGATGCAAACAGACTGGAAAACCAAGAGAAACCTGACTGGTTAGGACAAGACTGAGTGAAAGTGGCGTCTGCCTTTAAAGCTTAATACACACTGAATGATATTTTATTGCTAGCAGTTTCCAAGTGCAACATTGTCATTAGGCGAAAGAGAACTCAACAGCCCACACAATATCTTACTCCATTTTTAGAAAACTTTAGTTTTTGCTTGAGTTTAGCAATCATCGATGATTCTGTCATTTGATGACCTTTCCTGTCCAATATTTAGCCTTCACATTCACATGATCATTGCCTATTTGAACAGTCATTAACAAAGCACTAGGAATGGTGGGCGTCATGCTATATGCTGGTAAATTACAGTGGATAGAACATATATGTCCCCTGTTCATGCAGTAGAAAGCCTTCTAGGAGAAGCAGTATATATAGAATCACCAAAGAAAACACACATTTTAAAAATGTGATTATGACAAGGAATGTAAAGTATGGACTACTTAATTGTCAGGGATAATGTTAAAAATCATTCCCACATTAAATAATCCCAGAGACATATAGAAATCTGAAGTTGTTATATCTTGGAAAACCAGAAAATACAATAGATTATGTCAAATCAATTCCCAGACCTGCTTTGAAGTATGCCTAAACCTGTAATAACATCTAGGAATAGATCTATCGATTCACTGTCATCCTTACCTGAAAATAAGAAAAAACATTTTAAGTTTCTTTTTTACTTCATGTTCTCAATCCTTGCATTTATTGGTTAACTCCCTTCCCTTTCAGGAGGGGTGTGTTTATTTGACTTGGAAATTATATCTGGAACCTAGGCTGTTAAAAATCCAAGAAACACAGGGAATAAATGCAAGTTTTGACATAGTTTTCTGCCTCAGGCAATTAAACTTTCATCAGTGCCTTCTTGTAACCAAACAGGAGAAATAAACCCTGTAATTGATATGAGATTAACTAATTTGCTTACCTAAAGTCTAGGTTATTTTTCATCATACCAGCTCAGAGACACCCAACATCTCCAGTCGCAACCAGAAAGCAAATATGTGTCCCACCAATCTTCAGTGAATTACCATCAAAATGATTTTAATTATGAAAATGTTAAGGGGAATAAAAGAAACTGACAAACTGAAAGCAGGTTTATATCTACCAAGATTAGTTCAATTCTCTGGATTGGCCCTGGCCTTGTAGCCCAAACAATCTATGAAAGCCTTTTACTAGCCTGAAAGTTGGTTTATATCCACTAAGATTGGTTCAGTTCCATAGACTGGCCCTGGCATTATAGTGCAAACAAGCTATGGAAGCCTTTTATTATCCTTTGCACACATTCAGCTCTTACCATTGAGCTACTATCCTTGTCCTTGTACTGTTGTTGATTCTCAGCCATTGCCGTTCACCATCTCGCATTAATCACACACCTTCTGCAAACTGTCAGGTCCCTAGTTCCCTGTTTTTGAGCATCCATGCTCACAGGTGATGTGACTAAATTGGCTTATAACTCTTTATTAGCTGGGATTCTATGTAACATTAATTTAGTAAGAGTGAATGAATCCTAAAAAGGAGACTAATATTTGTGGGTGGATGCTTTTAACAGAGCACAACTTTTACACCATGAATTGTAATAAATAAAACACTGAACACATGTTTTTTGGCTCTAATTGTGCCCTCAAATGTAGCCTCTTTTAAGACTACCTAGACATTTAACTATGTGAGGCATTGAAGTTTTTTATTCTAAAATGAGAATGCTCAAGTAGAACTGACAGCTAAATTTAATTAACTTTGTTTAATCAGAGTTCTTGAGCTCAGAATGAACATGTATTAATTCATTCATCCATTTAGTGATTCAAGTATTAACTCATTCAACAAATACATATTTAGAATAAACTCTGGTAAGATTGTATTCTAATCAGAGCCCCAAATATGTGGGAAAAGATTGGTTTCATTTTCTCATCATATTGGATTTGATTGGTACAGAAGACTATAAATGTATTTTTGAAGTAGAAAAAATGCTATCTAATTCTGGAATCAAGCAAACAAAAGGATTATTATGGTTTTATAATCTCATTTATTGCTTTACTTATTCATTCATTAATTTAATAAACATGTACTGAAGTTCTACTATCTGTATTGGATGCAGCCCAATTCCTATAGGAAGGAATGATATTTCAGTAGATTATTTGGGTAAGTACAAAAGTTTATCATATCTATCTCATAAGATGTTAATTGAAAAGGGAGGATAGAATAAATTCTTTGCTTTGCAAAGCACTGGGAACTTTCTTCACAGACAATTGAAAATCATTGAAGCTTTAAAGGAACAGGGGGATATGACCTGGTTGGAAATGTCTTCTGGAGAAAATGTGGAGGATGAGTTAGAAGAAAGCCTGAAAAGAGCAATGAGGCCTAGATGGAGGCTGCTTCCATAGACCATGTGAGAGAAGGTGGAATCACAACCAGGAACTTTAGCTATGGGATGAAGAAAAGGTAACTTTCTCAGAAGAGATTTTATACTCAATCAACAAATAGATTACCAACCCTAATATAACTGCATTAGTAAGAAAGAGGAATAGAATAAGAGAAACAAACCAATAAGGGACGTAATGTATATTATATATTTTTACATAAGTAATTACACATGAAATTACATATTACTTCATGTGATCATAGAGAGTGAGAAGTACTATGATCTGTCTTCTACAAGTTGGAGAACCAGGAAGCTGGTGGTTCAATTCAGCCCAAGTCCAAAGATATGAGAACCAGCATTTCAATGATGTGAATGTCAATACCAGGGACAGAAAGGATGAGATGATATGTCCCATCTCAATCCCCAAGACAAGGAAAGTAGAAGCAAATCCCTCCTTCCTCCTTCTTTTGTTATATTCACACCATCAACGGATTGGATGATGCCTGTGCACACTGTGGTGCACAATCTACTTTTCTCATTCTACCAGTTCAAATGCTAATCTCATTTAGAAAATCCTCTCCAACAAACTCCAAAACAATGTTTAATCGAGACAACACAAGACCCACTCAAGTTGAGGCATAAAATTAATCATCGCAATAACCCAGTTATGTGGATTTAGAGGTAACCAGTAAACTGGCATATAAAAATCCATTAAGGCTTGTGGCTCCTAGTTGGAAATGGAGGAAGATAGCCTACTGATCAGCGTGGGCCCAGAGAGGCTGCGCTGCTTCTTCTCCCATATTCACTGTGTGTCTTGCTCTGCAAGTGCAATCCCAGGCAGTTTGTGAACACACACCCCAAGCCTGCCCCCGCTGCTTCTGTGCCTCTGCATCTGCCGCCTGTGGGTCCCAGGAGCAGGGACTTTTCCTGTCTCACACTCTCCACTTGCTCCCCTTGTGTCCTGCAGAAGGGGGACGTGCTCCCAGGACTTTCCACGGTTTCTCTCCATATAAAACCATGTTATGAAGATGGCGGAAGAGTGAGGGTGCACACCAACAATCCGGGAAAAGATAGTTTAACAAAAGTGGAGTTACTGTACCCTCAGGAAGAGACTCAGAAAAAAAACTGCAGAGGAAACTCTTCCGGATCTAGTGGATGTGACACAGAAGACCAACGGGGAGAGCAAGGTCACCCATTGCCACACCTAGCCGCGCCGCGGGAGCAGAGCCGGAGAGCTGAGCCGCGAGAGCAGATCCACGAGAGCGGGAAACTGAGGGAGCCCAGCCACAGAAGCCCAGCCGCAGAATTTGAGCCCCAGCGCTGGAAGGAGAGGTAACCCGAGACATTGGCGGGAAGGTCAGAACGTGGTCTGAGATCCCACAGGGGAAAGTGCACCAGGCTGACTGGAGGAGAGGAAAAAAAAAAAAAAAACGAATAAATAGGGGGAATCGGCAGGGTCACTAGCCTCTCTCTCCACTCACCTTACAAAGCCGAGCAAGACAAAGAGCAGGCACAATTTTACATATGTAAAACAAACTCCATAACCTAGGCAACCTGGTGAGCTGTGTGGAATTTCTTCCCAACTGAGTCTAAAAAAAAAAAAAAAAAAAAAAAAAAAAACAAAAGAGAGAGAGAGAGAGCAAGAGAGCAAGTCAGAGAACAATCTGGGTGAGCCACCTTGGGCACACCCGTAACCTGAAGAACCACCAAACAGAGCTCTCTGGCCACACCCATTATAGCCTTTAAGGATCCATCAAAAGGAGACAGTCCACATAATCTAGAGTCATAGTATAATGAGAAAAAACACCACAGTGAAGGAAACAAAGAACACCTCCAAGATGCCAAACAAACGTAGAAACCAGGATAACAAGAGCAAGGAAGACACTCTCATGCCCCCAAATGAAAAAGGCACCCCAAGCCAAGAATATGAAGATGATGAGATAGAAGAAATGCAAGAAGCAGATCTCAAGAAATTGGTAAGATCATTAAGAAGTTCTCAAAAACAAATTCTTGAACTACAGAAATCCTTAATGGACAAGATAGAAAATCTCTCTCGTGAAAATGAAATATTAAGGAGGAATCAAAATGAAATGAAACAACTAGTAGAACAAGAAACTGTGATAGTGACAAGAAACCATAATGAAATGAAGCATTCAATAGATCAAATGACAAACACACTAGAGAGCCTTAAAAACAGAATGGGTGAAGCAGAAGAGAGAATATCGGAATTAGAAGACAGAGAACAGGAAAGGAAACAGGCAAACCAAAGAAAAGAAGAGGAAATTAGAAATGTAAAAAATATTGTCGGGAATCTACAGAATACTATTAAAAAACCGAACATTCGGGTCCTAGGAGTTCCTGAAGGCATGGAGAGGGAGAAAGGATTAGAAGGCCTTTTTAGTGAGATACTAGCAGAAAATTTCCCAGGTTTGGAGAAGGACAGAGACATCATAGTACAGGAAGCTCATAGAACCCCCAATAAACATGACCAAAAGAGATCCTCACCACAACATGTCGTAATCAAACTCACCACAGTGAAACATAAAGAAAAGATCCTAAAATGTGCAAGAGAGAAACGCCAGATTACTCTTAGAGGATTTCAAATTGGACTCACAGCTGACTTCTCTTCAGAAACCCTACAAGCTAGGAGAGAATGGCGAGACATAGCCCAGGTACTAAGAGAGAAAAACTGCCAACCCAGAATATTATATCCTGCAAAGCTCTCATTTGTGAATGAAGGTGAAATAAAGACCTTTCACAGCAAACAGAAATTGAAAGAATTCGTCGCCACTCGTCCAGCCCTGCAAAAGATGCTTAAAGATGTGTTACATGCAGAAACACAGAAACACGGTCATCAACATGAAAGAAGGTAAAGGAAGGAAACCTCACAGCAAAAGATCACAGGAATCCCAAAAATGGTAGGGCAAAGTTACTACTTATCGATAGTCACATTGAACCTTAATGGCCTGAACTGTCCAGTTAAAAGACACCGATTGGCGACTGGGTTAAGGAACAAAACCCATCTATTTGCTGCTTACAAGAAACACATCTTTCTAACAATGATGCACACAGACTGAAAGTGAAAGGCTGGAAAAAGATATATCATGCCAACAGAAATGAAAAAAGAGTGGGCATAGCCATCTTAATATCAGATAACATAAATTTTACCACAAAAACTATTAAGAGAGACAAAGAGGGGCACTATATAATGATTAAGGGATCCATTCAACAGGAAGATATAATGATTATCAATATATAGGCACCTAATTACAGGGCACCGGTTTATTGAAAAGACTTGTTAAGGGAATTAAAGGGAGACTTAGACACCAATACAATAGTACTGGGGGACTTTAATACTCCACTCTCAGAGATAGACAGATCAACAGGACAGAAGAACAACAAGGAGACAGTAGATTTAAACCACACAATAGCTCAAATGGACCTAACAGATATCTACAGAACTTTTCATCCTACACAGAAAGCATTTACATTCTTCTCAGCAGTACATGGAACCTTCTCTAGGATTGACCACATACTAGGCCATAAAGCAAGTCTCAGCAAATTCAAAACAATTAGAATCATACCATGCAGCTTCTCAGACCATAAAGGAATGAAGTTGGAAATTAACAACTCAGGAATCCCTAGAGCACGTGCAAACACATGGAGACTGAATAACATGCTCCTGGATGACCAATGGGTCATAGAAGAAATTAAAAGAGAAATCAAAAATTTTCTCGAAGTAAATGAGGATAACATCACATCATACCAAAACCTATGGGACACAGCAAAAGCAGTGTTAAGAGTAAAGTTTATATCAATAGGTGCCTATACCAAGAAATTGGAAAGGCACCAAATAGATGAGCTTTCAGTTTATCTCAAGGATCTAGAAAATCTGCAGCAAACCAGACCCAAAGCTAGTAGGAGAAGAGAAATAATTAAAATCAGAGACGAAATCAATAGGATCAAATCCAAAAAAAACATTACAAAAAATCAGCCAAACGAGGAGCTGGTTTTTTGAAAAAATAAACAAAATGGACACCCCATTGGCCCAATTAACTAAAAAAAGAAGAGAAAAGACCCAAATCAATACAATCAGAGATGAAAAAGGAAACGTAACAACAGACACCACAGAAATAAAAAGAATCATCAGAAATTACCACAAGGACTTGTATTCCAACAAACAGGGAAATCTATCAGAAATGGACAGATTCCTGGACACATACGACGAACCTAAATTGAACCATGAAGACACAGAAAACCTAAACAGACCCATAACAGAGACAGAAATTGAAACAGTAATAAAGGCCCTCCCAACAAAGAAAAGCCCAGGAACAGATGGATTCACTGCTGAATTCTACCAGACATTCAAAGAAGAACTAACTCCAATTCTCCTCAAAATATTCAGAGCAATCAACAAAGAGGGAATCCTTCCAAATTCTTTCTATGAAGCCAGCATCACCTTAATTCCTAAGCTGGAAAAACATGCAGCATTGAAAGAGAATTACAGACCAATATCCCTGATGAACATAGATGCAAAAATCCTCATTTTAATTCTGCCCAATAGAATGCAACATCACATTAGAAAGATCATCCACCCAGACCAAGTGGGATTTATCCCTGGTATGCAGGGATGATTCAATGTTCACAAAACAATCAACGTGATACACCACATTAACAGACTGCAGAAGAAAAACCATATGATTCTCTCAATAGACGCAGAGAAAGCATTTGATAAAATACAACACCCTTTCATGATGAAAACCCTAAACAAACTGGGTATAGAAGGAACATTCCTCAATACAATCAAAGCAATATATGAAAAACCCACGGCCAGTATCCTATTGAAGGGGGAAAAGTTGGAAGCATTTCCACTGAGATCTGGTACCAGACAGGGATGCCCACTCTCATTACTGCTATTCAATATAGTTCTGGAAGTCTTAGCCAGAGCTATTAGGCAAGAAAAAGAAATTAAAGGGATACAATTTGGGAAGGAAGAACTCTTTGCAGATGATATGATTCTTTATTTAGGGGACCCAAAGAACTATACTAAGAGACTATTGGAACTCATAGAAGAGTTTGGCAAATACCAGGATATAAAATCAATGCACAAAAATCAACAGCCTTTGTATATACAGGCAATGCCATGGCTGAGGAAGAACTTCTAAATTCAATCCCATTCACAATAGCTACAAAAACAATCAAATACCTTGGAATAAACTTAACCAAGGACAATAAAGATCTCTATGATGAAAATTAAAAAACCTTAAAGAAAGAAATAGAAGAGGATACCAAAAAATGGAAAAATCTTCCATGCTCATGGATTGGAAGAATCAACATCATTAAAATGTCCATTCTCCCAAAAGCAATTTACAGATTCAATGCAATACCAATCAAAATACCAAAGGCATTCTTCTCAGATCTGGAAAAAATGATGCTGAAATTCATATGGAGACACAGGAGACCTCGAATAGCTAAAGCAATCTTGTACAACAAAAACAAAGCTGGAGGCATCACAATACCAGATTTCAGGACATACTACAGGGAAGTAGTTATCAAAACAGCATGGTACTGGTACACAAACAGAAGGATAGACCAATGGAACAGAATAGAAACACCAGAAAACAATCCAAACATCTACAACCAACTTATATTTGATCAAGGATCAAAAACCAATCCCTGGAGTAAGGACAGTCTATTCAATAAATGGTGCTGGGAAAACTGGATTTCCACATGCAGAATCATGAAGCAAGTTTCCTACCTTGTACCGTATACAAAAATTCACTCAATATGGATTAAAGACTTAAATCTACAACCTGACACCATCAAATTATTAGAGAACATTGGAGAAACCCTGCAAGATATAGGTACTGGCAAAGACTTCTTGGAAAATACCCCAGGAGCACAGGCAGTCAAAAACAAAATTAACATTTGGGATTGCATCAAATTGAGAAGTTTCTGTACTGCAAAAGAAACAGGAAAGTGAATAGGAAACCTAAAGAATGGGAAAAATATTTGCAAACTATGCAACAGATAAAGGGTTGATAACCAGAATCTACAAAGAAATCAAGAAACTCAACAACATCAAAACAAACAACCCACTTAAGAGATGGGCCAAAGACCTCAACAGACATCTTTCCAAATAGGAAATCCAAATGGCCAACAGACACATGAAAAAATGTTCAAGATCACTAGCAATCAGGGAAATGCAAATCAAAACCACAATGAGGTTTCACCTCACCCCGGTGAGAAAGGCTCACATTCAGAAATCTACCAACAACAGATGCTGGAGAGGATGTGGGGAAAAAGGAACACTAACCCACTGTTTGTGGGAATGCAAACTGGTTAAGCCACTATGGAAGTCAGTCTGGAGATTCCTCTGAAACCTGAATATAACCTACCATTCAACCCAGCCATCCCACTCCTTGGAATTTACCCAAAGGAAATTAATTTGGCTAATAAAAAAGCCATCTGCACATTAATGTTTATTGCAGCTCAATTCACAATAGCTAAGACCTGGAACCAACCCAAATGCCCATCAACAGTAGACTGGATAAAGAAATTATGGGACATGTACTCCATACAATACTATACAGCAGTCAAAAACAATGAAACCGGTCATTTGGAACAGTATGGAGGAATCTGGAAAAGATCATGGTGAGTGAATTAAGCCAGCCCCAAAGAGACAAATATCATTTGTTTTCCCTGATCGGTGACAACTGAGCACCAAAGGGGAAACCTGTGGAAGTGAAATGGACACTATGAGCAACAGTAACTTGATCAGCTCTTGTGCTGACTGTTGTTGTACAATGTAATACTTTATCCATTTTAGTATTTTTTTGTTCTAGTACTAGTGGTTGAACTCTGTAATTAACACACCATTATTCTTAGGTGTTTAAATTTTAACTGCAAAGTGATCCCTGTTAAATATAAGAGTGGGAATAAGAGAGGGAGGGGATGTACAATTGGGGACATGCTCAATCGGACTTGCCCAAAATGATGAGGTTAGAAACGTGCCAGGAGATTCCAATACAATCACATCAAGGTGGCATGTATCAATGCCATCTCACTAGTCCATGTGATCAATTTCAGTTCACAATTGATCACATTGATAGATCTAAGGGTCAAAGGGATCACACAAGGAAGACTAATGTCTGCTAATACTAACTGATAAAACAAGAAAGGAAGAGAACGATCCAATATGGTAAGTGGGAGACACAGGAGACTCATAGAATGGCATATGTCCTAAACAACACTCTGGCCTCAGAATCAGCCCTTAAGGCATTTGTGTCTGGCTGAAGAGCCTATGAGAGTATTGTAGGCATGGAAAGCCAAGACACTCTGGAAAAAAAAAAGAAGAAGAAGAAGACCTAAATGAAAGATCTCAGTGAGTATAATCCCAGTGGAAAGAACGGGGCCATCAAGGTAGGATGTACCTTTCTCTGAAGGGAGGAGAGAACTTCCACTTTGACTATGACCCTGTCAGAATAAGATTGAAGTCAGTGAACCCTAAAGGCTTCCATAGCCTTGGCAACTCATGACTAGAGCCTAGGGAGATTACTGAAGCCATAAACAAGAGTGTTAAGTTGTTAAATCAACATCAAGAGTCACTGTGTACTTACGTCCCATGTGGGATCTGTCCTTAATGGGTTGTCCAAGGTGAAGTAATGATATAGCTAGTACTGAAACAGTATTTTTACACATTGTGTTTCTGTGTGGGTGCAAACTGATGAAATCTTTACTTAGTATATACTGAATTGATCTTCTGTATATAAAGATAATTGGAAATGAAAAAAAAAAAACCTGGAGTTAAATTGGAAATGGCATAGAAAATTAATTAATTTTAAAAAGTATTATGTAGTATCTCTGTCTTTAATGTGCTGCACACTGTTATTTAATGCTATAACTAGTACTCCAACAGTATTTTTCCACTTTGTGTTTCTATGTGAGGGCAAACTGTTGAAATATTTACTTTATATATACTAAACTGATTTTCTGTATATAAAGAGAATTGAAAATGAATCTTGATGTGAATGGAAGGGGAGAGTGAGCGGGAAAGGGGAGGGTTGTGGGTGGGAGGGAATTTATGGGGGGGGGGAAGCCATTCTAATCCATAAGCTGTACTTTGGAAATTTATATTCATTAAATAAAAGATAAAAAAATGTTATCTGCAAGTAGAAAAAAAATCCATTAAGGATATGAAGTTCAAGGCAGTAAAATCTAATATTCCCCTATAGCACTTAGTATGTGCTTATCAGGGGTGAGGAATGTCTGACCTGCAGGCTGTATATGGCTTGTAAAATCATTTTATCTGGTCTGGCCCTGCCATGGCAACTGTAGATGGGACTTGAAATTCAATAAAGGACTAATTGTTGAGTTGATAATTTGGTGTAACCCAGAAATGATTTATAAATGCCTAAATGGTCCTTATTAGAAGAAAGGTTTCCCATCCCCAGGAATCTAAATGGTGCAAAAAAATTAACTTTCTGAGATTAAATTTACAGATTTAATCCTTGCAATTATATTATCAGCAACTTTTCCTGGCTAGATGTTTATCCATTTTGCTTATATTATCAAAAAACCAACTTTTTCTTTTGTTGATATTTGGTATTGCATTCATCAAGGGCATCGGTCTGTAGTTTCCTATTTAAAATGTGTCTTTCTTTGGTTTTTTTTTATTTTTTAAGGAATATAAATTTCACAATTACAATTTTAGGAATATAGTTATTCTTCCCACTATATCAACCCTCCCACCCCCACTCCCACCCTCCCCTGCCCTCTCCCCTTGACATTCCTATTCTCCATTAAGATTCATTTTCAATTAATTTGTACACAAAAGACCAACTCTATACTTAGTAAAGATGTCAACAATTTGCACACACACACGTGTACACACACACAAAACTGTTTGAGAAGTGGTTTTAGAGTTAACTCTCAGTACAAATCATTGAGGACAGAGGTCCTGCATGGGGAGTTAGTGCACAGTGACTTCTGTTGTTAATTTAATAATTAACACTCTTATGTATGATGTCAGTGACCACCTGAGGCCCTTGAAATGAACTGCCTAGGCTACGGAAGTCCTTTGAGTCCACAAACTCCATCAGTATTTAGAAAAAGCCGTAAGCAAAGTGGAAATTCTCTCTTCCCTTTAAAGAGAAGTATATCCTTCTTTGACGGCCACTTCTTTCTACTGGGTTCTCACATAGATCCTTGATGTAGAACATTTTTTGCCACAGTGTCTTGGCTTTCCATGCCTGAAATGTTCTTACATGCTTTTCATCTAGACCAGGAAGATTTAAGGGCTGATACTGAGATCAGAGTGTTATAGCAATTGTCATTCTATGAGTCTGCTGTGTGGATTGCTTCCAATGTTTGACATTCTCTCCTTTTTAAATCTATCTATTATTGTTACCAGACACTTGTTCCTATTTGTATGATCTCTTTAACACTTAATCCTATCTATATGTTCACTTTAATATTTAATATGATCACTTTAACAATTAAGATGGCATTTTTACCATCAAGTTTAATGGGATTCAGAGGCCCAGGGCAAGTTTTTAAAGTGTACCCATAGAAGTAAGTTTGTTGGAATGTATACAGAACTGTAAAGCTTTACAGTTACAAACTGTCTTGTACTCACTCTTATTTTTTTTACTAAGATCCATTTTCAATTGAATTGATACACATACAATTAACTGTGTTGAGTAGAGTTCAACAAATAGTATGAAAGAAAAAAAAGATGGAAAAACAAAGAAAAAGAAACTGTTCTAGGACAGTCAAGAAAAAGGCAGCTCAAGTTATCCCTTCTTGAATTGTCAATTTCACTTCTACAGATTTCATTTTAGGATCTCTATTAGTTCTCACAAATCAAGGAGAACATATGGTATTTGTCCATTTGGAACTGGCTTATTTCACTAAGTATGTTTTACAGATTTATCCATTTTGTTGCAAAGGATTGGATTTCATTTTTTTACCTTTGCGTAGTATTCCATAGTGTACATTCCCAATAATTGCTTTATCCAGTCTTTGGTTAATGGGCATTTAGGTTGATGCCATGTCTTAGCTATTGTGAATTGAGCTGCAATAAACATGGAAGTACAGATAGCTCTTTGGTTTACTGTTTTCATTTCCCTTGGGTAAATTCCCAGGAGTGGGATGGCTGAGTCATATGGTAGGTCAATATTCAAGATTTTTGAGGTATCTCCATACTGTCTTCCATAGGGCTTACTAGTTTACTTTCCCACCAACAGTGGATCAGGGAACCTTTTTCCCACATCCTTGCCAGCATTTGTTGATTGTTGATTTCTGTATGAAAGCCATTCTAAATGGGGTGAGGTGAGTCCTCATTGTGGTTTTGACTTCATTTCCCTGATAGCCAGTGATCCTGAACAGTTTTTCATGAGCCTGTTGGCCATTGGCTTTCTTCTTTTGAAAAAACAGCTTAAGTCTATGTGTTGCTTGTTTAGTTGTTGTGGAATTTCTGGATCTCTTTGTATGTTCTGGTTATTAATCTTTTAACAATTGCATAGTTTGAAAATAATTTCTCCCATTCTGTTGTTTTCTTCTTTACTTTCCTGACTGTTTCTTCCACTGTACAGAAACTTCTCAATTTGAAGTAATCCCATTTGTTAATTTTGGCTTTGACTGCCTGCACTTCTGGGGTCTTTTCCAAGAATTCTTTACCTGTGCCAATGTCTTGCAGGGTTTCTCCAATGTTCTCTAATAACTTGGGGGTGTCAAGTCATAGCTTTAGATCTTTAATCCATGTTGAGAGGATTTTTGTGTAAAGTGTAAGGTAGGGATCTCACTTCATATTTCTGCATGTGGAAAACCACTTTTCCTAGAACCATTTGTTGAAGAGACTGTCCTTGCTCCAGGGATTAGTTTACACTCCTTGGTCAAATATAAGTTGGTTGTAGATGTTTGGATTGTTTTCTGGTGTTTCTATTCTGTTCCATTGGTCTATCCCTCTGTTTTTGTACCAGTACCAGGCTGTTTTGATTATAACTGCCTTATAGTATGTCTTGAAATCTGGTATTGTGATGCTTGCAGCTTTGTTTTTGTTGTATAATATTGTTTTAGCTATTTAAGGTCTCCTGTGCCTCCATATGAATTTTAGCATTATTAATTCTAGATCTGAGAAGAATGTCTTTGGTATTTTGATTGGTATTACATTGAATCTGTAAACTGCTTTCAGAAGAATGGACATTTTGATATTGATTCTTCCAATCCATGAACATGAAAGAGTTTTCAATTTTTTTTGTATCTTTTTTATTTCTTTATTAATGTTTTATAATTCTCATTGTAGAAATATTTGACATCCTTGGTTAAATTTATTCCCAGTTATCTGATTGTTTTTGTAGCTATTGTGAATGGGATTGATCTTAGAAGTTCTTTCGCTAAGTGGTATTGTCTTTCTCAGCAGTGGCATTGTCTGTGTATACAAAGGCTGTTGATTTTTGTGCATTGACTTTATATCATACTACTTTTCCAAACTGTTCTATGAGTTCCAAGTCTTTTAGTGGGATATTTTGGTTCCCCTATATAAAGAATCATGTCATCTGCAAATAGAGATAGTTTGACTTCTTCCTTCCCAATTTGTATCCCTTTGATTTCTTCTTCTTGCCTAATGGCTCCAACTATACCATCCAGTCCTATATTGAATAGCAATGGTGAGAGTGGGCATCCCTGTCTGGGAATGCTTCCTATGTTTCCCTTTTCAATGAGATGCTGACCATGATTTTGTCATAAATTGCCTTGATTGTGATGAGGAATTTTCCTTCTATATACAATTTGCTTAGAGTTTTCATCATGAAATGGTGTTGTATGTTATCAACTGCTGTCTCAGAATCTATTGAGAAAATCATTTGGATTTTGTTCAGTAGTTTGTTAGTGTGGTATATTGCGTTGATTGATTTGTGAATGTTGAACCATCCCTGCATTGCAGGGATAAATCCCACTTGGTCTGGGTGGATGATCTTTCTGATGTATTGTTGGATTTGATCGGCTAGAATCTTGTTGAGGATTTTTGCATGTATGTTCATCAGGGAAATTGGTCTGCAATTCTTTTTCTCTATTGCATCTTTTTCATGTTTAGGAACTAAGGTGATGCTGGCTTCACAGAAAAAAGTTGGGGGGATTACCTCCCTTTAATTGTTTTGGATAACTTGAGAAGAATCAGAGTTATTCCTGCTTTAAATGTCTGGTATTATTCAGCAATGAAGCTATCTGGTCCTGGGTTTTTCATTGTTATGAGAGCCTTTATTATTTATTCAATTTCTGAATTGTTTATGGTCTGTTTAGATTTTCTATGTCTTCATGGCTCAATTTAGGTAGGATTTTTGTGTCCAAGAATCTATCCATTTCTTCTAGGTTTCCCAGTTTGTTGGCATACATCTCTTTGTAGTAATTTCTGGTGATTCTTTTTATCTCTGTGGTGTCTGTTGTTACATTTCCTTTTGCATCTTTAATTTTATTGATTTAGGTCTTATTTCTCATTTTTTTGGTTACTTGGGACAATGCTGTGAAATTTTGTTTATTTTTTCAAAAAACCACTCTTTGTTTTTCTGATCCTTTGTATTTTTTTGGATTCAATTTTTTTATTTCTTCTCTAATTTTAATTATTTATTTTCTTCTACTAGAGTTGGGTTTGGTTTGCTGTTGTTTTTCTAGATCCTTGAGATGCATTGATAACTCATTTATTTGGTGCCTTTTCAATTTCTTGTTATAGGCACCTGTTGCTATAAACCTTCCTCTTAACACTGCTTTTGCTATATCCCATACATTTTGATATGTTGTGTTGTCATCTTCTTCTGTTTCCAGAAATTTTTTTTATTTCTGTTGTGATTTCTTTTATGAGCCACTCTTCATTCAGGAGGATGTTGTTCAGTATCCATGTGTTTGCATGTGTTCTAGTGATTCCTGAGTTGCTGAATTCCAACTTCATTCCCTTGTGGTCTGAGAAGATGTATAATGTGATTTCCATTTTTTTGAATTTGCTGAGACTTGTTTCATGGCCTAGGATGTGGTCAATCCTAGAGAAAGTTCCACGGACTGCTGAAAAAATGTGTATTCTCCAGCTGTAGAATGAAAAGTTCTGTAGATATCTGTTAGGTCCATTTGATTTATAGTTTTGATTAAATCTGTTGTTTCCTCACTGAATTTCTGACTGGTTGATATGTCCATTGCTGAAAGTGGAGTATTGAAGTCCCACATTATTATTGGATTTCAGTCTAAGTCTCCCCCCAAGTCCCTTAGTATTTATTTTAAATAGCCAGGTGCCCTGTAATTAGGAGCATATATATTTATAATAGATACATCTTCCTGTTGAATTGACCTCTTAGTGATTACATAGTGTCCTTCTTTATTTCCTTAAACAGTTTTTGTGTTAAAGTCTATTTTGTTTAGTATTAGGATGGTTACACCAGATCTTTTATGGTTTTTGATAGCATGGAATATCTTTTCCTCCTTTCACTTTCAGTCTTCATGTATCTTCGTTAGTGAGATGTGTTTCTTGTAGCCAGCAAATAGATATGTTTTGTTTTTCAATCCATTCAGTCAGTCTGTGTCTTTTAGCTGGAGAGTTGGGGCCATTTACCTTCAAGGTGGCTATTGATAAGTAATGACTTTGCACTGCCATTTTTCCAAATACATTCCTATTTTGTGTGTGTGTGTGTGATGGCTGGGACTGCTCCTTCTCCATAGACCTTCTGGAAATCTATGCATAGTTTTTTTTATTAAACTTTTATTTAATGAATATAAATTTCCAAAGTACAGCTTATGGGTTACAATGGCTTCCCCCTCTCAAAACTTCCCTCCCACCCACAACCCTCCCCTTGCCCGCTCCCTCTTCCCTTCCATTCACATCAAGATTCATTTTCAATTCTCTTTGTATATAGAAGATCAGTTTAGTATATATTAGGTAACGATTTCAACAGTTTGCCCCCATATAGCAACACAAAGTGAAAAAAATACTGTTGGAATACTAGTTATAGCATTAAATAAGAGTGTACAGCACATTAAAGACAGAGATACTACATAATATTTTTTAAAAAATTAATTAATTTTCTATGCCATTTCCAATTTAACACCAGGTTTTTTTTTTCATTTCCAATTATCTTTATATACAGAAGATCGATTCAGTATATAATTAGTAAAGATCTCATCAGTTTGTACCCATGCAGAAACACAATGTGTAAAAATACTGTTTCAGTACTAGTTATAGCATCACTGCACATTAGACAACACATTAAGGACAGATCCCACATGGGATGTAAGTACACAGTGACTCCTGTTGCTGACTTAACAATTTGACACTCCTGTTCATGGCGTCAGTGGAAAGCCAAGATACCATGGAAAAGAAAAAAAAAAAGAAGAAGACCTAAATGAAAGATCTGTGAGTGAGATCCCAGTGGAAAGAACGGGGCCATCAAAGAAGGAGGTACCTTTCTCTGAAGGGAGGAGAGAACTTCCACTTTGACTATGACCCTATCGGAATAAGATCAAAGTCAGCGAACTCTAAAGGCTTCCATAGCCCTGGCAACTCATGACTAGAGCCTAGGGAGATTATTGATATTCCTATTTTTTACTTTGAATTTCCTTTGAACTTTTACTGAGAGATTTTCTTCCTTTACCTTCTTTTTTAGTGATGACTACGTTCCTGTGTTTCTGTGTGCAACACATCCTCAGCATCTTTTGTAGGGCTGGATAGCTAATGGCAAATTCTTTCAATTTCTGTTTGTTGTGGAAGGTCTTTATTTTACCTTCATACATAAATGAGAGCTTGGCAGGGTATTATATTCTGGGTTGACAGTTTTCTTTTGTCTTGAGAGTTGGACTATATCTTGCCATTCTCTCCTAGTCTGTATGGTTTTTGATGAGAAGACTGGAAGACTGCTGTGAGTGTAATTGGAGATCCTCTGAAAGTAATCTGGCATTTCTCTCATGCACATTTCAGAATCTTCTTTTTATGTTTTACTGTGGTGAGTTTGATTACAATGTGTTGTGGCAAATATTTTTTATAGTCTATCACGAGTTCTTTGTGCTTCCTGTACTTGGAAGTCCCTTTCTTTCTCCAAATTAGGGAAGTTTTCTGTTATTATTTCACTAAAAAGGCCTACTAATTCTTATTTCCATGCCATTAGGAACTCTAGAACCCATATGCTGGGTCATTTTAAAGTATCTTTTAGATTTCCAACAGTGTTTTTTGTTTTCTAATTTCCTCTTTTTGTCTTTGGTTTGACTGTATAAGTCTGATATTCTTTCTTCTGCTTTATCAATTCTGTTGTTATGGCTCTCCCCTGCATTTTTTATTTGTTCTATTGAATTCTTCATTTCATTTTGATTTCTGTTTAAGATCTCAATTTCATGGGAGAAAGTATCTTTCATATCCTGTATAGATTTCATTTGTTTCTGATTACCTTTATATAATTTTATGATCAATTTTTTGAATTCCATTTCTTCCATCTCATCATATTCACAATCTAGTATTGAAGTGTTGTGTTCTTTTGGGGGTGTCATTTTGTCTTCCTTATTACTTTTTATTGAACTAGTGTGTTTGTTCAGCATTTGTGGAGATACTCATTGGTTTCTTTTCTTTCTTTTCTTTTTTTTCTTTCTTCCTTCCTTCTTTCCTCCCTACCTCCCTTCCTTCCTTCCTTCCTTTCTTCCTTCCTTCCTTCCTTCCTTTCTTTTTTGCTGTGGCAGCTTTTATCTTTGTACTATGGCTCCATAGTTAAGTGGAATGTCTGCTTTCAGTGAATATCCAGAGACTTGTAGTGGGTGTGGCCAGGGAGATCTGTTCAGTTCTCCAGGGTTAAGGGTGTGCCTAAGGTGACACACCCAGGTTTGTTTTGGTAAATCTCTCTCTCTCTCCCTCTCTGTCTCTCTTTTTAATCAGAAGGGAAATTTATTCTGCTCAGATGAACTCCTCTCCTCAAATGAGTTCAGTGCCTGGGTGCTAGCCCTAGTGGGTATAATATTCATCCACTCTGTCCCAAGGACCACACAAAAGATGTGTGCAGTCCTCAGTGTAAGTTCAGATTACCCAGCAATGTCTCTCATCAGGTAACCTGGAAGCTCTGAGCATGTGGAGTCTCCCACTGTGACTACCTAATGTCCCAGCCACATTGTGAGTCTTCCCACATACCCTCAGTTGTTTTCACAGTCCTGGCACAGAAGCCTCACACAGTTACAAGTTCATAGCTCTTTGTTAGTTCTCCTCACCAGATTCAGTTTACACTCAGCTGGTTTCTGGGCATGGCCACAAGCTGGTGCAACTGTAATATATATCCAAAATGGCACCTGCTGCTTCAGTTTGTTACAGGATGCCATTGTAAAGTGATAGGGGAGAGAGAAATGCATCCACCCCATCTTTTTTTTTTTTCTCCTCTATTTTGGCAGGTATACTATCCCCCATAGGGCTGCAAGCTGGGATCCCTCTAGGCTCTTCCTGCAGCTTTTTCACCTGTGGTTGGGCTGCTGTGGTATAGTCTCACCACACTTTCTAATGCTAGTGCGTAGTCTCTTGGCTACTAGGGTCCTGAGTTGTGGGCGTCCACACCCTCCACGTAGATTCACCATGTCCCTCTAATTTTGGTAGAGTTTCCTCTGCTGTTTTCTCCCTAACTCTTCCCTGAGACTACACTCTCTCCATTTTTTTAAACTATCGTCTCCTGGACTAGAGCAGTAAGATCCCTCTGTATTCTGCCATCTGCGAACCTCTCTGATTTTGATTTCAAAGTAATGCCAACCTCATAAAAATGCTTGGCAGAGGTCCAACTTTTTCATATTTTGTATAATACTTTGAAATGTATTGAAATTAGTTATTTAAACATTTTAATTTATGTAAAGAGAACAAATTTCATATATACAGGTTTATGAGCGTAGTGATACTACCCTCCTGCCCATCCTCCCACTCTCCTTCCTCCTTCCTTTCTTGTTCTTTCTTTTAATTTTTATAATAACATATATTCAGTTTGTTTTATAATCATAAGCTTAACCCTTCACTAAGTAAAAAATATAACAAATAGTAAGAACAAAACAAAAAACACTGTTCCTAAACAGTAGATACAAGAGCTATAAACAATAATCAAATCTCAAAATATCAATTTTGCTTACACACATTATAGTTTTTTGTGCTCTATTAGTTACCACAGATCAGGGAAAACATATATTTGTCATTTTGGGACTGGCTTATTTCCCTAAGTGTAATGGTTTCCAGTTGCATGCATTTTCTTACAAAGACAGGATTTCAGTCTTTTTTACAGTTGAGTAGTATTCTATAATATATGTGTATATGTGTATATAATATATATATATATATATATATATATATACACATCTATCACAGTTTCTTGATTCACATCAGCTGATGGATAGCAGGGTTGATTCCATACCTTAGTGATTGTGAATTGAGTTACAATAAATAGGTGGTACAAGTAACTCTTTCATATACTAATTTCAATTTATTTGGATAAATTCCCAGGAGTAAGTCATATGGTAAACATATTTTCAGCTTTCTGAGGTATCTCCATACTCTCTTCTACAAAGGCTATATTACTTTATTCTCCCACCAACAGGGGTTTAGGTACCTTGTCCCCGCATTCTCACCAGCATTTATTATTTCTTGATTTTTGTATTAGAGTCATTCTAACTGGAGTGAGGTGAAACCTCATTGTGGTTTTGATTTGCGTTTCCTCAATGGCTAGTGATACTCAGCATTTTTTCATGTGTCTTTGACAATTTGAATTTCCTCCTTTGAAAATGGACTATTCAAGTCCTTTGCTTATTTTTTAATTGGATTGTTTGTTTTTCTGTTGTTGAGTTTCTTGAGCTTTTCATAGATTTTGGATATTAATCTTTTAACAGTTTCATAATTTGCAAATATTTTCCCCCATTCTGCCAGTTGCCACTTCACTATCCTAAGTGTTTCCTTTGCAGGGATGAAGTTTCTCAGCTCAATGTAATCCTGTTTGTCTATGTTGATTTTCATTGCCTGTGCTTCTGGGGTCTTTTCCAAAAAGTCTTTCCCTTGTCAATGCCATACAGTGTTTCAAAAATATCCCCTGGTAATTTGAGGTTAAAGATTTAGATCCTTGATCCATTTTTAATTGTTTTTTGTAAGGTATAAGTTGTTTCATAATTCTGTATGTGGAGATCCAATTATTCCAGCACCATTTGTTGAGGAAACTGTACTTTCTCCAGAGATTGATTTTAGCTCCTTTGCCAAGGATTGGTTGGTTATAGATGCATGAATTTATTTCTGGAATTTCTATTCTGTTCCATTGGTCTACATATCTATTTTTATGCCAGTACCATGGCATACTATAACTGCCCTGTAGTATGTCTTGAAATCTGGTATTAAGTTGCCTCTGGCTTTGTTTTTGTTAAGATAATTTTAGCTATGCAGGGTCTTTTATGCTTCCATATGAATTTTAGAATTTATGTTTTCTATATCTGAGAAAAATGTAATTGGTATTTTGATTGGGATGGCACTGAGTCTGTAAATTACTTTCAGTAGTATGACATTTTGATGATATTAATATTTCCAATGCATGAACATTGAAGACTTTTCCATTTTTTGTGTGTCTTCTTCTATTTCTTCCTTTAACATTTTGTAATAACCATCATACAGATCTTTCACCTCTTTGGTTAAGTTTATCCCAAGGTATTTAAATTTTTATAGCTATGGTGAATGGGATTGATCTTAGGAGTTGTTTCTCAGCCATGTCATTCTCTGTTTATACCATTGCTATTGATTTTGTATGTTAATTTTATATCCTGCCGCTTTACCAAACTCTGCTATGAGTCCCAGTTGTCTCTCAGTGGGAGTCTTTTTGTTACCCTGTATATAGAATCGTGTCATTTGCAAACAGCAATAATTTGACTTCCTCCTTTCCAACTTGTATCCCTTTGATTTCTTTTTTTTTTAATTTTTAAAGATTTTGTTTATTTATTTGAAAGGTAGAGTTACAGACAATGAGATGAAGAGACAGAGAGAAAGGTCCTCCCTCTGCTGGCTCACTCCCCAAATGGCCGCAATGGCCAGAGCTGCTACGACCCAAAGACAGGAGCCAGGAACTTCTTCCCGGTCTCCCACACAGATGCAGGGGCCCAAGCACTTGGGCCATCTTCCATTGCTTTCCCAGGCCATAGCAGAGAGCTGGATTGGAAGAGGAGCAGCAGGGACTAGAACCGGTGCCCATATGGGATGCCAGTGCTGCAGGCGGAGGATTACCCTACTGCACACCGCCCCCCCCCCCTTTGATTTCCTTTTCTTGCCTAATGGCACTGGCTAAAAATTCCAGGAGTGTATTATATAGCAATGGTGAAAGTGAGCATCTCTCTCTGTTTCTATATCTTAGTGGGAATCCTTCCAAATTTTCCACAATCAATAAGATGCTGGCTGTGAGTCTGTCATACATTGTCTTGATTGTATTGAGAAATCTTCCTTCTATATCTACTTTGCTTAAGGTTTTTTGTCATGAAAGGATGTTGCATTTTATCAAACACTTTCTCTGCATTTATTGAAGTAATCATAAGGTTTTTATTCTTCAGTTCTTCATTTTGCCAATGTAATGTGTCACATTTATTGATTTGCATATGTTGAACCATCCCTGCATACCAGGGATAAATCCCACTTGTCCAGTTGACTAATCTCTCTGATGTGTCTGTCTTGGATTTTCTTAGCTAGTATTTTTGAGAATTTTTGCATTTATGTTCATCAGTGATATTGGTCTATAGTTCTCTTTCTTTATTGCATCTTTATCTGGATTTGGATCTAAGGTGATGCTGGCCTCTTAGAAGGAGTTTGGGAGGATTCCCTCCCTTTCAATTGTTTTGAATAGCTTGAGAAGAATTGGGATTAGTTCTTCTTTAAAAGTCTGATAGAATTCAGTGGTGAAGTTCTGGGCTTTTCTATGTTGGGAGGGTCTTTTTAGTGATTCAGTCTCCTTCTTAGTTATCTGTTTAGGTTTTCTATGTCTTCAGGTCTTTTCTGGTCATGTCTATAGGAGTACTATGTGCTTCTGTATTTGGATATTCCTTTCTTTCTCCAAATTAGGGAAGTTTTCTGTTATTACTTCACTGAATATGCCTTGTAATCCATTCTCTCTTTCTATGCATTCAGAGACTCCTAAGATACATAATTTGGGTCATTTGATAATATCTAGAACTTTTTAATTTTTTTATTTTTTCATATTTTCTCTTTTGTTCTGAGATATTTCCAAATATTTGTCTTCTAGCTCAGATACTCTTTTTTCTCCCTCACCTATTGTTGTTAAAGCTTTCCACTATATTTTTATTTGACATTCTGAGTTCTTCATTTCTACTGTTCTCATGGGAAAACTTTTCCTCTATGTCATGTATGTATTTCTTTAACTTATGGATTTGCTTCTTATTGCTTCTGAATAACTCTATGATCATTATTTTGAATTACATTTTTAGGCATTTCACCAATTTCTATACATTTTGAAAATGTACATTGTTCTTTTTGTTGTTGATTTATAGTTTCATTTCATTGTGATCTGATTTTGGCTTTTAATTATTTTTAACTTATCAAAACTGATTTGTGTTTATTCTAACATGTTTATTCTGGAAACTGTTCCATGTGTTGGTAAGAAAAAAATGTCTATTCTGTAGTGGCCGGATGAAATGTTCAGTAAAAGTATGTTAGGTCCATTTGTTCTATAGTATGGCTCTCTGGTGTGTCTTCGTTGATTTTCTGCCTGGATTATCTGTCCATTAATGTACTAGGACATTGAAGTCTTTAACTATTACTGTATTGGGGTCTGTTTCTCCCTTCAGATACATTACTTTATTATGTTTGAGGGACCTGGTGTTGGGTTCATATATATTTATAAATATTTTTTCTTCTTACTGAATCAAATTTTTATCAATATGTAAGGAAATTCTTTTTACTGGTTTTAATTTATAGTCCATTTTACCTGAAAAGTGTGCATCTACCCTTATTTGCTTTCAGTTTCCATTAGTATAAATTATCTTCTTGCAGTCCTTTGCATTCAGCCATTGTATGTCTTCAGCTTTGGTGTTTTTTTAAATTGCTTTAGCTAGCCTATTTCTATCTATTGAGTAATTTATTCTGTTTTTATTCAAGGATAATACTGATAGGCCAAAACTAATTCCTATCATTTTGCTCATTACTAACTGTTTTATATATTCTTTGCTTTTCTCTGCCTCTCCTATTACTGATCTTTGTATTTTGATAATTATCTGTTATAACAATATTTGATCTCTTCTCTTTCTCTTTTGTGTATCTGGTTGTTAGTGAGAATTGTACTTTTGTGTGTTTCCTTGATTGTTACTATGATAATTTTACTTGTAAGCATTTCTTGTAGGGCTAATCTGCTGCTGTTTAATTTCCTCCACTTTTTTTTTTTTTTTTGTCTAGGAAAAGCCTTATTTCTCTTACTTCTAAAGGGTAGCTTTGCTGGATATTATACTATCTGTTGGCAGCTTTTTTCTTTAAATTCCTTAAATATGTCATCTCATTTTTTTCTTTCATGTAAGGTTTCTACTGAAAAGTCTCATCTTATCTAGTAGTTTATCTTTATATTTAACCTGGTACTTTTCTGTTACTGCTTTTAGAATTTTTTCATTGTGCTTTATTTTTGAAAATTTGACTATAATGTGCCTTGGAAAAGTTATTTTGGGTTGTGTCTTGGAGTCTTTAGAGCTTCATGGGTCTTGAAGTCCATATCTCTTTCAAGACTTGGCATGTTTTCAACTAAAATTTCAGGGAAAAGATTTTCTATGCTTTTTTCCTACTATTCTGCTTCAGATATGCACATTATGCCAACATTTATTTGCTTAAAATGAGATATAGCATTTTTATTCTTCCAAATTTTTTTGCTTGACCACATTATTTTTAAGAACTTATGATCAATATCAGAAATTTTTTCTTCTATTTGTCCTATTTTATTATTGAAACTCTAAACTGCATTTTTATTTCATCATTTGAAGTTTCCATTTCAAAATTTCTGGTTGATTATTTTAATAATTTCTTTTTTTATTAAACTTTTATTTAATGAATATAAATTTCCAAAGTACAGCTTATGGGTTACAATGGCTTCCCCCTCCCAAAACTTCCCTCCCACTTACAACCCTCCCCTTGCCCGCTCCCTCTCCCCTTCCAATCCCATCATGATTCATTTTCAATTCTCTTTATATACAGAAGATCAGTTTAGTATATATTAGGTAACGATTTCAACAGTTTGCCCCCATATAGCAACACAAAGTGAAAAAAAAATACTGTTGGAATACTAGTTATAGCATTAAATAAGAGTGTACAGCATATTAAAGACAGAGATACTACATAATATTTTTTTTAAAAATTAATTAATTTTCTATGCCATTTCCAATTTAACACCAGGTTGTTTTTTTTTCATTTCCAATTATCTTTATATACAGAAGATCGATTCAGTATATAATTAGTAAAGATCTCATCAGTTTGTACCCACGCAGAAACACAAAGTGTAAAAATACTGTTTCAGTACTAGTTATAGCATCACTACACATTAGACAACACATTAAGGACAGATCCCACATGGGATGTAAGTACACAGTGACTCCTGTTGCTGACTTAACAATTTGACACTCCTGTTCATGGCGTCAGTAATCTCCCTAGGCTCTAGTCATGAGTTGCCAGGGCTATGGAAGCCTTTAGAGTTCGCAGACTTTGATTTTATTCCGATAGGGTCATAGTCAAAGTGGAAGTTCTCTCCTCCCTTCAGAGAAAGGTACCTCCTTCTTTGATGGCCCCATTCTTTCCACTGGGATCTCACTCACAGAGATCTTTCATTTAGGTCTTCTTCTTTTTTTTTTTTTTCCAAAGTGTCTTGGCTTTCCATGCCTACAATACTCTCATGGGCTCTTCAGCCAGATCCGAATGCCTTAAGGGCTGATTCTGAGGCCAGAGTGTTGTTTAGGACATCTGCCATTCTATGAGTCTGCTGTGTATCCCACTTCCCATGTTGGATCTTTCTCTCCCTTTTTGATTCTATCAGTTAGTATTAGCAGACACTTGTCTTGTTTGTGTTATCCCTTTGGTTCTTATATTTCTCATTTTTATCATGTATGGTTTTCTAATTTCTTTGAATTGGTTATATGTATTCTCATATATCTCACTGAATTTCTTTAGGAATTGTTTTCCAGGCATTTCATGGATTTCCTTCAAATCAGGATCTACTTTTGGAAAACTATTGTGCTCTCCACTGCAGCATGGAGTTTTCGTGTTTCCTTGTTTCTTCATATTTCCTGGGTCCCTACATCAATGCATATGCAATTAGTATAAAGGTTGCTTCTTGATGGAAAAGCTCTTGCCAGAAAATCATGTTTTGGGGCTGGTGCTGTGGCATAGTGGGTGAAGCTACCACCTGTAGTGCTGGCATCCCATATGGGCACCAGTTTGAGACCTGGCTGCTCCACTTTCAATCTGGCTCTCTGATGTGGCCTGAGAAAGTAGTGGAAGATGGCTCAAGTCAATGGGCCCCTGCACCCACATGGGTAGACCCAGAGGAAGATCCTGGCTCCTGGCTTCAAATCAGTGCATCTCCAGCCATTATGGCCAAATAGGGTGTGAACAGGCGGATGGAAGACCTCTCTGTTTCTGCCTCTCTTCTTTCTATGTAACTCTTTCGAATAAATAAATAAATCTTTAAAAACAAGGAAAATACTTTTTTCTCTTGGATGGGATGTGAACTCTTAGTTGGCTGGTTGGCTAGTTTCTTTACCTTTGGATCTAGGTGAACCCAGAATGTAGCCTCCATATATTTCCTCAGCTGTGATTATTGTCAGCTGTGTTTATAATTATTGTAATTGTATAACCTGCAGCAAACAGATGTAGTGGTGTGACATTTTAGTGGATATGGGCTTCCCATATTGTGTGTCCTTGGATCTCAGAACATTGAGCCACACAAAGACTAGTGATGTTCCTTGTGTTGTGGGACATAAGAGGGACCATTCCCAGGTCTCATAAGTGATTAAGATTGATATTGTGGCTTATGACACTGATAGCTGCAACTCTGGAATTGTTGGATGTGTATATGACCTTCTCCAGGTCCTACTGTGTAGACGTAAGTGACAATTGGACTTATGGCACTAATAGTCACACTCTCAGAACTATGAAAATTAGAGGGGACCATTCTGAGATTCCATGGGACAACTTTAGGTTATGCTAGGAATTGTGCACTGAAAAGTATGGATATGGAGTCATATATTTCAGATAGGTCTTCCTCTGTTCCCATGGGGTAGTAGGGAGAATTCAAATATTTCTTGTGAATATAACACCAGTAATCACAGTCCCAGAGCTGCAGGACAGGGAGGGTAACATCCTGGTCACACTGGGCAAGTACAGGTTATTCTGTGGAATGTGCACAGGAAAACCTGGAACTGGAGTAATGGAGTGCAGATAGGGCTTTCTCCACATCCCATGGAGTGAGCTAAGATGACTTTGGGGAATATATCAAGAATAGTCACACTTCCACAGCTATAGGATGCAGTGGGGATCTTCCTTAGGTCCCAGGGTGTGAACTCAGCTTATGCTGTTGTCTGTGCAGAAAAAACTCCCCAAGTCCCATTGGGGTGAATGCAGGTGTTCTTAGGACCATAGAACCAACATTATTGGTCATAGAACAGAAGTTCCAGAGATGAAAGATTTGGAAAGTACTTTGCCCAGATCCTATGGTGAGAGAGACCATAGGTTATAGTGGGGATCATGAACAAGCAATGCAGGAATGGAGTTGTGAGACACAGATAGAATATCCCTAGGTCACATCGGGTGATCATGAGTTACTCCATGAGGTACAACAAGAACAGACATAGCCCCAGAGCTGCAGTATGTCAAAGGGATCATATTCAGGTGGTACAGAGGGCATGCAAGGATGATGTGGAAGCTTACCTGTACATCAAAAGCTATGATTCCTGAGACACTGAAGAAAGCTTTCTCATATCCCTTAGAGCAGGAAAGTTGACTCTGAGATTGGTGCATAGAAATCTGAAAGCTGTAGAATTCAAAGGGAACTGCTCTTCCCTGTGAAATGCCCTGGTTCTGGGGTCTTCTAGCATCAGCAGAGCTGCCTATTAGCCTCTAAACAAGAATGGAGTCTAGCAGTGGCTGTGCTGTAGAAGCCCAGTTTTGGGATTTGTGGGTGAGGATGACAATGTGGGTTCCAATTTTGGAGTAAAGCAATCTCTTGGACTCTAATCAGCTTTCAAGACCAGGTTTAAAGTCTGTGAGGACTGGAGATCTCTCCTATATTTAGAACTGCCAGTCACCAGGGATGACTTCTTGCCCTTTCCTTGCAGGGTGGTCTCCCCCTCCTGGAAGCCCATGTAAAAAATACAGTGTTGGGACCGGTGTTACGGTAAAAGTTTAAGCCACTAACTGCAATGCCAGCATCCTATATGGGTGCTGGTTTGAGTCCCAGCTGCTCCACTTCTGATCCAACTCCCTGCTAATACACCTGGGAAAGCAGTGGAGCATGGCCCAAGTCCTTGGGCCCCTGCACACACATGGAAGACCCTGCTGAAGTTCCTGATTTCTGGCTTCTACCTGGCCCAGCTCTGGCCATTATGGCCATTTGGAGAGTGAACCACCAGATGAAAGACCTCTCTCTCTCTAACTGCCCCCACCCCTCTCTGTAACTCTGCCTTTCAAATAAATAAAATAAATCATTTTTTTTAAAAAATGTCTCTATACTGGCTTTCATAGCCTTTACACTGTTTAGGTTCTGAATTTCACCTTAAACTCAAACTGGAAAATAGTTCTAAAGCATAGCCTTTGCCAGTGAGTGATGTTTACTAAACACTAAGCCTCCACGTTTCCCAAGGCAAAGCTGGCCAATCAAAAATATTTTCAAAATTAAACATGATATGAACTGATTAATTCTTCTGGCTCAGACTCAGACTCTAAAATAGAGTTGTTTTGAATTTCAGCCTCATCTTGAGATATTTGGAGATGAAAACAGCTAATGTAACTTGTCTATTAATCCTGACCTCCTGTCTCCTTCATGTTGTGGGCATCTGAAGGCCTGTTGTGTTTATGCCGTGACTTTCATCTCAGCCCCCCGGGGAGCTGCTAGAGAGAAAGGGCATTTAGGGGGTGAGTGAGGAAGCTGCACTTCCTCTGCCTGGGAGGCTGGGTCCCCATGTGCTGCCAATGCCAGGACTCCAGTGTAGCTTAAGAGCGGCTCTGATTATCACTTGACCTTCAGTTGACCTGGAAACATCAAATATGTTCTATTTTCTCCATTTTGCTTTCTTCTTTTAGAAAGTTATTTAAGTGAATTAAAAGATAGTTGTGTTTGTATTTAAATTGATATCCTAAAAGTTTACATTAAAGCTTCAAGAATCTCCTTGAAAAAAGAAAGTAGTTATTAGCAGGTAGTATATACATTTTTGAAGAGAGCAGAAAGATTAATCCCCAAAACATCCTCATTTGATATTTTAAAACGTCAAAAATATTTTATTACTGTTACACACTGCCATGCAATATAATTGTCTGTAATAAATCCTTAGGGAATCCTGAGAAATTTACAGTAGAATAGATTCTTACAATGTGGAACCACTGAGATCTAAATACAGAAATAGTGCTGCTATATAATCTTGCAAAACCCACTAATCCTGTAGTGCTTTGATTGATGAGTCTAGTACCACTTTGATTCAAGCTTCACAGGTTCATTAACTACTAATCAGGTTTAATAAATATAATTCCATTTGACAATATTAAGTACCATAAAATTGTTACCCTGATGATTTTTAACTAAATGCATAGATAAAAGTTTCTGACAGTTTTCATGAGCAGCCATCATTAAATTTAAGTGTCTTTTGGATGTAATATACCATAGCCAACATCTTTAGAATTATATATTGAGAGTATTTTTCCCATTTTATGTGAAATGCAAGATTAAAAGTTAGCTGTGCAATGAGGAAAGTCTCTTAGTATGACTTATAACATAAAAGCTTATGAAGAGAAATCAAAAAAGGCTAGTTATTCTCTAAAAATACAATTAATTTAAAATGATAAGGAAAGATACATTTTTGATATAAACATATATTTGATAATTGGACAGAATGTTAGTAAAAATAAATGAAAATTCTAAGAAAATGATTAGCTTCCTTAGTACTTTATGCCACCCAGAGGAATTTTGAGAAAGATTCTTAAAGCTTCCACAATCAGGTTAATCACTGCACAGCGAATACTATATGTTAAATTCAACATAGACCTGTTATCCTACAAAAGGGTAGTTCCTGAAAGGTACACAGATAATACATTTTGGAGAGGATAAGAATGACAGTTATTATATATTTCTATAATCTAATGTTTACAAAGTCACCATCTAAAAAATCTAACAATTTCCAGAACATTTTGTGGGGTTTCTGCATGTCAACTTTAAGTGTCAACTTGACTGGCCCACAAAATTCCCATATAATTGGTGGAACATTATCCTATGTTTTCTTTGTGTATGGATTTTTTGAATAAGTTCAACATTTAAGTTGATAGAGTAAGAGACTTCTAAATTGAAAATTACAAAGCATAAAAAAAAGAAGACACATACACAAAATATGGAAAAATCTTCCATGTCTATGGCTTGAAAGAATTAATATTATAAAATTGTTCATACTACTCAAAGCAATTTGCAGATTCAATAGATCAATTTATGGATTCAATGGATCAATTTACAGATCTCAAACAAAATATCAAAGACATTCTTCTCAGATCTGGAAACAATGACCCTAAAAATCATATGGAATCACAAGAGACCCTGAATAGCTAAAGTCCTTATTACTGAAAGAAGTTTACAGATTAAATGTGATACCAGTTAAAATACCAACGAAAGGGGCTGGCACCATGGCGCAATAGGCTAATCCTCCACCAGCGGTGCTGGCATCCCATATGGGCACCGGTTCTAGTCCTGGCTGCTCCTCTTGTAATCCAGCTCTCTGCTGTGGCCTGGGAAAGCAGTGGAAGATGGCCCAAGTCCTTGCGCCCCTGCACCTGCATGGGAGACCGGGAGGAAACACTTGGCTCCTGGCTTCGGATCAGCACAGCTCCTACCATAGCGGCCATTTGGAGAGTTAACCAACGGAAAGAAGACCTTTCTCTCTGTCTCTCCCTCTCACTGTCTGTAATTCTACCTCTCAAAAAAAAAATAAATAAATCTTTAAAAAAAAAATACCAATGGCATTCTTCCTGGATCTAGAAAAAACAATGCTAAAATTGATATAGAAACATAAGATCCCCAAAATAGCTAAAACAATACAGAACAATAAAAATAAAGCCAGAGGCATCACAATACTAGACTTCAAGACATATTACAGGACAGTTATAATCAAAACAGCCTGGAACAAAAATTGATACGGAGACCAATGGAACAGAATAGAAACCCTAGGATTTTCTTTGAAAATTTATTTTATTTATTTGAAAGGCTGAGTTACAGAGACAAAGAAAGGGAGAGACATAGAGATAGATCTTTCATCCACTGGTTCACTTCTGAAGTGCAAAGATACTAAGAGATACAGAGAGATACAGACAGAGAGAACTCTCATCTGCTGACTCACTTCCCAAATGCCCACAATGCAAGGTATCCCATATGGGTGGCAGGGACCCATCTATTTGAGCCATCACTTCCTGTCTCCCAGGGTGCATATTACCAGGAAACTGGATTTGAAATGGAGTTGCAATTCTAAGCTAGCTGTTCTGATGGGAATACAGCCACCCCATGTGTCATATTAATAGCTACACTGAATGCCTAAGTTGCAAATATTTTCTCTTGAGTTATCTGTTACCTTTTCATTTTATTTGTGGTTATTTCATTGTACAGAATATTCATACTCATGTAAAATATACTACCTTTCTTGTTAGATATAACTTCCGGAATTCTGGAATTTCTTATATTCAAGAACTCTTCCCTACTCAGCACAAAATTGTAAAAATAAGCACATTTTGTTATAAATTCAATTATTAATGAACTATCATTATAATTCTTTTCATGTTTGTTCTTCAGTGCAATAAGAATCTTTTACAGTTAATGATGTACAATGGTGACCAAAGTGAACACTTTTCGTGACAACAGAATTGTGATACCCACATGACTTGTTGAATACTGTGATCTGCTTGTTTGACTTCTGACTTGACACACCACCTTTAATCTACATCTATTTCCTTTGCTCTCTCTTGTCCCTTTTCTTCCATAGTGGTCACTGCTAATGTATTCTTTCTTTCATAAAGCATATTTTAATTACCAAATTGTCATAATATAATTTTTAATCTGTCAGGGTACATTCTACCCTACTCATTTTTAGTATTGAATTGTCTCTCTTCACTTATTATTTTTAATCCAGATGAATGCTAGAGTCACCTTACCACGTTTGATACAGAATTTTGTCAAGTATTGAAATTTTCAACTAACCTGTGTGACAAGCCATGAGGTGCTACCCAGGCCCCTCCAGGAGGGACTTCAGTCCAGTCTCAGGGGAGTGTAGAAAGCAGGTGACTCCAGCTGTGTTGCTGTGGATTCACTCTGAGAGGAGGAGCGTGGTGGGGGCAAGAGGCGCGGAGTCACCACACAGACCCCGGGAGTCAGGTGAAAGCAGGCCAGAGGCGAGCAGCCTGCAGACTCGTTTATTTCAGTTGGTACAGCAGCTTAAATAGCCAAGGCAGCCAATCTGGTCAAGAGGTGGTCTATGCCCTTACCAATCACAGCCTGTTGCTGGGCAGTTTCCGAAGCCATCCAATCACAGCCTGTTGCCAGTCAGACTCCATTATTATGTGGTTTCCGAAGCCATCCAATCACGGCCTGTTGCCAGTCAGACTCCATTATTATGTGGTTTCCGAAGCCATCCAATCACGGCCTGTTGCCAGGCAGGCTCCATTGTCATGTGGTTTCCGAAGCCATCCAATCACGGCCTGTTGCCAGGCAGGCTCCATTGTCATGTGGTTTCCAAAGCCATCCAATCACAGGCAGTTTCTGTTGCCAGCGGCCATCATTCCACCAGACAGCTGTCCATCTTTTAAGGATCTGCTCCAGTTGCTACTGCTCAGCGGACTGGGCTTGGAAGGGACTGGTCATTCTGTCCCAGTAAGGGATCCTCCAGAGCTCTAGAAGCCCCATGCAGGTCTTCTTAGCCATTTGGTCAAGACCCTGTGGGCCCATGTCACTTCTGTGTTTTGTCTTGGACCCCAGTATGCTTCCTCCCCTTCCTATCAGAGTTGTTAATTAACAAACATCTTACATCTCAATTTTTGCCTCATTCTCTGCTTCTTTCAGGGCTGAACCTGTGAGAATTTGGAGAAAACTGATATATTTACCTTATTAGCACTCAACTGTTAATGACTAAATAATGTTTTTGAGAATAAGCTGCTCCTTAATCCTCAGAAATCAAGTCACATAAAAGGTGCCCATAATTTTATTTACTTCTTCAAAGAATGTATACGAGGGGAAAGTACTGAAGTTCTAGAAACAGAGTTCAGATAAGTACCGGACTGGTAACACCTCAGGATGAAATGGAGGTGGAGGAAGACAGCAGGGAGGGGAAGAATGGAACAAATTGGAGAGGATCTGCCTTGTGTGTCGTTGAGCTGTTCAACTCCAGTCCAATAACGGCATAAGGTCATGTGGGCCCTGTGGACTCCCTTTTCCAGTTTTATTTCTTCTAAGATTATGCTTACCTCCATGTATTAGGTAAAATGTCCTCCTATCTGATCTAGAATATGAACAAATCTGTTTCCAACAATTTTTTTTCCCCTGGGAAGAAGATTTCTAAAGCTAAGAAGGAAAGATTTACTGTATTAAACCTTAGCAGACCTGTAAACATTTGCCTGCTTTCATTGCCTTGAGTTATGAGATGACAATGTATTTGCAAGGTCAAATATCGCCTCCTTGGCTTTCCGGGTTTCAAAGAGTAGCAGATCAGAATGCATGCCCTCTGTAAGACATGCTAGGCATTTGAGCCAGGTTTTTGTTCAAACTAAAATGTTATATGTCATTCCTCCTTTCCCAGCAAAGCCAGTAGGGGTGGGGTTGCCTGAAGCCTTGCAAAGCCACCCTTGATTCAGTGGGCAGGCATGCAGCACATGGAGTCAAAGGAGATCATTCTCCAGCTCTAAGATTTAATGTTGTTTTTCTTTGTTGGTTTTGGACTTACTTGGGACCAATTACCCCTTTGCCTACCTATTTCTCCATTTGGAATAAGGATTTCTGTCCCATGCCTGTGTCACCATGGTTTTTGGAAGTAGATAATTTGTTCCAATTTCATAGGCTCACAGCTGAAGGAAATTTGCTGTAAGATGAATCATGTCTTGATTTAGATGAGACTTTGGAGTTGAGAGTTTGTTCTGGAATGAATTAAGACTTTGGGGCTATTGAGATGGAATTAATATATTTTACATATGAAAAGGAAAAGAGTTTTAGGAGGCCAGAGGCAGAATGCTGCAGTTTAAATGTCCCTTCCAAAATTCAAGTTGAAATATAGTTGTCATTTTGATAGTATAAGTACCAAGACCTTTAAGAGATGACTATAGGGGCTGGTGCTGTGGCTTAGTGAGTAAAGCTGCTGCCTGCTGTGCTGGCATCCCATACAGGCACTGGTCCAAGTTCAGCTGCTCCACTTTCAATCCAGCACCCTGCTAATGCATCTAGGAAAGCAGCAGAAAATGCATAAAGTCCTTAAACCCCAGCACCCACATGGGAGACCCAGAAGAAGCTCCTGGCTTCTGGTTTTAGATCTGCCCAGCTCTAGCCATTGTGGCCATTTAGGGAATGACCTGTGGGTGGAAGATTCTCTCTCTTTCTCCAATTCTTATTTTCAAATAAATAAATAAATGTTTTTAAAAAATAATAAATAAAATTCTAAAAAGAGGTGACTATGTCATGAGGTCTCTGCCTCCTGAGTGAATTAATGCCTTCATCACAGAGAGTTAGTTAGTTATCGCAAGACTGGAATCTTGATCCCTACCCTCTCTGTCTTCAGTGTTCATTTATCTTTCTGACTTCTGCCATAGAATGCCACAAAAAAAGCCCTGGACAAATGTTGGCACCCAGTATGAAACTCAAGATCCTCCAGAAATGTGAGAAATATGTTTTGTCTATAACTAGTAAAATATTTACATTCATTTACTTAGCAAGAATGAACAATAATTATATAATTCTTACAGAGCTTTTTTACTCTAGAGGAATACAATTTCTACAGAATTTATCATTTATTCAAATTTATAGTGTACAATGAAAGAAATTAATCTTGTTTTTAATAGAATAATGGAAAAAACAGCTAGCTCCTTTGTAATTTTTCATCCTGTGGAGGGATTAATTCCCAAGCCAGTTGTTGTTGTTAGACTATATTAGAACAGTTGTAAGGAATGAATATGTGTGCCCTGCACGCCCCTACCCTGCAACCAAATTCACATGTTGAAACTGTTCCCCAATGTGACAGTGTTTGGGCATACCCCTTTCAGGGATAATTAGGGCATGAGGGCAGGGCACTTATGATAGCATTGTTGTCCTTATAAGATACAGAAGACATAAAAGAGAACATCTTTCTCTCTCTCTCTCTCTCTCTCTCTCACTGGAAATAGAAAAAAGAGGATTGTTACCAGCAACTGAATCACCTGTCACTTTGATCTTGCACTTTTCAAGATCCAGAGCCATAAGAAATAAATTTCTGTTGTTTAAGCCACCCAGCCTATATCTTTTTATGGCAAACAATGGTACTCCAAATGGATTCTAACATGTAACAATTCAATAAGATATAAGATTGTTTGCTCTTTCTGAATAGGTTAATGGAGTATCAGATGAAAAAGTGTACAACAGTAGGTAGGCGATTTATACAGAAACTAGTGGATGGTACCTGTGCCATCATTAAATATGGCTCCCTGAGTTGACCAGGCTAGGCAGAGGAGGGTACACCCTCACTAGCTCGAAAAGATGGAAGTCACTGTGGAGCCTATCCAAGGATGTTCCTACACTCGGCCTGGCATGGCTGCCCATCTCTGTTCACATTTCAGAACCAGTCAAGGGCCACACCCAGGTCTGATTAAGGAAACATAATTCAGTGGTACACATAGAGGACAAAATTGAATTTTGCTGAAAAAAATAAATCTGGTCTTTTTCAGGCCTAAACTACCAATTTGCAGTCGCTATGATAGCAGAGCAATTGGATCAGTCCTGTAGTCGACCTTCCGTCTCCTGCCCACCCTGAGGGCTACAGACGCCATGGAATTGCATCTTTGTTCAGAGTCCTCAAGATAACTGGGATATTGTCTGTGACCACAGCCATCTCCCTGCCTGTTCCACTCATTCTCAACAAGTCTCTTTTCTTTTCTTAATTGCATACCACCTTGCAACTTTCTATTGGGAATAAATAAAGATATACATCTCATGCCTTATCCTCAACAAAAGTCTCCATGTTTTGTTCTTTTCTCTTTTCTTCCAATATCAGATGAGGAAAAGCAATTCTTCCACTTGAAGACCAACTCCTGTGTTCAATTTTCAAAACATCAAAAACAATAAATATAATTTTATTCATTACTAACAAAAATAATGAGACTGAGAGGAACAAATGAGAGGACTTACAAATAAGTGTTTTAGCTGAAAGAAATTCAGAGCATCTCAGTAAAATATACACAAAATTCATTAAACAATACAAGTAAGTGGAATTAAAATGGACCAATATTAATCTTGACTCCAAATGTTTATCACACATTTCAATGCTTTTTTGTCAGCAATATTAAAAGACAACTATAAGATTTATAAATTAGGGACTGGCACTGTGGTGTAGTACCTAAAGCTGCCACCTGCAGGACTGGTATCCCATATGGACAATGGTTAGAGTTTCAGCTGTTCTGCTTTCTATCCAGTTCCCTGCTGAAGCAGCTAGGAAAGCAGGGGAAGACAGTCCAAGTGCTTGGGCCCTTGCATCTCATGGGAGATCCTGAAGAAGCTCCTGTCTCCTAGCTTCAGTATGACCCAGCCCTGGCCTTTATAGCCATTTGTAGAGAGAACCAGTGGAAGAAAGATTCTCTCTCTCTCTCTCTCTCTCTCTCTCTCTCTCTCCCTTTATCTGTCTCCCTGTAACTTTGCCTTTCAAATAAATAAATAAATCTTAAAAATATTTATGAAATGCATATTTATGTTGTGGAGGCACTGGACAATGATTCATAACAATGTTCTAGAAAATGAAGACCATAATATTAATGGAAAAGAATAATGAAAAGCTTTATCGGTGAAGATCCAACCAGGAGACAGAAAACACATAATAAATTTAACAAAGTATGGTATAAAGAAAAATTAACCATATTGGGGGGAAATGTATAAAGCTGTAAAGAATATCAGAATTCCCTTGGGGCTTTGGGAAGTTACTCACATAAAAAGCAAACAGGAAAGGCAAGAGTCTCACCCTCAATGCTGGGAATCAGGCCTTACTAGAAAAGTGTAGTCATGGCCACCTGGGTGACAGGGAAAATTCTGGGTCTGTAGTCTCTCAACAAGCAATAAATATCCCCATGAGGTGCCACAGAAACTCCAAAAAGTGAGCACCGCTGGGTGGCTCATAAGCACATTGTAGGCAACAGCAGAACTAGAATCAGAAATCACTGGAAATAAAGAACCAGGAAGAAAGAATATTTCCTCCTATAGTGTCTCTCCACCGCCCCCTGTTGGCAAAGCTTAACATCCTAACCAGCTACAAAGAAAAAAATCGCTAACAGTCCTAGCACTATTTTTTTTTAATAGCCAACGATGAAGCTAGATTTTTGCAAAGAAAAAGTCTAAACAGACCCTTTTCACAGCTATGTTTATCTAGTACCTTGTAGCAGGATGTATGTACTTAAGTTTCCACAAAACGTAGCCTTATCATTTTTGCAGAAATATTAAAGCAATCACATTCTAAAGAATATGAGCATATCTAGGACAGGGGACCACTTTGGTGATGAATATAACATTCTCAGAATAGCTTATGGACCTAAGGGTTTCCTAGAAATATGACTCATTTCTCTGAAATGGTCGATAAAGTGACTCAAATCTCTTGACTGTGTATTGGTTCTTGTTTTTGTTTGCTTAAAGAGATAAGGGAAGGGTGGGAAGCTGAAGTAGCTCTTTATTATTTTCTTATTGCTTGCTTTTCTTTCCTTGGCAATTTATTTTAGTTTATAGACATTATATTATTTTGGATGTCAATGAACATCTGCTGCTACTCCAAACTTTGTGAGCACTAAAGTTAATAGAAAGTGAAGGTTTTTTTTTTCTTTTCTTTTTTTTTATTTATTTGACAGAGTTAGACAGTGAGAGAGAGACAGAGAAAAAGGTCTTCCTTCCGTTGGTTCACCCCCCAAATGGCCGCTACGGCTGGAGCTATGCTGATCTGAAGCCAGCAGTAAGGTGTTTCTTCCTGGTCTCCAATGCGGGTGCAGGTGCCAGAGTACTTGGGCCATCCTCCACTGCCTTCCCGGGCCACAGCAGAGAGCTGGACTGGAAGAAGAGCAACCGGAACTAGAACTCAGCACTCATATGGGATGCTGGTGCTGCAGGCGGAGGATTAACCAAGTGAGCCAGGGCACTGGACCGGGTGCTTTTTAATTAAAAACATTTTAAAATTTTAATATTGTGAACCACATGAAAATATCGTGCTAGTCTAAAAACTTGCAACCCAGGTTCTCAGCCAGATCTCAAAATTTCCTGTAGCCTTCCACTGGACCCAAAATAAAGGGAAATCAATTGAAAGTTTAATTATAATAGATTAGACTTCATTCTCAACTGAACATAGTCACAATATCCTACTTTCTATAAACTTAGCAAAGTCATTTAATTATGTGACTACATTGCTAGAGTCTCTCCCAGTATCTTATTTTTTTTTTTATTTTTTAAAGATTTGTTTATTTATTTGAATGGCAGAGTTACAAAGAGAGAGGAGGAGAAGGAGAGTCAGAGAGAAATAGAGAAATCTTCCATCCTCTAGTTCACTCCCCAAATGTCCATAATGGCCAGAGCTAAGCTGATCTGAAGCCAGGAGCCAGGAGCTTCCTCCGGGTCTCTCATGCAGGTTCAGGGGCCCAAAAATATAGCCATCTTCTACTGCTTTCCCAGGCCATAGCAGAGGGCTGGATCGGAAGTAGAGCAGCCAGGACTCAAACCTGCACCCATATGGGATGCTGGTGCTGCAGCCCAGGGCTTTAACCTGCTATGCCAAAGCATTAGCCACCTCTTCCATCTTAAAGTAGCTTTTTACATCTGTATGGCCATGAAATTTCTCCAATTACTTTAACGAAACCCATCTGGGGTGATCAATTTTCCAATGACTTATTAAACAGCTTTTCCTTTCTTATTTCATTTGAATCTCATGTATTGATATTGTTAAGTTTCACTGAGTGCTGCGTGTCTGTTAATGGGAGGTGTATCCATCTGTTAAAGTAGGATCATGAATATCCTCTTTATTAGTTATAAAGATGCTTAAATTCCACCTCTGTCTTTGGTGTATGGAGACCACAATTGATCATCAACTCCACAGCTCCCACATGACCTGGCTCCTATCTCTCTCTGTGACCTCCTCTTTGCTGTACTTTTGACTAGTTGGGTTTCTCAACACATTAAATTAATTACATCTCCAAACTTTCCGTTCTCCTAAGCATGGGGAACATTATTCCAAGTGTTTGCATGACTGACTATTCATTGTTTGTAACTCATTTTACCTCCTTAGGTTCATTGACTAATAAATTTATAAAGTAGAAATATACTATGAGAAATCATCAGAAAATATTCAGGCCAATAAAATCATTGCTTTACCATTTCTTTACTTCTCCGTACTGACTTTTTTCATTTTTATGCTTTGAATTTATGTCTTACTTTCTTCTCTCACCTGCCCTGAACTTTTTCCCCAATGCTCTCCTTTGAGGACTTCTAATACTAATTGAAAGAGGCCACATTCAAAAAAAAAAAAAAAAAAAAAAAAGAAAGGAGGAAAAATGGAGTTTCCATTGAAAAGTTAAAGCCTTTGACATGAATTACATTTTCCCTAGAACCAGATAATCCGAATCTTATGTGTAGCTTCATAACATCTCTACCTTTTATTGCTTCTTAGCCTTTTGGCTAAGATCAGGTATAACATACCTACCTTGTGTCTTTTCCCAGTGAACTCCCTAGTCTCTTGTCTAAGTTTATATTGCATACTACCATCCCCTTCATCCTTGGTTTTATTCACAGACTGTGTTATTTGTTGCCTATTGCAGTATTTGAGGATAGAGACTTGTCTTTCTTAAGCAGTGCACACAATCACTTGAATCTGAGATCCTTGTTGTAGAATTCTGAGGTAGGGGAGATGGTAAGGACATACAGGGACATACATAAGATGCTGTGTTGATGGGTTTCTGTAACCAAGGAGGACTATTTGGAACATGGCCAATGTAATTGGCAGTCTATGAGAAGTCAAACATTTTTTTTAGAATAGGACAAACATTTGAATGGTAGTCTCCATAAAAAGCTTAAAGGATCGTCAGGCAAGCAGTCCATTTTGAAAGAATTAGAATCAGAATGTCCAATGATCTCCAAAGTGATATTTATGGTCTGTATTTTTTCTTCAGAATATTCCCATTGTAAAAAAAGGAAAATGTGTGTTTACTTAGGCAGCAACATATCCATATTTGTGATATCTGATACAGGCAGTGAGGAGCATAGGCATTTGACAGAGGCTGAGTAGAATCTTCCAGTCTCAAAGCAGACTCCTTTCAGCCATTTGAAGTCTTCTGAAATTTGCCACATCAGAGTATCACTGAATAGCATATGTTACCAGTCTTTAAGTGTAAAGTGTGTTGGTTTCGTGCTATCAGTTTCAATCTCAACATGAGTCATCACACTGATTATGGAAGCTCTAGGAGTAGGGTTGGCATTTTTCATACATGGCCATATTCCCATCACCACTAATACATTGTATTGGTATATAACTCATGCTTGAGAATTATTTCTGCTGTGAATGAAATTAGGTTTTATAATTTGTTATATTTTAAATAAACAAAAATGAGGATGAAATCAAAATTAAATGTTGATCTTTTCTATTCTATTGTTGTAAGTAACACCTTTCAAGGTTCCTTGTGAGGAAATACGGACAAAGAACAGAGTATTGAGGTATAGATGCCTAAAGAGGTGGGGCATTTCAATTTAATACTGAATGTTCTCTCTTGCACAATCATTCTCCCTCTCTCCTCCACTCAATTTTTTTTCTATCTTTTCCTCTCCCTACTTTTCCACTTTGAATATGTTTATCTGATGTCTTCCCTGAAGACTCTAATAATTACTCTAAGGAAAATGTACCAGTAAAATATACTTAAAAGCTAACTTGTTATTTGACCCAAGCTAACTCATTTTGTCATCATAGAACCCAATTAGAATATTGATAAATTATCAATATTTATCAATACCATGTCTTCAAACCACAGGTCTCTGACATTGAGCTGTGGTGCCTATTAATTTCATTCTGTGTCAGGGAAAACACTGCTTTCTTGGTAATGAATTTGTACAACTGAGTCTGGGCATTTCCATTGTGGCTATTGAAATTATGCAGTAATCAAAATGTCTCTGCAAAATGACAACATTTAATTTAAACACATCTATGTTGTGTAGGTTTCATTTTAGATTCAGATATGCCTAGTTTGAAATTCATGATCTATAACTACTATCTTTATAAATTTGGACAAGTTTTCTAAACTTCAACTTTATCTAAAAATGGAACATAATCATACAGTTGAGGTAATAATTAAGTTAAATATGTTTTAAAAATTAACTTAATGTCTGGCATGGATTAAGAAATAAATTGTATCAGTTTCCAAAAAGGTGCAGAGATCCCCAGCCCAAATGTGAGACAGAAGAGATTTGGGAGATGCAATTGGTATCACCCATCCCTTTCCCAACCAGGTGAAGAGCCTGTGACTAGAAGAAGGGATGGAAGTGAAGCAGGACTAGGAGAGTGAGAAGCCAGGACTGGGGCTTACAGCCTGCTCTGAGTTGAGCCCTGTTCTTGGTGGAACAGAGGAAGAGGAAACACCACATGAGTTGGAGAGCTTGAGTGGAGGTGCGCCATCACTTGATTTTGGTCTAGAATTCTTTCCTACAGGAATATGATGGATAATTCAGGATATTCAAATACAAATCCCCTGTTAATTTTCTTTGTGAATGAGTTTATGGAAGTAGAATTTGCACAGATCTCTGCATTTGTAGAGCATAAATCACACCAACTAGCGGTGAATCTTTTATGTGTCCTCACTGTCAACACAATAGTAGTCCACCCCTCATCAGTGAGCTTGCTTTCCATGCTTTCAATTACCCAGGTTAAACTACAGTCTGAAAATACTATTTGTCCTGAGTCTTGCAGATAATTATTGAATGTGTGTTACTCTTCTGGATTTTAGAACTGTGGTATGCATCGCTTTTGTAAAATTAATGATTGGTTGTGAAAAGAGGTTCACATTTGTACCTTATTTAGTTTGTTATTTTGTATTGCTTTCTTTTTTCTTCAATAGGGTCTCCAAAATAGTTTAATCTAACATTCTACAATGTTGTATTTGTTTAATTATTCTGTTATAAAAAACAAAGAACAATGACAATCTGTGAACAATGAATTCATGTCTAAAAAACCCATGTGTGAGAATATCAATACACAAAATAAATATTTTATTGTTAATGGAAAAAAAAAGAAATAAATTGTATCAGTTTCCACCATTATCATTATGGGTGTTACTACTGTGATTAATTATGATTCATAATTAGATAGGGTATCAGTGTATAACTTCTGTGAACTAAAATTCCTGGTTGGTTTTATCTCATGCCCTATTTTTATTTTTTTTATTCTTGGTAAAGATTTCACACATTTTTAAATGTATCTTACTTTGCTATATTTTATGCATTAATGCATACTGCTTTAATTTCTTTTGATAACAAAGTGATATTTAGAGAAATATCTAAGTGAATCAAGATAGATATAGAACTTCCTAAACAGTATTCACATGTATATTCAATAATCTTTGGCTACAAATTTAAAAGCATCACAAAGTTGGGGTGGGCATGTGGCACAGTGGTTCAGTTGCCACTTGGGACATATGCACCACATATTGAAGTCTCGGTTTAAGTCCCTGCTGCTCTGTTTTTGATCTAGCTTCCTGCTAATGTGCACCCTGGGCGGCAGCAACTAATGGTTCAAACAATTGGGTCCCTGTCACCCACATAGAAGACCAAGAGTGACTTCCTGGGTCCTGGCTTTAGCCTTGCCCAGCTCTACCCATTGTTGGCATTTGGGACAGGGAAACAGCAGATGGAATATCTCTATCTGTCTCTCTCCCTCTTTCTCTTTTTCTCTATCTCTAGTCATTTCAAATAAAGTGAAAATTAAAAATGTCATGAAGTCTCACACGATATTTGTTTTATGTAGCGAATTAACAGAAGCTATGACCTCAAAGGAATATAAAAATCAACTACGATTTGGGCTTTATAGGTAAAATTCCTAAACTAGTGCATGGATATATGAGTACTTCTGTGAATATTTTTGAAGAAATACATAAATCAATGAAAATGTAGTTTCTAGTACATTTACATGCAAAGCAATTGGCTGGGCACTTCAGGAAGTATGAGACTTACAATTAGCAAACCTAGTTCCTATTTCTAGATGTTACCATATTGTATAGAAGACAAATGCCCAAAGGACATGTGTTGGTGGATAGGGGAATAGGGATGTTTAAGTGGTGCACATCAATTTCAACTGAAGACTGGCAAAATCTTTAAATTATTAATAATCAGGAGCAATGGACACCAATTTCTAAGCAATATTTGGACTAATTTTTAAATAACATAAATCTGCTTCCATGACACATTGTCTTCTGAAAATGCAGGTGGGTGCCCAATCCTCAGGAACTGATTTATCTCAAAATGGAGCCTCTTTTCCCACAGAACTCTTTTCCATGAGTTATCAATAAGTAATTTTGGTAAAGGGTGATATGAAAGGATGAGTCCTCACACTTCATCACATAGATGAAATGTCATTTCTGGAGAAAATGACACAATTTCCAACATATGGGATAGCATTGATTCTTTGAGTTAGTTTTCTCGGTATGAAAAATAACTGTTTCAGCTGTTTCTGCTGAAGAAGGAAGGAAGGAGAAAAAGAAGAAAAGAAAATGTCTAACCGTGAGCTTAGACTGGTAAAATCAAAGTCTTTGAGACCAGGGCACTAATATCAGAGACAAAGAAGTGTCTGCAAGATGAGTGATTAAAAGTTGTTGAGGGACTGGTGCTGTGGTGCAGTGGGTTAAAACCCTGGCCTGAAGCACCGGCATCCCATATGGGCACTGGTTCTAGTCCCAGCTGCTCCTCTTCCAGTCCAGCTCTCTGCTATGGCCTGGGAAAACAGTAGAAGATGGCCCAAGTTCTTGGGCCCCTGCACTCATGGGAAACCTGAAAGAAGCTCCTGGCTCCTGGCTTTGTATCAGCACAGCTCCGGCCATTGTGGTCATCTAGGGAGTGAACCAACAGATGGAAGACCTCTCTCCTTGCCTCTCTTCTCTCTGTGTAACTCTGACTTTCAAATAAAAATAAAAATTATTTTAAAAAGCTGGTTGAAAACCACATTGATCCAATGCTTTCCAAACTTTGCTGGGAATATGAATAATTTAGATATATTGCAAAACATATCTATGAGCCTCAGCCCCCAAAATCTATCTGGGATGGAGCTCCAGGTTTTGCATTCCAATAAGTTGCATGCCCTGCTGTTCTTCTGTGAACTACACTTTGAGTAGTAGGGTTTTAGAATATGGCTATCAAAAACTCACTCAACACAGAAAAGTCAGTTGTTAGGAGTTGCTACTCAAAGCATAGCCTATGGACAGGCAGCATCTGCATTTGCCGGGATTTTGCTAACAATGCCGAACACCCAGACTCGCTGAATCAGAATCTGCATGTTAACTGGCTCCCCAGGTGATAATCCAATACATTAAAATTTAAGAAATTCAGCTATAATTCTCAAATTTAGCTATACATCAGAATCATCTGAGGGATTTTTAGAATCATAGATGCCTGTGTACTAACCCCAGATGCCCTTTGGACATTGGATGTTTTTAAGAATTGCCCATGTTTGAGAACCATTGCTTTCAAGAACGTGGTTTGAGGTTGATGTTGTACAAATTCTTTTTCTAATATTTTGTTCTTCTCATGTCCTGTTTCATCATATAGTATGATTATCCAGTAATAGATAATTATCCATGCATGTTAAACAAAATCCTCTCAAATTCAAATTGAGACAGGAGGATAAACATTGTTGTATCAATCTGTCACATCTTAGTGTTAATATAATTTAATTAGACTGTGAGATTCCAAATCTGGAAGAATGAGTTTTAATGGGGATTGGGAGAATAAAAGAGAGCATTAATTTAAAATAGGGGGCACTTTGTGTCATGTACTGAGCCAGATTGAGTTGGTGGTTGGTGGTATGAGGTGGTGGTAACTGGTTAATTCTTGCTCAATCAGGAGAAAGAGCAGCACACTGAGCTTTTGAGTAGCTGGAAGAGTAAGAATAAACAGTGAGAATTAATTGTATTCCTTTTAAAAATGAATATGAAAAAAATCAGTAAGGCAATGCCTCATTATAACAGGTGTACCTGCTTTTCGTAAGCTCACCAAGCTCCAGAATCTTGTCTTATATATCTTATACACTCAGTGATGTTTTCATTAGTGATACTCAAACAATATTAAAGAAACCAATTCTCTTTCCATTTAGGCTAGGTTAATTTGAGAAATATGATTGAAAAATGAGCATGCCAAGTACTTTCCACTAAATATTTTGTCTCCATATTGCAGTCCTAGGATTGCCGATTTTATTTTTCTTTAATTCCCCAAGCTCACCTTGGATATACTCTTTTTCATTTGCCTAAATTGTATGCACAGAGAAGAAAGAGACGTGACTAGGATCCTCTTAGTTAGTGGGTCACTCTGAGGCAGAAGTCAAGTGGTGATTTCACACAATTAGGAGTCCAAGCGCTCAATACTCACCAGAGCCAACGTTGCATGGTTAGGGTAATCTCATAGAAAATTGCAACAATTGAAAATTTTCTGTGCAATTTTCTTTCAAAGAATCCTCACTATGCTGTTCCATGCTGAAAAAATACCAGCCACAACAAAGTCAACCAATTTAAACTATTGCTTTTATTATAATTACACGGGAGCACAAATAAATAAGCACAAAAGTATTGTAAAATGTTGTCAATGCACTAAAGAAATCAATTTGTTTTCAAACAACATCTGGTTACTTCAGTAGTATCAAAGAACATTTATAATTACATGTTACCTAAAAAAATCAAGTACAAAATTAAGAGACATTAAAACATCAGTGCTTATATAATTATATATATAGAAATGGCTAATAACACATGAGTAGAGAAATCCATTATCTAATGCTTATTTGCACATTTCTTCAGGCACATACCTGACATTTCTAATGAGTTCTGAAAAATGCAATATGACATTCAAATTTTTAGATACGGTAAACATGTTATATTGGAATGGATGTTTAATGGTTTTCTTAAAAACCCTGTCTTTTAAAAATGTAGTGCCATTATCCACTAAAAAACATATTGTTTTATATCACTTTCTCATAGCTATTTGTTTCAATTGTTTAAAAGAGCAAGAAAGTAAACATACAATTTCTAAATACGTAAACACATTTTTAGTGCAAGATAACAAGACCTGTGACTTTACTGTGCTTTGTTTTTATAATCACAGTGCACTTGACACAAATTGTTACACTATAAATGTTAACTTAAGGAGTTCCAAACAAAGGAGGTGCATACTAAACATTTTCATATATATTATATACAGTATTTATACTGTATGTGGGTGTATACATGTTTAAATGTAGATGCTCTTAGGGTGGGCAAACCCAGTTATATTTGGGGACGACCGAATATTTTGAAAGGATTTTCACACATATTTGGCTGAGATTAATCCAATCCAACCTTTAAAATTATTTCCCCTTAATTTGAAACTTCATAATATTTAAAAGGAAGTGTAATCAAACACAATTTTCCAGATTACATATTTAATATGATGTAATTAACCCAAATATCAAAGGGTTTTAAACCATCCAAACCCCAAGCCACAATGTTTGAGTCCAACATGACAAAATGTCTTATCGGTTACTGATTTACATAGACAGCATTATATATCATATGTGCACATATAGAGGCTTACAAATAACATTTTATACTTAGACATTAAATTTAGCATGTTTATTATTTAATTTTGACTTTACACTTGATCTGAGAAAAGAGAATGACACACAAATACATAAGATCAAACACATGAAATTTTACGTCATCTTAAAAACAATTTTTATTATTCATATTAATATTGTTATAAATATATTGATTGCATAATTAAGCTCCTGGAATCTGGGACCAAGCATTTTTCAATATTTAATGCCAAATGTTTCCAAATTTGTTTAAATGACTGATATGTAAGTTGCTCCATAAAAAAATGCTGAAAAATAAATTAATAACAAGTTGTCCACATTTTACAACTAACTATCTTTTTTCCCACACAGGGAAGGTCTAGTGAGATAATCCTAGATACTAGATGTCTCATTTTTCTTTTATTTCTGTAAAAGTTAGGGATGAGATGAATTGTGAACTGCTTTTCTCTTGTACTTCCATTCCTTTAAAGAGGTGAGCTCTCTCTCATCTCAGGTTACTTGCTGCTTAAATCGTAGGAAACTTTTCTTCACATCACATGTAAGTAAAGCTGTTTTACAAGTTCTCTTCTACTTCAGTAAATTGGCTCACCTTAATATGTAAGTGATGTGAAAATTGCAACTTGCTATTTTCATTGTTTTGATGTCTTCTTTAATTAGTTAAGATTCTAACTCAATACTAGTAATTTTATTGAATTACTCACTAAATTCTCTCAAAGGAATCAAATCAAATTGCATGTGTGGACAAGACTTACACCTTTGCAAAAATCTAGTATAGAAACAATTTCTCTCTTCTCTTTAATCACTGAAAGCAAATTTTATCACTATGTTAAAAAGTGAAGCTGTATAATGATACCTGCCATATAATTGAATGAGTATATCCTTTATAAATTATTACCTCAACACTTTGTTTTATTTTACTTTCCCATTATTTTATAAGTATGAATACTAACCTTCATGTACACAGATCTATCACTAATTACTCCAAATTCGCTTCAGTAGTGTGAATATGGGGGAAATGCTGACAGTATTTCTGTAAAAGACTATTATTGTGCCTAGGAATATACTGGTTTCTGTAATTGGAGAAAAATACAGGACTCTACCTTTTCTTTCCATCATTTCTAAAGAAATTTATTTCTTCTCTCCTAAGAAGTGTTTTCCATATTAAAGCATCTTGTTGACAGCAAATAAAAATTCTTTTCTATAAAATTTGCTGTGAAAAGGTCATTTTTTTCACAGGGGTGGGAGCTCCTTTAAACTGATCACCATGCCAATGAGGTGATTGGTTCTTTGGCACTATGAGATATGTGAGCTTTATCATGGCATAGTGTTCTGACTGCAGGTTATCTTCCAACAAACTCCACACATTGAGATATCCTGACTGATTACTGTCAGAGTCAGATGATTTTTCTCTGTATACTAATGACTAATATGACCTGCCACACAGGGAAACACTATATGAAGAGGAAATTGATCATTGAATGGCTATTGCCACAGCTGACATTGTATAAGCACAAAAAAAAAAAAAAGTCTTGAGTTAAATCTCAGTAAAGCCACTTTCCCAGTTGTACTACTTCCCTTTAAAGGAGAAATTTGAAGGAATAAATAGAAATCATTGCCTTCAGACAAATTTTCAAATAAGTTAACTCCTCAGAAAAGAATGCATCAGAAAAAGGAGTGCACAAAACCCTGCAATAGTGTGAGTCAGAATGGATAAGAATGACTGAATCCAACACAATTTTAGTACCTCTGTTTCCTTGTGGCCAGCATTAAACAAATGTCTTCTGCCCATTCAGAGAGATATGGGAAAGATCAGCATCTGAAAAACACACTTGCAGCGTTCCATACAAAGATGTTGCTGGAATATAATTTTTAAGAGAGGGATGATTACAACCATACTGAACCTGGCTCTATGGGTATCAAGTTCATAAAGATGCTGGGAGCTGATGTCTTGTGGCTGACTGACCGGAATGAGTTTATGTGGTCACAACTTACATTCGGATACCAACCCGGGTCATAACACATTTGTTTCAATTTTTCTTTGTATCTAAGCACATTTTCATCACTCTTAGATTCGTGCTCCTCTGATTGCTGTGTTTGAAATGTAACCTCAGCTGTGGGTGACGAAACATGGCAGTAGGATTCATTGAAACTACTAGAGATTGCTTTACGTTTTCCTGCTTTTTAACTTCAGGAAGCATTTAATGTCTACTCTCCTCCCACTGAGTACTCATTCTCTCTCTCAAACACACAAACACACACACACAACACAGGCTCCCACTTACCTTTTTCCTTTTTCTGTTAGAATTTAAATTGGACATCAAAATATACATTAATTATAAAACATTAAAAAATTATTCTATAACATTTCAAAGGCTTTTCAAGGAACTATAACTGATATAGTATTACTAGGTTTGTTTGCTAGATTACAAAAATTCCCTATCTCCTGTTATATTTGGTTTTATTGAGCAGCACTGAACTATTGCTGTCAATACCCTTATAAGGAAAACCACTATGACAATTACTTCAAACACACACTTTTTCTCTCAGAAATATAATACTAAATTGATTGTTTACAAAGAACCACATACTGTCGATTTTAGGAAGCATAAATAGTAATTTAAATATACAAAATATATGTGATAGTTTCTTTTTTATTCATCCGTGGCAATATTTATATTCAACTAACAAGTTATTCTTAAAAGATATATGTGACTTTTTTTCACTTAAATTTCACCACAACACTAAAAGTGGAATCCACCCCATCCCAACCCCTGCATTTCCTGTTTCTTCCTTGAAACAAAATAAAATAAACAAGTGGTCATAATTCTTTGGTCATGGTGTCATAATCAGTGAGAATGGATATGATGATCATGCACAGACAGCTGTGACCCAAAAACTGCAGTGATAACTGGTTTGAAAACATTAACAAGATACTTTTCCATTAATGGACTTAAATTTTGAGATAGAGTGGCAAATGGTGAGCTAAGAACAGGTAAACTAGTCTGGTTGAATAATTATTTCTCATTTTCTCAGGGAAAGAAGCATTATAAAAATTTACTTAAACTAGTGATTGTGGCAGCTACAAGGCCACTGGCCTCATCTTCTGGAAAGCAGTCATGCTCCTTAGCTTTTCATTCCTTATTCCTTCCATTGTCACAGTGAACCCTGGTCTCCTCCATCAGGTCAACGTTGCAAGGACAGGTGTCCCTAAAGTCATTGCTGAAGGGAATGATTTCTGCTGGGATGTTCAAACGTTTCCTAACAACTTTCTCTTGAGTTTGACTAATCATTGCTTAGTATAAACAAAAGGATATTAAAAAGGAATTCTTATAAAGCCAATGTAACAAAAAGGTTGGTGTCAATATAATATGCACATCCATATTCATATCACCTTTTCAGATATTTCCTTTCAAATCTTTAAAAACTTAAAATCAAAAAACGCTTTTAACAAATATGATATTCAACTTCTACATTACTAGCACCAGATCATATATTATGTGACTGAACATGATTGATATCCATGAGCTCTTGAACAGAAGCCAAGTGCAGACAAGGGGGCGGGAACATTTTAAATGCAAAAATTAATAAAAGGCATCAAGGGATTACATATAAAAGAGATAACAAACCAGTTAATAACGAAATTATATCATATAGTAAACTCTCGATATTTCTGTAATCCATACATGTATACTTGTGTTTCATTTCAGATGTCAACCATAAACTAGTAAAATATTTACATTTTAACATCTTCTGGATTCAAAATAATCCAAGATAAATAAGTGTGCCTTCATCACAAGGACATACGTGTTTTATCTTGAGCTTGCCACAAGTAGGCCAGCTTCCCATGGCATTCCAGAGAAGATATGCAACAATTGATATCACATGACCAAGCCAATCTCCCTCTTCATTTGAAGTGCTGTGGAGCGCCGTCAGCCTGTGCACCCTCATATTGCAGTGTCCCAGAATACCGTTTGTTGCTTAGAATAGGGCGGAGGGCTGTATTTCTTTGCACCTGCATTCTTCTTCCAGCTGGGTAGAATAGGCATGCTATCCTGTTTGCAAAGGCCCTTTTCCGTTTTCTGTCTAGCCTTTATTTCTTTGCATAAGCAACGCTTTTTCTCAATCATCTCAAGCATTGTATGATCTCCATGAAACCACTGCATGCATGCCACCTAGCAAAAAGGAAACAGTGAATACAGAAGAAATGGAATGAAAGCATTTTTTTGCACTGTGCTAGTACTTTGCTAGAAAAATGTCAGCTGTTTCTAGACTGCCTTTTAAAACCCTTAAAATACATTAAATGCAATAATTCTTGTAAAGCACAAATAAAAACATGGAAACTATAAATAAATTTTGATCGTAAACTACTAAATATCATGATACTATTTAACAATAATTTGGGTAAGAATATTTTTCAATATGTTCTAAAAGTCCATAATCTGAAAAAAATATTTTTATTTTGTCTTTTTTTAAGATTTGCAAAATACTTGCCATTACTTTTATGTTGGTTCCATTGTCTTATTGATCCCAACCTAAATGTAATTGTTGAAATTACTTTTCAGTGATGCATAGTGTGAATGTGATATGAATGTTAAATGTCAATAAAAATATTCATTCTTGAAATGATTTTTTAAGATTAATTTATTTATTTGAAAGTCAGAGTCACACAGAGAGAGGAGAGGTAACAAGAGAGAGAGGTCTTCTATCTTATGGTTCACTCCCCAACTCACCACAAAGGCTGGAGCTGTGCCAATCCAAAGCCAGGAGCCAGGAGCTTCCTCCGAGTCTCCCATGTGGGTGCAGGGGCCCAAGGACTTGCACCACCTTCCACTGCCTTCCCAGGCCATAGCAAGGAGCTGGATCCGAAGTGGAGCAGCTGGGTCTTGAACTGGCACCCATATGGGATGCCGGCACTTCAGGCCAAGGCACTAATCCACTGCACCACAGCACCAGCTCCTTGAAACAATTTTTAAACATGAAGTTATGGGGCCAGCGCATGGAAGAGTCAGTTAAGATGCTACTTACAATGCCATCATTCCATATTGAAACATAGCTTTGAGTCCTGGGTACTCTGTTTCTGACCTAGCTCCCTGCTTGTGTGCCTCAGAAGCAGTGGGTGATAGCCCAAGCACCCAGGTCCCTGCCCCCATGTAGGAGAACTGGATGGAGTTCCTGGATCCTGGCTTTGGACTGGCACAACCCTGGCTGTTGAGGCCATCTGGAGAGTGAACCAGCATATAGAAAATCTCCTCCTGTCTCTTCCTCTCTCTCAATCACTTGGTCTTTCAAATCAATAAACCTTTTAAAATCTCTTGAGTCTGTTTATAAATATGTAATAGAATTAGTATGTTTGATAATTCTTCCTATAAAATGGACTTTTGCTGTGCATTCACTATGCTTGGAATTTAATGCTTACATAATTTTCTTCAAATAAGATTTTGCTATAGTTTTTGATGTCTAGGTTAGAATCATTGAACTCTACCATCACACTGAAACAGATCCTAATTACTTCCAGAAATGTAGAGAAACAAATTCATCAAATCAATAGGTTTACCAGGAAAACATTCACTGTGAATTATATATTGATACAAATACACATACTGGTGGACAAGTAAAGAGTTCTCCCAGGTATACACAATACCATGTCTACCAGCAACTATTGACTGAAGCACACCTAGCATGTTGAGTGTGTTATGCAAGAATGAAAATGAGATGAGCCATGAATCAAGTTTCCAATTAGTTAAGCAAATCTAATCTATGAAAGTTAAAAAAAAAAAAAAAACCTCATGTGACATCACTGAACTTGGTGTTACAGTATTAGGACAACAATCAGAGCTAATACTTACCTAGTTATCTAATGTTTTCTCTAAATAGGATCTCATTCTACGTACTTTGCATAGTTTAATTCATTTATTCCTCACAATGATGATCATCTGAAGTAAATACTATTGATTAATCCATAATAATGAGTAAAATGAGGCATAAAGAGATTTGGGAACCTGCCCAAACTTATAGCACCAATCAATGGAAGGTTTAATTCCAAGAATCCATTTTCAACACTCAACATCCATACATATATAGTTGTAACAACTACACTCAACTGCCTTTTTTATATGTGTACAGAATTGGAAAGAACTGATAAGAGAATTTAGTACAACACCCTTAATATACAGATGAGGAAATCAAACCTCCAAAAAATTAGATATCTGTCAAAAGCCACGGAAGAGGTTTTAATGTGAACATGGCAACCTGAAATTTTCTTGATTACTAATCCTTGAGGAAGCGGGCAGGACCTAGAGCTAGAAAACATGCATTCAAATGCTGTGTGTAGTGAATTTCTGCTGCACTTCTTTGCCTAAGTAACTTAATACTTCACTTTCAAAAGTTGGTGTGTGGTTTACAAGGCATAATGAAGGTCAACTCATTTTAAGAACAGAGAAATGATGCACAAGCTTCAAATATTGAATCTTGACAAATACAAAATAGTTTTCCATATCAACTCTCTGCCAGGTGTTCATGGAGACCTTTATCAATGTTATGTTAAATTCTGCCAGACATACTGAAAGCTAGGATTTTTCTACTACAACATGCTCTATCTCCTCCTGAGTTTTATTTAGAAGTTATAATGGTTATTACTGTACATATTACATTTTGAAGTCCAACTTAAACATGCAAATGTATTTTGGGTTTTATAAATAAAAAAAATAATAATGCCAAAGTGTTATCAAATGGTTAAATCAGAATTGATGGTGTTGCTTTGACTCCAGAAAATGATACTTTTAGATAAATATTTGATATGTACATAAATTAATATAAAGTGTTGCAAAAGGATAGACTGTGTTTTATGCCTTTTGATATCTTCCAGTTATTGGCTCTGGACTTGTTCATGGACAATCACCTTTTTAACAAAATTCTAGGGGTTTTGTTGAATTAATCTAGTTAATATGCTTGTGTCCCAACAAGAGATTGCCAGAATGACTCAAAAAATGTTCAAAAGATTTACAATATTTTATAGCATTATATTCTACACAATAAGAATACAATAACTCTATTTTTGTGGAAATATAAGCAAAATTTATTGTTATTCTAAACTGTCATAATGGAATTAGTGATACAGAGTTCCTAGAGGATAGGCCCAAAATCTCACTCATCTCAGTAGACTCAGCTCATAGAGCAGAGTTCTAGGCTCCCAATGAAAGTTCTCTGAATTGGATAGAAGCCATGGAGTGGTTTTTGTTGACTATCAGAAAGTCTCCAGGTCATTTTCTGCTGAGTAAAATCTACGCTCTACATGTTTTGAAATAATTGAGACAACTTAAAGCTTCTTGAAGGCAACGTATCTCTTATAGCATCACTTCTATATTTTCAGTTTGTTTATCTGTTTGCACAAACATTAAATTTTTGTAACTTAACTTCTGTTAATATTTTTATGATATGAAGCAGTACATGTGGCTGCAAAACAATTGCAGTTTGTTGCATTCCAATCAGTGTCAGCAGCATATTTCATACTTGTTTTGTTTTACATGTATAGAATGCATTGTATTATTTATAACAAATTGTATTTGTGTCATTCAGGAATTAACATTATTTAAATGTGTAAATTCACCAAGAATAATAAATAGTTTAAAACAGAATATAAGGATAGCAATGAAAAGTTAAAAAGATGATGTTTATATTTTATCCATTTTTCTTTTACTTTAAAATGTTACATATCTTTGATAAAAAATTCTAAATTTGAACATAACAAATAGAGTGATACATGATATGAAGTATGTTATAAATATTACCCATAAAAATTTAATTATTTTTTTCTCTTTTCACACAATTCTTCCTATCTTATTAAACTATAGCTGTAAATCCATTTCCACTCTATCTGGAATTGATAAAACTTTTTGGGAATTGACTGTTTTGACTAATGAAACCAAATCCCATAAATAAACTTCTAGTTTATTTGTTTAATTAGATAACCTTAGTTTATCTTTAGTCCAAATCCATTTATTATATATACCATGAAGAAGAGAGAAACATAGTTGGGTAAATGTACATTGAGAAACAATTGCAAGACAATTCTTATGAACACACATCCCTTAGACAAAATTTGTATATCAAAATTTGTATAATCAGGAGAGGCAATATTCTAGAATAATAAATTCAGGTCATAAAATCAAATGAAGTTCTCCATCAATAAAATGAAACATAAATCTCCAGCCCTTATGACAGGCTACACACAGAGGCTTGCTTCCAAGGAGTATAGTGTGGAAAGGAGGGGAAAAGAGTAATTTCACAGTGGAGAAGTCTAGAGCTATGGTGTGAACATTTCTATGCTGAAATCCTAACATTCAGGTGATAGCACAGAGGTGGACCTTTGGAGGTGATACCCCACGAGGGCAGACTCCTCATAAATCAGATTAGCACCCTTATAAAAGAGGCAAAGTGGGGGAGGCTTTTTCAATTCTCCCCCTGTTTGAGGACATAGCAAGAAGTCAGCCAACTACAACTTAGAGGAGGCCCAAAGGGTTCTCACCAGAGCCAACCACACTGGCACCTTGATCTTGGACTTTCTAGCCTCAGGAACCATAAGAAGTAACTTTTCTGTTGTTCACAGAAAATTGGGAATAATTTGTCGTAGTACTCCAAACAGAAAAACTGTCTTTCAAATAACACCACCTTCAGATGATCAACAGGGACCAATAATGCAGATAATAGGAGGCCTGATGATGGTGTAATGAGAATGGCAGCCATTTATCTTTTCCACCCCCTTTACAAATCACATAATTCCACTCCAATCACAAGACAAACCAGAATTGAGAAATACTCTACAAGTTACCAGAGCACTACTCAAAACTGTCAAGGTCATCCAGAATGTGGCATAGAGGGTTAAGCCACTCCCTGAGACACCAGCATCCCATATGGGCATGGGTTTTGAGAACCCACTGCTCCACTTCTGACCCTTCTGCCTGCTAATGTGCCTGGGAAAGTAGCGAAAGGTGACCCAAGTGCTTGGACTCCTTGCACCTACATGAGAGACCTCAAAAAAGCTTCAGGTTCCTGGCTTCATCCTGGCACAGCCCCAGCTATTGGTACCATTTGGGAGTGAACAAGCAGACGGAAGATCTCTCTCACTTACTCCCTCTCTGCCTGTAACTCTGCCTTTCAAATAAATAGAAAATAATTTTTTAGGGAAAAATAGGAAGTGTCACAGTCTAAAGAGACCTAACAACTGACAATAGTTTATGTGATGCCATGTAATGAACTCTGGAGGAGAAAAAAGACATTAGGTAAAAATTAAGGGAATCAGGGGCTGGCACTGTGGTGTTGCAAGTAAAGCCGTCACCTGCAGTGCCAGCATCCCATATGGGCTCCAGTTCTAGTCCTGCCTGCCCCATTCTGATACGGCTCTCTGCTATGGCCTGGAAAAGCAGTACAAGATGGTGCAAGTCTTTGGGCCCTGCACCTGCATGGGAGACCCAGAAGAAGCTTCTGGATCCTGGCTTCGGATCGGCACAGGTCCGGCCATTGTGGCCATCTTGGGAATGAACTAGCGGATGGAAGACCTCTCTCTCTGCCTCTGCTTCTGCATCTCATAACTCTGACTTTAAAGTAAACAAATAAAATACTAAAAAAAGAAAAAAATTAAGGGAATCAAAATGACATGTAGAGCTTGTTAACCAGATATCAATATGGAATGACTGGCTGTGACAAATGAACCACTCCAATGTAAGCTATAAACAATAGTGGAAACAACAGTGTTGGACATATAGGTACCCTTTTGTAACACTGTAACATTTTTATAAATCTAAAACTATCCTAAAAGGTTACACACACACACACACACATATAATTTATATATATATATATATATATATATCATAAAGAAAAAAAAGACTGTATTCTTTTCAAGCCACAGTTTTAATTGTATCTTTCATTCTTGAAAAGGAAGCAACCTGATATAATTAAGTCAAACCCCTTGATTGGGGTGCTGGTAGTTGTTTGACATTGAAAAATAACGAAGGCCACTGATGTGGCACGGGGGTTAAGCTGCCATTTGCAACACTGACATCCTTTGAGAGCCAGTTCAAATCTTGACTGCTCCATTTGTGATCCAGTTCCCTGAGAATATGCCTAGAAAAGATATCCCAAGTGCTTGGGCCCCTGTCACCTATGTGGAAACATGGATAGAGTTCCTGGCTCCTGGCTTTGGCCTGGTCCATCCCCAGCCATTGCAGCCACTGGGGGAATGAAGCAGATGCAAGATCTCTTTCTTTCTCTCCATCCCTCTGTAAGTCTGCCTTTCAAAAAATAAATATTTTGTTTTTTAAAAAAAAGGAATATAGGGGCCGGCGCCAGGGCTCCCTTGGCTAATCCTCCACCTGTGGCACCGTGGCTCTGTATTGGTTGCTCCTCTTCCAGTCCAGCTCTCTGCTGTGGCCCGGGAGGGCAGTGGAGGATGGCCCAAGTGCTTGGGCGCCTGCACCCGCATTGGAGACCAGGAGGAGGCACCTGGCTCCTGGCTTTGGATCTGCATAGCTCCAGCTGTAGAGGCCATTTGGGTAGTGAACTAACAGAAAAAGGAAGACCTTTCTCTCTGTCTCGCTCTCTTACTTGTTCTATCTGTCAAAAAAAAAAAAAAAAAGTTTGTCTGGCGCCGCGGCTCAGTAGGCTAACCCTCCGCCTTGCGGCGCCGGCACACCGGGTTCTAGTCCCGGTCGGGGCACCGATCCTGTCCCGGTTGCCCCTCTTCCAGGCCAGCTCTCTGCTGTGGCTAGGGAGTGCAGTGGAGGATGGCCCAAGTCCTTGGGTCCTGCACCCCATGGGAGACCAGGATAAGCACCTGGCTCCTGCCATCAGAACAGTGTGGTGCGCTGGCCGCAGCGCGCCTACCGCGGCGGCCATTGGAGGGTGAACCAAACGGCAAAAAAGGAAGTCCTTTCTCTCTGTCTCCCTCTACTGTCCACTCTGCCTGTCAAAAAAAAAAAAAAGTTTAAAACTTTTGGCAGGCACCATGGCATAACAGGCTAATCCTCCGCCTCGCGGCGCCGGCACACCTGGATTCTATCCCGGTTGCCCCTCTTCCAGGCCAGCTCTCTGCTTTGGCCCAGGAAGGCGTGGAGGATGGCCCAAGTCCCTGGGCCCTGCACCTGTATGGGAGACCAGGAGAAGCACCTGGCTCCTGGCTTCGGATCAGCGAGATGCGCCGGCCGCAGCGGCCATTGGAGGGTGAACCAACGGCAAAAAGGAAGACCTTTCTCTCTGTCTCTCTCTCTCACTATCCACTCTGCCTGTCAAAAAAAAATTTAAAAAAAAAACCTTTAAAAAAAAGGAATATATTCTTCTGGACTTTGAATAAATATTGGTACATTATTCACAACTATATCATATGCATATTTGTAGATAGTTCACATGTACATTTTATATTTATTGTACATGATTCATAAATGTTACATACATTGCTACATATTTCACATTTCCCATGGTGTAGGCAGCAGTGAACCAAAGCTTGCAAAGGGGTAGAGTCCCATACATTGTAACAATGTTTTCTAGTGAGCCTGCCATGAATCCAGAGTAACAATAAATGAAAAGTACACTTACTACATTTCAATAATCACCCTCTTTAGGAAAAATAATTTAATACTTCTGAGAATCAACGTGTATTTTCTCCAAAGAACAAAGGAGTAACACTGTAGTACAGTAATAAATCTCGATAATGTTTATTCAAAATGCTTAATTTTCCAAAAATATGTAAATCATAAAGAGAAAAGATGCTGAAATAAGCATTTGGAGCAATTCAATGTTGAAAAATGATACCAGAGTAAAACTGCTACACACATGCATATTTCTATTAATTTTCAGTTTTGAGCCTCATTAGTTAACATGGAAATACAATTTATCCAAGACTTAGGAGATGGAATGTAATATCAAGCAATTGTCTGTTGGCCTTGAATCTAGTTAAGTTTTGGGTCTTGAAGCTTGTGGATAAAATTTTAATTTCTTAAACAACAGATACAATAACCAACACTAGTTATCAGATGATCCTAAGAAGAGGGAGTAATCTCTCAGTTCTATGTTACTCTTCCTGTGTTAACCTCTCCAGCCAGAGTAGCTGATTTTATGAAATATTACTATTCCCTGCATAATAGGTATAAGCTACTTTGACTGTAGAGGTAGCTGGGGTATTAAAATTCTCTCGATTTTCTCTTTACCTCCAGGAACTTTCTCCCAGACACCATGGGCAGTGGTGATGAGGTAAAAAGAGGAGACAAGAACAGTGGGTGAGATTTGAGAAGGCGAGTTGTGGGAGGCTCTCCTATCACTAGGCGTCAGTAGGCCAGACTGGAATGTTAATACTCTCATGGAAAATGCTATTACTCTCCCCTATGGTCACCAACATTTTAGTTATTTACTACTAAAACATAAAGAAAAATCAAACACACAAGTACTATAGCCTTTTCATATATATCTGCAAGATAATGGACAATGTTGACAAACCACAATTCACTAGTCAAATATAACCCAGTGCCTATTTTTGCACAGCCCATGAGCAAGAATTTTTATGCTTTTTCTATATTTTAAACAGTTGAAAAAAATCAAAATAACAATATTTCAAAACACATGGAGATTATTTGAAATTCAAGGACGGGCATTCAGTCTACAAGTTATGATGTCTACATCCTACATAAGCGTCTGTTCAATCCCTGGCTCCGGCTCCTGACACCAGCTTTCTGCTGAGGCAGATCCTGAAGACAGCAATGTGGCTCAAGGAACTGAATTTTTGTCACCCTCATGGGAGACCTGAATTGAGTTCCTTGTCCAGTCCTAGTCATTGTGGACATCTGGGAAGTAAAACAGTAGATAGGAGGGAATTTCTCTCTCTCTCTTTCTCCAAGTACAGTTTTTTTTTAAAAAGATTTATTTATTTATTTGAAGGAGTTACATAGAGAGAGAAGGAGAGGAAGAGAGAGAGAGAGATCTTCCATGCACTGGTTCACTAGTTCACTCCCCAGATGGCCACAATGGCCAGAGTTATGCTGATCCAGAGCCAGGAGCTTCTTCCAGATCTCCCACGTGGGTGCAGGGGCCCAAGGTCTTGGGCCATCTTCTACAGCTTTCCCAGGCCATAGCAGAGAGCTGGATTGGAAGTGGAGCATCTGGGACTTGAACCAGCACCTAAGTATTTTTTTAAAACACAGATAAACCCACTTGTTTCTTATGGCCTACAAAATAAAGTTCAGTATTCAGAACAGAGAACGTGGCTCACAACTACCTATAATCTGGCCCTTTGCAGAAAAAGAAATTATTAACACCAGAAATACATGTAAAATGAAAAGTGTAATTAATAAAATTAATAATAATGAACCACTTTATTATGATTAATGTAGTATCTTATAAAGGCCAGTAAACAGTATGCTAGACAGAAAAAGTGGGGGAAAGGATTTCAATGGATGAATTAAAGTAAGAAAATTGGTCAAATCTCTACTTATCTTCACCATAATAAATGGTTATTGGATCAAATTTCTGTTTCTCTGTCGTAACACTGTTTCCTAAATATGCTTTCAACTAAATAAATGGTCAATTGACCCTCAAGATACATATCTATTAGAACCACGTCATTGAAGACTAGAAAGAATAATGTAATATCAGTGCGATAAAAATGAAAAAAAAAAATCAAGAGCATTGATCAGCATGATTTTACAATATTTTTTAATGTCAAGTTTTACCTGAAATCATCAAACTTAGATTTGAAATCAGTTCTGACAATTAATTTAAAGAAATTACTTAGGCTTTTTGACTACACTTTCTAATAGTACATCATTATAAGGAAAACAATGAAATTAAAGAGATAAATCAATAACTTTATTTTTATTCTCTGGATAGCAGATTAAATACTAGAACAATCCCTTGTTTTAATACTGCTGCAGTGGTTACTTGTTTGTTAATGGTTGTGATGTGTCACAGTGATGACTCAACCTGAAATTAGAGTTTATTTTTAGAACTTCCCAATGTTAGTGAGTAATGTTTCTTTTCTTTTTCTCTAACTACATTTTAGAAGGAAAGAGTGTACTTTACATAATAGAGACAACAACATAAACCTTCAATAAACATTTTAAAATGAACATAGAGATAAAAGGGTTATAATTTTCTGCGCATAACATATTAATAAAATTGCTGTACTACTTAGTTATCAAACTACAAATCTTTCAAATGGTCATCACACAGGGGAAAAGCCTTTTTTTCTTTGAATGAGCATGACTTGTTCCATGTATCTATTGTAAAATAGTTGATATTTTTAAGCACTTAGAAGTGACCTAATACTGTAGACCTTTTGATGCTAAATGTCACATAATCCATGTAAATTTAGAATAACTTATATACACAATATATGCACCTTTAAAATTTATAGATTCAAGGTTAGGAAAATAATTTTGCACTGACTGTTTTTTCCCCTTTCATTTGAAAATCAAAATGAGGGTGTAATAACAAAACAAAGTAGAGCCTTCTAAATTATGTTGGCTTGAATTTGGTACTGGCAGTTCAATCTCACTTTAATGATGTTGTACAATTTATTTATATTTATTGCTTGATATTCTTATGAGAATTAAAGATTAAATATAAAAGTCCTAACTTCAAGTTTGATTATATTATTAGAAATAATAGACAATTTAGTTATAGCTTTGGGTTTTTTCATAATTTTTTGAACATACTGTTTTCAACTTTAGTTCTGCTCTTCTCTAATTATCCCCTTATAATTCTCTCTCATATACTAGCAATACTGACTCAGAGTGTATGCTTTATGAAAGAATAATTGGGCACGTTTACACCTGAACCATTTCTGGGATTGCAGTATTTATTCCTCGTGTCTAAATTTAGTCCTGAGATGCAGATATACTGATAAAAGGAGAACCATGTCTTGATTCAGAGTTGTTTTGAATCCAAAAGCATGGTGCACATCCACTCTCACCCTTCTTTCTCTAGGTGAGAAGATCTCCCTTGATGTAAAATCTCTCACTAACTGATAGGCATAGAAAGAAATTAGCATTGTTTCTCAGCCTTTTGGCCGAGATCAAGTGTGTGAAGAAAACTAGCACCTGTTTATATTTTAAGTCATCCAAACTATTTCTTTTTGTATACCTATGCTTGCTCATGTCATCCACTATGCAAAACTTACCCATCAAAAAGATGTAAAATTACAAATAATTAAACCTTACAATCACATGACAATAAAGAAAAAAAGTTTCAAGTTAACATCTGTTGCTCATTTTCTCCCCAGGTAGGATTTGGAAACAATCTAACAGATTGTTCAATTTAATTGTGATGTTCTTTAAGCAAAGTCTATGCCACAGGTCAATTTTAGGGATAGAGGCTGGGCACAACTCCTGTACTAAACAGTGACAAAAATTATCCCACCCTTCTGAAATACACTGTGTATCCATCTTTAATAGCAACTATCAATCGGTGCCGCGGCTCAATAGGCTAATCCTCTGCCTGCGGCGCCGGCACACCAGGTTCTAGTCCCAGTCCGGGCGCCGGATTCTGTCCTGGTTGCCCCTCTTCCTGTCCAGCTCTCTGCTGTGGCCCAGGAAGGCAGTGGAGGGTGGCCCAAGTGCTTGGGCCCTCCACCCGCATGGGAGACCAGGAGAAGCACCGGGTTCCTGGCTTCGGATCAGCGTGGTGCACTGGCCTCTGTGTGCTGGCCGCAGTGGCCATTGGAGGGTGAACCAACAGTAACAGAAGACCTTTCTCCCTGTCTCTCTCTCTCACTGTACACTCTGCCTGTCAAAAATTAAAAAAAAAAAATAGCAACTATCATGCATGTGTTTCTGTGTGTGTGTGTTTTCGAATTTTCTGGTTTATTTTAGAAAACAGTGTAAGATGGATAAGATGACCTGGTTTTACTACTTATTAATTGTAAAATCTGGAACAAGTATTTAACCTTTATGTGACTGTATTTTCTTACCTATAAAATAAATCTAGTAAAACCTCAGGTTTGTTAAAAGGATTGAATTTAGTAATTTGACATCTACTTTAAAAAGGGACAACCTTACAAATGTAAATCCTTCTTCCCTCAGTAGATTGTGAGTTCCCTGGAGAGACAGAGCCTCTGTTAGTAATCATTAGCCTACTACAGTGGAAGGATGTGATCCTTAGCTGTTAATACAGTGAAAGTAACAACTAAATGTTCATAAAATGAATGAGTAAATAAACAAATAGATGACTATAAGTGTAAAGTTCAACTATTTTCAGGAAAAGTAGATTTGAAATACTTGACATAATGAACAGTTTCATTACAATTGGCTTCTACTGAATTCTATATTATTCTAAATTGTAAAAAGTAAAAAAATATATTATTACCTGGGAGTTAGCAACTCCAGGATGTATATAACCTGAAACTCAACCCTCAGTTCCATGGGCATCTGTCTACCCTGAGTGAAGTACAGCTGGGAACATGCCTTTCTCATACTCTATGCATCTTTTCTTGACGTTTGCTTAGGTGAGTGATAAACCAATGAGCTGTACTGTACATCTTAGTATGCATCCAACCACCCTCAAACTTTATCAAAACTCAAATTATTACACACAACTCCAAAAAAGATTCTGACTTAGGTTTTGATAAGATGGAGCTTAAAAGTTACAGTTTTATCAGATTTTCTAAGTGACTGTGGTAAAAATAATCTTAGAAATACAGAGATTCCAGTAAAAGATGTTAAAGTTTATATTAAGTAAAGATGGCACAGAAACAGTCTCTCAAGGTCTTATACTTCACATTCTCTGTCCATACAAACTAAATACAGTTTGGGGAGGAGGAATAGTAGGGGTTTCTGTCTTGGCAAATTATTGCAAGCATAGACCATCCATTATATTACCCTTAGGTAGGTATGCAGGTATTCGTATGTATGTTTATGTACATATGTATATTTCATAAATGTATTATTGAACTATCTACAAACTCTACAGTTTCTTAGATACATATGTTATTTTAAAATAAAATCATAAATGTTTTAGTGAAGCATATATGTGTCAATAATGTCACTCCAGAACTCACACCTAACGCTAATAAAGCTGAGATTCTTGATTGAGCTACAGAAATGACTTCAAAATATTCTTTACTGATTTCATAAATTTTCTAAAAAAATTCAAAAATTATATATATATATATATATATATATATATATATATATATATATCTTTGACAACCTGACTTTGGAGTGAAAGATTGTGACAGTTTAGGTAATAATCACAACATCAGCAATGTAATAGTACAAGCAACCATGATTTACTTCCCATAACTATGTTCCAGGCACCCTGCATATATCAAGTCCTTTAAAGCTTACTACTTGTTAAGTATGCCTTATTGCCACTTGTAAATGATACAATGAATCTTGACGATATTAAACAACATGTGCAGTATCGTATGCATAATAGAAGACAGAGTTGGTATTGGAATTCAAGACTGTATCAAGTATGAAAGTCTCTGCCCATGTTATAATGCCAGAATGTCACAAATAATTATGTTTAAAGTGTCCCACACTGGTGAAGCAAACAGAAACACACAAAAATCACTATGGAACTTTTACTTAAAATAGACAATGACATGAGATTGTGTATGAAATTAAATAAATCTGATAAAGTTGCTGCTGGATAATCAGAGGATGTATAAACCAAAAAAAAAAAATCTGGAGAAGAGATGAAGCTTTGATATCATTACTTTTATTGCCATGACTGCCATCCTCTTCATCTTAATTATCATCAAAACCCTGACACAATCACAGCAGCATTCCCTCACAGTGGTCACGAACATTGAGTCAACTCCACATCAACTTCACTTCAATTTAGCTTTGCAAGAACTGCGTGCACACCATTTTCCACATGAGAAAATCAAGTTCAGAAGAGGTCATTTAGCAGTTTTTGGAGACAGCTTCCATCTTAGGCATAGAAAGAGATTATCAGAGAGTGGAGCACAGCACCATCCCTCTCTGATCAGACCTGCCATTCAGTTTCCTTGCCATTAACCTGCCAGAATACACTCATAAGGCCCCAAAATACTTGCAGGTGATATTCTGTAATATCCCCTCCATCGATTTGTAAAGTTAGCTTTTGTTTACTCTTCACTTCACCACCCTGCTGCTAGTCTTCTTTATGAAGCTGTTGCTCAAATGCTTAATGGACAGAGTATCCTGATGGAAGATGCGTTCAGCAGTGGATGACAAGTACAATACGAACAATGATTACTATCTTATTATATAAGGAAGGCTCTATTTCATCTCTCAAATTACATACCCACTGGTGTTCCCTCCATAAAATTGTGTATCCAAAATATGTTACCTACTCTGGGTCCTACATCAAAGGAAATACCCCTGAAAGTATGTTCCTTTTTATTTCATACAGCTTCATTGGAGTTCATCTCCACTTACTCCCTGCCTCAGAGTCATAGTCATACAACATGACATGTTGTAATCCCTCTAACACACATATATTTATGTTTCTCCAAATTTATTCACAAGTATGGTGAGATGTCATTGCCCCTAACTGAGTTGCACAAAAGTACCAGTTGATATACTGAGCCATAAGAATGACTTCCTAAGGGGTAAAAGCCACAGCGGAGTTTTATGCCACCATGAAAGAACATACTACTTGTATAAAGCCATCATTTCACAAAGAGTTTGATGTGCCAGAATTTTAGAGACTAGAACCTCAAACTCTAGAAAATACATCGTATGTTCATATCGTAAGATAACAAATAGGTGCAAAATCTAGTGCCAGAATAGGTTTTTAGCTTTGCATTTCTTAGGAACAACTGTAAAGTGCAAATTGGCAAGTGTATATGAACTATCAAATGTTCCCTCATGAAACACCATTTTTGAATCTACAGTGGAAATCTGCTCATCCAAGGCATCATCTATCCAGGTGTGAGATATGTGGTATTTGCATCTTTACACATGCATCTACAGTATACACAGGTATAAGAGTGGAATTATTCTTTGCGAAGGCACAGAAAAATGCAATGATTTGCAGAAATAAGAGTTGATTTGTGATGTAATTCTTATGTGTCTGAAATTTGTGTGAACTTTAACTATATTATAATTTGCATAAAGATAGGACCAAAATTGTGGAACAGCCGATTAAGCCACCACCTGCAATGCCAGCACCTCATTTGAGTGCCAGTACAAGTCTCAGCTGCTCTGCTTTCCATCCAGCTCCCTGCTAATGCACCTGGGAAAGCAGCAGAAGATGGCCCAATTCTTTGGGCTTCTGCCACTGTTGTGGGAGACCTGGATGAAGTGCCTGGCTCCTGGCTTCAGCCTGACCCAGCTCTGGCCATTGCAGCCATTTAAGATGTGAATTAGCAAATAGAAGATCTCTTTCCTTTCACTGTCTCTGTCTCTCTCTCTCTCAACGAAATAACTAGACCTTTTAATTAAAAAGATTTTATTTATTCATTTGATAGGCAGAGTTATAAACAGAGCAAGGGAGAGACAGAGAAAATGGTCTTCCACTGGTTGGTTCACTACCCAAATGGCTGCAATGGTCAGAACTAGGCTTATCTGAAGCCAGGAGCCAGGGGCTTCTTCCGAGTTCCCCACATGGGTACAGGAGTCCAAGCACTTGGGCCATCTTCCACCACTTTCTCAGGCCATAAGCAAAGAGCTGGATCAAAATAGAAGCAGCCAGGACATGAACCGGCACCCATGTGGGATGCAAGGGCCTCAAGCAGAGGTTTAGCCTACTATGCCACAGCGCTGGCCCCATAAACAGATCTTAAAAAAATTGTTTGAAGTTTTAAAGGACATCTAATGTAAGCATAAGTGAGGTATGATGTAATACATTCATTTATTAATATGTAAAGTGAGGATTTTCAGAGGAAAGCTGATATATATTCTACTATAAGAAATACTACGCCCACGGTAAAACCAAGATATAACTTTAGAAAATATTATTATTAAGTTGACTATTTGCTGCCTTATAATTATAATGTCTTGGCCTTTGCAAAGTAAAAATTACTATAGAAAAAATGTGATACATTTTTCCAATAAAGAAGACAAACATATTTCTCAACATTAAACTAACAATGACTATAGAAAGATATCAGATTTTAGTTGCTTTTGCTAATTATAACAAGGAAAAAGCTTCTGGACAGGTATCAGTGTTGATTTATATGTTTTTAGATGAGCAAGAAGTTGATAAGTAGGAAGACTTAAAATGGTATTAATGGAAGGAGCAAGCAGAATTGTAAGACAAAATTCAATTACAACAAATGTATTGATGTCTTTCACTAAGTATAGCATCTCAATCACTTGCATTAGCATTAATTTAATTTCAAGTTTAATTACATTTTGAAATGTTGGTTTTTAATAGACATATGGGTTTGACCACAGAAAAATGAGAAACAGTCGCAACTCAGTAAACACTTGCTTTATCTTTCCAAAAAGAGGGAGATTGATAAGGAAGCAAACTGTGTTAAACTTCCAGGAATAGGCTGTAATAGCAATCCTAAGATAACCAAACTAAACTCTTTTTGGTTCTCATGGTATTGAGTTGAGTTTGGAAAGCATATATAAAATATCTTTTTCTCCCTTTGGAACTGGCTTATTTCACTCAGCATGTTTTCTAGATTCCTCCATTTTGTTGCAAATGACTGGATTTCATTGTTTTTGACTGCTGTATAGTATTCTATAGAGTACATGTCCCATGATCTCTTTATCCAGTCTACTGTTGATGGGCATTTGGGTTGATTCCAGGTCTTAGCTATTGTGAACTGAGCAGCAATAAACAATTCAGGTTTCTGAGGAATCTCTAGACTGACTTCCATAGTGGCCTAACCAGTTTGCATTCCCACCAACAGTGGGTTAGTGTCCCTTTTCTCCCACATCCTCGCCAGCATCTGTTGTTGGTAGATTTCTCAATGTTAGCCATTCTAACCGGGGTGAGGTGAAACCTCATTGTGGTTTTGATTTGCATTTTCCTGATTGCTAGTGATCTTGAACATTTTTTCATGTGCCTGTTGGCCATTTGGATTTCCTCTTTCAAAAAATGTCTATTGAGGTCCTTGGTCCATCTCTTAATATCATATGTTCTCCCTGATCGGTGACAACTAACAGAGTACCAAAAAGGAAACCTGGTAAAGTGAAATGGACACTATGAGAAACGGTGACTTGATCAGCCCTTGCCCTGACTGTTGATGAACAAATTAATACATTATCCCTCTTAGTATTTTTTTTTGTCTGTTCTACTTAATAATATTGGTTTAGTTCTGTATTTAATACACAGTTATTCTGAAGTGTTGGAAATTAACTGAAAAGTGATCCCTGTTAAATATAAGAGTGGGAATAAGAGAGGGAAGAAATGTACAATTGGGGACATGCTCAAGCTGACTTGCCCCAAACAGTAGAGTTAGAAACATACCAGGGGATTCCAATTCAATCCCATCAAGGTGGCATGTAACAATGCCATCTCACTAGTACAAGTGATGAGTTTCTGTTCACAATTGATCATAATGATAGGACTAAGAGTCAAAGAGATCACATAAACAAGACTAGTTTCTGCAAATACTAACTGATAGAACAAAAAAGGGAGAGAACAATCCAACATGGGAAGCCGGATACACAGCAGACTCTTAGAATGGCAGATGTCCTAAACAGCACTCTGGCCTCAGAATCAGCCCTTAAGGCATGCGGATCCAGCTGAAAAGCCCATGAGAGTATTTCAGGCATGGAAAGCCAAGACACTCTGTCAAAAAAAAAAAAAAAAAAAAAAAGACCTAAATGAAAGATCTCCATGAGTGAGATCCCAGTGGAAAGAACAGGTCATGAAAGAAGGAGATACCTTTCACTGAAGGGAGGAGAGAACTTCCACTTTGACTATGACCTCGTCTAAATATGATAAGAGTCGGTGAACTCAAAAGGCTTCCATAGCTTTGGCAACTCATGACAAGAGCCTAGGGTGATCACTGATGCCATAAACAAGAGTGTCAATTTGTTAAGTCAACAACCGGAGTCACTGTGCACTTACTCCTCATGTAGGATCTCTGTCCTTAATGTGCTGTGCATTGTGATTTAACACTGTAACTAGTACTCAAACAGTATTTTTCACTTTGTGTTTCTATGTGGGTACAAGCTGTTGAAATCTTTACTTAATGTATACTAAATTGATCTTCTATATATAAAGAGAATTGAAAATGAATCTTGATGTGAATGGAAGGGGAGAGAGAGCGGGAAAGGGGAAGTTGTGGGTGGGAGGGAAGTTATGGGGGGGGGGAAGCCATTGTAATCCATAAGCTGTACTTTGGAAATTTATATGCATTAAATAAAAGTTTAAAAATATATATAAAAATATCTTTTTCTCTGATAGGATGCAGTACCCAATAGGAGCATAATGAGGATATAGCATGAAAACACACTGACAGTCACCATATTTCCTATCTGGAACCAGCTGCACAATTTAACTAGCTCTGGGACAGTCATTCCATGTATCTGGGTCTCCAGTTAGAAGGACCACAGTGTCCACACAGTGGAATGCTGCATCAGGCTTACAGTTGCATTTTGTAACAACTGCACAATATTTAAAGTCTGGGGGCCAGTGTGAAAAAACAAATCAAATGATTACACACTAAGAGGGAGGAAGATAAAGGTTGAGGGAGGAAAGAAGTTGAAGGCCAGTCCTAGAGTTAGACTTCTCTTGAAAAATTAGAACAACATGACAACAATTAACTGGAGTCTCCTTTCTCTGCCTCCTTTAGATAAGCCTGGCCTTTCAGGTCAACCTAATCCCCCACAGTGATTTCCACACTGAGGCAAAGTGCCAGTTGATTTTTTTTTATTTTACTGGTGATAGAACTTTCCATATATTAGAAAAATCTCTTTCTGCACTCCTGACCCTATGAGTGAGAAATTTCTCATTTCCATTGCCTCCTAGACAATTGTAGGCACTGGGGTCTGTGTATCCTTGGCCATACCATCTAAATAAATTTCCTTTTATTCTGTGTTTCCAAGTCTGAGCTACACTTACCTAAAACCTGAGGCTTTTATTTTTAACTCAAAACCAGCATGTACCCCCAAGTAATCAAAATAACAATTGTAACTTTTTCCATAAATGAACTAGACTCCTATTATAATAGGACTTCCACAAAAAAGGCTTACTATTTCTGCTTTTAACCAAACTCATGCAAATCTGTGTGGGGCTATATAGCAAGGCAGGCAAAAAAATGAAACTTAGATGAGAAATCCAAAGTCAACTTAAGAGCAAGACGTTTACTTGTAGCACATGAGCTGGTCCAAAGAAGAGCCCCTTTCTTGCTGCCTCTATACTTCCCAGGTTGCTTTCTTCTACCGCTCTGCCCCTATTCCATATGCTGCTTAATTAGTGCCCAAGTAGACATCCTCAGAGCAACAAAAAATGAGCTTGCATGGGCCCATCTATGTTTTTTGGAACAGATATGCCCAGTGTAGATGTACTACACAGAGAAACCAAACAGGACTTCCAACTGAGGCTCACTTGAAAGTCTTGAAATCTAATTTTTTTGAATTGAAGTTTCTTAGTTGCTGTGAGCCCAATTCTATAATTTGATGTACTCTTCACAAAAACAAATAACTGGAAGGAGATTTTTGTTAACAGATTTATTAATGTTTTTACCATTGAAGATGCCATCTTTTCTAAATCAATAATCACAAAGTGTCTTTAGCTTGTGGTTCCCTTCCAGCCATCCTAAGCCCTCTTTGCACTTTTCCTACATGCCATGATATCATTCTCACTTACAAATAAGAACAGGCTATGCACAGAAGTGGAGTCCAAACTAATATTTACAAAATAAGATCCTTGCTGGAAATTATTCCAGAATGATCGTTATGCCTCTGTCATAGTACAGTAATAAAGCCAATATGGCATTCCCATCATGACACCATTCAGTTGGATGCTTCCCAAAGAGAAAATAAAGTCAATACGGGGGTGATACTGGGGATAGAAACAGGAAGAACAGAATGGGGGTAGAGGGTGACTATTACTATTACTATGCCACTTATGTTTCTAGAGAACCATTTTATCAAGTCATGCCCCTGCTTAGCAACACCAGTGGTTCCCTCTGTCAACAGCATTATGTCTCTGTAACTCAGGTTGCAGGAAAAGCACGTGGACTTCATGGTCTCCTCTGCTTCTCGATCCCCTTGCTGCAGCTCCCACATAAGAACTCGGGGTTCTTTCCAGCCTGTGGCAGCCCATATCATGTCTGGTTCAAATTGAAAGATGATTTTCCTCCACTAAAACAGCTAAATTTCATGCCAAAGATGTGATATGCCTACTCCTTTTTAAAATATGGGCCGGCGCTGCGGCTCACTAGGCTAATGCTCCGCCTTGCGGTGCCGGCACTTCGGGTTCTAGTCCCGGTCGGCGCACTGATCCTGTCCCAGTTGCCCCTCTTCCAGGCCAGCTCTCTGCTGTGGCCAGGGAGTGCAGTGGAGGTTGGCCCAAGTCCTTGGGCCCTGCACCCCATGGGAGACCAGGAGAAGCACCTGGCTCCTGCCATCGGATCAGCGCGGTGCGCCGGTCGCAGCGCGCCGGCCGCGGCGGCCATTGGAGGGTGAACCAACAGCAAAAGGAAGACCTTTCTCTCTGTCTCTCTCTCTCACTGTCCACTCTGCCTGTCAAAAATAAAAATAAAAAATAAAATAAAATAAAATAAAATAATAAAATATGAAGAAGCCCTCTGACAGCTGTTGGAGTTCAGTTTCTGAGAGCCTGTCTACCTGATCCAGGCACTTTCAAAAAGCCACACTTTCACAAGTACTATAATAAAAAAACTTCCTTCCGAGGTACCTTTCTCTGAAGGGAAGAGAGAACTTCCACTTTGACTATGACCTCGTCTAAATATGATAAGAGTCGGTGAACTCAAAAGGCTTCCATAGCTTTGGCAACTCATGACAAGAGCCTAGGGTGATCACTGATGCCATAAACAAGAGTGTCAATTTGTTAAGTCAACAACCGGAGTCACTGTGCACTTACTCCTCATGTAGGATCTCTGTCCTTAATGTGCTGTGCATTGTGATTTAACACTGTAACTAGTACTCAAACAGTATTTTTCACTTTGTGTTTCTATGTGGGTACAAGCTGTTGAAATCTTTACTTAATGTATACTAAATTGATCTTCTATATATAAAGAGAATTGAAAATGAATCTTGATGTGAATGGAAGGGGAGAGAGAGCGGGAAAGGGGAAGTTGTGGGTGAGAGGGAAGTTATGGAGGGGAAGCCATTGTAATCCATAAGCTGTACTTTGGAAATTTATATGCATTAAATAAAAGTTTTAAAAAAAAAAAACTTCCTTCCTTCCAGTTCTTACTAAGTCTCAGACCTATAGATCACTCAGAAATATAATCTAAATGAAAGTAAAAATGAAAATTAGACAAAGGAGGAGAAAGAGGTTAAAGGATATGGGTGCTTTGTATTAATCTGTGCTATCCTAGGGGCCAAAGTGAGAAATAGTAAAAAGCCTCTATGCTTTGATAATCTGTTTTTTCTTGGAATATCTTCCTCAAGACAAATAACCATAAACTTTTTCTAAGGATATGGCTTGCTTGGGGAAGAAGAGTGTTCAAGTTCAAGTCCATGCCACAACTAGAAAGTTGGCCTCTTTCAGCAAGTGTCAAACAAGAATAAGGACTAGAGAAAGCTTTTCTGCAGTAATAACCTTGATTGGGTGCTAAAAGCGATGTAAATGGCAACCAGTGCCTGTAGAGTACACGTCATATGCTGGGTGTGCCCCTAATGCTTGGCAGTGCTGCCCTATTTCCTCCACACATCAGCCTTACAAGGACTGCACCATATATGAAGAACTGAGGCTCTGTGAATGACAAACACACCCACAGAGGTTGAGCAAAGAAGTGAGGAGAACTAGAATCTGGACTCAAAAACCCAGCTCCACGATTGGCTCTGAAATCGGTGTAATTGTGTGAATGCAGTGAGATTACAAATGTTGTATAGTATGTATCTGCTAAATTATCCTTGGGAAACCACAAGTGAACAGTAAGAGTTCGCTTTCTTTCTCTTCCTATCAGACAGATTAAATAACTGAGGGTTGAAGGAGTTACCTTACTTGGCGCCCAAAGGAATGGCAAAATTTAGCTCCAGAATCCCAAAAACTCTACGGCTTCTCTCTGAGTATCCCATCAGCAACTCCTACAACTGTAGACATTTGAGGGCTCACCCTCTCCGCTTGTGCATCATTGCTTCCCCTGTGATTTATGCAATCATGTCTATAATGATTATTTATTGAAGACCTACTCCCTTACTGTTACACATGGCCTATGACTGAATTCTGACTGTGTGTCTCTTTCGGGGCAGACAGATAAACTCCTTCCAGACTTAATCTTTTGCCTCTGCCCACCTCATAACTCTGCCACCATCCCACTGGTGGCCTGTCAGCCTGAGACAGCAAATATAACAGCAGGCTCAGTGGTCCCCCTGCATGACAGAGCCACAGCTTGGCAGGATCCCAGATCCCTGAAGCATCCATCAATCAGGAACATAGTTGTTGGATTCTATGTGACCAAGACACATTAAAGAAAAAAAAACACTAAAATGTTGGGTTGTGTTTGTTATAGCAACTGTGTTACTGACCTACCTGATGCACAATCACAAATGTGAAACATGTACTCACAGTGTGAGGAAGTAATATTTTCCTTGGACAATTTGTGTCTTATCTAATTTTGTGGTATGGCTATAGTTAGAACTAGAGTGGGGTGACTTCGGACAGTGCTTTCCAACAATTACATCCTGTCTTTAAAGAAACTTCTGTGGACAGATAAACAGCTAATTGTAAAAAATGTCATGGATTAGAAATGATGAGAAAATGTCTTCATATATACTTTTTTATAAATGCACAGGTTCAGAATCATAAAAGAAACCCAGCTTTTGACAGTCAATAGTTCATTTCCAGTTTTCACAAAAAAGAGTTACACTGGAGGGAGCACAAGGGGAATTATGGACTGTCTCATCTTCCCAATTTATTAGATAGGAATATGTGTCCCTATTATAATCTGAATATGGGGATTCAATAGAGTATATCATATCCTCATAACAAAGTTAAATAAATATGAGATTGTATGCCTATCATTTCAAGATCTATGCTTACCATAAAATTCCTTGAATATAAATAAATGAATTTTTTGAGAAAAAGTGAACACTATAATTCAAGAAAAATACATATCATTGATGGTAAAATAGTGTAAGGAACAGGACCATATTTGGCATTCATGGGAGGGCAGAATCTGCCTTAGAGATAAATTCCAATCATTTTCTAGGTAATATCTAGCTCCAGAATCAACTGTGGGCTCTCATCCTCTATTGGCATCATCTTCTAAGATTGGACTATTAGGGAATCAAGAGCTTTACCTATACTGTAAACTTGAGCAACCCTTTCAGGCCCAGCTGTCTTTGCTTAACAAGGAAGTTGCTTTTTCCAACTTCATGCAAACAACATTCCAAGTCCTCTGCTGACATTCTGACTTGAAGCATTTGAGCCAATGAGTGATTGCCCTGATGAATCCACTCACTGCATGTGTGGGAGAGACTTACCCTGCCAGAGAAAATCACAAGCGGCAGACTGAGCCCTCATGGTCCATGAAATACTGTGCTAGCAGATTCTGGATGACATGCTCTAGTCCTGTGTGTTCATAGAATATGATTTACTACTGCTAATAATAATGATAGCAATTACCTCACCACAGGTGCCCGAGATGAGTAGTACAGGAGATGTTTAGAGCCAGAGCTTATCAGTTCTAAAAGCTGCCATCTTTCTACATTCCAACACACTATCTCAAGTAGGAGGATAAAGTCAGTAGTAAAATATATTTTTATTTTTATTTTTATTTTTATTTATTTGACAGAGTTAGACAGGGAGAGAGAGAGACAGAGAGAAAGGTCTTCCTTCCGTTGGTTCACCCCCCCAGATGGCCGCTACGGCTGGCACTGCACCGATCCGAAGCCAGGAGCCAGGTTCTTCTTCCTGGTCTCCCATGCGGGTGCAGGGCCCAAGCACTTAGGCCATCCTCCACTGCCTTCCTGGGCCACAGCAGAGATCTGGACTGGAAGAGGAGCAACCGGAACTAGAACCCGGTGCCCATATGGGATGCTGGCGCCGCAGGTGGAGGATCAACCAAGTGAGCCACGGCGCCGGCACAGTAGTAAAATATATTTATAAAATAAATCAAACCATCAGAAACTCCACTTTGAACATGAAAATAAGTGCCAACGTTGTAGCACAGCAAGTACAGTCACCTCCTGTGACACCAGCATCCCACATAAGTGTCATTTTGTGTCTGGCTGCTCCACTTCTAATCCAGCTCCCTGCTAATGACCTGGGAAAGCAGCAGAAGATGGACCAAATGCTTGAGTCCCTGCCACCCTCGTGGGAGGCCTGGATGGAGTTTCAGACTTCTGGCTTTGGCCTGGCCCTGTGCCAGCAGTTGTGGCCATCTGGGGAGTGAACCAGCAGATGGGAGATCTCCCTCTCTGTGTGTCTGACTGCCTCTGTAACTCTGATTTTCAAAATAAATAATTAAATAAATCTTAGAAAATTAAAATATATTACCAATGTGTGTACAATATTTAAATATGGCTTTAAATTATGCCAGATGGTAAATGTAATTACTTTAATTCAATACAATTGGCAAATATTTTAATGAACCTTGTAGACAAAATTCTTTAAAATATCAAGGTACTCTCTGTTTATATTATAATTAATGAAGAACATCTCACGAGTGGTTTTATCTTCTTTTCCTAGGACTGTGATTTCAAATTATATGGTGCTACTAATTTTTTTTACCTTTTAAATGAAATAAAGTACTTGCTTTTTAAAAGCATTCCTCAAAAATGAGAACATGCTTCCAAGAGCACTTGTAATTGTGTCCATACTTGTTAAGCCACATTTTTCCCTGAACAACACTTGCCAAGTTTCTCATACAACATATTTCATATCTTTCTCTTAGCAGGGATAGGAATAAACTAATATATTCATTATCCTTTGAGGATTGAACAATGATAAGAAATCCAATGTTGTCAATCCATTTTATCATCAATTGCCATTATCCTGTGCTCTTTAGGACTATAATTACAGCTCATCTTAATTACTACCATTTTTCAGATAAGGTACCTGAGTCAGAGAGGTTAAATAATTCGTCCATGGAACTCAGCAAGGGGATAATTGAACCAGGATTAAACTCAGAGACTCCACACATCTGCACCTTTAAATCCAATCTCACCATTGCATGAGAGATGCATTTCATAAATTGGTATATTCCAGCTGGGCTTCCTCTGGGCCCTCATGCATTCAGACACACAGGGCATTCAAGAGAGAAGCAGCCTTGTTTTTATTTTTACTCTCTAGTAAAATGCTACACAATGAAGGAAAGGTTGCCTTTTTCCCATGAAATTTTAGAAAAAGGTCTGGAAGAACTTGACCTCCAAAGACTTGGCCATTAATTTATTCTGCGTTTCAAGAAGAATGATGGAAACTCTTTCACTATTAGTAAACAATGAATTATGAAAAATCACTAAGGTAATACATGTGGGTCACGGAACAAACACATCTTGTCAAATGGTATGAGAAGGAAGAAGGGATAATCATTTATTTTACCATAGAAATTAAGAAATCGGTGGTCTTTCTTCTGTTAATATATTACACTGGAGGTTTCTCTTGTAGCTTGCTGACATACGATCTACTTTGGAAGTAAAAGGTTATTAGAAATATAACGTCTGAATCACACCACTTTCCGAATTCCCTAAGCTTTAGTGATCCTCATGCACTTGCACCAATAAGTCTTCCACACACTCCCACTGTGACCAAATGTAACCCACATTTCCCTCCCAACAGACTGCTCCCAGAGAATCTGCAAGGACATTAGACAGATTTGGGACATGTGATTAAACATATGCTCCACTTTTCAGCTAACACATCAGGGGTCATGGTCCTAGGTAGGGTTTCCACATGGGGGCAGTTCCCCAAATTGTATCCTGTGCTGATCCAGGGTGCATGTCTTCAGTTTCTGCATTAACCAGCTCAGTGTGTTCACACATGGCTGCTCTATGAACGCTCACCTGGCGTAGCCACTAGGGGCAAACATGAACAAGAATATTCCTCCTCAATTATTCTTCATACACTGACCCTTCTCACACCCCAACACAGCTTCCATTGGGAGGTAGATCTTGATTGCTTCTAGTATTTTTTATTTGAAAAGGAGAGAGAGACAGGAACACAGAGTGGTCCTCCATCTGCTGGTTCATGCCTCAAATGCCCATGATGCTGGATCAGACTAAAGCCAGGAGCCCAAAACCCCATCAGGGTCTGCTACATGGGCGGCAGCAACCTAAGTACTTGAACCTGCTGCCTCCCAGGCTGTGCATTAGCAAAAGATGAAATGGAGAGCAGACCTGCGACTAGAATCGAAATATTCCAATACGGGATATGGGCATCTGAAAGCAGTGGCTTACCCCCTTCTTCCAAGCCGTCACCCCTAAGGGAACTCCTCATCTCTCCTGAGAGGTGGACGTTTGGTGCAGTGGTTGAGATATAAAGTGTTGCATTCCCTGTCAGAGTGCTTGGTTCAAGTCCTGACTTTGCTGCTGGAATCTAACTTCCTATTGGTGCACACTCCAGTGCACACTCCAGTGAGAGACCCAGCTGTAGTTCCTGGCTCCTGGTTTGGCCTGTCCCAGGCCTGGAGATTTCAGGAAAGAATCGGCAGATGGAAGATCTCTCTTTGTCTCTGTCGCTGGCTGTCTCAGGCTTTCAAATCAAATGAAAATAACTTTAAAAATTTTTAAATTCTCAAAGGAAGGAAGACCTTTCTCTCTGTTTCTCTCTCTAACTTTGTCAAATAAGTTTTAAAAAAATTTTTAAAAATTTTAAATTCTGAGTATTTTTAAGTTAACTTCTTAAAGCTCTTCATTTGCAAACATGAGAAAATACCACCCTCCGTAACATGACTGACAGAATATGTTTTAAAATCCTAGCTTCAAACACCACCATGAAATATATATTCAAGGCCATGAATGTTACACTCCCTTCAAGACCCCCCATCTTCTCACCAGTATCTTATTAGGAGAAAGGAGAAGGTTTTCATTTACTTTTATTCTTTCTGTCTCCCAAGTAGCTTTCAGAGCAGAAAGCTAATTACTACGGCTCCGCTGCACTGAACTCAGGAATTAAGACCCTAAGCTTCATGGCATCACCTGAATTCCTCACCCATTGGTGGTGTCCTCTGCTCACAACGTGATAAGTTTGTGAGCTTCAGTTCTGCAGCCCAGCTGGGTCAGGGACAGAGAGCTTGCCTTGCCTTACCATTGTGCCCAAGACTAGAGGGGATGGAGAACCAGAGACGGCCATTAACTATTTTGGCCTTTGCATCCTCCCTGCCAGGGAAGAAGGGAGAGGAGGTAACCCTGCTGCACGCCCACACTGCTCTCCTTGCAGTACTTAGAACCTCCCACGGAAGCTCAGCTTCCTGATTGCCCTGCAGGTCTCACAATGATTTATTGGCACCAGGACCTTGTTACCAAAAAAAGGCTAAATGACCATTGCATAATTCATTAACTTGCCTTAGAAGCAGCCATAAATAAGGACCTTTTCATTGATCACCACCTAGAAAAGGAGACTTTGTCATTGATGCTTCGTAATAATTTACAGACTGTGTTTGTATAAACAAATGGCTATAGATAAGAAATTTTAGGGGTATGGAATTTAATCTATATCCCAACATTCCAAAACACATAATAAACAAGGAATTTCTGTTTGATGCTTCCAAAATGAGGGTGTGAATGCTTAATGTAGGATTATTAAGGAAAATGCTAAAAGAATTGTCCTAGGAAGGTGATAAAAATAAGGCAACAGCACCCCTTTGTGGCCATATGCAGATTTACAGGTTATCATTAACATTCTGTGAGGGTTCTTTTCAGAATTTGCTATAGAATTATGGTGACAAGGAGTAAAGACTCCTATGATAATCTTTGCCCTCATCTCGGGCACAACCATACTAGCATCGTCTCACAATTCAGAAATCCACTGTGGTTTCAAAGGTCTCCAAAGAAAAGAGGCTACAACCTCTCCTTGTAAAACATTCCAGGAATTTCCTTTCAGATTTAACCAAGAAACTGTACTCAACAGCGTACACTGATCTCCAACAGATCTCCCTCGGTAGCTAAACCTACCTCTTCATTGGATAGGAAGAACTGGTAGTCTCTCCCATTTTCATTCCATGATGTCTACGTTTACCAGTGAGACCATGACAATGAAATCAAGGTCAAATTGTATGAGAAGGATTTGGGTGCAGGAACTTACCATGTTCTATCTATCAACCTTCCAAAGCAGCTCCTGCAAACATCATGTTCACTGCTGGTAGCAGACAGTGTCTTAATGCACCAGAATGTACAAAGTAAAGGTTTTCATTCAAAGAGTGCATTGTACTTCCTTTCTGTCCATAATAATCTCAACTCTCTTTAAAGGAGATGTCCACACCTCTTACCAACAACTAGAGGTCTTGAATAACAGTATATATTAAATATAGTATCAATTGTTTGATAGTATCTATTCAATTCACTCTTTATCTCTGCATATCACCTGGCTGCCAAATATAATTGAATAAAAATTTGCATTTTTTCTATACTTTCTTTTGTATCTTTAAAGTCTAATTATATCTTTTCTAGGACCAAATTGGTGACTTTTTTCCATTTAAGGATTTTGAATATTAATGAAATTTTGACTTGTCATTCACTTTAACAGTTCTCAATGGTTTTCAACTCATTGAGAAAAAAATGAGCTCTTCCCAGTACTTTCTCAATGCTTTCTATCATAGGACTGATATGACAAGACAGTGTTTCTTTTTCTGTGCCCCCAGCTGATTATTATTATTATTATTATTATTATTTTGAGCAATTAAGAATGTAGGCATCTAGCTTTATGAGTATCTTGGTTTTTATAACCCACAGTCAATGGAAATACGAAATATGTAAACACTAGTTGTGCCCCACCCACTTTGTCCATAAAAGGGACTTTTAAAAGGATGAATTAATATTGTGATATCTTATGTGTGGTAGGTAAAGGAGCAATGTGCAGAGGTCTTTTTATTTTGAATCTGTAATTTTAAAGGAATATGTCATATTAGAGCCAAAATTCACATTGTGTAATGATTTTTTATATCTTCTCTAAAAGGGGAGATACACTTTGGAAAACAGTAATAACATCCATTTGGCAGATTTATGTACCACATGCATTATGCCCGCAGGTAGACAATATACATTGTAAAAGAACAACCAACTGGATGTTCCTGCCTGAACCTTACTATAAATTTAATATGTGCCCTACAAAGCATTTTGTAGCTTATTGATATTCAGCCTTGTCTTTAGTTTTGATCTAGTGTGTCTACAGTTAATGGCTGTGCACCTTAAGCTAGAATTAGCAAAACTAAAAGGATTTAGCACCTAGCGGGACATTATGATTTTTTTCTCCTTCTTTATTGTATAGCCATTATACTACGTTGAACTCTTCCCTGTTAAGGAATTTCTAGTTCACATGCAAGTAGCCATGTTAACTGTGGAAGGCCTTTCCCGCCCTCTAGTGGTGATAAGCTGCCCAGCATTATTTGTAGTATGTATTTACTCCAGAAAGCCCATGGGATTGCAGGACACACACCCAAGAAAGGACATTACTTGGAGTGAAAAGAGAGAGGTTCAAGTCCAAGAGCAGCCATCATTCTTTATGGAAACTTGATACTTCTGACTTTGTTACTTAGTTTTCTCATGGCAACATAGAAGAATGATTGTGATTTGCATAATTGTTGCTGTGGTCACAAGAGGAAGTCAGAGGTTAATGGCAAGTAGAAATCACCAAAACATAATTAGACTTCTTTTTAAAGAAATTAAATACAAGAGAAACAATGCATTCAATCAATTGGTTTGATCATTGGGTGGACAGACTCTAAAGCAGTCCCTATGCCACCTGCCCCTGGTAGGGAGAATATTTAGAGTGAAGAAACCTGGAGAAGAAGGGTTAAGGCATGCTCCAACAGCAGTTCCCTTAGATGAAACAGACTGATGCCACATGCATGTGATCCTCAGAGAAGGCTGTCATGTGTTGTCTTCACACTGAATGTGGTAACTTGAATCTGACTACATGGGGACAGACAGACAAATCAAAGTTAAGGGACATCCTTGGAAAAAAGAAGTTCAAGTTCAAACACTATTGGAGTTGGGGGATGTAAGCAATTCAAAAAGATTTGGAAAAAAAAGAAAAAAAAAGAAATTGTGAGAACTCAATGTCTGATCCTGGACTGGAGCATTTGCAGAGATTCGGAAATGTGCTTTAATTAGACCACAGAATTGAATCTTAATAAATTGTTGATTGATTTTTTAGTATTATCTACAAGAATATCCTTCATCTCAGGAGCTAACGTAATCAAATATTCAGAGATGAAGTGGCATAATAAGAAAAAAAGACTATGTGTATAAATGTACACACATTAGGGCTGGAGCTGTGGTGTAGTGGATAAAGCCACTGCCTGCAGTGCCGGCATCCCACGTGGGCACCAGTTCGAGTCCAGCTTCTCCACTTCTGATCCAGCTGTCTGCTATGACCTGGGAAAGCAGTAGAAGATGGTTCAAGTCCTTGGATCACTACACCCTCATGGGAAACCCAGAAGCAGCTCCTGGCTCCTAGCTTTGGGTATACGATTCTCTCTCTCTCTCTCCCTCTCTCTCTCTCTCTCTCTGTCTCTCTCCCTCTTTCTCTCTGCCTTTGTCTCTCTGTAACTCTGCCTTTCAAATAAATAAACAAGTCTTTAAAATAAAAAAGTATACTCATTTTATTAGCCTCTAATTTCTCTGTGAAACAGAGGTGAATGTTCTTAGGTATTCTATGCATTGGAGACTTGTAAGTTAACAATTTCCTGTTTTGCAATGCTAACTGAACAGGGAAGGGCTCTCCTCTGTAATCATCCTGTCATTTGGATGCTTAAGTGAGAAGATCTCAGGGAATTGTAATTTGAATTACAAGGAGACAACTCTCCAACAAATCTTGGCTGACTTTCTCATGTGTATAGTTTTCTCTATTTGTAAAATGGGGCTGACAATGATCCTGCTTAAGGTTCCTAATACTCCTAGAGATATACCACCTGCTCTTCATTCCTTTATAATTTTTCCTTGAAATTTTCCCACCTCAACACATGATACCTTCTGTAATGCTAAATTACTTACATGTCACTGACAAATTGTACAGCTTCAGACTCCTCCCTCCTTTTTCAATCTTCTTGCCTCAGCCTGTAATGCCCTTCTATGCTCTCTTATTGAAATGTCCATCAAACGTCAGTTCTTCCTTCTATACAGTTGTGCTTGACCACCTTCACCAGCATGATCAATCCTCATATTTCATCTCTGTCTCCTGTGCATACTCTCATTAATTACATGGAATTGCAAGTGTAGGCATAAGTGCACACATACACACATGGCTTCTTTATTAGGCTGAAATTCCATCGAACAGAATGACTTTAAATAAAACAAGTTGCAAACTCCAACATCTAGCAGAATACCTAGTGTTTGGCAGGCAGGGATCAAGCATTGGTTGACAGAATATATAAGGAAGCAGTTTGGCAGCAGTAAAGTTCTAATGTTAATTACTGAGAAATGTCAATGGCACACGTTTATTCTTAGTACTTGGTGGGTGGTGCAAAAGAAGATTTGCTACCCAGGGTGGTGTGTTTGCTACCCATAGAATAAATAATTTTGCATAAGGTGGACAATTTTAGAGCATGGAGGTTTTGGAAAGTAAAGAAAATGGTAAAGTGGCCAAAGATGCATTTTGCTCCCATTAGCCTTTTCCCCATACTCCAGAAGGCTATTGGCAGAGCTATGGTGTTTAAAGTCTTCAAGGCAACATTAGAAAAGTAGCCCCTGGCAGCATCCACTGGGGACACCTGTTTCCTTGGTTCAGCTCCCCAGAGTAGCTAAAAGGGAGGTAAAAGGTGATAGAAAGGATGAGAAGGAAAGAAGGACCTGATGGCTCTCACTCCAGACCAGCCCCTGAGTCTCTCTTCACTGCATTTCTTGGCATCTCACTGACTGGTGGTGAAATGATTATCTAGCTCTGCAGGGCTCAATCCTACTTACACAGGAGACAGGGAAAGATGAATTACTGCCCTCTTCTGGCAGCCATAGCAATTTTATTCTGATGATCAGAGAGTAAATTGTGTTAAAACAGTCTCTTTCCCACCCTACCCCTTTCCCTGGGGGAAGATATTTGTCATAGCAGTTAAATATATCTCTTGGGGCTTTTGCATCCTTTATCAGAGTGCTTGGATTTCAGTCCTGATTCTGCTTGCACTGCAATTCCAGCTTCTTGCAAATGCAGACCCTGTGGGAATGAAGGAGGAGTTGGCTCAAATAGTTGGGATCCTGCCATACACACAGAGACCTGGATTGACTTTCCAGTACCTGGCTTAGAGCTGGCCTTTGCAGGGAGAGAATCAGTGGATGTGATCTCTCTCTCTCTCTCTCTCTCTCTCTCTTCCTTCTGCCTGCCTTCCTCCCTCTCTCTCCTTTTCAAATAAGATAAACACATGAATAAATAAGTATTTTTAAAAGCCTCCACTTCTGTGAATCATGTTGAGAAGACAGTCCAGCAAGGAGGAAAGCCTTGCAGTTGAATACACTGGAGTAGCAAACTGTTGTTTCCCACTGAAGCTTTTCACACATTTTTGAGAAACATTTTTGCCTTTTGAATGTGCATTTGGCTGCAGGAATATTTTTAGAAATCCTATGAGCATGTTACAAGTACTAAGGCACTCAACAGGTAACTTCTCATGCATTTGGGGCACCTCAACAGCAAAGCTGCAGCAGAACTACAGGAAGAAAGGAGACAGAAAGAACTCAACTTCAATAAACTTATATAAAATTTTGTAAAAAGAAAAAATCTGAAGTGAGCTGGAGTTTAGGCAGACATTGTGTAAACTTTGTGTAATTTCAAAATTATATATTCAATTATTTATAGGGAGAAGAATTCATAGTCACTTCTGTTCTTAGGGTCTGCAAAGATCTTAATTGACTCCAATCACAATTCACGTTCTGTTGTACACATACACTTGCAACATTCAAGAGCACACTTTCTTTCTAGGATGGATCCTGTGACACACTTTTTCTTCTGAAATTGATAAGCCTGCTATTGTTTTTTAATCAATTTTGAGGAAGCAGTTTGATGGAGATTTTTGTTTTTATGTGAATTGCAGTTATTGTGTTATTCTCCATGACCCTTACATTTCTGTCATCCTCAGTGAACAGGTAAAAAGAACTACTTAACTAGCTGAGGTGGACACAAGTAATCACTGTGCAGAGCCACCATCAAGAGCACAACTGCTTCTGCAACTTATTATTTTAACAGTTTGACAGTGACATGCTTATTTGTTTCCACCCTTAGCAATACTTCATATTGATGCTCACTCCACATATAGAGAAAGCCAGAGATCTCCAAGTTGAAAACAAGCATTCCCAGTCCTCAAAAAAACTGCATTTTAATGCAAACAAATATAAGCTGCATTTTTTAAATCAAAAGAGATATTCTTGGGAGAAATGAATAAGAAATTACATGATCAAATATATTTGTATAATAAGCAAAAAGAGGGCCCTTTCTTTGTACACTATACATCTGCAAGGCAAAAACCTGATAATAAAGTAATTAACTTAACCTGACTTTCGCAAAACTGCTTTTCTGGGTAACAAAGCAGAAGATCACATCCTTCAGACAACGTTCCATACTGATATGAAAAATAAGGTTCTTCCTAGTTTTACGTGGTTAGGTATAGGAGAGAGATGGGAATAAGGAGAACTGGGACATGCTTACAAATGGAATACATGGATCCCAGACTTGAAGGATAAACAATAATTTGTCTAGTAACCCTTGACTAGGGACGGTGTTCCAGAGAGAGGGAAGAGATACGATACTCTTGGCAGTATGCCTGGAGCATTTATAAAGGAGAGAAAAGGTATAAGGTAGGGGTCTTTTTTCATACTTCTGTATGCAGAAATCCAGTTTTCTCAGTACCATTTTTTGAAGAGATTTGTTTCTCTAGGGATTGATTTTAGGTCCTTTATCAAATATTAGTTGATTGTAGATGTGTGGATTGATTTCTGGGTATCTATTCTGTTCCATTGGTCTACATGTCTATTTTTGTGCCAATGCCAGTCTGTTTTGGTTATAATTGCCCTTTAATATGTCTTAAAACCTGGAATTGTGATGCCTCCCACTTTGTTTTTGTTGTTTAAGATTGCTTTAGCTATCCAGGGTCTCTTGTGATAAGGATTAATATCCACAATCTATGAAGAGCTCAAGAAACCCAACAACAGCAAAACAAATAATCCAGTTAAGAAATGGGCAAAAGGCTTGAACAGGCATTTTTCAAAAGAGGGAATTCAATTAGCCAACACATACATGAAACAATGCTCAGGATCATTAGCCATCAGGGAAATGAAAATCAAAACCACAATGAGGTTTCACTTCACCCTAGTTAGAATGGCTCTCATACAGAAATCAACAAATGATAAATGCTGGCAAGGATGTGGGGGGAAAGCTACCCTAATCCACTGTTGGTGGGAATGAAAACTAGTACAGCCTTTGTGGAAGCCAGTATGCAGATACCATAGAAAGCTGAAAATAGATATACCATATGACTCAGCCATACCACTTCTGGTAATATACCCAAAGGAAATGAAATCAGCATATAAAAGAGTTATCTGTACCCCATGTTTATTACAGTTCAATTCACAATAGCTAAGATATGGAATCAACACAGATGTCCATCAGCTGATGACTGGAAAAAGAAAATGTAGTAGAGACTGGCTCTGTGCTATAGTAGGTTAAGCCTCCACCTATGATGCAATATCCCATATGGGCACCGGTTCACATCCCAGCTGCTCCATTTCCAATCCAGCTCTCTGCTTATGGCCTGGGAAAACAATGGAAGTTATCCCAAGTTCTTGGGCCCCTGTACCCATGTGGGAGACCTGGAAGAAACTCCTGGGTCCTGGCTTCAGATTAGCCCAGCTACAGCTATTGTGTTCATTTGGGGAGTGAAACAGTAGAGGAAAGACCTCTGTGTCTGTAACTCTGCCTCTCAAGTAAATAAATAAACCTTCACACAATGTGGCATATATGCATTATAGAATACTACTCAGCTATAAAAAAAAAATGAAATCCAGTCCTTTGGACCAAAATGGATGCAACTGGAAACCATTATAGTTAGTGAAATAAGTCAATCCTCGGAAGACAGATATCATATATTTCCCCTGATCTGTGGTAACTAATAGAGTACCAAAAAATGTACTACAGAGGAGTGAAATTGACATTTTGAGATTTGATGATTGCTTACAGATCTTGTCTCTATTCCTGAGGAATAGTTATTTTTTTCTTCTTATAATTTCTTAAACTCTTTACTTACTGTAGGGTTAATCTTAAGACAATAAAGTAAACTGAAAGTAGATCATTGTAAATATTAAGAGAGGGAATAAGAGAGCAAAGAGGAGGAAGGGTGAGAGTGTAGGTGTGAAGGAGAGTGGGATGGGAAGTATCACTATGTTCCTAAATCTGTATATATGAAAAACATGAAATCTCTTTGCCTCCAAAATTTTAAAGAAATAAAATGAGGGAAAAGAAAAACAGGTGGGTGTGTAGATGGGAATTAGGTATAGCAAGTAGATAGTACCAAGTGATAAATAATGAAGTCGAATCGGAAGGGTAGGTCCAGGTCATATTAGGTGTTTAAATTCATGCAAAGTAGTTTGTCTCCCATTCTATAGGCAATGGGCAGCATGTACAGGACTTTGCATGGGTGATGCCAGCACATGATCACTCTCTTGTTGACAAAAAAGAGTGAATCCGTGGCTAAATGGGTGAGAGAAGACCACAGTTGGGGAAATGGGTGAAAGATACTGAGCTGTTATAAAATATGCATGATCATCTTGCAAAGTGTGGTTGGACTGAAGACAAGGAAACCCAAGTCATAAAGATGCTGGAGTGGCCCCAGTCTCCCTCCCTTTTGCTTTCCTGTCCAGTGCTTGTATTCCTTTCCCTAAAGCAGCAAGTATTCTGTGAGGTGAGAGACAGTGCTTGACACTGCTTTGCTCAAAAAAAAAAAAAAATTCTAGAAACAATCCATGTTTTGAATATTGAATAATTGAATAAAGTATTTGCCTTTAGTCATTCTAGTTTGAAATGTGCTTTAATATTCATTATCTTATTTCACATGTATGTAGAAATCAACATACTTGGAAATTCCACATGGCCATGAAACTGATCATCAGATGTACCCGCATCACTTCTCCAAGGATTTCATTACTTAGATATATCAGACAAGTGACAGCTCAGACAGGGACCCTTCCTGCAATGCACCTTGAAAGATTAGCAATGCTGGCTGTTGGCTTCTGCTGAAATGCTTTTGTATCCCTTTCATATGCAAAGTTGATTGGGTTGGAAAGGATTACTCTTGACACCTTTTGGTCCTTCAAATAATTTCCTCATTTTCTGAGAACTAAGTCATTAAACGTAGCATTCTAGATACCAAATACCATCCCTGTCAGAATAACTGACAACCAGGGATTATTAACTGGCTCTAATGCAGCATTTACTTTAGAAAACAAGTGCTTTGAAGTGACAGTATAGTTGTTTTTCTCCCTTTAAATTGTCTATTCACAGGACTGCTGTGAAAGCCCAGAAACCAGTTAAATCTTGGTGAACACATTCTTTGTCTTTCCCATGTTGTTGCTTAAATCTACACCAGTACTCTAGAAGATGGTATTTATATGTGCATGTGTGGGAATCGGTGTGTTTTCTTTCCAGAATGAGGAAAAAGTTAGGTGTTCACGGGCCTGTGTATGTGTACAAACACACACAAATGTGTAACACATACAATGGCATGGCTGATTTCTCATAATGTGAATATCCATGGTCTATGAGAATAATACAATCAGTAGCATTGAGCTTGCATCCAGGAATGTGTCCTAGCCCCATCTCACCACTGGAGAGCCTTCTGTTTGGTAGCAGCCTGCTTAGTGGAAGTCCTAGTGGAACTTACACTTTCCTAGGAAATTTTTAACCTATGAAAATTCAAAGGCAAGACCTAGAATATCAGAGTGATTATTTCAGTGGATGAATGAAGTGAAGGGAAGTATTTTAGGAAGAAACAAATTCAGATAGGTAGCCATACATTTATGTCAGGAAGTTCTGACTTAGGAGCTAGGACCACCTGGTAGTAAACACCATGCGTATACAGTCCCTTACTAACTGACAGACCATTCAGGCAACAGAGATTCTCCAGCCTCAGTTTATTCGTCAGGGAAATGGGGGTTTTATTACCTCTTCTTTAATATCCTGTGAAAATAAAATGGTAACGTTCTGAGTGCTATGCCAAGCATACAATAAACCCTCAACCAAAGTTACTTTAGGCCAGCATCGTGGCTCACTTGACTAATCCTCCGCCTGCGGCACTGGCACCCTGAGTTCTAGTCCCGGTTGCTCCTCTTCCAGTCCAGCTCTCTGCTATGGAACAGGAAGGCAGTGGAGGATGGCCCAAGTGCATGGGTCCCTGCACCTGCATGGCAGACCAGGAGGAAGCACCCGGCTCCTGGCTTTGGATCAGCACAGAGCCGGCCATGACGGCCATTAGGGGAGTGAACCAATGAAAGGAAGATCTTACTCTCTGTCTCTCTCTCACTGTCTATGACTCTACCTGTCAAATAAAAATAATAATAATAAAAAATTACTTTAGAAATTTGTTTCATTTAGGTTGATATGTTAAAATTCAAGGATAATGTGCATTTGCAGCACAGAATAAACAAACAAAGCGGTGAGCCAGGAGGGAAAACTACAGATAGGTCATGCTTCTTGAGGGAGACACTCACAGTGCAAGTGTACTTATGGCTTTGAGTAAAGAGTAATGCAACTCTGAGCCAGTATTAATATAGTGTGAACACCCATGCCTACTCCATACAATTTAAGTTGGAAATAAATTGGCCCACTAGTTAGAGACACTACTCTTTGCAACAAAGGATCTTAAGCTCTGTATTTCAAACATGTTAATGACAAACCAAAATCATGAAGGAATTCTCCCATTTTGCTAGTTAAGCTTTTTCCGCTCTTTTTCTTTCAGTCTACCAAAAAGGTATAAAGATTCCCTCTCCTGGAGATTCAGGCTAGATTAAGGAAATCACAATACGTGGAAAATGACATCAACCTGAGTGAAAAGAGCTGTATCTGTTCATAAGTAATGCAGAGCACTCAGAGGTTACTGGCTCTTGTTCATTATTTCCCCCTCTAGAAAAATATTAAAAAAGATATATGTGAAACTAGATGGCCTAAAATTGCAAGGCCAAAGTAATGAAAAAGATACAGAATGAACATCATAAAAATCTACTCTGGATTTCTAGAAGCATTGCGCCTATTATCCCAAACACTGTTATCTTCTCTGTCTTAGGAGTTTTATTTGATTTAATTATTTTGGAGTACAAGTAACAATGTGTACTATAGGCACAAGGTGGCGCCAAGAATCCAGCTAATATTTTGTTACTTTGCCCAAACTGGGTCAGCCAGCCCCATCTAGAGGCAGATACTCATTTCAACAGTAGATGGATACATTTTATAATGTGTATGCTTTTTTGATATCTCAAACAAAAAAAAAATTAAAAATTGGCCTGATGGAGTTTTAAGTAAATGATGAAGTTGGCAAAAATTCATTCTGTGTGACTACATCTTCTGTCCTGACCCTCACACATGATTGCTTCCTATAAAGCCTTACTTAGCATTGCATTACAGTTCTTCATACCTTAATTTAAATAGGAAAGTAATATTAGAGGGCATGTGAACTGGCATTTCTGAAATGATGCCTGTGGCTGATTTGTTTCAAAGCTTACACATGAGACTTACAAGGTGAGACATGACAGATACGGACTTCCTAATGCGTGGGAAATAACTGGGTAAGTGTTTATTTGTAAGAGAAGGAACAATGAACATAACAGATCTAGTGGTATACTGACCAAGGACAGGTGGCAGAAACCAGTCTTCCCCAGAGGTGCGCAATGAGGTTCACTGCTGTAGAAAACTTGGAGCACGGCAGTAAAGCTGCCTAAAACATCTCCTTTCCATTATCCCCCTGCCCTCACAGTTCTCAGTAAGAGCAGTGGTACTGGCATGGATGAAGCCATTTTCCCTGTGCCCTCCCCCTCTGGAATACCACCGACTATAGTGACTCTCCCCAAATTTTTCCAGCAAAAGGAAAGTTGAAATTCTTAGAAGAAGGAAAAGCAATTAGGGAAGGGAGAAAGAATCATCATTTTTGCAGCATGTAAGGTCTGTCTGGGACTTTACACATGCATATGATTTCATTAATCCCAACAACAGCCACACAGGGGCCCCATTGACCCAGCAGTAGCTGAGCAAGGCTATCACGGCCACACAGCTGCTAAGCAGTAGAGTCAGGATCCCACCAATTTCTCATTTCTTCTAAATTCTGTGTAGTTAAGGTTGTGAACTCTGAAACTTCATAAGGACAAACCTTGGACATTGTATGTAACCTCACCTGGTCCTGCAGGATAGTAGGACCAACTCATTGGATAGGACTGCAGGTATTCCCTGGGCACAGTCCTATTACACAAGAAGCACCTCTGAGATGCCCACAGATGGGCATGATTTTCATTATGCCAATTTCACCTGAGAAGCCAGAATGTCTTGTTCCTTCTGTGCTCTTAAAGAACTCTGCTTCATGGCTTCAGCTACTTGACACTTTACCCATAGTCTTGGTGGGTTAAGTTGACAACTCTAACCTCTGAAGCTGAAGTCAGTGACACTCACAGGGACTGGGCACAACACTAAGATGCAGACAGTCCCAGAAGCCCAGAGGCCTTTGCTGCAAACCCTACCCATTTGTGGATTGATTCAAGACTTCTCAGGGAATACCATCCTATGATGCACTCCCTCCTACTCCAAGAGTATATAAGGCAAGATTATTGGAGGCTGAGATGCATTTGTTTTGTTTTATTCAATTCAATAATATAGTTACCGAGAGATTAGTCATGAGAACACTGGATGAATATTTTGCCACTTGAACAATATAAAAGTTAATAAACATTCAATAGCTAAGTAATAGGTCAAAGTGGCCCAGCCCATACTGAAATTGTTTGTAAAAGTGGTCTGAGGTCTGGCCACCTGAATTCTTCACATACAGTGGAAATCAAACAGTTACAACATTTAATTTCCTATACTATTAGATTCATGGATTCAGCTATTTAAAGTACATGATGAAACTTCTTCTTTTTACATGCACTAATTAAAGCTCATTAAGAGTTCCACAATCGATGCCTAACATTCTTATAAACCCATGAGACAAGACTATAGAGAGCACACAGATGATAATTTTTTTTATTTTTTTTCACTTGCATTATTTTAATGCACCTATGCCATCATACACGGCAACAGATCAGTTTAGCCATTGGCATTCTTATCTTTTGTAAGAACTTATTCCACATTTCACAATGCTGGATCCAAACTCTTTGGTAAATACCATTATTACAACAGATCGTTATAGTTTCTTTGTAACATAATGTTTTTCAACATAATGCTTTATTTTACAATTGGATGCTGGTACAGGTAAACACTTCTCAAGGTGATGCTGACATTGCATTGGGAGCTTAATGAGGGTTTTCCAAGTCCTCCTATTGGGTTTCTCTACATTTGGAAGCATATGTCAGGTTGGCTTCAATGCCAATGGAAGCAAACTATGAGATCCATTTGTAAAATCTGTAGCACAGCCAACAGAAGCTCTGTGGTAGTGGGAAGGAGGCTGTGGGTTCGTGAAGTGAGTTCAACTTTTGCTGGTTGCCTGTATGCCCTGTTTCTGCTCTACTTCCATTCCCACCATATGCACACAATTGAACCAACTATGCAAAGGTACAAACGGGATGTAGAATGTTTTCTCAGTTCAAGACACACAAGGAGAATTGGAATATCACAATCTCAAAAATAATAATAACGATTTTCTCAACACTTTAGCAACAGATGGTAGAGAAAGTCCTCTTTGTCTCATTGAATCAGTGTGGTGTAGGTTCCATAACTATGTCTTAGTGGTTCTCCCCTTCTCAATATAGTTTTCTTCCACCCCCCACAAAAGCTTAGCCTGTGATGGGAAGCACTTAAAATATTCATGCAAAAGAGGACAGGGAGTGTTGCAACAAACATCCCAAGTCAACAGCACATGGAGCTGAACTAGAGCTTACAGAGCCAGGACAGATTCAGCCATTGTCACATCAATGGTAGCTGAGATTTCTAAAAAGACTTAAGGCTTCTCTGCCTTAAGCTTTGTTTGTACACTTCATTTTTGAGAGCAGTTTTAGGATCACAGCAAAATTGACAGGGAGGTTCAGATTTCCCTTACCCCCCTTCAGGTTTTGTTTTTGTTTCCCTACTTTATTCTACTTAAGGCAAAGCCGAATGAGGACACAGCCTTTAAGGTGGTATGATTTGAAGACGAGGGTTGGCACTAAGTGAATGAAATTAGATTTCCTTTCTGTGTCTCCGCATATCATATTTTAATATAGGACTCTCTGATGTCTCTCCTAGTCCTAAGGCTTCCTCCTGGTCTCTTCTACATACATTTTATGTGTCAAGGTCCTGACTGTATAGAAAGTCAAAAGAAATCCCAGAACTCACACATACCCTGAGAAAGAACAAGTCAAAACATTCCTGTACTCTGGAAGTGCTAAGGACTAAGGAACAGGAGCAAAATCAGATCGTATGAGAAAGAAAAATTAAAAAAACTAAGGATATATATAAAAAGAATATGTATTGAGAGGGAGATGTATTGAGAGGGAGATGTTATGTCGGAACCATACTACACCAGAAAAAGCATAGGAATACATTTAAGCCCTTCACCTAATTCATCCCATATACTAACCACAAGTTCTTATTTATCTTCTTTTTTTTTAAGTTCATAGAAAATAGTTTTGACACCTTGGCATGTCCAGAAACACACTCTCAATGCACATGAAGCTATAGGTTCCTTGGCTCATTCTTTCTCTCTCCAGCCTTCTTGGCTGGTGTGCTGGCATGAAGAGGGAGGGGTGTAGTTCACAGGAAAAGACAACCAATTCTGCTCTCACCACACTGGAGGAAACTCAGCAAGCAGAAGGTGGATCAGAGGGCTACATCAAAACAAATGTGCATTTCAGAAATAATCTTGAAGGGGCTAGTTGAAAGGAAATGGTCTTAACTTGAATGATGGCCATAAGTATTCAAAAGTGACTGGGGGGTGGTGGTTGGGAGGGCAGGCTGCAGTGAAAATGGTGATTAAGGCATCCATGGTCCATAGCAGAGTCCCTGGGTTTGAGTCTCAGCTCTGCCTCTGACTCCAGCCTCCTAATGCATACCCTTGGGAGGCAGAAGACGATGGCTTAAGAAATTATGTCCCTGCCACCTACCAGCATGGGAGACCTAGACCTAGGTGGAGTTTCTGGCTCCTGATATTGCAGATATTTGGGAAGTGAACCAGCAGATGGGACTGTTCTCTCTCTTCTGTTCTCTCTCTCTCTCTCTCTCTCTCTCTCTCTCTCTCTCTCTCTCTCTTTTCCTTCCCTATGTTTCAAATGAATGGATTTCAAAAGGGCCTGGGTTGAATGAGGCCTGTCCTAGGTAGTGAGGACACAGGTATCATTGCAGACAGGATTACAAAGCAAGAAATGATGACTCCAGAGGTCAAGGTCAAGGCACTATAAATAGGCTTCCAAGGAGATTCTAGTGTATCAATCATTGGAATATATGTCCAAAGGAAATTATCAATGGTCTTGTTTTCTTCCTCCCTCAAATAAATGAGGCAGATAATCTAGTTTACAAAAATAAACAAGCATCATGGAGAAGATGAGGTTTCAATATGTGGCTCAGTGCTAGCTATGTAATTCCTTGAAGCAGTATAGGGATACATTATCTAAAAACATATGGTGTATGTGTGTTTGTTTTGGCAGGTAGTTGATAGTGGGACTTTCATCTCCTTCCTTCCCAAAAACAAAGAATTCATTTTCTTGGGAACACCCATCTGAGGATATCTGCACTTCCGTTTGGAGACACATGCTGGCTGCTGCAGCCTTAAAGGAAAGCATGATTTTTATATTTTAAAGCCCATACTTGAGTTGCTACTACTTCACCAACTACAGCAAGGCTATGGATGCCATCATCCCCACAGTGGTCACTGAACAGAGAGGTCTGCTTTCATCTGGAATGGGAGAATCACATGAACCTGATTCTCTGTGTCTCAAAGTTCTTACTTGCTTTCCTTCTGAGCATATGGTTTCTACTCTATTACAGAGGGGAAAAAAGAGGAAATGGCAGGGCTGGCATTGTGGCAAAGCAGGTTAAAGCCCCAGCCTGTGGCCCTGGCATCTCCTATGGGCACTGGTGGGAGTCTACGCTGCTCCACTTCCCATCCAGTTCCTGCTGACATGCCTGGGAAAGCTGCAGAGGTTGGCCCAAGTCCTTGAGCCCCTGCACTCACATGGGAGACCCTAAGGAGGCTCCTGGATCCTGGCTTTGGATCTGCTCAGCTCTGGCAATTGCAAGCATTTGAAGAGTGAACCAGCAGATGGAAGACCTTTCTCTCTGTGTGTCTCTACCTCTCCCTGTAACTTTGTAAATCTTAAAAAAATAAATAAAAAAGAGGAAGTGGTATGTGCTCTTTGCTCAATAGATGGCTTCTATGCTTTACACTTAAGAAAATAAATTAACTTTCTAATAAAAGGCACTGATATGCAGTCTGATTGCCAAAGATTTGCATTATGCTAATGCTGAAACATGCAGCTGCAGTGCAATAAAAGTCCAAGGAAATGCCTGAAATCACTCCTTGGCTAGTCTATTTATCTAGGAAAAATTAAGAAAGAACAAAATCTGGTTTTCATTCCTGTGAGTTTCAGAAAATAATACATATTCTGTAACAAAGTCTAAATGCTTTACAGCTCATTCTTCTTTCTCCAGCTTCCCATTTTTCTTCTGGATTTTGAAATCCCAGTTAAATGAGTATATGCCTTTCTGTTCATCGTGTGTCTGCTGTAGTTAACTGAAGCCAGAGCAGATTGCAATGTCAAGTAAATGTTTACATTCAAATTTTGCTTATGTACAAACTCTGCTGGTGGGCCAGAATCGGCCTCATAATCTTTTGGGGTCAGTCAGTCACTGCTGACTCTAGGCTTCCACGGGTAGAAGTCAGTCACTTGGTGAATCTCAGCTGGAGCAATGTCCAGCATTTCCAGCTAACTTTACCTGCAACACTTTTTAAAAACTCCAATCATGACGTGAAGTCAAGACTGAGAAATCTCAAAAGGATAGACTGTCAACAACAATCTGAAGAGAAACACATTTCTGTGATGGGAGAGTAGTGTCCCAAAATGTGGCTGAAGGGCACGGTCTTCCTCAATAGACTAGCATCACTGCAATTGTTTTTAGGTTTATTTTTTTCAGGGCAGAAGGGGAACGGTGTGATTAAGTAGATCACATAGTTTTCCCATGACTTTCTAAAAAGCCTGTTAATCTTATGTTAAGAGTTTTGGATTTTGGTAACACATGGGAATCCTCGTGTTGGAAAAACTGCTTTTAAAGTGACCAGGGTGATGACTTGTTTGATAAAGCCAGTGTTCCATATCCTGGTTGGTATATCAATATTCACCCTTAGATTCTATCGAGTTAAGTATCATTTACCATTGCTTTGCATTCCTGAGCACAGAGAGGGGACATACTGAGCTATCCTAGTAAAAATATATGGTTGAGGGTGTGGGAATTATGTGGAAAAGGGCACTGAAATAAATATTTGATGATTTCAGTTGAGTACTGGGTCATAGGAATACAGAACAAGATTGGTTTCAGTTATGCATATGCATATAGGAATAAATATGTACTGCAGCTGGTCATAAGCCACAGAAGAGAGGCCTAGCAGCCAACTAGCTTGCATTCTAACTCATAGCCCAGACAGCTCATGTATTATGATTTGGCTGTGCCAAAACTTCTGAAAGTAGGGAAGGAAGTGAATAACATACAAGGAGTGTGAAGTGTTTTCTGATGTTGAAATATTTTGAAGAATGAAGAACATCCCATTAGATGAGCAGAGTTGATAGTGCAGATAATAATGTCCTTTGTTCAGGAAATTTCCCTAGTGACCCATTTCCATTGAGAATTGAAAGGTCTTAGGATGAAATAACTATAAAGATAAAACAAAACAAAACACACAAAACTTCTGTGGGATTCTGAGGGTATGGTCATAGCAAGGATTGTATACCTGGAAGATTGATTATATTAATGCAAAACTCTACCAATTTCCTAAAATTCTCTTCTTTCTATATCCAGTGTTTTTCAGTTTTAGATATTTTTGCAGTAGCTTTAATCAGTGAAGGTGGCTTTTATCTTAGTGAAGTTGTGTTATTATTTATTCACCCAGTGTTTTATTGTTTCTATTTTATATCCAAAAGCTATTTAAGCTGGCTACATTTAGTTTTAAAGGCATTTAACATTTTAAATTAAGACACAAGAAAGTCTAAGTGACACTTCAGATACCTTTGAGAGAAGTCTTTCATTTCTTGTGTTTATAGACACCTCAAAGACTCACAAATCACAGCCTGTGCATATTTAAGCCAGAAAAGAATACCAAGAAGTAGAATGTCTCTTATTATCAAAAATGCAATTATTCTGCTTAGTTATGTTTTTTAGAGTAGCCTGACATTTAAAATAATTAATCAATATGAAATCTGTTAATCAACTAACAGGCAGTTCTGACAGAGATATCATCACTAGTTTTGTAATTTAGTATTTCAGAATAGTTTCATGAAGGCAAAGATTAAGGCTAGGGGAAGCAGAGAGAAATCACTCCAGGATGACATTATCCCATTTAACAACTATAATACTTAACAGCAACAACAATTAATCCTGACAGATTAAGTCAATGGACTGAATTCCATTGGACAAGTTACAGAGAAGACATTTATGTGTAACGATCTTTCCCATACTGAATTTCCCATTCACAATCATGCACCCATATGAACATCACAGCAACATATTTTACTGTAAAGGATTAAATGATATTTTAGCTTATGACTTTATTTCTGGTCTCTTTTCTCCAAGTGATTATAGAGATCTCATTTACCATGCATGAACACTTACATTCCCTTTCTGATAACACTTCTGGTATTGTTGGTGTAAGAGATAAGTCATTTATTTAAAACTTGGCTTATTCATCTACAGTTTTGGGTAAATATCTGGATTATCTGGTTAGGCAACTTGTCTCTATGGCCTAAGAAAGAAGAAAGACTAGCTGCCATATTCAATCCAAATGAATTGGCACATGAATATGCATAAGGACATCAATATTCAGAGTGTCTTACAACCATGCTCCAAGCTAAATAAAAATAAAAGTAAAACTGCCACAAATATTACAGTATAATAGGATAAAAGCTAAAAGTTATATACAAATTCATTGACAACATCTGCCCAAATGTTGTGGACAAAACATTTAAAAAGAAATTTACATAAAACAAAGTAGGTAAATTTATCAAATATTGATAAATTTTCAGAGACGGTATAAAAGTACACAAAACATGGAAGAGAGAAAAAATTTTAAAAATAACTACTAAGTCAATACATATAATACAAGTTTACTACATTTATATTACAGAATGATGGAAACCAGAGACAAAAACGATTTGATAACAGCAAACAAAGTTTCACCAGTCACAAGGAAGAAAGAGGTTCCTTTTTGGATGAGAACACAGACTGCTAAAACTCCCCCCTCCCACCCATACACACATAGAGAAATAAAAGCAAATGCAAAAGTTGTCTACAGCAACACACGACAGACAGAGGTGGGAAGCATTTGGCATGTGGCATCACAGGAAGTCAATCACGATTGGCTAACGATGATGGTACCTGGCTCTGGTGCAGGTCACTGGCTTGCCTGAGAGGAGTTACTGATGGAGGAGGCACACCTGATGTGGACGCAGACCGGCCTAATTTGCAGCTCACTTTAGGTTCTGTGAATAAGGAGCAAAGACAAAATATTAGACAATGAAACAAGTTCACCACAACTGAATCTTAACAGGAGCCTATGGATACTTCAACTCCTGGAGAATAATGAACAAATCTCCAGATGCCCAAGTCTCCTCATTCCTTTGCCCTTGCACCCCCTTTAAGATTGGTTTCTGTGGTGTAATTACTGGAGCAAGAATATCACATGAAGGGAAAAGGAAGCAACATGATTACTTTTGATGTTTTATGATTCAGTTTTGGTCCACATGACTCATGCATCATAAAATATCTTACCAACCCTCTCCAAATACACCTTTCCTTCTTTTCTTCCATGACTATTTTTATCATGTTTCACTGTAAGACATCCCTAACTAATATCTATTTACTTCAAATGTAAAAGCTATTTTATAAGACTATTGCATTATTTAATACCTACTGTGAGCCAGAACATTTACAGTAGTAATCAAAATCCCTCATTGCCTGTGAGAGTTGTCTATCTAGGAACACAGACATTAAATAACAAGTGATGTGCTTAGTGATGTCATTGCCAATGCGATGAACCCTTTTGGTGGGATTACAGATAGGGCAGTAGAAAAGCATTTATTGGAGGAACCAACATGCCTTGAAGGGACATTTCTATGTCATTTGTGGATGGTAAAACTGGCAAAGTTTATTTATTCTTTGTACCTTCAGCAAATACTTATCAAAGACCTTCCAACTGCAATGCACCACACAAGTTACAAAAGGATATGGACATCAGGAAGATAGCAATTGCCTTGCCTGTGTTCAAATGAAATTATATTTTATCAGGGGACACAGATAATAAACCTAAAATTATTTGCTGAAAATTGGGCAATGTGTAGAAAGGAGAAGTACAAGGTACCCTGACATATTTATCAAGAGTATCCACTGTGTCCTGGGGAGTTAAGGAGGGCAAGACCCTAAGGAACCTGCAGTGTTCAACACCTGCCAATGGAGTTAAGTAGGTGACAAAAGCTGCAGAGGGAATGACTTTGGATCCATAGGTATATTTTTAACCTACACAGAAGTCAAAAGAATTTCATAATCTAGTTTCATTCCTTTTATTCTTTATATGTCGTAAAGAAATAGGAATAATGAAATATCCTAATATTCAGAAGAGCAGAGAAGTGCTGAGTTAATGGTAGGCAAAAAAGTAAAACAAAATTACAGGGAAAGTTCAGAGGAAAATGCCTGGCAATTAACAAGTATTTTTAGTGAATGTTGGCTGTCCCCTCCCCGGTACACACTCACATACACACACACTTGAATATGTATTGCAGGTACTCTTAATCTTCGCCTCCACATTTAATGAAGTTGACTATATTCTCTCTCATGAATGTCTTCACCTCTTTTCTCTCTGTGTCCTTTTGGCTATATCTCTGTTGCCTCATCCTTTCTCTCTGCATTTGATCCCTTAGAAAATAGCATTCTTGTGGTATCTAAACTAATCCCTTCCCTCTTGAATCACATATACAGGAGTAGCTCTGCTCTCTCCCTAGACTCTTCTTTGATTTTGAGCCCCAGTGTTTTCTGTACACAAGGCCACTCCCAATTCTCATGATGAAAACCAAGTTATAGCTTCATTTCATTATTTTTTGTGCCTAGATTGTAATATAAAATTGTCATAACTTTTGCAAGTCCAAAAATAGGCATATGTCTGTAAAGCAACCTAAGAGCTCTCCTCCTCCCAGAAAAAATCATCAGCAGGAGTTTAACTATGAACCTGAAGACATCCATTCTTATTTTATCTAAGGAAAAGAATATTTTTTTGAAAACTCTATCCATGACATTCTAGAAGTAAAATTTGACATTGCGCGATTTCAGTGAAGATCAAATATAAAGAGTACAAGAAAAACAAGCATGCAGTACAATAATTGATTAAGAGAATGAGAAAGAAGAAGGAGGAGAGGGAGAAGGAGGAGGGGAGGAGTAACAGCAGAGAGGATGAAGATGATGATGATGAGGAGGAATAGAAGGAGGAGGAGTAATGGGAAGAAGAAAGAAAGGAAAGGAGGAAGGAGACACTCATTTTAACTCATTGGAGTCAACCATTATCAAGTCACTATGATGAGATGATTCCTGGTCAGTCATTCATCACCATCATCAAACTTTTATTAAATGATGCATATTGGACAGGGTTATATTCATTAGTTCTCATTTTTTGTTCTTAATGGACACAAACTTTCATTGTTTTAGATTTTTTTTAAGATAAGTACTTTTTAATTTTTGTTTACGGTGAATTGGATTTTGGTCCAGGATTATGTTCCTCAATGACGTTACATAATAACCTTCAAAGCATCCCCTACTATTGTGAGTATTGGACTTCTCTGCCTTCATAAAGTAAAGAGAAATGCCTGTTCTCAATCACTATCTTTGCACAGCTCTAGAGGACTGCATAGTTGTATGGCTATAGTGTTTCAAAGGTTCCATCACACATTGAAACAAACATTAAGATGCCCCTATATCTTACAGTAAATGTAATATTTTTCTGCATATATTTTGAATAAATTTTTATATTTTTGCTTTAAAATGACTGTACTGTGAGTAACCCAGTTAATGATATATAGGATTTCTGGACAATAATTACACATATTTTGGATTTTTTGGAGAATTGAACAATCTAGAGATTGTTTGACATGGTATGAAATTGTTTTAATACTAAGTTTAGAATTAATTAAGTTGATCTCATGCCATATTTTGTGCTGTTTAAATTAAATATTCACTAATGTTTGTGTGGCTTTTTGTTTTTTAGAATTTTGTTGCCACATTTAAAAAATATACAGCATTTTCAAAGATTCTTTAGAAGTTCTAATCCTAGTCATTATGACTATGGTGCTGAAAAGATTTGAAAAAATCTGAACGTTGCAATCATTGCTGCGTTCACCTTGTGCCCATGGAGAAGCAAGGAAGGATTCACAAGTATATATTCTCTCTCTTCTCCAGCTTCTGCAGTGTTTTCCTCGCAGGAGGCAGCCAACACTTGCAAAGCTTTGAGACTTTCAGTATCCCGTTACCATTCAGTGAAATGGTAGCATTACCTGAAGGATCAGATAATAAAACCACTGGTGCTGGTGTAACTGATAATTCTTCTTGAGAATACTTAAATGGTAGAAAAATTGGTGGCGACTGGTGGGTAGATCATGATGCAGCAATTGACACAGAGAATTATAGGGGCTTTTGTACAGAGCAGAAAGAAGAACACATGCATGTCATGCTAGGAACACCATAGTATTCCTCCTTGTGCTCTGAAAAATATGGATTTCCCTTGTCTCCCACCTTCTTATGTAGAGAGTACATAAATGCTGCTGCTTATTGCATGAGGATGTCCAAGATGCTGCGATCCACAGCTGGTTTCCTTCATGGCACCCAGTGCAGTTTACCATTAACAGATTTTTTAATTTGACAGCTTCTTCCACAGTAATTTATATCTGAAATATCCTTAGGATCCTCATCACTTCAGTTGAATATGAAAATAAGCTTTTATTTTCAAAAATATGTTGCATGAAAAGCAAATTAAAGTATAGGTGTACAAACCAACATTTTTTTCTACTTAACAAGTAAAATATGCTCCTTAATTATCTCTAAAAACATTCAATGAGGAAAAGCCAAAGACATATGATGATTTTTCACATTGGGAACAAATGTATAACATCATGGAGATATCCTTTCACTTTGTGTTACAGCATCAAAGATGCAATAAGTAAAAGCAACAAAACTTTTCAGCTCCTGATATTAGGAATGAGTTCATGACAGAAACAATTTGACATTTGTTATATTTTACTTCTAAATAAGAAAAAGGGAATGTCAGGCTTGAATTCTGTTATCCCCCAACATGCTGATGTGAAAATCTCCTCCCAATAAATGAAAGTCAAAATCTGACGTAACAGTAATGGCACTTTTTCATTTTTTAAAATATTTATTTATTTACTTGAAAGAGTTAGAGAGGCAGGGAAGAGGCAGAGAGAGAGAAAGAGAGAGAGAGAGAGAGAGAGAAAGAGAGAGCGAGCTTCCATCTGCTGGTTCATTTCCCAGATGGGCACAATGGCCAGGGCTGGGCCAGGAGGAAGCCAGAAGCCAGGAGCTTCTTCTAGGTCTTCTAGGTCTTCTAGCTGGGTTGCAGGGATCCAAACACTTTGTACCATTTTCCACTGCTTTTCCCAGGCCATTAGGAGGGAACTGGATCAGAAGTGGAGCATCTGGGACAAGAACCGGCACTTAATATGAGATGCCAGCATCCCAGGCCATGGCTTTCTCAACACTGTGGCTTTTCCACAACACTGGTCCAGGCACTTTTTTTTTTATAACATTGGTTTTTGTAGTTTATTAAAGAGTAAACATCTAGGGAGGAAAGTGGGACTATGTTTATAACTTTTATGATCCTAATTAACACGTTCTACTTCAAAAGCCTTGTACTTTATTCTTTACCTTGAACCAACTGCCTATTATACACACATTAAGCAAAATATTAAGCTAGGAAAAGACCATTCTAAGATTTTACATGATCAAATTGTCCACACCAGGGAATTCCATTCTGATCATCAATGATGGCTATGCTTATTCATTTTACAGCATAATTTCTGGGGTCTAAAAGACCGTTGTGGGTATGGGGCATAATCTCAAATCTTTTTTCTTAAAATTTTTAAGATACTAGGGGCCAGTGCTGTTGCGCAATGGGTTAAGCCTCAGCCCACAGCACTGGCATCCCATATGGGTGCCAGTTGGAGTCCTGGTTGCTTCACTTCCGATCCAGCTCTCTGCTATGGCCTGGGAAAGCAGTAGAAGATGGCCCAAGTTCCTGGGCTCCTGCACCTGTGTGGGAGACCCAGCCTTTGCCATTGTAGCCATTTGGGCAGTGATCAGTGGATGGAAGATCTCTCTCTCTCTTTCTCTCTGTTTCTCCTTCTCTCTGTAACACTACCCTTCAAATAAATAAATAAATCTTTTTTAAAAAAATTCTAAGATGATCTCTGTCTTTAATGTGCTGTACACTCTTATTTAATGCTATAACTAGTACTCCAACGGTAGTTTTTTCACTTTGTGTTGCTATATGGGGCAAACTGTTGAAATCTTTACCTAATATATACTAAACTGATCTTCTGTATATAAAGAGAATTGAAAATGAATCTTGATGTGAATGGAAGGGGAGAGGGAGCGGGAAAGGGGGGGGTTGCGGGTGGGAGGGAAGTTATGGGAGGGGGGAAGCCATTGTAACCCATAAGCTGTACTTTGGAAATTTATATTCATTAAATGAAAGTTTAATAAATGAAAAAAAATTCTAAGATATTATTTGCCTTTTTCACTATGTTGACAATGTATTAAATGTCCAAAAGCAGTGCATAAGTCTGCTGTCACCTTAGCAGATAAAAGCAGTAGCACCAAACACTGCTAATAATCATATATTTTCAATGACATCAGACGTAGATATCTGGCAAATATTTTCTTGAAAATGAAGTGAGTCTAGTGCTTCAAGGAAGGCAATTGGCAGCATTTTTGATGATGACAAATGAACTTTCAAGCAAAACTTACAATGTTGAAAACTTTGTATCTAGTAGTGTGAGCTGGAAAGTATCCTAATCCTTAAAGGCTTCATTGATATTAATAAATGTGATATTTGATATTTATAATGAAATGCTTTAACATATAGAAGATTCACACTGTTCAACTAACTGATATTTTCTACATGTATGATTTTATAAATCATGATGGCTAAAAGACTGCACTTTACAATTCAATATATACCATTTTTTTAAAAATTTCTTCTATTATTTGAAAGACAGTGAAAGACACAGACTTTCCACCTGCTGATTCACTCCCCAAATGTCTGCAACAGCTGGATCTGGGCCAGGCCAAAGCCAGGAGCCAGGAACTATGGGTGGCAGGAATCGAAGCACTTGAGCCATTACCTGCTGCCTCCCAGGGTGCACACTTGCAGGAAGTCAAAATCAGAAGTAGATCCTGGACTTGAACCCAGGCACTTTGATTTGGAAAATGGGTGTTCCAAATGGCATCAAAAGCCACTGTACCAAATACAAACCCAAACCAATGAAGTTTAATACAACAGAGTATTATTTATAGACATGCTGCTGACTTTACAACTAGTCTTTAAGAAACCACTACTCACTGAGTTTTGGAAGACTTTTAAGGAGAATATCCAAACTATAGGGAAAAGATAATCTAAAAATTACTGTTTTTTCAACTATACATTTGTGTAAGACCAGATTCCTATCATGTGCAATATCTCTCAGTAGACTGAGTTCAAACCAGATATGAGAATCTATATGTTGTTGTTGGATATTAAAGAGATTATTACAAATGTAAAACAAGGTCATTCTGCATATTATTTTGTTATGCTTTTAGAAAATAAAGCTATTTTTCTTTAAGATGCCATTTTCTTTAAAATGTGCTGGGGCTGGCACTGTGGTGCAGTGGGTTAAAGCCCGGGCCTGAAGCACCAGCATCCCATATGGGCGCCAGGTCTGGTCCTGGCTGCTCCTCTTCTGATCCAGCTCTCTGCTGTGGTCTGGGATAGCAGTGGAGGATAGCCCAAGTCCTTGGGTCCCTGCACCCACATGGGAGACCCGGAAGAAGCTCCTGGCTCCTGGCTTCAGATCGGCACAGTTCCGGCCGTTGTGGCCATCCTGGGAATGAACCAGCTGATGGAAGACCTCTCTCTCTGTCTCTACCTCTCTCTATAACACTTTCAAATAAATAAAATAAATCTTTAAAAAAGGACATTTAGGCTGGCTCCGTGGCTTAATGGGCTAAATCAATCTTGGCCGGTGCCGTGGCTCAATAGGATAATCCTCCACCTAGCGGCACTGGCACACCGGGTTCTAGTCCCGGTCGGGGCACCGGATTCTGTCCTGGTTGCTCCTCTCCCAGTCCAGCTCTCTGCTGTGGCCCAGGAGTGCAGTGGAGGATGGCCCAAGTCCTTGGGCCCTGCACCCGCATAGGAGACCAGGAGAAGCACCTGGCTCCTGGCTTCGGATCAGTGCGGTGCGCCAACCACAGTGCGCCGGCCGCAGAGGCCATTTGGGGGTGAACCAACGGAAAAGGAAGACCTTTCTTTCTGTCTCTCTCTCTCACTGTCCACTCTGCCTGTCAAAAAAAATTTTAAAAATCACATTTAATAAAAAAGTAATGCATTTATTTTTTAATAACTAGATAATTTTTAAATTCTTGATTTTAATTTTCAATATGATAAACATTGTTGGACTTAGCTCACATAAAGGAAAGTATTTGTGGGGTCCTCAATAATTTTAAGAACAAAAAATTGTACTGAGGCCCCGAATCTGAGAATCATAGCTGTATGCAGTCTGTGAGTCTTCAAAGAGTTTTCAAATGATAAATTTTGATATGATTAATTTTCCAGTTGAGTCTTTCAAGAACAAAAATTGAAATGGGGAGAAATACCATGCCTCTGTGCAAAGAAGATTGGAAACCTTTTTAAAGCTCCAAGAGATTTGGGAACCACCAGTTGAGAAATGCTGCCCTAGAAAAATCTCCACGGCAAAGTCCACAAAAAGCTATTATCTGCCAGTGGGACCTCAGGGAAGATATCCAAACACTCAGGGCACACTTCCATCATCTGTAGGAAGAAGTAAGCTCCAAGGTTCATTCATTGATTTCTTTGATGCTCATAAATTAAATGTGTAGGATAATTGAAATGACCTAAAGACACCCTTGATTGATCATGAGCTAGTTTACTAAGGTCATTTTTTTCATTCCTCCTTCCCAGTCAGCATTTTGTGCTTTACTTTTATAATCATGTAGATAGGATTATGCATAACTCAAGTTTTTTTACTTACTAACATTTTTAAAACTTGTCAATAAAAATTCTGATCATGGTTAAAAACTGCAAAACTTTTTTTAAATAAACTTTAGTAGAGATAATAATCATCTACCATTTTTCCTGCCTAGAATCCATTACTTCTTTTTCTAGAATGGTAATTTGCTTTTCCTTTAGGGAACAATATCACCAGGTATCTCGGGTCTTAGGGTCCCATAGGAAGGGTTGAAATCAACTTCAGTCCCCACAGTGGTCTTATGAATTGACTCAGTTCTGTCCAATCAATCAACCCATCTTCCTGGTCTCACTGATTGGTTCAGGGATGGACATGTGACCTGAGTCAGCAGGTCAGAGCTGAGTTCACACTTGTGCAGTAGTTCAACATGCAAAACTCATCACTTACAGACAAAGGATGTTTGCTTGACTTTGCTAAACTTCAGTTTGCTCACAGGTGAAATAAGAAAAAACAAAGGCATATATATAATAAGATTATTATAAAAATCAAGTAAGATAATAAACATAAAGATTTTATGACAGTGACTGGAACATCATATGATCTCAAGAAATGTTAGCTATTATTGTTGAAAGATAAACCTAACCTTTCAGCTCCTTCTGCTTACACCAATAATGTTCAAACTGCTTCCTTGCAACAGTGCACATGGATCGGCTTGCACAAGAAGCCTCATTTGCAACCCTGCCTCTGCCTCACAGCCTTCTGTTGGCCTCAAACCCCGTGCCTGGGAGTGTGGTTAGTCTTGCTATTCGCCCCTGCCAGGGGAACTTGTTCCTCTCCTCTGTCCCTCCCTTTCCTCCTTTGTGAAGCTCTCTGCCCCTTCAGAATTAGGGACCATGCTGCTTCCTTCTCCCACTGTATGTACCCTGAAAAACATTAAAACAGATCTCTCATAAGTATTAATTGAATATATTACTCTAAATCATATTTTAAATAGTGAAGACAGCCTAAAATATAATTGTGTATTCATATTCATAACAGATATTTTTCTTCATTACTTTTCTTTCTTTATGTTTGCAGTCACAAATGCTAAAATACATTGACTAGTTTTCAACTGAGCATAAGGTTAAAAAAAAAAAAATTAGGACTTTGTAGTACCTGTCTTGGACAGAAGATGGCAGTAGGAACATTATTTGATTCCTATTCTGTTCAGATTATGCAGCTTCCAGAACTAGTCTATGTACATACCTGGCCTAAATCAGACTGAGCCTGCTATTTTGTGACATCTTCGTGGCTTTTTACAGACACATAAAGTGCATTCACTGGGAGTTCTGCTGATGCACTGTATCCACATGCCTTTCCAAGGAAAGTCAGCAGCTGCCGACTAGAAGCAATGCAGACTGCACTCCTCTGAGACAACTCTGGGTGGAGCTCTGCTCCCTGCAGGGAAATGCTCAGGTGGTCTGCTCTGAAGTCGGGAGCCAGCCCATTGATCTCATGCTTCTCAAGCGGGATTAAAGTTTTACTGAGAAGCATGTGAGAAGGCACCTTCTGTATTATCTAAGTTGTTGATGCTGCTTAATTATTGTTCCTCCAACAGGATCAAAAAGAAGTTGGAAATTCAGAATTTCTATAATAAGAATGCATTTACTATCAAGTTGCATTTTTTGAATTGGTAGTGTTCAGGGCATCCATAGAGCATACAGTATAATGTTCCATGCATGTGTCTTATGAAAATCAAATTTAAGGAAAAAGATGTGCATGTGCACATGTAATATATTTATATAGAGGTAATATGGTAATAAGTAGTTAGCAAATCTTATCAATCATGGAAGACCCTGAGTTGAAATCAATATGTGGCTCAAGGCAGGATACATATCACCAAATTCCTTAACTCCAGATTGCTCCAGCAACTTTAGCAAATCTCTTTGCTGGGACAAAGAAAATGGGAATAAGAATATAATGGTTTAGTGAAAACTCCAACAGTACTAAATCAAGGGCAATGATATCCCATTACTATATAAAATCAATCAAGGGGCTGTCTTGTGGCTCAGTGGGTAAAGCCAACTAGCAAGGTGCCCTGGCTACTCCACTTCTGATCCAGCTCCTTGCTAATGCACCTGGGGAAGCAGCAAAAAATAGTTCAAGTGCTTGGGCCCCTGTCACCCATATAGGAAACCCAGATGGAGTTCCTAGCTAAAAGGTTCAAACCACAATGGCTCTGGCCACTGCTGCCATTTGGGGAGTACACCAAGGGAGGGGATTTCTCCCTCTCTCTCTCTCCTCTTCAAATAAATAATAAATCATTTTTAAAGAATCAACCAAAATCAAGCTCCTTCCTTGAAGCCAGAAGTCATCTTCTCCTCTAGTATGCACTGTTGTCACAGGTGCGCCGCAACTACAGCTGCTGATTTTTAAATTTTTGAGAGGCAGAGAAACAGGAAGAGTGAGAGAGAAAGAAAGAATCAGATGGAGAACACCCATCTGCTGGTTCATTCATAAATGCCCACAACCTGCTGGTCAGGTTGAAGCCCAGAGCAAGAAACTCAATCCAGATCTCCCATGTGGATGACAGGGACTCCATTACTTGAGCCATCACCAGCTGCTTCTCAGTAAAAGCATTGGCTGGAAGCTGGAATCAATAGCTAAAGCTGGGACCTGAACCAGGATCTCCGATATGGAATGGGAATATCCTAACTGGTGTCTTAACCATCAGGCTAAATATCTGCCCCAGTGTTGGATTTTTTTTTCTGAAAAACAATAACAAAAACAGAGTGTAATATTGTTTTTCTAGGTACTCTAGAATTCTTTTTTTTTTTTATATGCTGACACAATCAGTTATAAACACCTTTCAATTAGTTGTAGGGATGGAGAGATTCCACGGACTAGAGCAGAGAAAATATTTCTTCCTTGTGTTTATGAGGTGAGTTATTTGGGTGGCATTCATATCTTCATAATTCTGTTCTTTTTGGTTTCACATGATAATGAATTAGCTGACCCTGTAAATGGATCACACAAATCCATAAGTGGCTTCCCGTCATCTTCAAGTAAGACTCAAATCACAGATATAGCTTCTCAACTTCCTCTCTGTTCTCTTTTTGGCCTCTCTATGTGTGGATCAATGCACTACAGGGTCCTGACAACCCCTCTGCCCTCACTCTTAATTGCTCTTCCTCTTAATTTACCTGAGATCTTAGTCCCTTGGCCATGCACTAAATGAAGTGTTGGGTGGATTTCCTGAGCATCTTTCTTTACGGATTGCAAGTACATGCTTTATTCTTGCCATTAACAACAATTTCTGCCACTGGTATATATTCAATGGTTGATAATTTTATACTGAGTGAAACATATGAATAAATGGATGAATGAATGAAAGAGCAAATGAAATCAGGAGCATAGAGGTAAAAATAAGGAAACCAAACCTAATTAAATCACAGAAAGAGAGTCATATTAGGGTTCAGAACCTGAAGTCCATATAGTAATTTGAATTCATTATACTGTAATGAGTCACTGGGCAGTTAACTTGACTTGTCTATTTGTCTCTGTTCTGTCATAGAAACAATCAGACCATGATACATGCCCATCCATGTAGGTTTTTGTGAAAAAAAATGAGGCAACACATATAAGCATATATTTAAAGCTAAGGCATGGCATAAACATACAACATATTAGTCTGATATTGTTGGGACGAAGAAAAAGGGAATAAGAATATAATGGTTCAGTGAAAAATCCAACAGTACTAAATCAAGGGCAATGATATCCCATTACTATATAAAATTAACCAATTTTCACAGATGATAAGCTTAAAGTACATAACTCAGGTTAAATATAAATTGCAATAATCTCAGAGCAAATTTTGCAATTACACCAGATTCTGTCTTCCTTAAACTTGTGTATTTAAGTGTTCTTTTGAACCAGAAGACATTGTATGTAATGAGAAAAGTGTTTTATTCTTTACTTTCATATGTCAGGTCCAACCTGCTTGGGGGTAGGGTAGGGGGGGCATCGTAATTTTTTCTTGCCCTTTATGTAAGCCCTAGGTTAAATCTCAGAACTTTTCTTTGCACTTTGATAATTAAAAATCTTTCATTTTCTTCAGATGGCAAAAAGTGTTACTTAAGTCCCAATTTTAATGTCCAATTGCTTCTAGTAATAAAGGTTTGGGGCACTATTTCAAGGTTGGGCCTGTTTCCGGTGCAAATGAGATGGCCTCTGACATTGTCTAATGGGCCTGTTCTTATCTGTCTGCCCCCACTTTGCCCTCCACAATGTCTGCTCTCCCTAGGGCAGAAGCAGGAGGGAGGAGTAGAGGGGAGGGTGAGGAAGGTTGTTGAGAGGTTGGGCATGAACTGGTGGCTCTCCCTCCCTGGCTGTAGCCAGTGTTTGACACTAAAGCTTTCTCTCTGGGGTGCTTGCAGGTGTACCTGAAGGGCTCCATGACCGGTTCATGGCTGTATGCTCTTGTCTTCCCTCCCTCACCAGGCATCCTCTGGGTACTCTGGGTCAGGTCTCAGAAGCCTTTGCTTCTCCAGGCAGTCCCCTCACTTAGGCACCCTGCAGTTTCTGTCCCAGACCTAAGCTGATGCAGGAGAAACACCCTTACACACATCTTGAACCAATCATCTGCAGTCGGATTGTTGCTTGCCCAGCGGCTCTCTGCTCTGTAATCATAGACCATTCAGCCAATCTTCCAGACGTTTTTCCTGCTGTGTCCACCAAACTGTTAAAACAATATCAGACTTGGGCCGGCGCCGTGGCTTAACAGGCTAATCCTCCACCTTGCGGCGCCGGCACACCGGGTTCTAGTCCCGGTTGGGGCACTGGATTCTATCCCGGTTGTCCCTCTTCCAGGCCAGCTCTCTGCTATGGCCCGGGAAGGCAGTGGAGGATGGCCCAAGTCCTTGGGCCCTGCACCCCATGGGAGACCAGGAGAAGCACCTGGCTCCTGGCTTCGGATCAGCGAGATGCGCCGACTGCAGCAGCCATTGGAGGGTGAACCAGCGGCAAAAAGGAAGACCTTTCTCTCTGTCTCTCTCTCACTATCCACTCTGCCTGTCAAAAAAAAAAAAAAAAGAAAAAAATTAAAAAAAAAAAAAAACAATATCAGACTTGAAGAGATAAAGTCTCTGTCCTTTGATTTTCCACTAGAGAAGCACTTTTTCCCCTCCTCCTTTGGGGGTGGAGTCTCATCACGCATGTGTATGTACAAGCACATATACACCCCTAAAACAGGCTATCTAAAATTCTGTAATATCAAGTTTCTAACTCTCAGCCTCAAACCCCTTTCCTAGGCTAAAAATGGGAGTTCAGTTAAGGACAACATTCATTTTTACCACCTCCCTTGCAAGCTCAGCCTGTGATCTAACTTTTTGCCTTGGAATGTGAGAGTAATTATCTTCTATTATTTTGAAATTATCCTTTGCATTTTAAACTTTGTTTATTTACATTGAAACTCTATAAAAACATACTTTAGCTGTTAAAAATTGTTAGCTCACTCCCAGTTCTCTTTTTTTGATTGTGTCTCAGAGCCGTTCTATCAATATCAGGAGAAATGCAAATTAAAGAATTTCTCCAGTGATCACAAACTCAAGCCAGATGAAGTCACAGTTTTCCACAGAGAAATAAAAGTGGGGCTATAGGGGGTAATGACTGACATTACTCTCCAAATGAGAATTCTGTTATGTGTTTACTACTAGAATTCTGAAAGGGAGAATGAAACTCCAGAGTGAGAAAGCAGTGAGAAAAATCGAGCCGCAGGAGCTGGCAAATGTTCCCCAAGGAAGGAACCAAGCACCCAATTAGGACTGGAAGGAGAGCAGATGTGAAGAAGTGTCTGCTGGTGCATAAGCAGACTGTTCGGAATGACAGCCCAGAGGGCTGTAGATGCTGAAGCCCACAGCTGCCTGGGGCTGAAGCAGAGCCAAGCAGGAAGTTACTCAACCTCCTACAGCTAAGTTCAAATTACAGTAAATTCCCAAACTGCCAGATTGGTGTGTTGCTCCTGTTGCATAAGAGATGAATACAACGGAGAACAGAGAAAGTGTGGTCCTTATCAATGCCTAGCTTTAAACTGTGAAGACAGGACTCTGGCTGCTACACATAATATTTTGAAAAGTGGGATTGTGAAGGAGGAGGGGGAGAGAGGAATTTCACTTTTGGCTTTCACTTTTTGTGTGTTAAGAATGTTCTACTTACTCATCATTGTCCAATTTTATGATATAATAATAATAAAATATTTTATTGGTGGGAGCAAATTCAAACAGACCATGGTATTTGTCTCAATTACCTACTATAATGACATCCTCAAACCCAGTGCCTTAACTTGACTCTCATTTAGTTTTGTTCATGGTCCAAAAGGAAGTATTTCTCATCTGTACTGCTGTGAGTGAGCTACAAGGAATACCTTATTCCCTTACATTGGTCTGGCTCCTCCTCCAGGAAGCCTGTTTGAATTCCCTTCCCTGCAGCCAGAGAACAAATTACATGAGTGTTCTTGGTTTGTTATGATACCCAGCATACCCCCTTCAAAACAATGAGAAAAATGTACTGTGTTATTAACTGCTTTCCTTGCCGGGCTCTGAAATCCCATACTTCCCTGATGTTCTAGCACTTGTTCGATACATGGCACAGAGTAGAGCCTGGATCAGCTTTTGCTAGAATATAAACACAAAAGGAATGCATGACTGAATGAATAGATGTACAAACCTCAATTTAGATATTTATTCATTAAAATATGTATGTTTACAGATATCAGTATTTTCTTGTGACCCCTTGCCCTTACCAACACGATTTCAAACCCCATTTATTGCTACCAAGAAGAAGAAAAACATTAAAGATTGACAGTTTTCAATAATTATGTATAATACAACAACCAAATCTTAAGGTTTGTCTCATCCTTTCTCCAAATTTCATCTACAAACGCAGATACCAAGGGATCTAAAAATGGCCATCATGCTAACCTAAAATCTCTATTGAAAAATGTATAATGGGGCTGGTGCTGTGGCATAGTGGGTAATGCTACTGCCTGCAGTGCCGGCATCCCATATGGGCACCTTTTCAAGTCCTGGCTGCTCCACTTCTGATCCAGATCTCTGTTATGGCTTGGGGAAGCAATGGAAGGTGCCCTAAATCCTTGGGCCCCTGCATCCATGGGGTCTCAGGGAGACCTGAGAGACGCTCCTGGATCCTGGTTTCAGATCAGCCCAGCTCTGGCCGTTGAGGCCATTTAGGGAGTGAACCAGCAAATGGAAAACCTTTGTCTCTCTCTCTCTCTGCCTCTGCCTCTCTGTAACTCTGCCTTCTAAGTAAATAAATAAATCTTTAAAAAAAAAGAAAAATGCAAAAATAAGTGAAGTATAGGCTGTTTTTAATAGAGTAATCCCATAATCAGTTAAACCTCATGTAACTAAAGAAAATCACATTATATTTACAAGCTGTGATCTTTCTAAAGGATACATTCAGTTTTCAGTCCTAGGAAAAAACATAAACTTCTAATAAAATTGAATGGGAACAGAATAAACTTTGATCTGCTAGCAATTATCAACAAGCTTTGTAACAGGCATTTTCAAGCCTTTTAAAATTTAACCCTCATAATTGCCTATAGAGTGAAATTTCTTTTTTTTTTTCTGTAAAGATAGAGAAACTGAGCCACAGCAATGTTATATGATTTCTTCCAGTCATCATCACCAAAATATTAATTTGTTGACATTTTTCCAAGAATGGCTTGCTTGCACTAAAAATGGCTATATAGATGTATTATGTTTACTGGGAATTATTGTCATAAGTACTACTCCACAATTTCCAGTTTTGCTGCCTGATCCCATGCTGCTTGCCTGGGTTTCACATCTCTGGTCTTGTGTTCTTTTCTTGCACATGAGGGCCTGAAATACGAATGGAATGCCTTTGGGTTATCACTGTTTATAAGTTTATCAGCAAAATTAGTCGGTATTTCCAGTGTTATCGAGTAAAGTAATATTTCAGAATTTTCAAAAGGAAAGTATGTTTCTTATAAATCATATAACAATTCAATATATAAAGATTGCACCCTTAGATTCAATTCACTTCAGCCCTTGAATCCTAGCTTTGTGCTGCTCATATCAAGCGCTCTCCTTTCCGTCAGATCTCCTTCCATGGTCTCGGCTCTTGGTCCTTTGACTGACACCCTAATATCTTTTAGATTCTTCCAGTCTTCAAAGAGGTCATCAGAACATGAATGATAAATACAAGTGCCTTAGGAGCCATAGTTAGAGGTGTGCAAAGTATCATGTTGTAGCCAGAGCTCTCAGCATCCACAGCAAAATGATCCACATTGCTCACTGGTTTGTTACCTCATTTCTTTAAGCTTTGCTCAATTCTAGGCCCCGGTGAAATGTCACTTCTTATAGGAAACTATTCATCATCAATCTATTCCCATGACTCTCTCTGCTCTGCTGCAAACATTTCTGTAAGGTATCAGAAATCGTAGTGAAGACTAGTATTTATTTAAATTTCATTGTATTTCAGACACCATGCTAAATGTGCTATACATTATCTCATTTCATTCTCACCTTTAATTCTCGATAGTATCAACAAATTAGTTACTGTTATCATCCAACTTTTATAAAGGAAGCTCAGAGAGAGGAAAGGACATGTGCCAAATCATCAACTAATAACAAATGGAACCAAGGTTTGAATCCAGATTTTTGGGGGTTGTCCAAACTTTGGTGCTCAGTACTATGTTACATGTGGATTCATTTATAATTAGCACAAAATTTATCCCACAAATGTGGTATGCAAGAAATGACACACTTCTTTTTTTTTTTAAATGAAACCAAATACATATATGTCTTTCACTTTTTTGAATTTGGCTGCACGGGACCCCACGTGGATATAAAGGGCCGAATCTGAAATGACAATTGATCAGGAAAAAAAAGGAGCCCAGAACACAATATACAGTATGGCCCCTCTAGCCTTCAGCTCATGCTGGTTATGACAAGTCTACTATCCAACACAACAGCCCTTCAAAGCACAGAATTCCAGTTGTAGAGGATGGAACCTCAATGCATGAAGTCCAGTTTCACTGGAACCACCACGCAAAATTGACCCCACGTGTCTTCCCTCCCAGGAACAGGTCTTAACTCTTTGCCGAGCATGATGAAGGTCTTTATATTTGCAGAATTCCAGACCCCCTTTTCTCTTCTACAAATAAGAAATCCCCACTTCTTATCATCCAAAATCACATCCTCTAGCTCATTCCCATTTCTACCCCTAACACAGTCTTCTCAAGCAGCTACCACTTCTGGAAACTAAAAGGCAGCACAGCAAGGTAGATTTACAGGCACCTTTTTCTCCATCAAATCCACATCTCTACCTAATGATCACTGCTTGATTTTGCAAACCAGAAAATGCTTATTGGCAGCCTTCAGATTGTACCCAATCAGAGAAAGTGAATTATTTAACTAGTATTTACTAAAAATGGAGCCGTATTTAAAAATTGGGAGATTGTACAAAATAGCAATTAAATCTGAGAGCTTCAGGCAAGCATTTCTCATGGTAGCATCAGCTGGTGCTGCATAGCTTCTGTCCCCTGAGGAGTCCTCTCCAGCTCACCTGCATCTCCATCATGACATCCTGACCTCCACCAACTTGCAACGGATTTCCCTATTAATGTAGAAATCCAAGTGTGCCTCAAAAAATTCATGCAAAAAAAGGAGCTAAAACATAATGTGCATTTCCATAAACCTTTTCAAGATATGACCCCCATATATTCCATATCCATGTTTCTAACAAAAGTGGGAATATATGACTTGGACCAAAAGGGCTTCAAGTCCCAAAATACATCAGAATGAACATTTTCCTTTGTGGCATTATGTATAGTGATGTATTTATGCATTATGTGTACCTGTGTAAGCAAAAACATGTCTGTTCTGAAGAAAGGCACCTCTGCCTCACCTGCTTACGTACCTCTCTGTTCTGCAGGTACCACAGCTTGCAGTTCCTCATGGACCCTCTCAGAACAGCTGAGAGCAAGTCAAACTATCAAAACCCAGATTAAAAAAAAATCAATGCTCCTTTCATTGATAGGATTTCCATTCTTGTGTAGAGTCACATTTTACGCTAATCGTTGTGTGTGTGTGTGTGTGTGATGCCATTTTGCTTATAAGACAAGACTTCTTGAGTTTATTCGCAAAACTGCATCTATATTCAGGCTAACCTGAGAGGGCCAAGCCAGGAGAGGTCTGCTTCCAGCTTTTGTTTGCTTCCTTTATCCCACAATGAAAATTATCTATTCTTCTGCTCAACAGATAATAAAAATAATGATGATATTTAAGAAGATCTGATTTAATCCTGGCTTAAGATTCAATATCTCCTATTAAGTCCTCTACCATTTTTCAAGGCAACATTAATTTTCCGTTCTCTGAATGATTATAAATGTAAATATTAGATAATAGTAAAATCACATGTTTAACTTGGTTAATTTACATTCGATAGTTCTGTGACATATAAATACACAAAAGAGATCTGAGTGGCTGATGCCATATTTTATATGGCCTATGGTGTTTGTACCACAGAAACCATATAGAGTTGGATACAAGATACTTGGAAACTTTGCTAATTGATTCAGTGATTAAAATTTGAGCTTTTGTTCATATCACATTTATGTGTATAATTTCCCCAATTTTTTCCATTATTTTCAAAAACATTTGGGTCCCAGTTATCCACTGGAGTCAAAAATCTCTCTCTGGGGGAATCTCTGGTTTACTAAACAACAGCGACTTTAATAAAATAACACAGCAACCAGTGGCAACGTTAATTAGAATTGAGATCTCCTGACACGTTTGCTTTACTTCAGCGACTCCTCCATTCCTCAGAAGAGCTATTGGGAACAAACATTTCAAGCGGCTGAACTACTTTTGGTAAAGCAATAGTCTGTGACTGGTAGAAGTTGGTATGCATATGAGGGAGATAGAGACAGACAGAAAGAGAGACAGAGACCCAGACACAGGCAGAAAAAGACACATACCCACAGAAGAGAGAAAGAGAAACACAGAGAGACACACACAGATACACACCCAGAGTGAGAGAGAGTAAATTTCAGAGGCAGCAAGTTGACGGGACTTTCTGAGCACAATCTCCTCTCTAGCATTATGTGCAAGAGGTCTAGGGCTGGCACTGTGGCATAGTAAATTAAGCCTCCGCCTCCGGCTCCCACATCCCATATGGGTGCTGGTTTGTGTTCCAGCAGCTCCCCTTGTGATCTAGCTCTCTGTTAGTGGCCTGGGAAAGCAGCAGAGGATGGCCAAAGTGCTTGAGCCCCTGCACCCATCTGGGAGTCCCAGAAGATGCTCCTGTTTCCTGGCTTCAGATTGGCCCAGCTCCAGCCATTGCAGCCATTTGGGGAGTGAACCAGTAGATGGAAGACTTCTCTATCTCTTCCTCTCTCTCTCTGTCTGTAACTCTGCCTCTCAAATAAATAAATAAATCTTTAAAAATAAGTGGGGTGGGAACAAGAGTTGTGTACCTATGTTGTGTAGGGAAGTGGGTTAGAGTTCCAGCCCCAGTGTTTCTGGTAGGGAGATAGCAGATCAGCAGCCCAATGACAAGGAAACAATAATGAGGAAATGAGAAGAGAAGGAGAAACAGCGAATTCTGACCCATTCATTCCTGTTCCAAAACAGCAAGTTCAAAGTGCTCTCCTCAAGGAGCCACCAAAGAGGACTCCCCAGATTAAAATCACCAAAGGTGAATAGATTTCAGACACTTCATTCTGTTCATTGCTCGCTGGCGGAACTGTGACGGCTCCTAGCACAGAATGGGCACATTATAAATGCTTTCTCCTCAGCTAAACCGAAGCACACAACATTTTCCTTTTCTTCTTCCCTCACTTTCTCCTCTCAAAAGTGGGAGAAGTGTAGACTAAACACGCCAGCCACAGTTACGTTAATTTGGGCTTCACCTTCACATAGGAAACTGAATTGAGCCACACTGTAAATGCGACTCAATGTTGCCCCTTTGTTTAACATTTCTGTATATATGGAAAATTTCAATGATCAAAAACTAAACAAAAATCTTTTCTTCCTCACCTTTGTCTACCTCCTTTGACTCTAAAATGGAGTGCGAGGCGCTAAAAATATGCATGCTATTTCTTCTGGTCAGTAGACAATTTCCCGCTCCACAAACAGAGCTGAAAAACTCAGGAGGGTGGATTTTTGATGCCGTATACTGGAAAAGGTGCTCCGGGAGTTTGAAGCAGAAGACAATGAAAGTGTTGTATACATTCTGCTTATACTCAGAGTCTCTTAGGTTTGTATCAAAGTTTTAAAGATACCATGACTTACTTAGTGTTCAGTAAAATTTAATTTTCGCATTTCTATTCCTCTTGCAGATTCTTATTCTGTCACCCATACTGAAATGTTTGTGTTTCCCTGGATGCCGTCTCAGAGTACATGCTACTCAGCGTAGTCAGGAGCAAGGTTCTGGCTGCCCATCCTGAATCACGTGGCACACCTCATATACATTACCTCTAAATTAGTAAATGGATTCCCCGTCACTCAGGTTTAAAGCCTTTTTGTCATCATCACATCTTCCTTGAATAATCCACACTGAGTCACATTACTCCTATCTTTAAACAGAAAACTACAAAACATCCACCACATAAGGTTCAAAACCCGCCCTCATGTTCACGGCCTGTGTGACAACCATTTCCCCCTCACCCCTGCTAATAGGTTTCACGTCCAGCTGTAAGTTGGCCTCTCTATTTAATGGGAAAAGGTCTCAGGGAAATGCTATTCCCCTTCACTCAGTGATGACGGGTGTGGTGACGCAGTCCCCAGCTCCGACAGGTGAGATGACAGGGAGAGGAGACTGGGGCACAATGCCCTTAACTGTGGTGGCCAGCATATCAGAGCCATTATCCATGGTAGCAGCAGAACAGGAAGGATGGAAAGTTCCTGGGCCTTCAATGACGTATCTGACATTTGCAAGTTACCCAGAGTTGCCTGCCTCTGGAATTGACGCTGTGGAGCTCACCCAGCCATTACTGCTCATTGTTCTTTACAGTTGAAAACACTTCTGTTCACAGGCAAATCCCTGCAGTCTGTCTTTCCTCATCCTTCACACACACAGTCCTTCGTTGTGTCCACGGGCTTTCTTTTCACCCAGAAGAAAGATATTTCTTCTCCTTCTTCCTGGTGAGTGCTGTGTTTCATGTGCTGGCTCAAACATTACTTCCTCAAACAATTATTATTTTATCCACCAGAAGTCCTTGATTATTGTCACCAAAATCATATTTTCCCAGGAAGAATGACCTGATTTCTCTTTTGCTTCACGAATTATTTTTGAATATGTCAACTTTACTGGGCCAACGGGTGCCCAGTGAGCTCATAAAACTTCATTTCTAGAAGTGTCTGGATGGATTTGTGAAGGTGTGAAGGGATAAATACCTGAATCCTTAGCCTGAAAATCACCCGCCCTTGTGGGCAGCACCCAGTCCCTTGAGGGTTTGAATAGAACAAGTAGGAGGAAGAAGCGTCAGGGTACTCTCTCTTCCTGCCCTGGGACATCAGTGATCTGGTTCTTGAACCTTTGCACTCAAACTGGTACTTACACCTTTGATTGCCTTGGTTAGCAGGCATTGAATGGAACTATACAATGGTAACCTGAGGTGCTCAGCTTGCAGACAGAAACTGAGGACCTTCTAAACCTCCGTAATTACTTGAGTCAGTCCCTCATAATAATCCTCTTACTGTGTATCTGTATTTATCATTTGGTTCTCTTTCTCTGGGGAATCCCGACCAAAACATCCATTATAAAATGATTACCTGTTTTTATCTCTTATACCAGACTTTGAGCGCCTAAATGCAAGGATATTGTACTCACCATTGTACTCTCAGATCCTATGACAGCAACTGTCACATAACAGTTTTAGGTTTTATAAAATATGCCTTTGATCATAATAGGTGCATACATTATCCATATATTTTGGATAGAACTGGCATATATTTATATAATTCTTTAAAAATACTAATCAGCTCAAAACTAATCATTAAATCTCAATTGAACACTGATATCAATTTTTAACACAAAATTGATATTTATCAAAATGGATAACATCATTAAAGTTTAATCTTCAGAAAATGTGGTATAGAACACTCAGTACATATAATCCTTGTCACACTTTTATGTTTTCAGTCCTGGCTGTCACAACCTAGAAGGACAGAAATATTTTGCAGAGAGTTGAGAAGAGTCATTGACCTGGCAAATTGACACACAAGGCTTATTATATTTCCTTGAAACTACACCTTCATCTAGGTCATTTACATTTCCTGGGGAGACTGTTCCCCCTTTATTATCCATATGTTAAAAAATTCTTTGGAGGTTGGCATTGTTGTGTAATGGGTTAAGCCACTGCCTGTGATATTGGCATTCCATATGAGCACCAGTTGAAGCCCCAGCTGCTCCATCCACTTCTGATCCAGCTCCTGCAATTGTGCTTGGGAAAGCAGCAGAAGATGGCCCAAGTGCTTGGGTCCTTGCCACCCACATGGGAGACCTGGATTGAGTTCCAGGCTCCTGGCTTTGGTGTGGTTCATCTCTGACTGTTGTGGCCACTAGGGGAGTAGACCAGCAGGTGGAAGGTTCTCTCTCTCTCTCTCTCTCTCTCTCTCTCTCTCTCTCTTCCTCTATCTCTCCCCATTTCTCTGTACTTCTGCCTTTCAAATAAATAAAATAGATCTTTTGAAAAAATTCCTTGAGTCCCACTTCCTTCATGAATCATTTCCTATCTTCAGCCTTGATCAGTCTCCTCCTTTGAAGTCCTATTCTGTCATATACCATATATGGCATCAAATACTCTTGAAAAGCTTTGTTACAAGAGCAAGGGGTAGAATGACTGGGATAGGGTCCAAGTGGAGCTCAGGACCAGATGGCACATGATCTCGAGTCAACTTTGGATTTGCCTTGGCTCCAGGAAAGGGACTTATATTCAAAGAAAATTGCTTAGTTGCTCTGTGGGCTATAGACTGTAGGGGTGAAGAGAAAAAGCAAGAAGACCAACCAGGAGTTCTCACTACATTCCCAATAAAAGAAAAGCACAGCCTGGACTATGTCTTAGTGTCAGAGGTCTTGAGAAATCATGAGATGTGAGACATATTGCGAAGATAACATGATCCACTTCATGGAACTTGTGTTTTGGAGTAGCAACCTGTGTTCGGTTCCTGTTCCTACAACCAACTATCACAAACATGATAAGACAACACATGTTTATGAGCTTGTGGTTCTAGAGCTCAGAAGTCCAAAATAAGTTGCACTAGGGCTAAGCTCAAGGCTGTGATGGTTTCTTTTGAAATTTCCAGGAGAAGCCAACTGCATTCCTTGGCTCATGGCTCCTTGCTCTGTCTTCAAGGTGAATCACTCCAACTCCTGCTTCTTGTACCTCATGTCTCTTTTTCTGTCATTCTGTTTCTATTGTGTGTCTGTGATATCAATGTTATAAGGAATGTACTATATATGTTTTAAGGAATGTACTATATATATATTTCTTTTCTAAAAATTTAAAAGAAAGGAATTTGATTGTTTTTACCATAAAGAAATGGTGAATGCGTGATGATATATTTCTTAACCCTGAATTGAATATTACATGCTGTATAGATCAAAACATCACAAGATATCCCGTAAATACATATAATTTTCATGTGTCAATTAAAATCAACATATATATATATATAGAAATTTCTGCTAAATTCACATAACATTCCTTCTGCCAGATTTGAACACATACTAAAAAGTTATGTATCCAAAAGATACATTCTATTGCTCCATCACCAAAGCTTTAAATGACATATTAAGGGACTAGCCCTGTGGTATAGTGGGTAAAGCCACTGCTTGCAGTGCTAGCATCTCGAATGGGTGCCAGTTCAAGTTCCTGCTGCTCCACTTCTGATCCTGTTCCCTGCTAATGTGCCTGGGAAAGCAGGGGAAGATGGCACAAGTATTTGGGCCCTTGAACCCACATGGGAGACCAAGAAGCTTCTGGCTTCCAGCTGGTTCAGCCCTGGATGTTGAGGTCATTTGGGGAGTGAACCAGTGAATGGAAGATCTCTCTCTCTCTGCCTCTGCCTCTGCCTCTTTGTAACTCTGTCTTTCAAATACATAAATAAATCTTCTTTTAAAAATTATATATTAAGTCTGTGGAAGTCACTGCTTTGCCCACCTAGATATTGTTCCAGGAAATGCCCTTGCCAAGCCCAGAGATCATTCATCCTGTTCTGCTTTTAACTTGTGCGTGACTGCCACACAGATTACAAGTTAAATTCATGTAAATTGCTTCCTAAAATAGATACCAGAATTGAAAAGAGCATTAAAGAATTTCTCTTTTCTTCAGAGCCTAACACCCTTAAGGAATAGAAACCTGAAAATGGCACACAATTTCATATTTGTCGTTTATTTCAACTGACAGTTACCTGTGAGTGTAACATACAGATTAATCAGTTCAAAGCAAACATAAACTGCTTTTATTAAAAACTGTGTTTCATAATGTTTATCTAGTAGCCATGCAAAATTACATTGCAGATTTAATTTGAATTTGTGAAATATAAAGGTACATTAGATTAAAAGTTTATGTCTGTTTGGATTCAGATTTGGAGACTTAGAGCCATACCTAATACCCTGTTACTGTCCTCAGCTCACTACTATCTATTCTCTAATGCACCACTATCTACTCACTACTATCTATTCTCACTCCTATCTATTTTCTGGATTGCCTGCAAATCATCTTTGTTACAATTCTCTCCTCAACCTTAATGTCTGTGCATTTTTTTACAGTTACCTAAAAACTTTTTTGAAACAAAGGAGAAATAAACTCCAAATCAACCAAGCTTCATAAATTATGCTTTTTGAAAAATCTAGTACAAATTTTTCAAGTTGTTGGGGCTACAAATTGTATGGCTCCAAGAAGCACCATTAACATATATCTATCATTTTCATGACTGCTGGTACACCAGAGTGTTACAATATTTTGTTATATTCCTATTATGCAGGGTTATTTATTCTGCCTTTCTGAATGAAGATGGAGATATAGGTGGTGATGGTTATCTAAGTGATAATTGATAATTGTTTGAAACTGGTTTCTAGACCGTGAAGAATGGCTATTGGGAAGATCATCATCCTTACCTGAACTGTGGTTTCCTGCCAGTAAGGTGGGGCTCACGGAGCATCTTCCCAGCCGACTGGTGACTACAGGTGCACCTGGTGTTCCATCCCATTCCTGAGCTTTGACAGGCTCTCTGGATGAAGATGCCCCATGGTGGCCTCTCTCTTTGCTGTCCAGCTTTGGTAATGGCTCCGTGCTGTGGCTTCGGACTTTCAGCTCCTCTGTTGACTCTGTGTGGATAACCAAAAGTGCATTCTGTTAAACAAAAGTCGAGACAGGCAGAGTGGACAGTGAGAGAGAGACAGAAAGGTCTTCCTTTGCCGTTGGTTCACCCTCCAATGGCCACCGCGGCTGGCGCGCTGCGGCTGGCGCACTGCAGCCGGTGCACTGCGCTGTTCCAAAGCCAGGAGCCAGGTGCTTCTCCTGGTCTCCCATGCGGGTGCAGGACCCAACCACTTGAGCCATCCTCCACTGCACTCTCTGGCCACAGCAGAGAGCTTGCCTGGAAGAGGGGCAACCAGGACAGAATCCGGTGCCCCGACCGGGACTAGAACCAGGTGTGCCGGCGCCGCTAGGTGGAGGATTATCCTACTGAGCCACGGCGCCGGCCAAGATTGATTTTCAAAAATGCTTTTGAGGCTGGCCCCGTGGTTCACTTGATTAATACTCCACCTGCAGCACTAGCATCCCATATGAGCACCGGGTTCTAATCCTGGTTGCTCCTCTTCCAGTCCAGCTCTCTGCTGTGGCCCAGGAAGGCAGTGGAGGATGGCCCAAGTGTTTGGGAACCTGCACCTGTGTGGGAGACCTGGAAGAAGCACCTGGCTCCTGGCTTCGGATCAGTGTAGCTCCGGCCGTAGCGGCCATTTGGGGGGTGAACCAATGGAAGGAAGACCTTTCTCTCTGTCTCTCTCAATGTCTAACTCTATCTGTCAAATAAATTTAAAAAATGCTTTCAATATATTGTTGGAAACAGACTTGTGTTGAAGATTGCAACATTAAAATAAACTAGGGACATAAAACCTTGAGATCTTTTTTTTCCCCTAAGGTGTTTAGGTTCATATTTCTGGGAAATACAGTTTTGTCTATGGAAAAATGTATGTCACTGGATTTTTACTTTAGAATTTTTCCCTCGTGCTCATCTCAAAGAAACCTCATAATGAGCACTTCATGCTAGTCTCTAGTTGCACATTTTTTATTCATTTCACTGCTCACTGTGGCATGAACTCAGCCTAACCACTCTACTAAATCTGCTTTGGCTAAGTTCACCTTGTGCCTATTAGTTGGCAAATGCAGAAGATATTTCTCAGCCATTTGACAACTCTTCTACTATGCAATTATTTCTATCTTCAGTTCCCTTGGCTTCAAGGATGGTCTATCTTCTTGTGTTGTGTTCTATGTCTAGTACCTTTTCTGTACCATTCATACTTTTCTTTCTCCACATGTCCCTTACACATTGGCTGTCCTCATTCTACGTAGAAACTTCCTGTGATTTTTATCCTCCAGGATTGCCCAAGCAATCATAAGTTGCTAGTGATTTCTAACTATTTTATCAGCAACCCAGATAAATCTCTTTAGTTTCAGATTCATTTACCCAACAACCTATTGGAGGAATTCATCGGATGCCCCATGGATGACACAAATTTAACATTTCACAAATAAAGTGAATAACATTTCTTACTGAACTTATGGTTCCTGCTGCCCAGCTCACCATCCAAGTCAGAAGCTTGTTTATCCATTTAACTGCTACTCTGCAAATCAATCAACTAGAAGATTCTGCAGGTTTTAGTCCTAAAGATCTTCTCCTTTCTTCTCTGTTCTGTATCATGTCTGGCTCAGCTGCTGTGGTTCAAGCACTAATCAACTCCCTTGAATTATAACAATTTATTTCCTTGACTGTGCCCTTGATTTCCCAAAGCACATGCACTTTATACGGCCAACATTACCTGATTAAATTGTAAATTTGATCATCTTGTGCCTCTGACTAAAATCCTTCAGAAGCCCCTTGTTATATACAAAATAATGTCTAAGCTCTTTAATGCAGCCCACAAGAATTTCCAATCCTCCTCTCTTCCCTTCCTTTCTTACTTTGTCAATCTCTGGTGATTACTGTATTCAAAGAACAGCACTAAATGGGTTATAGCTTCTTCTTTCCCACTCCAGCTCCCCCAAAACAGTGCTGTTTTCTAAAGCTACTTTTACCCCTGCTTTGAACGTCCATGTATTTTGTCTTCACTTAATTCACTTAGCATTCTAAATATCTTCTGAAGCCTGCTCCACCCATGTCACCACCTCTGTAGGGTTATGCAAATCTGTACATTGAAACAACCTCATATTTTCTTTTTCTGTAACTGCTCTCCCCAAAAAGTCTTTTGAAAGTAGTCATAAGGTATGAGGGTTTTTCTTAGCCCCTAGCATATTGCTTAATAGCTGCTTAATTTATTTAATGATTAATTCAGTAGACTTCCCAACTACTCGGGCATCTTTGTGATAAAGGAAATAAGAATATTTAGAAATATAACATTCTTACTGGGACAAGAATATCAAGTGACAATAAACATATTGAAATGGCATGGAGCTAACAGTATTTTCAAAAATCTGATTATCTAATCATCACAAGTTGTAAAATTCACTAGGTTTGAAATTTTAATTCAAATAATGGATTTTTGAGAAAGGCTGTAGTGAAAATATGACAAAAACAACTCAACGAATATGCATTTTGTTTTCTTTACATTGAGGTTCAAATACTCATCAAATCATCACTTTTCAGCAAGGTGATAATAAAAAAGTCACACTCTGGTATCCAATTGTCTGAATCTATGGAACAGAAATAGAACAGGTTATAATATATTGAGCAGCCTGGGTTAGAAATGTGAAAGGCCTGGGTATTGCATCCCTGGCTGATGACCCACAGCATCTGGTTTCTTCTTTTAGAGTCTCAGTTTTTCTTAACTATGAAATGAAGATAAGGCCAACCCTGTTAATCTTATTGGATTTTGCTTTCAGACTCTAACAGTATTCTACATTTTAAATATTTTGAAACCTAAAAAGTGTCACATAATTTTTTAAAAAATAGTATCCATTTAAATATATTTTGAAAGTCAGAGTTACAGAGAGAAAGGAAGAGACAGAGGTCTTCCATCTGCTAATTCACTCCCCAGATGGCCACAATAGGCAGCACGTGCCAGACCCAAGCCAGGAGCCAGGAGATTCATCCAGTTCTCCCATGTGGGTAGCAGGGGCCTAAACATTTGGGCCATCCTCTACTGTTTCTTTCCCAATCTGTTAGCAGGGAGTTAGATGGGAAGTAGAGCATTGGGGACATGAACTGGTACCCATGTGAGATGCCAGCACTGCAGGAGGCAGCTTAACCTGTTATACCACAATGCTGGCTCCAGCCCATGACAAATTTTTCAGTCTTCCTACATTTGTCTAGAGATCAGTAGAAATAGTATATAAAAAGGAATATTGCCAGGTTACATATAAAATTAGAACTCTGTTATCTACAGTAACCCATCCAGACAGCCAATCTCCTAAATTCAAGTCAGACTTGTAGGAAGTCAGACCACTATCTTTAACAACCATTATGGACAGCCAAATTATACTCTCCATAACAATTAGCCCCAAACAATAAAAGCTTGACTGATAATTGGCAACTTCCTCAATTTTTTCCCTAGTATCTAACTTAGTAATAACTTGGGAAAGCCAAATATGCATGGTTAGCCAGTGACAGGATGTACCACTTCTAGCTGACCTGTTTACAGCCAGACCAGGCCAACTGCCTCCAATCAGGGCATACTGAAGCCTTCCCTTTGTTAAAAGAAATATGTTAATAAAATTAACTTTAGCATAGTTTATTTGAGCAGAGAAATGATTCATGAATTGGGCAGCACCCTGAACCATTAAGGATTCAGTGAGCTTCACTCTGTAATATATGCAGGTGGTACTTATAGACAAAAAAAAAAGAGTTAGCATGATGAATGACAGTGCAGCATTTGCCTTATTTGGACATGATTTAGCAGTTTGCAGTGTAACTGGCTGAAAGTCTGGCAGCTATGATTGGCCCAGACTCAGCTACCTGCTGGAAGAATATACCGTTAAGTTAGATTGTGGTTTGCTTGCATGCTAAGTTGGGTTGCAGTTCACTACATACAGAGAGATCTTTAGGTCAAATTTAACTCAGTACTTTCCCTACTATAAAGGCTTCCCATTATTCTGCTTTCCTGTTAGTCTCTGCCAAACACAAGTCCTGAATAAATAAAGATGCTATGCTGTTGTGGAAACACCTGTCATGAACAATGCTTTATGAGATGAACTTAAACCAGGAGAGTAATTCCATAACTATAATCTCTAAAGGAATTCAGCTTGGGGCCACTGCTGTGCATAGCAGGCAAGGCAACTGCAGTGCTGGCATAGCCCTTGGTGAATTTTTTTAGATTTATTATTTTGAAAGTCAGAGTTACAGAGAGAAAGGAAGAGACAGAGGTCTTCCATCTGCTAATTCACTCCCCAGATGGCCACAATAGGCAGCACGTGCCAGACCCATATGGCAGCATATGGCACCAGTTTGAGTTCCGGCTGCTCTACTTCTGATCCAGCTCCCTGCTAATGTGCCTGGGAAAGCAGAAGATGGCCCAAGTGCTTGGGCCCCTGCACCCACATTGGAGGCCCAGAAGAAGAAGCTCCTGACTCCCAATGGGCCCAGCTTTGGCCATTGTAGCCAGGTGGGGAGTGAACCAGCAGAAAGAAGATTTCTCTCTCTGTGTCTGTCCCTCTGTCTTTCTCTGTAACTCTCCCTTTCAAATAAATAAATTCTTTTTTTTAAAGAAAATTCAGCTCTTTGATTGAACCTATATATAAACTTAAATTATATATAAACTTGAATTCCAGTTATGCTTAAATCGGATATATAAGAAGTCAAAATGTTTTAAAAGTAGTACATTGCCACATAGTAATTACAGCGAGACAAGTTAATCTATGATTGCTTTTCAGTGTCCTGAGACACATGGAATGAAACCAGTATCAAAAAAGATCATCAGAGACAATTCCTAAGCTGTTTGTTCACAGTGTCAAAGAAAATGTAGCTCTGAGTTCCAAACGTGGGGACTCAAAGCCCAAGGCTCCATTTGTTTCCCTGCCCCTTCCTGCAGATTTGAAACAAACCACCTGGGTGTGTGCTTTATTTACTTTTATATTTTCTTCCACTTCCTCCATTGAGCACTTACTCATTTTTGTTTTGTTTGTTTTACTTATTACACACAAAAAATTCTCTCCCACTAGAGTTACTAACCAAAGGAAAAAAACATTCAAGCTCGGCATTTGGTCCTATATTGTTCTTACAGGTTCAGACAATGTTTTAAATATGAAAGGCTGAGATGCGTGTCAAGGCACCTCCACTGACATCACTCTTTTGTTCTCATTCAAATGACTTCTATGTACCTATCAGGGAGTGTCACTGAAGTCTCCAGCCTCAACTGAATAAAAGCACAATACAGCTTTGGAAACAAAAAGGATAATTTTTTTTCCATGTCTTCCTTCTTTGTTTTCAAGTCCCCAAGGTTAGTCTTCAGTAAATTCTGGTAGTTATATTTAGAGAAACTTACAAAAAAGAATTGAAGGAATTGTACTACTCAGATCTGTGACTGTGGAACTAATGTCTGCCTTCTAAATAGAAGGTACGTACAGCTAAAAAAATCTGTAAGAAAATCATAACTACATAATTGAATCTTCTATTTGTGAATAAACCTGGTTTGCATATATATCATCAAAAAAAGCTTTCTCAATAAATGTGTTAACAAAGTTAATCTGAAAATCTCCAAAATAACTTAGAAACAAACAAAACTAGACAGACTAAAAAATAAATAAATAAATAAACCTAAGGAAATCTCTTCAGAGGAATAAGGGTATATTTATTCCTTATGTCCATGTTTTCCAAGCTCTTTTTAAAAAGTCTGCTGAAAACAAAACTGACTTGGTAATGTAAACTTTATGGAACTAGATCAGTCTTCTGAACTGGGATAGCATTTTAGGTTGGATCTGGTTTTGGTCCCTGCGTACAGAAACGTGCTAACTACACAGAAGGTGCTCATCCTTGACTCCTCAATTGAAGGGCTGACCAGATAACAGAAATACCTAGAGTTCCTGGTGTCTTCTCAGGGCAGGTAAGGTGACTGATAGCTACCTGAGACCCTACAGTTCGGCACATACACCCCATCAGCTTGGACCCTATACTTCGGCCAATCAATTCAAAAGGCATCAACCCCAAAGCCATCCAACCACCTTTAGTAGGTCCGTTCCCACCACTGGATGCACTAATCAATTCTAGGAGATGTCCTTTGAATTTCCCATGGGATGAGATGATTTGCTAAATGGTACCATGATGTATAGAATGTCTCTGAAAACCCTATAAAAATCCTGTTAACTGAAGGGTCAGGGCTCTCAATTCAGGCCCGCTGCGTCGGTGTTGATTGAGAGACCAGGCCTGGAACTGCAATGTATGCTTTACAGGGGTATGGGCTCCTTGGTGGTCTTTGGGGACGACTGAACTGGGCATAACAACCTAAAGTTCTTTCTCAAGGCTTTCCATTTCTGGCCTCTTCAGACTGTCCCTGGGTCTACATCTGGTCTCTCGCTTCTGCCCTATTCCTGTCCCTCCTCATTCCTGCCCTGCAGGAATCGTTCAGAAAAACCTTCCATGATTTGGGGGCTGGTGCTGTGGTGCAGTGGGTTAAAGCCCTGGCCTGAGGTGCCGGGGCATCTCATGTGGGCACTGGTCCGAGTCCCAGCTGCTCTTCTGATCCAGCTCTCTGCTATGGCCTGGGGAAGTAGCAGAAGATGGCCCAAGTACTTGGTCCCCTGCACCCATGTGGGAGACCCAGGAGAGGCTCCTGGCTTCTATCTTCAGATCGGTGCAGCTCTGGCCATTGCAGCCATCTGGGGAGAGAACCATTGGATGGAAGACTTCTCTCTCTGTCTCTACCTCTCTCTGTAGCTCTATCTTTCAAATAAATAAAATAAATCTTTAAAAAAAAACCTTCCATGGTTTGATAGTTTTCATCATCATATCTGCCCCATCAGTACCAGATTTCACAAGAATCTTCTTCACTCATCCCCATCAACATTCACCCCTTCAATGATGAAATGGTACTGAGAATCTTGTAAATTTTCACATCCTAAAGATCCCCTTCAAGCTCTGGAGACAAAGAAAATAATTTAACACAAGTAGTTCTGTACATGTGGTTGTCTGGGAAGGATGCAACATGCTACAACTGACAGAACTATCCTCTCTCTAAACATTTTTTCCCCCATTTTTCTTGCTAAAGAGTGCAAGGTCTTTAGAGGCAAACTCAATTTCACATTTCAGCCATTCTATTTATTTCCTATTTAGCCTTCACCAATGTTCTTAATCAAGATTGCGGTTATTGTGTTCCTGTGCGGATTAAAGGAGATAATGCATTTATCTGTTCTCTCATTGTTGAGAGAACAGAGTGACTTAGTACATTGAGTACCTTCTCCTGGGTATTCAAGAAAACTCCATTATTTCCCACTTGGGGACTGCCCAAACTTAGCAGTCTTTTCCAGACAGGAAACAGACACACAAAAAATGTTTTTCCACACTTCACCTTCACCACCATCACTGCGTTAATTCCAGCCTTCACCTTTCCTCTTCTGTATTATGAAAAACCTCCCTCCCTGCATACATACCATCTGGTTCCTTGCAACTCAATTTCCAGTAAAATTACTTCTACGCTTCCTAAGACTTAAAGAACCGAGTCCAGTGCTTTGGGTTGGAAAAGAAAGCCATTCGTGTCCTGGTTGATGGCAGCCTGCAGACATTCCCCCCCCCCCATCATGTATATTAATTGTGGGGTTGACTAGTCGCTTTCTTTATGTTGCCTATATTTTCACCCTGATACACTTCTCCCACAAAATACAATCATTAGCTGATTAACGGTGTCTCCCTGTTTGGAACTACTTAGCTCAACTGTAATCATTCCAGTGAGTGGTCTCTCAATTACTTTCCTTGTTTGAATTAAAAGCATGAATAAAGGAGTAACCTCATGCTGGGGCTGCCCTAATCCTGCCATAGATAGTGACCTGGGTGCTTGTCATCTTGCCAAGATTTAGGCTTGGCAATTATAGTGAGATAAAGGTGCAAAGTCACACCACATATCTTGTTCACTCTAAGACCCTAACCTGTTGGTTATCTGTTGCTTTATACCTGGACAGGCAGACAACTGGTGGCAGGAAAGCCTTGGGACAATGTGACACAACATAACACAAAAAAGAAAAATGTGGGGTAACCAAAACTGCAGGTTTTCTGGGTCTGGGTGCCACAATGGTGCCTCGGTTCTCATTCCAGCAGAAGTAAACCTCCCATGCAACAACTGTTTATATGGTAGCTTCAAGGTACAACTATGAGGCATGGAGGCAAGCTATGTTTCTATAAGTAAACATATTACATCAAAGACCTCTGTAATTGCCAGTATCCCCTAAGCTCTCCATGACATAGTACAGAGAAGTTATGCCTTGTTATCCTAGTTCACATATCACTGGCCACCTTGTCACTTACAGCTATTGACTTATATGTCTGGTCCCTCCTACAGGACCTTAAAGTCTTCAGACTAGACTACATCTTTCATGTTGATACTCAGTGGCTAATAGACTCTTTCATGATTCACTCTGGACAGTCAGCTTATAAATTCTTGTTCTGGGCTGTAATCCCATCTCAGGCTCTCACTCCCATTGTTTCAATCTTGCCTAACACATAGGCATGACAAGGATGAACCAATAATCCTCAGTAACTCAAAAATATGAGTTAGTTACTGGAGCCAACATTATCATTTTGTTAAACCATAATGGTTCCTACTTGACTTGCTAATGATACACCAGAAAATAAGCAGTTTTCCTAGGAAAATTAGTATTATTTGCCAATATAACTAGCAATATCATTTTTTGGAAGTAGAAGGTTCTATTATCCTTTTTTTTTAATATTTCACAAGATTGCTTTACCATTTCAGTTAGTTGTTTTATGAACATGTGGATGATTCAGCTGACTCAGATAAGAGGTCTTTATTTCGTGGTTCGTGACTGCTATTATCTTCAAAAGTTCACAATCTCACATAAGCATTCCTTAGTTACAAATATGAACTGCCTTTGTGCTGGCAACCCAGAGACCGAAGCTTTTGCTGTTGATGAGCATTTGAACTTTATGTGGACTTAAAGAAGGCCTCAGAATCACTCCTTTCATGTTGGTATAATCAAGATCAAAATCAGTCCATTTTCCAACTGCTGAACAATGAAAATAATGGGATGTGATCCAGGCAAATTAATTAAGCAGAAAAGACAACACATTTCAAGTGCTAATGGAAGCACTGAACTAAATTACATTATCAGATGGGTATTAGATTGAGCCATCAAATTTTAGAACTTAAAGAAACTTTGGAAATCACCCATTGCAATAGCTCAGTCAAGGCATGGTGGTATGTATCTGTAAGACAAAGTGGAGTCTTCCTGCCCCTGGGGGTGGGATCCCTCCAGGAAGGGGGATTCTCACCTCATAGGAAGCTTTGCCTCAATTTTAAACATTTCTAATTGATACAAAGCTCTTATACAGAACTCAAGTCAGCTTCCCTCCAAGTACCACCATTTCTAGGCTGTTAGTACTTGACTTATTATTCTGTTTTATGCTGCTATAAATGTATACTCAATTTCTAAACAACAGAATACATTTTTTTAAAGTTGTAGAAGCTGGGAAGTTCAAGATAAGGGCCCACATATGGCAAGGGCATTCATGCTGCAACCTTCCATGGCAGAAGAAAGAAGGGGAAGTGACCATGAAAGACACACACACACACACACACAGAGAAAGAGAGAGAGAGAGAGAGTGAACGAGCAAATGAGAGACAGAGAGGCTGGCTCATCCTTTTATCAGGAACTCACACCAAGGATAACTAACTTCTGTGATAACAGCATTAATCATTTACATAAACCCTCAGGACTTAAGCACCTGACAACACTGTTGGACTGAGGATTAAGTTTCAAACTGAAACTTCAGAGAACACATTCAAACCGTAGCAATACCCTTGTCTCAGATCCAGTCTATTTTGCTTTTTAAACAAACATCCTTGAAAATCCACTGTGAATTAATCTATCTCCCCTTGGTCATGTCTTCTTCAGAATACAAATCTAGAACTCACTCCTCCAGTCACCCTGACCTGAATTCTAATTTCATGTCATGATGTCTTTTAAAACTGCAGTGTCTGGAGCTGATCACAGCCAGCCAGAGATGTTTACATATGAGTCTAGGTGAGCACTGGGGTCTTCTCATGGTACATCTGTTATTCCATCCTTTGATTCTTTCAGGAAAAGAGAGCAAAGGCTCTCATATCCCCACAACAAAAGCAGCCTGAAGAGCTGGGGCAATTTATATTTTTTATTACTCTTTGACTTCTGTGTAAATTCTGTCATTTGGGGTCAGTTATGTCAATCTGTACATCAAACAGATGTCTTCTTTTCAAATACATAGAAAGCGCAATAGCTCAGGCATCTAGAGTTGGCATGGTTTTAAATTACATGAGATCAAGTTTTGTGCTAAAAAGGCACCTAGAGTGACCCCTCAGTCACAATGAGACGAGGTATGCTTTAGTAGAATGAAATATGCAATGAATCCAGATCATTTTACAGTAGTTAGAACAGGTTCCAATCTTTCTATGACATGCCTAAGGTCACACAAATGGCAATTAGCAATGACCTCATAAAGAAACCAGTTTGCTAGCCATTGTCTAGTGTGTGCCTCTCATCATGACACATGGAAACTTGCACATTGACATATTCAGTGGTTCTTTCTCATGGTTGTCAATAATAACACCTCTTCAGAGTGTAGAATATTAAATAGAATAAATGGAATTTTTAAAAACCATGTTGGCTCTTTAAAAGCTCGCAATCAAACATGCAGATGATTTAATCCCTCACTGTCTATTAGTGTCAGGATGGTACAGTGGTTATCACTGGAATATTTCTACCTAAGAAAATCTTCACAGAAGGCATCAAAGCTCAGGTGTCACCCTGTACCTGAAGAGGAGACTCAAACTAAACACTGATTCTGGTTTAAAGAAATATAGCTAATACCCTCAATGCTTTCCCCTGTCTTTAAAAAAGGAAGTTGCTGTTCCCCTCTTACTTTTGAAGTCAGGAATGCCAGTTCTAAATAATGGCTTACAACAATAGCATCTACTGTATTGGGATTACAGTTGGAGTGTAGTAAGTGGTCATGGGTCAGATGCTACACTAGACTCTTTACATAGCCCTACCAGGCAAGATTACCGACCTTCTTTCCTGTTAAGGATACTTGAGGGTCTTGTTAGCTAATAAGCTTGGAAAAGAAAATTTAAGGTATTTTCATCTAAAATATCTATTATGGATGGGATGTTTGAATTCCCCAAAATTGATGTTGAAAACTCAAACTTCAGTGTGATAGCTCTGTACAAGTTGAGTGTCGTTCTCAAAGATGGGATCTCTGAGAGATAATCAGGCTTAGATGAGCTCATGATCAAGGAGCTCTCTTGATGGGATTAACGTCTTTTTAAGAGGAGGAAGACACTACAGCATCCTCTCTGCTGTTCAAGGAAGGCAGCTGACTATAACCCAAGTGAGTATTTACCAGAAAAAATGAACGTGAGAAATTGTTGTTTAACCACCCCATAATGGTATTTTGTTATAGTAACCCAAATTGACTAAAACAGTGACCAAGCAAAACTGAGGGTTTCATTCATTATGTAAAGCTGTCATAAGCCAGTCAGAGATGTGTAATTGAAGGAACCAGGATTTGAACTTTAGGTCTCTGAATAATTATTAGTCTTATTAAAGAGGCTTAGTTTTTTGTTTTGTTTTGTTTAGGTTCTCTTAAGAATTATTCACTTTCTTAAAAACAACAAAAAGTAGAATTTTATTTTTAGAAAATTTGAAGATTGTGTAAGATAGAAAATTAATATGGGCCGGCACTGCGGCTCACTAGGCTAATCCTCCACCTGTGGCGCCGGTACTCTAGGTTCTAGTCCTGGTTGGGGCACCAGATTCTGTCCCGGTTGCTCCTCTTCCAGTCCAGCTCTCTGCTGTGGTCCGGGAAGGCAGTGGAGGATGGCCCAAGTGCTTGGGCCTGCACCAGCATGGGAGACCAGGAGGAAGCACCTGGCTCCTGGCTTCAGATAGGCACAGTGTGCCAGCCATAGCGGCCATTTGGGGGGTGAACCAACGGAAGGAAGACCTTTGTCTCTGTCTCTGTCTCTGTCTCTCTCTCTCTCTCTCTCTCACTGTCTAACTCTGCCTGTCAAAAAAAAAAAAAGAAAATTAATACGGTGAAATTTGATGGGAATCAGTTGCCAGTCTAGATAGTACAGATTATATGTAACTCATATCTGAGAGACTATGATACATATTTACAAAAAGTTCTATAGCAGTTTTCATATGGGGCACGTTTGGCTTCAGTGCCACTGCACAATACTACATAATCCAAATCAGGGTTACTATGTGATACTTATCAGTAATATTGAAACAAGTTAGAAATAAGCCATGTGCATTTTCTAAGACTGGCTTTACCTTTTGGAATGACTTAAAAATAACAATTGAAAGGCAGATGATGATGATGATAGATTGATAGGTACACAGATAGGTAGGTATTATATTCAGCCAGTGGTAAGATGTGTATGCCTTCACTTCAACAGGATAGATGTTTTGCATACCAGGCCCTGTAACCTGGATAATAATTTTTGCCTGATTGGGGCTCCCACTCTAAGATAGAAAAAAATACAAGAACTAATACTAATAAGAGGTAGAAGAAGAGATGTTAAATGCAAGGACAGGGAAGACTGACAATCCTTTCTAGCAGGGAAGTCAATACATTGACTAAACAGTGATGCAGGAACAGCAAAGGGAAAGAGAAGAGTAGGTTAGTTGAGTTTTGCAGAGAGGGGGAGCTGTTTACCACGCATGGTAAGCTGGAATAGAGAAAGATCTGAACTGGAGTGGAGATAGGAAGAGAAATGAGAAACTGAAGGTGGAAAGACAGCTGGTTGAAATCAACAGGACCCCCTTCTGAAAAAGAAGTAATCACTTATTTTAAGAGCAAAAGAAACCAATTTAAAGTTTTTGTAGGGATAAACACATTCACAAGTGACATTTGAAAAAGATCATATAGTTACAGTACACAGAAAACACTGAAGTCCTAATCTTAGAATATTCCCTTGTCCTTCACATATTCTAAGGAGAAAAATGTCTGGAAACCAGGGATTTTTGTGTCTTTTCCAGATTTTCAATAGTGGGTTAATATAATCCATTCCAAACCTAAATTTTATTTCTATCTCCAACACTTTCTCACAATTTGCTTCCAGTCCAGCTTCCTTACTTTGTGTACACCCTACACAACTAGTTTGCTGAAGTCCATGAATCAAGGTTTTGATGTAGACTAATGACAAGTTCCACACAATATAATTACCTTATGGCAGTTAATGGACTAAGGGTGTTTTGAACAAAATGATTCTATCGTCAAATAACTGAAAAATGCTGGGCTAACAAAGTTAAACATGCAGGTCTGTTCTCTGAAGATCTTTACATCTTTAATTGATTATTGTGCATGTACAGAAGATTGATAGAGTCCACAGAGTTCTTTGATCTTATTCTCCAGAGTGAGTGAACTTTTCCAATTCCAACAACCATCCCAAGGGACCTATTGTTACACCAAAAGCACTTTGAAAGCTGTGAAGGGGTGGCCCACTGACACTGCTTGCTGCTGACAGAGATAGGGCTGTAATTCACACTATCCAGGACATAACATACACTATCTAGATCATAGTTTTGGAGAAAAAATGAAAGTCTAATTTGTAACTGAAATTTCCAATTATTTACCATTTTCTTCTATTTACTACTCCCAACTGTTATGTCATAAATTGTGTCTGCCTAAATTTCATATACAGAAACCCTAACTCCCAATGTGACTGTATTTGGAGATAGAGCCCTTAAAGGGAGAATTAAGGTAAATTAAGGTTAGCTGAAGGTACACACAACTATTGGGGTAAGAAGTCAGGGCTCATAATTGGGTAGGTCTGCATAAGAACATGGTGGCATGGAGGTCATAAATAAATAAATTAGGGTCCCTAACCCGATAGGATTTATACTCTTACAAGAAGTAAAAGTGACACCATGGATGCCTACATAGAGAGAAAAGGCCATGTGAGCACACAGCAAGAAGGCAACCAACCATCTCCAAGCCAAGGAGAAAGGTCTCGGGAGAAACAGAACCTGCCAAGACCTTGATCCTGGACTCCAGAAGTGAGAGGAAATAAATGTCCGTGTAAATCACCTAATCTGTGGGATTTTGCTATGGTCGCCAAGGAAACTAACATATCAACTGTACATGAAATCATAATTTAGTTCTGCCACTCTCTAGATGTGATTTAATGTGGAAGAAGTTTGAAGAAATCAGTGGAAAACAAGATGTTAGCTGAGTAACTAGTATGTGATTGTGTAATCCTCATTTTGCTGACAAAGAAACCAGTGTACAGTGAGGAGGTATGACTCACTCAGAAACATCTGACTAGTGATTGTTTCTTCATTTTTAAAATATGGAGTGTCATGCAACATTAAAACACTTTTAAAGTCCTTTGCAATGTCAAATACCATGATGCTATTTATACTTCCTGGCAGTGTGTGTCACATACTTCTTTTGGTACATATTGAAATAAAAGAAGTTCTGCCCTTAGATCAGGGCAACCAGGACCTCTGTCCTGAATCCAGGACTTTGGACATTCTCACTCTGATTCTCATGCTGTTGTACACTTATTCAGGCAGCAAAGAGTCCATGAAGCCAGGAGCCTGTGCCCATCCAGAGCCTCCATCCTCTCTTCTGGACCTCTTCCTATGTAGCCTGGACCCCACTCCCCAATCCATTCATTAATGAGCCTGAGTTGACTTCTGCATGCTGAGTTCTCCTATTTCTTTGGGTCTGTTCTATCAGAAGCGAATACAAAGCTGATAGTGTTATTTGTGTCTCTAGACCTAAAGAATGGCCAGGAAACAGACATTTGGGAGAAGGTGCACACAACCGCTGGCATAAGAAGTCAGGGCCTCCAATTGGGTAGGTTTGCATAAGAACAGGAGAGACAGCCGGCGCCGGCTCACTAGGCTAATCCTCCGCCTTGCAGCGCCGGCACACCGGGTTCTAGTCCCGGTTGGGGCACCGATCCTGTCCCGGTTGCCCCTCTTCCAGGCCAGCTCTCTGCTGTGGCCAGGGAGTGCAGTGGAGGATGGCCCAAGTCCTTGGGCCCTGCACCCCATGGGAGACCAGGAGAAGCACCTGGCTCCTGCCATTGGATCAGCGCGGTGCGCCGGCCGCAGCGCGCCAACCGCGGCGGCCATTGGAGGGTGAACCAACGGCAAAAGGAAGACCTTTCTCTCTGTCTCTCTCTCACTGTCCACTCTGCCTGTCAAAAAAAAAAAAAAAAAAAAAATGAGAGACATAATTTGGAAGTTGGATTGCCTATAACTTACTACATAATTTGGAAGTTGGATTGCCTATAACTTACTCTCTCATCCAGCCCATCTTTAGTGTTGTTCATGCAGATTGCAAGTATACGAAATACCTATGCTTTCCAAGGAGAATTAAAGATCTAAATGTATGCACCAGTTGTTCTCTGACTTGAAAAGTTTTCAATCTAGTAGAAGGGGTGATATATTCAGCTTATCCCACAGGCATTAGGAGACTATTAAAAGATTTACAAGGACAGAGGCAGCTTTCTGTAGAGTGGATTAGAACAGTCATAGTTCAGAAGATGAGGTTCCAGTCCAGCATGACAGCCCAGTGACAGCAGGAAAGAAAAGAGGAGGTGCAAGAATATGTCAGCACATGACCAGGATTGGGGTTCACAGGAAGATAACAGTCAAGGATGACATTTAGATGCAGGAGCAGGATTTTGGATCTCATCCTTCCTTCCCTAATCACACTTATTTGCATGCATAATACTGAGCCCAGGACTAAGAATGATGTGAAAGAAATGTAAAAACATAGATCCTCCTTTCTGGAAAGTCATTGTCTGTGAACACACACGAATTAAGTGAGTCAAAACCCAGAAATATCCAGCCTGACAAAATGACAGAGCGGATGTTTTCAAAAGAAGGTAGAGAGTTAGGATGGTTTAGGCTCCAGAATAAGATTAGCCTGTTTCTGAGGTTTAAAAAGAATTTACATTAGAAAGAATGAGGTCTGACTTTACATATAAAAGAAGAAACAAAATAAGGAAAGTGTTGGTTGACAGGCTGTAGACTTTGTATTTATTTTGAGGAGCAGGGTATGATGATATCATCAGTATTAACAGAAGATTCACCCAGAAGAGGTGTGTGAGAGGGAAGTGCGCAGAATTATCCCAGACCAGCAGTTGATTATCAGTATCACCTTATGTCTCGGCATATGAAATCCACAGAAATCCTAATACCTTCACCTCAGCATTGAGATATCATGAAGTTTTTTAAAGCATCACTTTCAAAGTGTTGTGTAGACCTAGTTACAGAAATATGGGACACTTAATAGCACAGCTTTTGTAAGAACAGTTTTTAGGGTTCACACCCAGTGCAGGTGAACTTGTGACTGTCTACTAGATGAAGATCATTTTTTAAAGTTCAAAATCTGTCATCCATTTGATAACAAGATAATCATTTTTGTTAATCACTTTATTGTGATTAATTTTTTATTAATCTCATGTCTTGACTTAGTGAAGGAAATAACAGACAAGGTTATATTGAGAATTTGATAAATAACTACTCTGAACACGCGGTCAAATCTCTGCATATTAAAAATGGAACATAATTATACAAAGTGTCCTTATTGTTCAACAACCCTTTTTACTTCAAAACAGGGCATAAAATGCAAATGTCAACCTCTAATTTAGCACATTAAATATTTATACCCAGGGTTCTCTGAGGCCCCTGTAATGGCAATTATTTACTTTTAGTCTTTCTTTCCCATTTAAGATCCAACAGTGCTGAAGCTCATCTTACTTCCACTAAATCCTCTGCTTCACACATTTAATAATCACTGCCTAAAAAGGTCTCCTAGAGGAGGTGGGCATTTAGCCTTGTGGGTAAGAGGCCAAAGTTTCATATTAGATTGCTTGATTTTAATACCTGGCTGGGCTGGGGCTCCTGATTGAAGCTTCCTGCTAATGCACACCTGGGAGGCAGCAGGGATGGCTCAAGTAATTGGGTTCCTGTCACCAATGGGACCCAGGTTTAGTTATCAGTTTACAGCTTTGGCCAAGGGCCCAGTACACCTCTTGCATACTGGGGAGTGAACCAGTGCTCTTTCTGTATTTTTCTCTCTCTCTCTCTTTCTCTATATCTCTCTCTCTGTATCTCTCATTCTCTGTCTCTCTCTCTCTCTCTCTCTCTCTCTTTTGTCTCTCTTCCTCTCCCATGGCCCCCCTTCCCTGTCAATGCCTCTCAAATAAATTTTTAAATTAAAAATGTACTTTAAATAAAATTTCTAGAAGAAAACCTAGAATACCAGAATTTCAGACAAACTGGGTTGCAAACTGTAACCATGGTCAAACACAAAGTTTGGTTTAGAATATCCTAAGACGTGCATACCTTTTAAAATCTTCCAAAAACAAGTGCCAAAAGTTACAGAACACCTGCCACTAGTGACATTCTTAAGAAGGACCCAAGACAGTAAATAAAATAAACCTATCAACCTGAAAAAGGCAGTCACATGGGCTGGCACTGTGGCATGGTGGGTAAAACTGCTGCCTGTGGTACTGGCAACACATATGGGCTCCGGTTCAAGTCCCGGCTGCTCCACTTCCGAGCCAGCTCCCTGCTGATGTGCCTGGAAAAAGCAGCAGACGATGGCCCAAGTCCATGGGCCCCCGCACCCATGTGGGAGACCCAAAGGAAGCTCCAGGCTCCTGGCTTCAGATCGGCACAGCTCCAGCCATTGAGGCTGTTTGGGAAGTGAACCAGTGATGGAAAACTTTTCTCTTTGTCTCTCCTCTCTCTGTCTGTAACTCTGCCTCTCAAATAAATAAATGAATCTTTAAAAAAAACATAAGGAGGCCATAGGGACCCAAACCTACTTGATGTCAGATGTGTCCTCCTCTTCACTGCCTCAGTCACAGCTATGCTGAATAATAATAATAATAATAATAATAATAATAATAAATCTCTGGATTTAACTCTTTGGAAAACTTGACCCTGGCATAGTTCTGCCATCATCCATATGACATTGGATATGTTTTCTAACTTTATCTGTCTCTGTGTACTCATTGCTCAGATAAGGGATTTAGACAACACCAGCTTTAAGATAGCCACTGGATCTGAAATTCTAGGGGAAGAAAATGCTTCCTTGCGTTAAAGTAAAATAGGATTTATTGGAGCCTAACTGCTTTATAAAAATGATACTTGATGAAAGTCTGGCTCTACTGAAAGCAATGTTCCTTTTTTTGAAAAATGCCCTATTTTAAGGAGATTTTCAAACTAATTGATGATACCTTCCCATAGCACAGAAGAGGAGGGTGGTTTCACATGCAAAATATCCTTAGATTCTGCCAACAGCATGAACAGTCATGCAGCCAAAATGTGGAGGAAGCAATGCCAAGCCTTAGAAGAAGTAAAAATGAATGGCGTGAACAAAATAAAAAAAAAAAAACATGGCTATAATTTGAGTTGCCCTTTTGTGAGATATTCAAGAGGATTGGCTTTATGAGAGGAAGCAAGAATCTTTGTTTCCTTAGACCGTGGGGAGAACATAGACCAATTATCTACTGGATGCAAGGAGTCCAAATTAACTTTTTCTTCTTTAGAGGAAAATAAGTGCTTCTACTACTTCTAAGTAGTGCTGTCAGACTAACACTTTGAACAATGGGAAAGAAAGAGAATGATTGTAAAAGTAAAGCAATACTCTGTTAAGGCACATTTCACAGACTCTTGTAGAATGTTCTTAGGTATCCTGAAGATGAGGTTAATATGCATAGGAGATTACTATTATGTGTTTGTGGATTAACATTGAAGTTCCTGTCTCATGGGTTATTGCCACATTTGAACAGAAACGACCTAGGTGTTCTTGGAGAATATAAAGTTGGTACTAATAATGCAGTTCATAAATGCATGCCAGCCATTTGGAAACCACGTGCAGAGAGTTCACACCTCCGGACGTTGATCTGAGGAGTCCCAGACACAGCAGTGTACAGAACGGTCTTTGGCATTATGAACCCCTTGGTACTAGTTCAAACTTAGGCCCTAATTAACTCTGAGGCCTTAGAAAAATCACTTTCCCCTTTGGAGCTTCTGTTTGCTTATCTGCAAATGAGAGATCTGGACCCAAGGATCTTCAAGCCTGGGACTCCACTGGTAAGCATGAGAACAGATTCTATAGTAGATATTTCTATCCTCACTATGACTAGAAACAATTGTGGAGCTTTCAAAAAATACCCATGCCTTGGCCACAATTAAATGAGAATTACTGAGGATGTGGCTTTGGCATGGGTCATTTAAAAAAGTTCCTGACTATTCCTAAAATAAAGGCAGGGCTCAGAACCACCCTTTTGGAAAAACTATGGAAAGTTTTAGCAACATTTCTTATATTTTTGATTATTAATGCTGGAGATTGGGCAGGGCCTTTATTTCTGTGGTTTTCCCTAGTTTTAGATGAAAGCATTTAATTACCTTTTTGTCCCTAAGAGAAAGAAAACCATTTAAATAGGAGCTAATCTATATTTACTAGAATTTGTTGTAAAAATGGTACAGCTGGAGAACAATATTTGCTCACTGCAAGTTCGAGGAAGATCAGGATCATTTATCTATTTGTACAACGATTATTCCCCAACCTTGTAAATTAGGAAAGACCGAGCCACCAAATCTGAAGACACACACAAGGAACCAGTGGGAGGCTGGGTGAGATTTTGTTGCTGAATTCTGATTTATTCATTTGACTTTCTCAACTAGCTTGCTTTATAAACAAAAAAAGGAAAATGTGCAGTTTAGAGAAGATAACCAACTGTTTTACATCAACTGCCCAAAAAAATCATCAGGAGGTAAAAATTCATTGACCTAAGTTGGCCAAGAAACTTCTAATTTACCTCTGCTCAGCATTACCTATCTTCTATGCCTATCTTTTTTTTTTTTTTTTCAAAGGGTCACAGTTCCTTCTTAATGTTTGAAGGAGACACAAGATTTTCCACATGTAGGTGGGTATGTGTGGGTAGCTGAATATATGCACAGGTGCAATCAACTTTAATTAAGTCTCATCATTTGAATAGACAGATGGAAAAACACTTCAATCTTTATAACAATCAGAGGCATTTAGACACTAACAATATTAATGCATAAAAAGAAAAATATAATTTCCATTCTTCCAGAAGGATGCAATTTTGAAAATGCATTCATAAATGTTTCTGAAATAAGCACTAAATGTTAAGAAGGATAATTTTTCCATCATAAAGGGTAATAAGAATATTCAATTTCTATAAAAGCAAATGCAAAACTTGGAGTTTTTGGAGTCACAGCTACTAATTGCCATATTTGGGTAAGATAAGGATGTCATTAGCTATTGAAATTTAACAAGAAAAGCAGAACAGGAGGGTAGGCATTGGCACAGAGGTTAAGTCACAGTTTAGCACACCTGCACCCCACGTCGTGGTGCCTGTGGTCACATCCCGGATCTACTCTCATTTCAAGCCTCCTGCTAATATGCATCCTTGGAGGCAGCAGCTGATTTCTTGAGTGGTTTGGGCCCTGTCACTCCTGTGGGAATCTTGATTAAGATTCAGACTCCTGGATTTGTTTTGCCCCAGTCCCAGATATGGCAGACATTTGGGGACTGAACCAGTGGATGGGAGATCTCAGTTTGTCTACCTGTCTGTATGCCTTGCAAATAATAAAAATTTTAAAAGAAAAGAAAAACAAGGATGGAATAGTAACTCTTCTATAGGTTAGGGTAACCAATGGTTGCAAAGCTGAATGAACATTGTACTGTTCTCTCTGGACAGCTATGATTCTCCAGAGGACTATGCTTAGTGTTTGGAAATCATTGCTGAATAATATGGAATTTGTCATAGTATTCCTGGGGGAAACAATTTATGTATAAATCTGAAAAAAGGGGAAAATGTTGTTTGGGGGTAGGCAATTAACTACAATTGATTTTCCCTCCCAAAATGACATTTTAAGAAGTTAGTTAAGAATATCAAGAAAAGTTACAGGGAAAAACCAATAGAAATATATTTAAATGTTGATATCTCAGTAATTTTTATTTATTTTTTTAATTTTAGAGGGCACTTAAAAAACCTGGAGCTGTTTCAGATTGTGCTTAATATTGTTATAATACCATTCAAGTGATTGAACCTGGTGGATTTCAATTTGTCTAAAATATGAAGTCAAATTTGGTTATTTCTAAGGCACAGAAGATATTTTTTTAGTTCTATCTGGGACTCATGGTCTATTTGGAGCCAAGAAAGTAAAGCAAAGTTCTTCTCTTGGAAATTTCATGTAGCAATATCATTATCATTTCTTTATCTCCTTCCTTTAAAAATTTTTAAATATGTATTTATTTATTTGAAAGTCAGAGCTACACAGAGAGGAGAAGCAGAGAGAGAGCTAAAGAGAGGTCTTCCATCTGATGGTTCACTCCCCAGTTGGCCGCAATGGTTGGAGCTGCACTGATCTGAAGCCAAGAGCCAGGTGCTTCTTCCTGGTCTCCCACGTGGGTGCAGGGGCTCAAGGACTTGGGCCATCTTCTACTGCTTTCCCAGGCTATAGCAGAGAGGTGGATCAGAAGAGGAGCAGCCAGGAGTAGAATCAGTGCCCATATGGGATGCCAGTGCTTCAGGCCAGGGCTTTAACCCACTGCTCCACAGCACTGGCCCCAAAATTTACTTTTAAGATTTATTTATTTATTCAAGAGGCAAAGTAACAGAGAAAGGGAGAGACAGAGAGAAAGGTCTTCCTCCTACTGGTTCACTCCCCAAATGGCTGCAATGGCCAAAGCTGGGCTGATCTGAAGCCAAGAGCCAGGAGCTTCCTCTGGGTCTCCCATGTGGGTGCAGGGGCTTAACCTACTATGCTATGGTGCCAATGCCTAAAAGTTTTTTATTAAGCTTCCTTTTAGATTAGGTGCCTGCAACCTCATCTCTATTCTGAATTCTTGGTGTCTTCTCTTCTTCACACTCTTTCGTGTCCATACACATACAGAGCTCATGTGTGAACTGCTTAATTACACAATGCTTCAAGAATAGTGGTGTGTTTTTTTGTGAATTAAATGGCAAATGCAAAAGAGGACCTGGATTAGATGTTATTCCTTATTTCTGATGTCAATGATTGTTAAGATTTGGACATGATTTGGCTTCTGAACTCATGCAGGAATTTATATAACAAAATCAGAAAGTAATGATACTAAACAGGTGAAAATTAAACCAAGTATGTTGTGTACAGCAAGTGGGCTAGTGAGGAATCCCTATGTCATAGAAGGAACACCTCAGAAAGCAGATTTTGCAACAGGGTTGGCTATAAAGTTGAGTTGAACCCAGCCACCTTCTCTGCTTTCCGGCACGCTTCATCTGCAGGTGCTTCACCATACCAGACACTCAACCCATGAGGCCACCCAACCTTAAATTTCAACCTCCAAAAATATGAGCTATTTTCTCCTTACAAAATTAGCTTTTTTAGGTATTTCATTATAGTGATGTAAAGCTTATAAATACACTTTTTTTTTGTATTAGTGTGACACTTCTTCCATAAATTATCTGGTGACAGATTTCTTTCTAGAAAAATCAGTTTGATCAATGAGTAAAGCTTCAAGAGGATTCTACTATCTATTTTTTTTTTTTTTTGCTTTAGACTCATATGCTTAAAAAGGGCATGGGAGAAATTTGGGAAAAACAAGAATAAAAAAAGGAATATGAGGAGGATGAGGATAGCAGTATTTGTAATATAAGATTCTTCAGTTGAGACTTTAATCATTTAGTTTTCACAAGCCCAATACTTCACAGTAGAACAGGATGCCCAGGTCTTTGTGACCATCAGAATCTCTAGAAATGTTTAGACTTGGGCCAGAAGAATAAAATATGGACCAAAGGAGAAAAAGAAACAGAACAATTTTCTAAAATTGCTCAATCCTGAATCTGTCTCCTTCACTATTTACACATTTGCAACAATGCTTTTGACTGCTGTGGTTGCCTTCATTAAGTGTCCTTTCTATTAGGAACATATCTCTGATCCTCATTTGAACTCTTAATTTGTACTCCAAAATAAAGACTCTAGCTCTTGGAATAGTGCCTGGCACATGGTAGGGATTCTAGAACATTCACTGAATGAATGAAAGACTGAATGAATACATAAAAATGGTGAAAATGGGGTTAGGCATGGTGATACAGTGGGATAAGCTGCTGCTTGGGATGCCCACATCCCCTATCAGAATGCAGGTGTGAATCCTGCCTCCTCTGGTTCCAGTGCAGTTTCCTGATAATGCATCTGGGAGGTAGCAGATGATGGTCCAGGTACTTTGATTCCTATCACCCATGTGGGAGACCTTGTTGGAGTTTTGGTTTCTGGCTTCGACCTGGTCCTACTCCCACTTTTGCAGACATTTGGGGAGTCAAATAGTGGATAGAAGATACCTCTCTCCTTGTATTTCCATCTTTCTCTGTCACTCTGCTTTTCGACTAAGTATGTAATTCTTAAAAATATTTAAAATGGTGGTCAGTGTTGTGGCATAGTGCATAAGCTGCCACCTACAAAACTGGCTCATGTCTGGCTACTCCTCTTCTGATCCAGCTCCCTACTGCTAATGTAACTGGGAAAGATGGCCCAAGTGCTTGTGCTGAGAGATCACGTGGAAACCCAAATGAAGTTCTTGGATCCTGGCTTTAGCCTGGCCCAGTCCTACCCATTGCAGCCAGTTGAGGAGTGAACCAGTGGATGGAAGATCTCTCTCTCTCTCTTCTTCCCTGTCTCTGTGTAACTGTGCCTTTCAAATAAATAAATAAAATTTTAAAATGTTAATGTACTAATAACATCAACAAGAATAAAACATTTAGGAATAATCTTATACATGGAAATAGATGACTTGTAATCTGGAAATTTCTTTTTTTTTTTTTTTTTTTTTTGACAGGCAGAGTGGACAGTGAGAGAAAGGTCTTCCTGTGCCGTTGGTTCACCCTCCAATGGCCGCCGTGGCCGGCACACTGCAACCGGCGCACTGCGCTGATCCGATGGCAGGAGCCAGGTGCTTATCCTGGTCTCCCATGGGTGCAGGGCCCAAGCACGTGGGCCATCCTTCACTGCACTCCCTGGCCACAGCAGAGAGCTGGCCTGGAAGAGGGACAACCGGGAGAGAATCCAGTGTCCCGACTGGGACTAGAACCCGGTGTGCCGGCACCGCAAGGCGGAGGATTAGCCTAGTGAGCCACGGCGCTGGCCCGTAATCTGTAAATTTCTAAATATTGCTGAAAGAAATGCCAATAAACTAAAAGATATCTCATGTTCAAATATTAGAAGGCTTAATATTTTAATATGGCAATGCTACCCAAAGCAATCTACCAATTCAATATATTTCCTAATAAAAATGATTTTTTTTTTCAGAAATAGAGACTCTATCCTAAAATTCATACAGAATCTCAAGAGACCCTTAAATCTTTGGGGAAAAAAAAAACAAAGTTGGAACTTCCACACTTCTTGATTTTAAACTTGCAACAAAGCTACAGTAATTAAAACTATACTGGTATAAAGACAGACAAATAAACCCATGGAATAGATTGATAGGATAAAATAAAAAGCACATAAATAAACTTTAACATTATAAGGTCAGATGTTTTTCACAAGGATGCCAAGATCATTCATTGGAAAAAGGAGGGTCTTTTTCCACAAATTGTATTTGGAAAGTGGATATCCACATGCAAAAGAATTAAGAACTCTAAGTCTACACTACATACAAACATTAACAAAAAAATGTATCAAAGACTTAAATGTAAGAACTATAACTGTGAAACTCAGAAAATGGAGGGATATTCATGACTTTGAATTTGATAATGATTTCTTGAATATGACAACAAAAGTGTAAACAATAAGTTAAGAAATAGATAAATTAGACTACATCAAAAAGTTTAAATTGTATATAAAGGATGATAATAGCAACAGAACAAAAAAGCAGTCCATTAGATGGGAAAAATATTTATAATCCATATGTCTGGTTAGTAATTAACATCAAAATTATATAAAGAACTCTCAAAGCTCAACAACAAAGAGCTCAAAAACTGATCTTCAAATCATTAGTCAATAAGGAAATGCAAACCAACACCACAATGAGACACCACTTCACACCCATTAAGACTGCAGCTACTATGGAAGTTAGAATGGCAGTTACTCAAAATATTAAGCATAGAATTACTATATGATCCAGCAATTTTGTTCCTGGATTTATAACCTAAAAATTGAAAACAAGGACTCAGGCACATAGTTGTGCATACATGTTTATCATTGCATTACTCAAAACAGCCAAAATGTGGAAGCATTCCAAATGTCTATCAATGGATGAATAAAGACAATGCAGGGGCCAGTGCTATGGCGTAGTAGACTAAGTCTCTGCCTGTGGTGTCAGTATCCAATATGGGTGCTGGTTCAAGTACTGGCTACTCCTCTTCTGATCCAGCTCTCTGCTATGACCTGGGAAAGCAGTAGGTGGCCTACGTGCTTGGGCCCCTGCACCTGCATGGGAGACCTGGAAGAAGCTCCTGGCTCCTGGCTTTGGATAAGCCCAGCTCTGGCCATTGTGGTCATTTGGGAGTGAACCAACGGATGGAACATCTTTTTCTCTGTCTCTCCCTCTCTCTGTCTGTACCTTTATTTCTTAAATAAAATATTTGAAGACAATGTGATATATACATACAGCAGAATATTGTTCAGCTTTAAAAAATTAAGATCTTAGGGTTGATGCTGTGGTACAGAGTATAAAGCCACTGCCTGCAGCAGCTGTATTCCATATGGGCACTGGTTGCTCCACTTCCCATACAGCTTTCTGCTAATGTGCCTGGGAAAGCAGTGGAAGATGGCCCAAGTCCGTGGGCCTCTGCACCCACATGGGAGACCTGTCTGGCCCAGCCCCAGCCATTGTAGCCATTTGAGGAATGAGCCAGGGCATATAAGCACTCTCTCTCTCTCTCTCTCTCTCTCTCCTTCCCTCTTTCTCAGTCTCTGCCTCTCCCTCTCTGTAACTCTGCCTTTCAAATGAATAAAAAAAAATCTTTAAGAAAAATCTTCCAATGTGTAGCAACATAGGTAAACATAGAAGACATTATTCTACATGAAATAATCCAGCCACAGATAGACAAACACTGTCTGTTTCCATTTAGAGGAGCTACCTAGTAGAATGGTTGGAAGGAAAGATGGAGAGATTTGTTTAATGGAATGAAATTTCATTTTGGAAAGATCAAAACATTTCTGGAGATGAGCATTTGGTATAGTAGTTAGATATCTGCATCCCATGTAGGAATGCAGCAATTTGAATCTCCAATTCTGCTTCCAATCCAGCTTTCTGATAATGTACACCCTGGGAAGCAGCAAGTTTTGTCTGTTTGGGTATTTGGGTCCCAGCCACCCAGTCGGGTGACCTGGATGGATTTCTGGTCTCCTGCCTACAACCTGACCTACCTCCACCTGTTGTGGTCATTTTGGGAATCAACCAGTTGATGCACTAACTCTCTCTTTCTCTGTCTCTCTATATAAATAGAAATGGTTGTGGTAGTTATGAATGTGCTTAATGCCACTGAATTGTACGCTTAAAATATTGAAATTATAAATTTTATGTTATGTATGTTTTTTCATAATAAAAACATCATGCTTATGTATTTGCTAATTTGGATTGCAATGTTGGCAAGAACAATTGAAGAACAGTAACAAAGATTTCCAACACTGATATTTTCCAAAAATATATAGATCGTCAACTTCAACACTAACAGCCTGGACTTTGTGTTGTGGTTTTATTATGTGTGAGCTATGTGGCTGAATTTACGCTACCTTCTTCCATCAGTTTTATAGGCTCAGGCTCACTCTAATTTGTGATTATGGAAGTCAGCATGAGAACAGCTTTCCAGGGTCTGCTCTTTCATGCCCTGATGACTACTGCTTCTCTGTGCAGCTGATTTTGATTTTGATTCCCATCCCGCACCCTACAATTTGTATATCTAACATACTAGTCTTCCACAAAGTTTGCCATGTGCCATATGTTCTTACTTTCAAAGGCCTTGGAACATAAGTCTCTACAGAGCATATTCTGACACATTCTATTTCAGCAAATACAAGTGGATGCCTTTTAGGACTATCTCTTCATTCCTCAGCCCCAGACATAGGGCTTCGTGTTGATTTGAAACCATTACCTGTGTAGCTGACACATTAACTCACAATCCCCCAGGAGCACATAATTTTGGTATGGTTTCACTTGTCCAGCTCAACAGCTACCACACTCCTCTTTATTAGAATAACTTTGAAAAAAAGCGAGAGAAGAGGAAGGAAAGGAGGGGTAATGGAGGAAGGAGATTAAAGGAGTACTGAAGCCCGGGGAAATACACACACACACACACGTTTTACACCAACATGGATATGATCTGAGGTCTTTAAATGCCAGCTATTCATGAGCCTCTTGAAGCCCTCGACTGATTACACAAAGAAGTAGGTCATGACTGCTTTTAACTGGAGAAGCCTCATGCTGTAGGTTTCATCTAACTGTGAGGAATGAATATTAAAAATTGATGTACAAAGCAAACCTTTGCCTAATTAGCATCTGGATAAAGACTTTCCTAGGAAAGCTATGCAGTTAACACAAAAAATGAGAAAACTGACAATGAAATATGTCAACAAATATTTCTGTGTCTATAGCCTTTCACTTATGAAAATTATTATGATGATCACTATTCATGCCTTGCCTTCTCTATGGCAGTTAATCTGTATTTAGAAAGTTAATGTTCTTTCTGTGTCCTTGTCATTTTGTACATGTTTTTAAGCAAAATTTGAGTATTTTCGGTTATTTTTCTGATGTTCCATTTTTCAAATGCTATCCTTAATTTTTCTCTGCATCCTAAGTAATCACTCTAAAAGGAAATAAGACTATTTAAGTGTACTTAAAACAGCACTTCACAAATCATACTTTTACAGTTTGCCATCTACATACTAAATGTTTTTAATAGTAAGTACTTTGCATCTTTTTGAATTCCACCTAATTATTTGGAAAATACTTAAGCCTTTTTAAAAAGCATAACTTTTTTTTATTTTAAAAGATAAATCACTTGTAACCAGAGAATTAAAATATATAACTAAGTTGAAAATATATAAGTATATAACTAAGTCATATGCAGTTTTTCTTAGGCTAATGAATCATCTTTTTTGATCATGTTGTCCTGTTGCTCAGCCCTTTGTATAGTGAAGATTGCCCCTTGGGTCCCAGGGCTACTCTTTATTGGGTGAGGGTACTAGGACCCAGAAGGTGCAGTGGCCCTCCATCTTCAAGGTTTAGCCATTCTATGAAGCAAGCTTACAACCGCCCACCTCCTGGGAGAGCTGAGATGGCTCACACCCTCCCCAGTATGTGTGCCCTTGGCATGAGGAACTAGGATAATTTACTTAAGATGTCATATCCTTTACCCAAGTCTGACTGAAGAGAAAGCTGCACAAACCACAGCATGGAGTTTTTGAACACTTAACTCATTTATGATCTTACTCTTTTAATAAAATATTTATTCTATTCTTTTTGCATGCATCTAAAGGTCAAGCAATCATCTATTATAGCTGCATAACAATGAAAATATTATAAGGTATTTTCTGTACCTGATTTAATTTCACAATCATGCTATCAGGTAAATATGAAAAAACTGGGATTCAGAAAGTTTTTGCTTGCCTTATAAGAACAGGTGTTAGATGGAAAATCCATCTTTTGACCCCAGGACATTAGACTTCTTTGTCTTTTTTCACAATTCTGTCCAAAGTGACTCATCATTTTATCTTCATTCTAATGAGGTTGTGTTTTAAAGTTGGCTGAACAAAGAAATTTTAAGAAACAAAGTTATAGAAATAAAGATATATTTTATTTCTCCTGATACTTTTTTCATTTTCTGGAATTTAAACAGTCAATGGGGTATGCTCAGTATCATGTATAATGCAGATCTCTACAAGATGATTTCTTGATATAGCTTCCATAGCTACTCTTCTTCTATAAAATATTTAGATTAGACTATGAGTATTTACTTTCATTTTCCTCACTGAGTGTTTTCTGCTTTCCTCAATCAGTAACTGAACTATTACACAAATCATCAAAACCTGGATGATCCATTGATATTCTTAAAAACAGGTGATTCCTAAATAACTAATGTTAACCTTGGCATCCTCTGCAAAACTCAGATTATTATCAATACTTGGTTAACATGGTAATTTTATTGAACTTTGCTATTAAAAATGTGGACTTTGGTTAATAAACTCCCCCCAAAAAACTGATTACACAGAATACATTCATTGGAACCATGGGCACTTACAACAAGCATAATATATATTCTTGCCCCCAAAAGCTTACCATTTAATTGGAGAGGTTGGATGCACACTCATTCACTCAGTCAGCCATTTGATCACTCAACAAACACAAATTGAGCATGTACTTTATTCCAGAAATTGTGTTAGTTGCTGCAGGAAAAAAGAACCAATAAATATGTTGGTAATTTATGCCAGGAAAACCTTTTTGCAGGAATATAGAACCAGTACTCTCAACAAATGAAACAGAAGGTATGGAGTCCAAAAGGATTACTAATGAGGATATCATATTGCAAGGGAGCCAGAGAAAAGTCTTCACCTGGAGTAAGCAAAAACGTCAAGTGTTTCATGAAGATTTAAGAGAGACAAGGGAGAGAAGAAGCCAGAACCAGGAAACAATTAGGAAGCCTTGTGTGACTATGAGATGACAAGAAGGGGAAGTCAGTGTTAAAAAATCAAGGATGGCCTGGCGATGGGAACTGGAGACAGCAAATACAGTGGTTTGGTCATGAAAGCAAATGGAAAACCATGATTTGATATAGAATGAAACTTTCCTTCCTGATACCTCAATGCAACTCTATTATAGTTTATATTAAAAAGCTATACACATATCTCGGTTTCAAAGCCAAAGTAGATTTTGCAGGATTCAAGCAAGTTTATGAGTCAACCGAAGAAGGGACATTGTGAAGCAATCTATCTTCATTTCTTACCTTCAAAATCTCTCAGACCACTTCAGCAATGTCAATGTAACTTTCGTCATTTTAACACGTCTCTCTTGTCATTAATCAGTGGTAAGTGGTTAATAATTAATCCAGAGAACTGTTTATGGAGATAGAGGCAACTTTGATGATAATTTAAGTAGAGCAAGGCTTCATTTCAGCCCTTACTCTGCTGGAGACTGCTAACAACAAAATCCTTTCCAAGTATCTAGTTCTTAGTTGTGTCATAGAACAAAAAGACAGTAGAATTATTCGCACAAAGTATTGTGGATAGATTTAGATTTGGACAATACATGGATGCCCCTACTCTATTCTTTATGAATTTTTCTATCTGTCATTTTCCTATCTTTATTCTTTCTTGCACTAATTGTATCAGCCCCGTCTGGAAGAAAGGAATAGCTTCAGGAATGCAAATGAAACCTGAGCAGTAGAATATAAAGGGGAAAGTTTCTCTTCTACCAGCAACTGTCAGAAGAATATTACAGATTTCTAGACTTGGATTTTTCCTTTTAAGTTCTTCTGGATATGCCTGGCTAGACAGTATATGCTGCTTTAAAATCCACATTACTAACACTGCTTCTTCCCCTCTTAGAGTCTCTTTATTATTTTTATTGCTTTCATTTGGGAATAGCAATAGCCCAGATTCTCCAGTTGATTGCTTATTCTACTAAGAGTGGAACATTTAATTAACCTAGCACCCATCAGTTAAGAGCAATGAGTTGCTTCAACCAAGAAACACCATGTACCACTACAGACATTTTATTAAACTTTGAATTGTCATCCATTTACAGAACGCTGAAAAACTGCTTTTCTTAAATGAATAAAAACTTTCAAATATGTTTATAACTGATATCCATCTTTTGCCAGGGAATACACACATTCAAGACCACCAGTCACATAAGAGCTCCCTGGACTTACAGTGCCTTTCTTCCAAAGAGGTTAAATGACTTGTGTTATTTAATGTATTTTCATTCTCCTTACTATTTGAGTTCAGTAATAGATAACATTATGTAGACTGAATCCCTTTTTTAAATATTAGTTTCTTATTTTCCTTAAAAATCATACATGTTTTTATTTCCAAATATCTAAAAAAGATCAGTTTCACAGCTTATTCATTTTTACAGAAACTGATGATGATTTGACATCCACAAAATGATCCACATTTAAATGCTTGATGGCTACATTCTTTATATACCTTACCCTCACCTCAATAAATCTGCCTGGAATGGAATGGCTGTAATTTTAAACATGCTACTTAAGAGCAGAAGCAATGAATCCAGCCATCAGCATATCTCCTTTTTAGCTGATTGACTATATTGATTTTTATGTAGAATTTTCTAAGTCATAGAAACTTTTTTTTTTTCATTTAATGGTATATGGCTTTTTTCCATTTAAGTTCAATAGCCTTCTCAGCTCACTAGGCCTATTAATTTAACAAGTTCAATAAATATTTACCATGGTTCAACTTTGGGTAAGATTGCATTGGACCAAGTGTTAGAGAAAGTAAAATAGGAAGCAGAATATGACTCTTGCTTTCCCTGTCCCCTTGTCTTAATGGGAAAACAAAAAAACAAAAAAAAACAAAAAAAAAACCTTCACAGCAGTGTAAGTCAAATACCATTTCAGAATTGCTCAAAGACAATAGCATAGGAAAAACTCAGTAAAGAGTTGTTTGACTTGACCAGAATTGAACAATTAGACTAACAATTGTTTCACAGAGTTTCTAGAAAAGTGAGGACAGCAAAGAGCCCAGAGGCAGGAAGTTAGTTTGGGAATTATATAGATCCTCTAATAATTTATCAAAGCACCAAACAAGGGGCTAAAGGGGACTCACTATTTTAGCTTTCAAAACTTCATTTGAAAAATGAGAAAACCAAGTCACTTAGACTAGGGTCTCAAAGCTTGTTAATAGTTGAGCCAAGATGGCAATCACCTCTGGTGTCATCTAGCTTGTTCTACAAGTCTGGATCACACTCCAAAGTAGGACACGCATTGGGGAATATGATGTGGCTGGCAGAAACCCCATCACTAATACCTAGTATTTAGTTACTTGTGGGTGTCAAAATGTCAATAATACATGATAGTAAATAAAACCCAGAAATTAAATTTCCTATTTCACATCAATAGACAAGAGGCAATTACATCAGTACTTGTATGTTTTGTGTGTATGGAATTAAATACAACCGAGGGAATCTTGGCTTTAAAAAATAGACTGTTAGAACTTCATTCTGAAATGAAAATATTTCTGCATTTTGTAAGCCTAAAGCAGGGAGGATTCTCCTTAATGGAAAGATTTGCTGATTTAAATTGCTGACAAGAAATTGCACTTAAAGATTCAGCAGCCAGAGAATATAAACACAGGGGTAAGCACGTCTGCCTGCATCAATCAAAAACAGCTGCCGCCTACCCCAGAAAGGTGAGCAATTATTTATGAAATTATATCTTCTTCAGTGGTTCTCCATTGCAATGCTGGAAGACACTGAATGAGAAAAACAGACAATGTCATGGTCCCAATTAACCAAAGAGTTGCATTCATTTTGAAAATCAAGGAATTTTACTTATACTCTATTTAACCTCATCATCCTGAATAGAAATGTGTTTACCTTTAAAAATGATAATTAAATAAACCAGTTCATTCCTGAAGAAGTGTATTTTTTCTTTCAATTTTAAACATAAAATGCCTGGCTCCATCAATGACACACTAAACCAAACCTGAAGAGAAAAGAGGTGGCACAAAAAGTATTTGCAAAAGGCTCTTCTGGAGGCTTTTTGTTTGTTTTCCTTGATTCAGTTTTTGGGTTAGTGTTGCTAGGGCCCTCATGACCTTTGAGCACTGGCTGGAGTTTTGATTAATCAACTGTTTTTCTCCTTCAGGGTAGCCAAGAGCCATCAAGTCATGGCATAGTTAAATAGCCAGGATGCAAGTAGCCAGGAAAAAAAAACAAAGAAAACCTTATATCCCTGGAGGTAGAATCATCTAGTTAGTAGTAAAGTATTGAAAACCTGACAGATCAAAAAACCTGCACATATACCCTTAAGCTCTGTTTAGACACATTGAGGTACATGCTCGTATCTCTTTGCCAAGTCATCTGGATGATTCTGAGGCCAGTGGGCAGACCACATGCCTTTGGAAACAGCTCAAAAGCCTGGGGGGCAGAGACCACTGCAGGGACTCAGATGTTCCAAAGTGAATCTTGGAGCATGCTGAAAAGATTTCCTATGCATTCCAACATTGATGTCAACTGCTTAGTGGTTCAGGTCATTTGTGTACAGATTTGGCTTTCTCTTATTAAGCAGATATCCCTGGGAGTGAGAACAAAATGAGACACCAGAGTATTCATGGTAACTGTTAAATGTTAATGGCACTTAGGGAAAGAAGTTGAGGATAAACCATCAAATATTCTGGATTCAAATCCCTGGTTTAACGACTGCGTGACTGCAAGTTGTGACTCGGCTTGTTTCAACTTTCAAATGGCAATGTTAGTAACACCTGCCTCAGCATATTGTAGAGGTTGGCATATTTATAAAACGCTTAGAAACTGTCCAGTAAAGAGAAAGTAGCTGCCACCATTTTAATGGAAATGTTCTCAAGGAAAGGGTGGGCTGCTGCCTTCTTCACTCAAGTCCTCACTAGTGGATTCTCTGATGCCTCCCACTTTGGGCTTCAATGATGAGACAGAGACATTTTCCAAGAACCTCATCAGCTCCTTCCTCCTTTGACATTGTCATCCTTAACTCCTGAGATCCTCAGTCTGTTATGACTACCTCATTGCTCCACTAGAGTCCTCACTCCACTCTTCGACTACTCCACAACAAAGACTCCTTTCTCTTGAGTTCCATTGCTTTCAAGTTACAATATTCTCTCTGCTCTCCTACACTGACTAGGTGATGTGACTGGCTATCTTTTCCAAACACCACATCCCTGTTATGAACCCTGGCCCTACCACAATCTGGCTAGTACTCTCCCTTAAATGGTCTGAACTCATTGAGACAGATTTCTACCACATGCACTGATGCCAGCCCCAAGTCTCAGATTCTCTTGCCTGCCTGACCACCAGCATCATTTCCTGTCTGACACAGCTCTCACCAGCAGTGCTGAGTGCTGAGGAATTCTGACAAAGGAAGCGTTACAGTCTCAGAATGACTAAGAAGTTCAACTAAGACCACAGACGAACATTAATCACAGATAGCCTACTGCAAGGCCCAGTGTTAACTTCTCTGGAATACACATTTTGCTTTCTTTGTTGACCTCTCCAGATGACTCTGACTATCCTCTTTGCAAGCTTCCAACTAGTGAATAGCTTTGTAAGGAAAGGAAAACAACATTTACTTATTTCAAGTCCCCATGTATTTTATTTTCTCCCTTGTTTTCTCTTATATAACTCCTTGTTCTGCATTATTAGATAAAAGTATTTTATTATATGCTTCACTTGCATATAATAGATGATGATGCTAATAATGAGCCATCTGTCCCTGATAGAAAAAATAACAACAGCCTAGGCTCAATCCAACAGGTCCATGTTAAGGCATAGGAATCTGTATTTTTATCAACTTCTGGGTAAAAATGAGGGGTTGTCAGAAAATTTATGGGAAGTATGTAATATTAAGATTTTTTGCTTTAAAATATCTATTAAAATAAATTTATCTTTTAATTCCATTTTCCCACAAGCTTTTTGAAATACCTTTGTATCATGCAGAGGGTGTTGGGCCGTTCATCTAAACCTTTTTACATCTTCTCCTGCTGTACATTGGTATATCTGAAGAGCTTCTCTAGAATCTGAGCTTGTTTCTAAAACACAGACCTGGGAGCCTCATCTACATCTAGTCCTAGCTTGATTTCCCTTTCAAGGTGTTAAGAGCCTTGCTAAGCTAGAGCCAGTGTGAACCCACAGCATGAAACTGTAAATAGTAAGATAGGAAAAGATGTAGCAACTAACAAACTGCAAGAGAGGAGACCCGAAGATTTGAAAGGATTGTCTTTATCTAGAAGTTTAACAACACTAACAGCCTTGGCCTGGCCAGGCCTTTTGGAATCCTCTTTATGATATCATCTGAGACATCTTCATGTGTTCTGGATATAGCCCAACTCCCAAAAACCTTTGAAGAATCCAAGAGTTAAAAGGGTTACAGACCTAACTCCAGGCTTGGCCATCAAACATACAAGAGCTCTTTCCAAAGTCAGCATGCATGCAGGAAGGCAGTCACAAGCTGAGTGTTCACCCATTCCCACTGCAAATGAGAGATCCAAAACTGCCGGCTTTTCCCTCCACCCTTCCCCCGGCTCCTCAACACCTGTTCTTGTTCTACCCACTCATAGTTAGCACCTGCTTTCACAGGAAAAAAAGAAGGGAAGATAAAGTTCTGAACTAGTTTCCTTGCTAAGTTTTTACTAAAAAAAGTATTTTAAGTAGGCTAAACAAAATATTTGGAATTCCCAAAAATAAACTAACATTCATAACATGTTTTCCAGGGCAGTTTACCTTCTGGGAAGTTGACATTCCTGATTTCTTAATATGAATCTAAGAGTTCCATTTAACACTTCGTAGGTGTGCTAAAGTGGCCTTTGGAACTAAAGGTCATGCAGTCCCAGCTCAGAAAGTCTCCCACTTTAACTACTTAAAAGTCTCATCACACAAGGTTAGGGACCTGGTTTCCAGGTCTACAACTGATTAATTACAAGAAGGAAAAGAGTAAAAGGACAGTGGCAAGAGGGTGGAAGACAGGAGGAGAGAGCACAGATGCATCAATCAAACTACTTGAAAGAAAGAGAGGGGGCAGGAAAACCACAAGAAACAGACACCAGAATTTAAGTAAATTTAAATTTTATAGCCATAGAAGGCTATTCAGATCCATGACCTCAAAAAGCCCCTGAGGACATCCCAGCAGAGCAATAAGCTATTAATACTGTGTCGCTGCTGTTACAAATGACCTGGAAAAATGATAACCACCAACCACTGTGTAAGACCTCTTCTATTAGGGGCATCTTGCTTGATACTTTGCATTAGCGCATAGTAGGCACACAGTGGCTCTTACAACAATGATCCCAAAACATAAAATGGCTAGGATACGTTAGTAGATCTTTCCTCTTTTCATAAAATGGGGACTGTATACACTGCATAAAAACAGTAACCTGTTTTTAAGGACTTCTTTCCAAAATCAATGTTATTTTTTAAAAATCCTTTTATAATTAAAAATTGGTTTTTTATTCATTTAAAATTTCATCTGAAAATTAGATTAGTAAAAGCAGTTTCTTCACTAGAAAAACTTTTAATACTTTAGGCATCAGTGACCTCAGGTGACTCCTACGTGGAGAGAGAGGTCTGTGCACGTGGAAAGTATTTCTAAGTGTTAAGGTTTTGTTTTGTTTGCAGTGTGATCAGGTTGTAGCTTTTATGTAGGGTTCTTGAAAGAAAGTCAATGAATAAGAAAAGATTACATATGTTTCCTAACTTTTTATTTCATCAGACATACAAGACCCATATATAGCCATAATTGTAAAAATAAAACATGACATTTAAAATATTAAGTGGCAATATTTTTAAAGGCAAAAAGATGCGATTCCTTGGTAAAAAAAAAATGCCTGCACTATTGTGGAATTTTGTTGAATATGAAGCAGCTTTTGGCAACAGCAACCCGCCATTTTTCTTTTACCAATGACAGGTGACTGGGTCTGGGTCTTTTCTCCTCACTCCTTCTGATCCCTCCTCTCTGGGTGCACCTTGCTGTGTGCTTTATGTGTTGGCATCACATTTGTTTACACACCCAAATGACCCTATGTGTGCATTTCTTTTATACCTCTTGAGGTCTTAATGTATTCATTTGTTCCTTCCCTTTGCTGTTTCATGTTTCTCTTTGTTCTTAAAATTTTATTTACATATCTCCACTTACAGCTTCTTTATCTTATTCTTTCCTTCTAGTATACTGTAAAATTTAATTATATTATTCACTATGCCTCACATTTTTCCATATGAATGCATATTTACCTCATTTGCATTGAATATGAACTGGATCCTTCTTTTAAAATATATATATTGTCTGGAACGCTATGGATTAAATCTGTCTCTCAAAACCCATGTGTTGGAAACTTAATCTCCAATGCAACAATGTTGGGAGATGGAGGGGATCTCATAATACGTGATTACAGGTGCCGGTGTGTGGTGTAGCAGGTAAAACTGCAATACTGGCTTCCCATACAGGTGACATACAGACGCCAGTTCAAGACCCAGCTGCTCTACTTCCAATCTGCTTCCTGCTAATGTGCCTGGGAAAGCAGCAGAAGATGGCCTGGGTACTTGGAGCTCTGAACCTGTGTAGGCAAACCGGAGGAAGCTCCTCCCGGCTTCAGATCAGCCCAGCTCTGTCCATTGTGGCCATCCGGGGAGTGAACATGTAGATGGAAGATCTCTCTCTCTCTCTCAACTCTGCCTTTCAAATAATAAATAAACCTTAAAAAAAAAAAAGAGGTGATTACATCATGACACTGTGCCTTATTTGAATGAATCAATGTTTTATCAGAGGAGTGGGCTACTTGTTTTGAGAGTGTATTTGTTAGAAAGGCCAGTTCAGCTGTCTCTGCCCTTCCACCTGCTACCGTGGGTTGATGCAGCATGAAGGCCTTTGTCAGGTGCCAGGGCCATGTTCCTGGACTTTCCAGCCTCCATGACCAGGAGCCAAGTAAATCTCTGTTCTTTATAAATCACCCAATCTCAGGACTCTGCTGTAGCAGCACAAAATGGACTAAGGCAGGAGCGGGAAAAATGTTTCCTCTTTTTTAATTTAGTTCTGGATACCATTTTCTATGATGCATAGCACTTGATGTATCCAAAAAAAAAAAAAAGGCCCATTCATTACCTGCTCTTCTAAAGGTTCAAAATCCTCTCACTGTCTGTAATTCTACCTCTCAAATAAATACATAAATAAAATCTTAAAAAAATTTCAACAATTACCTGCTGAGGTCATCACTTTGGCATGACTCATTCTGGAAAAATTTTGAAAAATATTAATAATAACTAAGCAAAGGAAAAATTATTAGTTACATAGCCTATGAAATATATTCATTTAATCATAACTAAAACACATAAAAATTTTCCAATAACTGGAAAAAGACATACTCCTTTAACAATTAATGTGAGGGACATATTTAGATAGTTGTGAAGCAAAATAAAAAGTATTCATAATCTACCACTTTTGACTCATTTTATCTCTTTGCTATTGTCTGATCTTCATCACCGTTTATCTTAAATATTTAAGATAAGAAATTATTACAGGGGCTGGCACTGTGGCACAGTGGGTTAATGCCCTGGTCTGGGGCACCAGCATCCCATTTGGAAGCCAGTTTGAGACCTGGCTGCTCCACTTCCGATCCTGCTCTCTGCTGTGGCCTGGGATGGCAATGGAGGATGGCCCAGGTCCTTAGGTCCCTGCACCCATGTCAGGGGCCCAGAGGAGGCTCCTGACTCCTGGATTCTGATTGGGGCAGCTCCAGCTGTTGCGGCCATCTGGGGAGTGAACCATCGGATGGAAGACCTCTCTCTCTCTCTCTCTGCCTCTCCTCTGTGTAACTCTGACCTTCAAATAAATAAATAAATAAATAAAAATTATTACATTAAGTGTGCCATTTATGGATTATTTAAAACAAAAGTTAAAAGTATAAATTTTATTTTGTATAGATTTATTTAGTTAAAATAAAGATTGTATTTTTTAGATTCAATAACAGAATATTATCTTTTTTTTTCATGAATGTCATGAAACACACAGATTCCAGTCTTTCAGTCCTGAAATGTAAAAAGATTCCTGAAATGTAAGCAAAATGGGATTCAGAATTCATAAAATTCGTGAATGATTACTATTTCTCATCACTTTTTTTTTAGAGATTTTGTTTGTTTATTTGAGAGGTAGAGTTACAGACAGTGAGAGGAAGAGACAGAGAGAAAGGTCTTCCCTCCGTTGGTTCCCTCCCCAAATGGCTGCAATGGTCAGAGCTGCACCCATCCGAAGCCAGGAGCCAGGAGCTTGTACCTGGTCTCAAATGTGGGTGCAGGGCCCAAGCACTTAGGCCATCCTCCACTGCTTTCCCAGGCCATAGCAGAGAGCTGGATTGGATGAGGAGCAGCTGGGACTAGAGCTGGCGCTGGCACTGCAGACAAAGGATTAACCTGCTGTGCCATGGCGCCAGCCCTGCTCATCACTTATTCTATCTCTAAGATATTGACAGGTCTCTACAAATCTTATCTGGTAAGAGTAAAGGAGAATCATGTATAAGAGTGCAGAGCAGTAGCAGTGACCACTTAACTCTCAGTTAACAACAATTTTGGTTGTACTTTTATTGTTACAAAAAGATTCTGAATGTCCCTATGATGACATGGGCATCTGTGTCTTTCTGCTTTCCTCTAGAGTCAAAAGTAAACAGCAATTTGATTATTCATTTGTACCATTTGCATTTTTTGCATTTCCATTTACGTACAGTATCAAGGTTAATGTAACTCAGGGCATGACTTCTCTCTGAAGAGTTGATTCATAGTTAATAGCACAAGGGAGGAAATTCAATCTTTGGGTCACTAAACACTATCAAGAGCCTATATCAATTTTCCATTCACAAGCTTTGTTTTAGAAGAATGCAAAGCTCATGTTAGAGCCGGATGAAGTCTGTGACATACACACGTGGACTTAGATTCCAACAGATGGACTTTTCTTGAAATAACTTCATTAACTAATCATTTCTTTCACGTGTAGTTTCTCTAATTGGCCTAGCTGCCAGCTGGGGCTGTTAAGGATCCTCTAAAGAATTGATAGGTAGGAAGAAAATCCAATAATATTAGCAATTCTAAGATGAAATCTCTATCACTTCCACACTATTGATTATGTATTGTAGAAGTAAAACATTTTTGTTAAATTTCCCCTCATTATTTTTTAAAGTTTATTAATTTGTTTTCATTTATTTGAAAGGCAAAGTGACATGAGAGAGAGAGGAAGAGAGATATCTTTCTCCTGCAGATTTACTCCCCAAACACCCACAACAGCCAGGGCTATGCCAGACCAAAGCTATGAACCCAGAAATCCCACTAGAGCTCCCACATGAGTGGCAGAGACCCCAGGACTCGAGCCATCACCTGCTGCCTTCCCTGGTGTGCACTAGCAGGAAGGTAGATTAGAAGTGTAGTGGGGCTCAAATCCAAGCACTCCACTATGGGATGTGATTATCCTGTGCAACGTTTTAACCCATTCTGTTACAGTGCACACCACTTTTGTCCCTTACTCTAAAAATCTTGCTTGATCTCTGTGAAAACCAAATTATTCATGTAAAAGACACTTAAAATTAAATAAACTATTTAGAACTCAGGGTTTCCCAACCTAAGCACTGTTGACATTATAGACAACACAATGCTTTTTCTTTTCCTTTTGGTAGCATGCTGTCTTGTTCCTTGTAGGTTAACAAGGATCAAACAGCATCCTCCCCCTCTACCCAACAGATGCCAATAACACTTTCAGTTATGACAAGGAATAATGTTACTTGACATTGACAAATCACCCTGGGGATGAAGCAGCCCTGAGAACAACTGCTCTAGAAATAACTTGTTTCTGATTTTTAACTCAATTCTTAAAATAATTTAAAAATAATCTTATGTATCTATGTAACTCCAGACCTGCCAGACATACGAGAAACTTCTCTCTTTTGGTTCCCTAAATGAAACAATTTGAGAAGAATGACTTCAGAAGCTTATGTTATCATATATCGCTCTGTGTAAAGGGGGATGAAAAGGATGAGTGATTTATAACTACCAATAAAGGCTAATTATCTAAAAATGCCATCAACTTCATCATCAAAACTTATGCAGGATCTCTTTAAGGAAAACTCATTTTGAATATGAATCATTTGAGATGTAAATAATTAATTATCATCATAAATGACTAAGGCATTTTTAAATTTTATTTATTCATTTGAAAGAGAGAGAGAGGGAGAGACAGAGAGAGAAATCTTCTATCTGCTGGTTCATCCCCTAGGATGGTTGCAATGGCTTGGCCTAGGCCATGCTGAAGTCAGGAGTCAGGACCTTCTTGCAGGTCTCCCAAATGGGTGGCAGGGGTCCAAGCACATGTGCCCTCTTCCCCTGCTCTTCCCACACCACTAGGAGGGAGCTGGATCGAAAGTGGAACAGCCAGGACAGGATCCATACAGGATGGCAGCATTAGGTGGCAGCTTTTACCCACTAGGCCACAATACCAGCCCTGACCAAGGCATTTTTAGATAAGGGAAAGTAGTGAAATTAAATGAAATGGACACAGTGAAAATGAATCCAGATCTGTTTTGACTTTACCATATACTTGTGAAGTGATTTGAGGCTAATAAAAGGGCCAGTGATTCAGATAGAGAAAATTTCTAGGGCTTTGAAATTCAGTGGTAAAAATAATATGTGCCTGTAGTGGAATGAGAAGGCCATGCCAAGGTGGCCACTGGCAAGCGAGCGTCAGTTAGTCAGGAATGGCTTTGAAACTGCCTGGCGACAGGCTGTGATTGGATGGCTGTGGAAACTGCCTGGCAACAGGCTGTGATTGGTTGGGGCATAGACCGCCCCTTGACCAGATTGGCTGGTCTTGGCTATATAAGCTGTTGTACCAACTGTAATAAACGAGTCTGCGGGCTGCTCGCCTCAAGCCTGCTCTCACCGGACTCCCGGGGTCTGTGTGTTGACTCCGCGCCTCTTGCCCCCACCACGCTGCTCTTCTCAGAAACGAACCCACTGCTACATTGTAGAGAATTCAACGGCAACATCTGGCGCGCCAACGTGACTGAGAAAGAGACAGTGTGTCGGACTCGGCGAGGTCCCCCCTGGATTTCGGCAAGTAGGCCCCTCGGTGTTTGGTGTGCTGTTCGGTTCTGTGAGGGTGAGCACAGAACCCCCTCCTATGCCCCTTTCCTTGTCCTTGTCCTCGGTCTAAGTGACCCCAGGTTAGCACACACCGCCCTGAAGCGTACGTCGCTTCTCGGCTCCTCCTTTTACTTTCGGTTCGCCCGGCGAATTCACATAAGGGACTGATCATCCCAGAATTCGGAACCAAGTCATCTTCCCTCACTCGAGAGAGGTGACGCTCCGGAGACACCGTGTGGGCATACGGCCTTGACCTAACGAATCAAGGAAGTCCCCCACTAAGCACAGGACATACGTACGATCTGATACACCACTATCTGTTTGTCTAGCATAGGGAAACCTCCCACAAAATGCCATCCACAGTTGAGGTGCTAGGAATTTGCTTTGTTACGGTAGCAGTGCTATACGTGTCTTTCCTCTGGCTAGAGTTGGCGTACCGTGCCTCTCTTAAGCGCTCAGACATGGGAAAGATACCCCCCTCTCAGAATCCTGTGCAGATTATCAAAGATAGTGAATCTGTGAGTGATAGGAGCCTGACACTCCAGGTCCCTGTCTCACAGACAACGGTTGCTGACTTAGGGAGAGAGAACTCCGACAGTGAAAAAAACAACGTAGTAAACAAGGTAGCAACGCCTAGTCAGCCACCCCCCACATACCCGTGGGATGAACTAAGAGGACCTCTACACAATAACTCATGCGAGGTCATCCCATCCGCACCCAGTGAGGATCCCCACATTTGTGGCAGTCCTTGGGCACCCCAAGCTCTCAGCGCAGCCGCTAGATCCCATGCCATCAGCATGTTTGCTGCTAATGTTGAAGTGTACGCAAAATTCAGACCCTGGATTCCAACGCCTGTAAAAAGGCTTCTATTAACCAAGGGTCGAGGATATGCTTGTGTCTTTCCAGAGAATGCGGAACAGCCCATTTGGGTACCAGCCAGAAACATCAAGCCTGCAACTGACAGCCAACCAGAACCAGCTGAACAAGACCGAGACTCCGCCTTGTTAGCAGACGCACCTGCCCTATCATCCTACCCTAAGAAACTGCCCATAGCCACATCTGTTACCATTGTGTACCCCACTAGCTCTGGTCAGCCACTCCAATGGCCCACAGCCTGTGTGCGGTCATGCCATTCCTGATAACCATTATTCCTCATTCCTACCCCTATCTGAGCAAGCAATCCTGTGGTCTCTCGATTTGAGCGCTGGTTAGTCAATGACGGGTAAGATCCCCTGGGGGACAACGTAAGACAGGCACAGCTGCGTACGGAGACCACATGGAAACGGGGTCAACAATGGTATGGCCAAGAATCATGCCTCCCGTTGCTCAAAAATAAACGAAAAGGGGGAAATGTAGTGGAATGAGAAGGCCATGCCAAGGTGGCCACTGGCAAGCGAGCGTCAGTTAGTCAGGAATGGCTTTGAAACTGCCTGGCGACAGGCTGTGATTGGATGGCTGTGGAAACTGCCTGGCAACAGGCTGTGATTGGTTGGGGCATAGACCGCCCCTTGACCAGATTGGCTGGTCTTGGCTATATAAGCTTTGTATCAACTGTAATAAACGAGTCTGCGGGCTGCTCGCCTCAAGCCTGCTCTCACCGGACTCCCGGGGTCTGTGTGTTGACTCCGCGCCTCTTGCCCCCACCACGCTGCTCTTCTCAGAAACGAACCCACTGCTACATTGTAGAGAATTCAACGGCTACATGTGCCACCTCGATTTTCCTGTTATTTGTGGCTGGGTCTATGAAGAGTGCCTTAGAGTAAGAGTGAATTCTGATGAGTTTTAGAAGAGAAACAATGAACTTATTCTGATCTGCAGAGGTAAGAATATAGTAACATGAAGGATGCAGAGCCCTAAAAGCTATCCTGTTCAAATTGCTTTCTTTCCAACCACGTTTCTAATACAGGTTAGCACAAGCAGTCTTTTCATATAAAATAAGTCTTAACATTTAGCAAGCGTGTGTTTGGAAGTCTGAAACTGTTCCTGCCTGGCCAGTCGAGGTGTTCACCAAACAGGGCCATGGCAGTCTCTGTTTCCTGTTAGACCTTCCAGGGCCATTGTAGATCATTATAAAAATTAAAGAATAGGCAGTCGCTGCGGCTAAATAGGCTAATCCTCCGCCTTGCGGCGCAGGCACACCGGGTTCTAGTTCCGGTCGGGGCACCAGTCCTGTCCCGGATGCCTCTCTTCCAGGCCAGCTCTCTGCTGTGGCCAGGGAGTACAGTGGAGGATGGCCCAGGTGCTTGGGCCCTGCACCCCATGGTAGACCAGGAGAAGCACCTGGCTCCTGCCATCGGATCAGCAAGGTGCGCCGGCCGCAGCGCGCCTACCGCGGCGGCCATTGGAGGGTGAACCAACGGCAAAAAGGAAGACCTTTCTCTCTGTCTCTCTCTCACTGTCCACTCTGCCTGTCAAAAAAAAAAAAAATAAAGAATAAGAAAGGAAGGGGGTGGGAAGCAGTGATGGAGCAAGGACTAAAAGCCTCAGGTCCACGTTGACCTATCACCTATACAGCATCGAACAGGCCCCCATTTCTCTGACCAGCCCTGCCTGGACTGCTGGACACACCACTATCTGAAGAGCCCAGCTACCGGCCTGAGCTCTCCCCACACCTCCCAGTCTCTCTCCCCCAACTCAGCAGCTCTGCCTCAGAGTCCAGTCTCTGCCTCTGCCCAGACCCCTCCCAGCTCACACTGCAATGTTGCAGGACCTTTCAAACTAGCCCAAGCTCTCCCTCCATCCGGGTAGCACAGACCCCAAGCCTCTTCCCACCGCTTTGTACTAGATGAACAGCTAGTCTGTAAGGGAAGGTGCTTTCTCTCAGCGAGTGTTCACCTGGGAGTGAGCCCCTCCCAGGTTTTCAGCTTCTAAGTAAACCTGGTCTGGCTGTGGCTGCATACTCTATCTTTTCTTTCCTTGACAGGCACGAGGGAGGACAGGGTGGGACATATCGCTAGGCTCCTAAATCTCTTACATCCAGTTCATAAAATTAGTTCACCTTAAAAATAAATACGGAATTTAGATTGTGCACTTTGTTATTTTAAATCACTCTTCCTCCTAAGGTATGCTGTCGTGGAAAGTGTGCAGAGTGCCTTTCCTGATCCCCTCGGTGCACAGAATACTGCTTTGTTTCCCAAAGGTTGCCCACTCCGCACTGGGCGCAGGAGCCGGTCGGGTCAGCCCTCTGGCCCCCGGGCATGCGTGCGCACTTACTCTCTGCGGGCTCCTTGGAGCGCCGGCCGCTGGACGACTTCTTCAGCAGGCTGCGTCCCGAGGTAAAGAGGCTCGTGAGCTCTTCCAGCGGGCTCGTGGGCGTCCGCGAGCGGGAGCCGCCGGCGGCCGCCCCGTGCGCGCTCACTGCCGCGCTAACCAGCTTGGCCCCGTCCTGCGACAGGGGCCTCGGGGTCGAATGAGGCACTGAGGGGGAGCTCCGGGAGAGGCTGCCCGAATGCACGGCGTCGTATGGGGGCGGCCTTTTGAGGCTGAGGGGCGTCAGGGACCTGCCCATGCTGACCGGCGAGGGCGAGGCGGAGTGGCTTTTCGGGTAGCCGTGGGGAGACTGGGTTCGGTAGAGCGTGGACGGGGGCGGGGGGGACGAGGAGAGCACAGAGGTGGCCGAAGCGGGGCCGAGCGCTGCGCCCGGGTCTTTGTCCGGTTTCGGGGGTCCCGAGGCGTGCGGCGGCACGGAGGACGGCGACGCCCCGGCCGGCTGTTTCAGGTAGGACACGTTTTCCAGCACTGGGAGCTTGGTGACCTCCAGGGGCGTCAGCGGGGACTCGTCGGAGTTGGGGGAGCAGTGCACGGGCGCGGGCGGGAACACCAGCAGCGGGGGCCTGTGCGACAGCAAGTTGGGGAAGGGCGGCGGGATGTCACAGAGCAAACCCTTGGGCGTGCATGGCACTGAGGACTTGGCCAAGTCCAAGTCAGGCACCGTGGGAGTAGCACACTGCGAAGAACAGCTGTGGTGGTCCAAGTCGCACTTGGCGTCCTGGCCCAGGTCGTCGAAGATGGGGTATTTCATCTCCTCGTAGACGGCCTCGCTCTGGTCGTCGTCCTCTTTCCTGAAGTCTCTGAGGATGTTCCCCACCATCTCGATGTACACGGGCTCCTCTTCCTCGGGCTCTCCCGCGGGGCTGCTCACCTGCGACAGGGACGCGTCCCGCGTGAGCGACGTCCTCCGGGGCCCGTGCTTCCTGATGTAGGTCTCGTCGAACGAGGTGCTGAGCTGAGTGTTGGGGTTCCGTTTGGGTTTCGGGGGAGGGATCTTCTTTGAGTATTCGTCGCTGTGGGGTCTTGGTTTGGTTGACACTAAAAGAAGAAAAATAGAGTGAAATAGATGAGACTAAATAGGTAACGTTTGTAATAAAATAGATGAGGGTAATAGGAAAACTGTAAAAAAAAAATGTTTTGTTGAAAAGAGTAGTGAGCTTTATTTCTACCTTGAGGCTTAGGTGAAAAATCCACCAGACGCAAGCATTTCTCATGTTTAGAAAAATCTGGTGATAGAATGATAGTGATTCTTATCTTCGACCTCATATTAATAATCCCACACTGATAAAAGCATTAAAAGTCGGGCTATTCATCCCTAGGCCTTAGAATTTCTAAATAGAAACTTCGAGATGAAACATGCCAGATAAAAGCCATCACATATTTTATTAAAAATTAACTTGCAGGAACTAAGTGAGAAAGAAACTCAGGAGAAAAAAAAATATCTAGAGAGTCTGTTAGTACAAATGGCCACCATAGAAATCTACCCCTTTTACTGATAGGGTTGTTACACAGGGAGAACATTTTGCTTCCATTTAGGATAAAAACTTTTTTAGACTTATTTAATCTCTATCTGAGTTCAAATAAATAAGTAGCTTCTGTACAGATGAGACTGATATTACAGGGGAAATTGATGTGAAAATCGTCTGAGACTAGACAATTGAATCTCCAGGTATTGTTGATTATGGGGTATTTGTCTGTTTTTGTTCATAAGATCTTTTATGATATCCTGAATGTGGTCTTGCAATGAATTTATTAGATATGTTCCACTGACACATCAGAAACTCTTGAGAGTTTTCAAAGAGAGTTACCTAGGGAATGATGTGTACCTTTCAAGCATAACTTCTGGAAATACATAATAGACATGTGAGCCATTGCATCCCACTGCCTGATGTCAAATATCTGTGACTGAAACCAATTTTTCAACATGCATGGAAAGTATTGGAGTATTATCTCATTACTTCATTTATCGCCATGTGATTATAATGGTAATCATTCTAATGCATTGGTGAAGCCGGTAGTTGCTTACGGTAAATGGTGGACTGCAACCTAAGCTGACTGTAATTCACAGGTGCAAAACTGTGAGCAGGTATCAATCTTCTCAGGGATTTGCAACACAAGAGGGGGATCTAAAGGCACAAATCAGGAAACACCTGAATTCTGTTTTTCCAGCTGGCATGACTTATGACACAGGAGCTTTTGTGAAGCTTATTAAAGGAGAAGGAAGTTCTTAAAGATTAGGCAGGGTTGGGCTGCCCCAACCATCAATCATGCATTCAGAAATAGGGAACCAATCACATGTTCTAGTACTTACTCTGTATTTTACTTTTTAAGGTGGTCTCTGACTTCAATTATCTTACTGGTTTTTGACTTCAAATATATTGTCCCATGTGCCTGTGGTGATGGTTTTACTCACTGTTAACAGCTTTTTGGAAAGGGAGGTTAATAATGTATCTAGACATTTTAAACTCATGCCAGTAAAAACTAGATATCATTTTCCAGGGAAATGCAGCAGCTAAGTCCTTGGGTACCCAAATTGAAAAGCCTAGAGATACAATGGTGAGAAGAAGACCTCATCAGTCATTTCTTAAATGAGACCTAAAGTAACCAACAGTTCTTTGTACCACTCAATTTGGCATAAATTTTGCTGGGTTTGAATTCTGTATATATTAATTTTCATAGGATTTAAATAAATCATCAGATTATATAAAACAATCTGAGTTGTGTCTTTGCCCTAATAAAGTAAAACTAAATGGATGAACAAGGCTGGATAAGCACCAGAAGGAATTCAAAAGGATCTGAACTTGGGAGAACAAAAACCCATCCAGATTGTTCTGAAACTGTTTTCAGTCATCCCCAACCATAGGGGATCACTTTACACTAACGAACTGAGGCCCCAGGAAAATATCTGCCAGTGACTACTGGGTACTAGGGATTGGATGGTGTGAGGTAGGCAGAATCTTTAGAGGAGAAGGATCTGAATTGCAAGGTGCCTTATGAGTGGGGTGCAAGCCTAACACTAGGAATTAGAGTGTGCCCATGAGATGGATTACCATCTTATATAGAAATAGTAACAAGGATAGTAAAATATTCATTCTTCCCCCTCTCAAATGGTAAGAGATCCCTGGTAGATTTGGGTGGGGCATGGTATTCAGAGAAGGAGGGACAGATGGAAAACCCTGGAACAGCATCCCTCTTTGCCACAGAAGCTGGCCTTTGGAAAGGGCAAGACAATTGTTTTGGTTATGCTCAAAATGCGAACAAATTACACTTTGTTTTGTTGGCCTGAAGAAACAGAAAAAATTCAAGACCTCAATACATAAGAAACATCAAATAGCTTTTGAAAAACGGAATTAAGAGATAAGTTTATTTTGGTAGAAAAAGTTTTGAAATCTATGCAGTTGTTTCGGTAATAAGCATTTTCATCTTTTTTGGAGACCACTCATATATGAAGATGGAGTTTATATTCTGAAAAACAACATACTTAGAATTAAGATAGAACAAGCTGGGGCCAGCGTCATGGTGCAGTAGGTTAATCCTCTGCCTGTGATGCTGGCATCCCTTATGGGCGCCGATTCTAGTCCCAGCAGCCCCCCTTCCAATCCAGCTCTCTGCTGTGGCCTGGGAAAGCAGAAGAAGACGGCCCAAGTCCTTGGGACCCTGCACCCACATGGGAGACCAGGAAGAAGCACCTGGCTCCTGGCTTTGGATCAGAGCAGCTCTGGCCATTGTGGCCACTGGGGAGTGAACCAACAGAAGGAAGACCTCTCTCTCTCCCCCTCTCACTGTCTGTAACTCCACCTTTTCAATAAATAAATAAAATATTTTTTAAAAAAAAGGTTAAAACTGCAAGGTGGAGGCCCTCACCCCTCCTGCTTCCTGCCTGATAAATCTTCCACAATCTCCCAGGTGCAGCCCAGCATCTGCATCTCAAACACCCTGCTCCCTTCCTCAGGTCTGATAACATTTGCATCCATAAAGTCCTTTGTTTCAGACCTTCAAGAGAAGTTTTTCTATTTACATCCAAAAAGCCCTTTGTTCCAAGAGGAGCAGAGGTGGGGAAGCAAGACCCATCTCCTTAAAACCCCCAGCCTCAACTGGACTGCGCGCTCAGCTCTCTGCATCTTTGCTGAGTTGCCCGCCTGGCCTGGCCTGGCCTGGCCAGGTGTACTCTCCACTCACCCATGCAGCGCCCCCCCTCCCCCAGTCTGAGGGACTGGGCACTCTCTCTCAGGTCCTGTCTGGAGAGGTGCCCATCCGTTTTTACGGATGTCCCTACCCTAATAAACTTTGCTACTTTTACCTCCCCCAAAAAAAAAAAAAAAAAAGGTTAAAAAAAGATAGAACAAGCATCCAATATGAAGAAATTTAGACAATTAACACTGAAGGTTTCAGTGCCAAACCAAGTGCAGATATTGTCTGATAAGGGGAACAAAATTTAATATATGACTCTTATGGTGACTGTGAGATGATCAAAGTTGACAGTTGTGTTAACTGAATTGTGACCCCCTAACCACCAAAAACATCCATATATTGAAGTTCTAATCCCTAACATGATGGTATTGGGAAGAGAGTCTTTGGAAGATAATTAGGTTTACATGAAGTCATGAGGATGGGAGCCTCATGGTATGATCATAAGAAGACAGTCTCTCTCTCTCTCTCTCTCTCTCTCTCTCTCTCTCTCTCTCCCCCTCTCTCTCTCTCTCGTCCCCTTTCTTCCTAATTTTTGAAAACACAGGAAGGAGGTGTCAGTGTACCTGCCACATAGAGAGTGTTCCCCAGAAGAGGATCATGCTTGCACCTGGATCAGGTTTCTAACCTCAAGAACTGTGACAAAAGAAATTTGCTTCTCAAAAAATTTTAATTATTTGAGAGACAGTAAGAGGGAGAAGAGAGAGACAGGCAAACAGGTTAACCAAAAGTTCTCATCTACTTGTTCATTCCCTAAATGTTCACAGTGGCCAAGACTGGGTCTGACTGAAGCTGGTAGTTGGTAACTTAATTCAGCTCTCCCAAGAGGGTGTCAAGAATCTAATTATTTGAAACATCACCTCTGCCTTTTCAGAGTCTGTACTGGTAGAATTCTGTATTGAGGATCCAGAACCGGGAATTGAACCCCAGGACTATGATATGGGATGTGGATGTCTTAACTGCCAAGTTAAACACCCACTCCAGAAAAGAAATTTCTATTGTTTAAGCCACCTGTGTACTTTTTTTATAGCAGCCTGAGCTACTGGAGAGAACAGTATATTTATTGAGCCCTATGTGAATGCCTTTTACAACTGAATAATGAGCTCCCATTTTAATTTTATCCTTTGGCACTGGTGCACTTTAAATAGCTCTGCTATTTTAGGAATTAAACAAGCCTTTCCCAGCCTTTTAAATCCCTCCTGCCTCCTGTCCCATCCCTCCTCACTTCCTGAACCACGTCACAGAGTGCAAAATCGGGTTACATATAGAGATGCTCATCCCAGACACCTGCCTGGGAATACCCTTCCACCCCACTGCCTGTCTTTTAAGTTCTCAATCTGACTCTCCAGTCTCTAACTTGTGCCAAAGCACTTATTCCTGAAATCTGACCCGTTTGCTGTCTGGCTGTTGTTGTCTTATTTGGCAGACTTACTCTCTGCTCCACCTCCTTCTGTGGGTCCACTGGTTGAAGTAATTTACCAGCCAGCTTTGCCCAGGGCATCCCTTACTATCTGGGCAAGTGTACCCCTCTTCCCTTCCCTATCTGTTGAAAAGAGCCTAGTGCAGGCAGATTCATGCAATTCAAGCATTTTTTTCTTGGTATTAATTCAAAGATGAAATGAGGGTATGAGGATTATTAGAGAATACAGTGTTTTGTAAATTAGAGATGTTACGTTTCTTCAATACTGGGGGAGGGAGAGGGCATTTTTCTCTGGACAGTATCTGTTTTTTCATTCCACAGTCCCATGTAACCTCATAGTTCTCTCTCTGGAAAATCAGAGGAGGAAACAACTTGTTTTCTAATAAGCTGGTTTTTTTTCCTATCCATTTGCCATGTATCATCTAGTTTTACCTTGGCACAAGTATTAAGTAAATAGTTTATGGGGCAATGAAAATTGTTTCAACCATTTTATATGCTTTTTAAAACATTTATCTATAGGATGAACAGTTTGGAATTTTAGGCAGCATTGCCCCATAATTTATTCTAATTTAACCTCACTGTAAGGAATTAAAATTAAAGGAGGCTCCATTTTAAAATGTCATTTCTTTATAAGGTACTTAAAATAGTCATGAGTTACATAGATAGATGCTAAAATACTGCTAATAAAAGACAATAAAAATTGCATTGCAAATTTCAACATTTAACCAAATTCAACCATGATATAAAGGTGATTTTTATCACTCTTTAATGAATTTTAAATGGCTTCCAATAAGCTCAAAGACAGAAGCAATAATTTCTGCTTGGCTCTAGAACACAAATTTTAATAGTTAAAGTAGTTTAATGACAGTAGCACTGAATAAGCAGAAAGTGACATTTTTGAAATGGAAGAGCTGAGCACCCAGGTTTTGCATAGCTTTCCCACATGCCCAGATAATCTCTCTTTCGAAGTTAATTTGGGAAATTCACCATGTCTTTGTCAATCTGTCCTTCACAGACTAATTGCTTTCTTATCTAAACAAAAGTATAAGGGAAAAGTATGCTTTTCTATCTGCTGGTGTTCTGGACTCAGAATTGAAAAAAGATCCACAGCACAGCACAGCAGTTCTACTCCTGAAGACTCTGTGGCAAAAGAATCTCAGAATTCGGAGGGTCTTGGGAATCACCCAGTTCAAACTCCACAGATGGCGGCACTTCGCAAAGTTCAGTGGAAAATGGAAATTAAAAATATTTTGGTAAAAAATACATTGAAATTCATTCATAGTTTTTTCAAAATACACATTTCAATGAACATTTTGAAGACTTCCCATATGTACAGATATCACATTTTTTGCACAAGATAAACATGTAATCCCATTTTCCACAAACATTTTGAAGTCTCTCATATTACTGATGAAGTAGGAATTCCTTATCAACTACATTTTTTAAACTCAGATCTTCAATTCAATCTTCCACTTCTGAAACAAAGGAAAACATGGGGTCAGGGAAAGCTATACAATTCATTAATCTGCATATGACAAAAAATAGCATTTTAAAGCTCTTCACCAATTCTATACTAGGAGACTATAGTGCTGCATGCCTTGTTGCAGAGGCATATTTGAATAAGCAATTCAACCTGAAAAGTCCGAGTTGTGTTCACTGAAAGGAGACAATGTCCATGCCTCCTGATACTGGAACTGGCTGTTCTGCAGGCGAGAGGCACACTTCCCACTGTCAGCAGAACAGAGCTCCAGTAACTCTTTTTACACAACTCACAATCCCATGGCTTTGAGGACTATTTTTATCTTCAGAAGTCAAAACCACTCAATACTATCCACAAAACTGTGGGATTTTTTTGTTTGTGCTTTGTTTTTATTAAGGTGTTAAGGGATAGCAGTTGTAAATGCTCTCGGTCTGATTACAGTAGGAACAGGAATGTGTGATACTGTACAAAAAGGACTAGGATGTGAGTTACAGGAACTGTGTTGTACTGGATCTGGTGACAATGAAAACAGCATTCAGATCAATGTTTGGATTGAGCAGCATTGTAAGGCAGGGATTGGTTCTTGAAGTTGAGCGGGACTGAAGCAGAGCTGACTCAAACTAGAAAACATGCCTCTAATCCCCAGTGAAGATGCATTATGTTGGGCATGTAACTTTAAGGCACATTTTTATTTACACTCACTTCATATATATATATTTATTTATACTCATTTCATATAATATATATACATATATATGACTTCCATCACAATCACTGTTCTTTGTATTACTCACCTCAACTCACTAGCTATAAAATAAAACTGGACCCTATAACCTGTATTTAAAAAAGTGTTTCTTTAAAAATATCTATTGATAAGCATGTAGAAATTCCCTAGGTCACACATATTTATCATAGGTTATGATAAGGAATGTTGAACAATCCTAAAACAAAAAATCTTGATTAACAGTCTCCAGCAGTGTCTCCATCAGTTCCTTCCCTCCCTATGTGCACATACAAATCCATCCAATAAGACCTGGAATCTGTATCTTCTTCCCTTGACTCTGCCAGCTTACATCTTCTCATTAAGGAAGTCAGCTGCCAAGTAAGAAGTCTGACCCCCCAGATCACCATGCTGTGGGGACGACCAAGAAAGCCATGGTAAAAAGAACCAAGAAAGAGAACCATTAATGAAAACGAACCTGCTGTCATATGACCCCAGAACAGCTATCCCAATTGTCCCCCTAGTAAATTAAGCCATCTAGATGGGATAGAAGACGTTTTGGAAACATGACAAGCCATCCCCACTCTGTCTTGTTGAGTTCCTGACCCACAGAATCATAAGCAACTTTTTTTTTTTAATGTCTTAAATTTTGAAGTAGTTCATTATATCGTTTTTATACACCTGGAATTGACACCAGAAATGAGTGTTGCTGTAACAAAAATCTGAATCTTATGCATCAGCTTTGAGACTTGGTGGCAGCAGAGGCATGAATGGCAGTGAGAAGACTATTAGGAGTCTGAGATGCTGGTGAGGAATTTACTCTGGCTGGAAAAGGGAGAGCTGGGTTATAGATTGGGGGGACATCGGTAATCTGCTGCCCGTGTTAATGTAGAAAATATGAAATATGCCTGATGCAACTGTAACCTAACTAAGGAGATTTCTGGAAAAATGTAAATGTGTGAGTTGATTTATTTTTGTTATGTGTGATAAAGGGCCACAAGGGATAAGAGATGTCAAGGATAGAATCGCTCTCTTCTCAAGAAGCAATGAAAAGTGCAGCTCCAATTCAGTATTTGTCATGAAGCATTCTTTGGGAAGCAAAAGGTTTCAGAGTGAAACACAATCTCAGGGCAAAGTCAAATGCAGAGCTCTGCCTGTGACCTGTGGCCTTGGGAGAAAGTCAGATGAAGGGTGTGGCTAGAAGGCTCTCTGGGGAAAACAGTGAGCTCGGAGCTCTTACGAATGTTAGGGGCTGTCCCTCAATATTCCTCAATACCCTGAAGATAAGCCAAAGTAGAAAGGGATTTGTCTCAAAGCAAATTGTGGTTCTGTCTTTAATCTAATGAAATAGAGTCTAATTTGCTTCATTGAAAGCTCACAAAGCTTTTAAAGGAGGCGTCCGACTTTGATGAAATGGTACTGTGACAGTTCAAAATACAGATTAAAGTAGAAGTTTTTAAAATGCTTATTTATTTTTCATTTCACTTGAAAGGGAGAGAGAGAAAAATCAGGACTGGGCCAAGTTGAAGCCAGGAGCCTGGATCTCTCATGAAGTTGATAGGGATCTAAGTATTTGAACTATTACCAGGGAGCTCATTAACGGGAAGCTGGATTGAAAACAGAGTAGGCAGCACTCTGATATGGGATGTGGTATCCCTAGGGTGACTTAACTGTGCTACCATATGTCCACAGGTGGAAAACAGATGCAAAAGCCCAGAAAGCAAAATCAAGATCCACAGAGAACCAAAACCAGAGGAGCAGAATGGAGCCTTATCAGCTCATCATTTCTACTCTCCGAGCAAAGAATCAATAGACCCCACGTGTCTAACTGGACTTCTGAACTGCTATGGGCCAGTGTCTTCTAAGAGTATGTGCCTCCCTCTGCACACTCTGCAGTCCCTACTTTGTTGAATAAGATTGTTCAATGCAGTTGTCTTGTTCCTTACCCATTGTTATATGTCAGATTGTGTAGTGCAGATAAGTTGTACTTTTTGTTCCAAGCCCTTACACATAAAAAAATTTCAGCCAAAGATCTTGCATACGAAACTGCATAAGAATCCTCATTAATTTGGACATGATTTAGATGATGAAGTCCTGGATTTCAAAGTGATGTAGTACAATAACACTTTGGGCAAGATAGAGTATATTTTGCCTAATGAAATATTGTGGCTAGAAGATAAACTGTGGTGTTGATCTTTGAAGATAACCACCCTCAATACCTTCCCTCCTCTGCATTTCACCTATCAATAGGTGGAGTCTATTCCCCTCTCCCAGGATCTCGGTAGATGTTTTGACTTGCAGAAGTGACATGGCAGAAGAGACATTCTGAATCTTGAACTTAAGAAGACAGACAGCTTTCATTTCTTCCATCTTTGAAGCCAATTACCATTTAAGACCTTTTTGATCAACAGCTATGCAGAAGTCAATCTACTTATGTGAAGAGTCCATGTGGACAAGAAAGGTGGCCTAGACATACAAGTGAAGCATTCTTTGACTTCCAATCTATCCCACCAGCCATTGAGTCCAGTCACATGAGAGACCCTAACCATTATCACATGGAGCAGAGGAACCATCCATAGAGCACAGGTCAACACATGGAATAATAACAAATAATAAATTGATTACTGACGCCATAAACAAGAGCGTCAAATTGTTAAGTCAACAACAGGAGTCACTGTGTACTTACTCCTCATGTGGGATCTGTCCTTAATGTGTTGTCCAATGTGAAGTAATGCTATAACTAGTACTGAAACAATATTTTACACTTTGTGTTTCTGTGTGGGTGCAAACTGATGAAATCTTTACTTAATATATACTAAACTGATCTTCTGTATATAAAGAGAATTGAAAATGAATCTTGATGTGAATGGAATGGGAGAGGGAGTGGGAGATGGGAGGGGTGCGAGTGGGAGGGAAGATATGGGGGGGGGGAGCCATTGTAATCCATAAACTGTACTTTGGAAATTTATATTTACTAAATAAAAGTTAAAAAAATAAAATAAATTGATATTTTAAGCCATGGCATTTTGGGGTGGTTTATTACATAGCAAAAGATAACTGAAAAATTCAAAAATTAATTTCCTGTGCATGTGGCTATCTCATAAAAATATGTTATTGTCATTTTCATAGAACTAAGATACAAATTGTACCCTGGGGATACAAAAAGCATCCTTCCAGAATATAGAAATTAAGGAAGTAAGACTCCCTCTGAGTATTATAAAATCATCACCGGATGATTCATAGAAGAGATGCTAAAAGTTATTACATACTTTCTGGTCAAAAATATTGGATTGAAATGAGGGTGAAAGTATTAACACAAATCAAAGAACAACCAGAATGGAGTTTGCCACCCACTGGGATGGTGAAACCAGGAGCCTCATAGAGCAAAGCTTGGTGGCTCCCCACAGTAGTCCCCAGGGGATCTTGTCTCCTGTTACAGCTCTGTTGATGGAAACAGGCCCAGCATGCAAATGGTGCCTGAAGCTACTACATATGTAATTTTTATGAGTCACTCTTTTTCTAACTTCAGATTCAAGAAGAACTCTTCTAGTAATTTTAATTTGCAAAGTGTTATGCATATGTTACTCATTAGAAACCAGCAAGATGGGGTAGGCATTTGGTGCAGTGATTAAGATGCTGCTTGCTGTGCTTGTAGCCCACATCCAAGTCCCTGGGTCTGAGACCCAGCTCTGCTTTTAATCCCAGGCTCTACTTCTGACTTCAGCTTTCTGTTAATGTACACCCTGGGAGGAAGCGTGTGTTAGATCAAACAGTTGGGTCACTGCCACCCACCTCTGAGACCTAGATAGAACTCCAGGATCCAGGTTTTTGCCTGGCTTAGCCCTGGCTATTTTGGATATTTGGTAGTGAACCAGACGATGGGAGAGTCTATCACTCTGATGTAAAAAGAAGATAAGCTCATTTTAAGAAAATAATAAACGAAATGGAATTCTGGTTTCATATATCCCTCTCTTTTGAGTTTGGTAGCTAGGACATCTTGTTTATTTTCTGTTGAGAAACCAGTTAGAAATTTTGTGAGTTTCCAGATTGAGGCCAGTTCTGTGGGTGAGTTTGCCACACCCTTTTGGGGATATCTATCTAGGTAGACAGTCAGCATTCCTAAGGAGATAACCAGTGTCTATCATAAGTTTTTTAGTTTGATGTTTCCATCCTAGAGCAGTATACACATCCCTCTCCTGCCCTAGACTGGGAAGCCTGTTGGAGTTCACTTATGAAAAATAGAAACAGCAGCTTCCTGGCAGGCATTGCTGTGGCTATTGCACTTCAGGCTCTCAGATTCCAACTACCATTACATAGGTCTGGAAGGAGTAGAGAAAATAACTGAGGGCTGATGCTGTGGCATAGCAGGTGAAGCCGCCGCTTGCAGTGCCGACATCCCATATGGGTGCCTTTTCAAGTCCTGACTGCTCCACTTCCGATCCAACTCTCTGCTGTGGCCTGGGAAATCTGTAGAAGATGGTCCAAGTCCTTGGGCCACTGCACCCACATGGGAGACCCAGAGAAAGCGCCTGGCTCCTGGCTTCGGATCAGCACGTCTCCGGCTGTTGTGGCCAATTGGGGAGTGAACCAGCAGATGGAAAATCTCTCTCTCTCTCTCTTTCTCTCTGCCTCTCCTTCTCTCTCTGTGTAACTTTGACTTTCAAATAAATAAATAAATCTTAAAAAAAAAAGAAAAGAACTGAAGGACATGCATCTCACAGAGAGAGGAGCTCTTCTGCAACGATAATCCTAGTTGCTAAAACATTGGGTTCCATAAGCTGATAGAAATGAAAAGCAGAACCTAAAATGGAAGAAAGAATTGGCAAAGTATAGTGGGATGAAACAGGCTTTGCCTCCACACAGAACTGAGTTTCAGTCTCCTCATGGGATATACTAAGTGATCTTAACCCATTACTTAATTTTGATTTTTTTAATCTATAAGCCAGACATAATTATTGGGCTGATCATGAGAGTCAAATGGGACAATGAACATATTCATTTAAATGCTTAGAAGAATGCCTGAAATCTGGAGGAGCCTCAAAAAACTACCTTTATTTTTAAAAGTACCAAGAAGTTTATTCTTGTCCTCAGGAATACTTGTGTCCCCTATATGCAACTTCTTTCGTGGCTATTCAGATATCATCACAAAGAGCAGGTGTTTTATATAGTAGTTAAAACACTTACATCCCATATTAGAGTACCTGGGTTCGGTTTCTGGCTTTGGCTCCTGATTATGGCTGCCTGTTATTGTAAATATCCAGAGGCAGCAGTTATGACTAAAGTTATTGGGTTCCTGTCACCCATAAGGAAGGACTGGGTTGTGTTCATGGTTCCTGGCTATAGCTCCAATCTTCTTTTCTCATATATCTCTTTAGATTTTCTTCTTTCTCCCTTGCATTTTTAATTTTTTTTTTTTACAGATTTTATTTATGTAGTTGAGAGGCAGAGCCACAGACAGAGAGAGTGAGAAACAGAGAAAAAGGTCTTCCATCTGCTGGTTCACTCCTTCCCAGGTGACCACAACAGCTGGGCTGATCTGAAGCCAGGAGCCAGGAGTTTCTTTCTGGTCTCCATGCAGGTGCAGGAGCCTAAGCACTTGGGCCATCTTCCACTGCTTTCCCAAGCCATTAGCAGAGAACTAGATTAGAAGTGGAGTAGCTGGAGCACGCCAGCCTCCCATTTTTAATTTTTGTAAATGAAAATTGATCTCTTTTTAGGATTAGTCTTAGACATCAGATTTATTTAGGAAAGTAATTTGACTAGACATAATAATTTAAATAAATACACTCACACATTACTATAGGTTTCCCAAACTTAGAGCTCTCTATAATTTTATTTCTAGATCTCAATCACATCCATTCAAGTGGTCAACCAAACACTAAGTAGTTCAAGCCAGTGAAAACAATATATACATTTAACACTTAAGAATAGCTAAACTGTTAAACCATTAGTTAAAATTCTTCTCATTTTGCCTGAATATTTTGAAGCCATGAGATAGTTATCTCTACAAATTCACAGTAGTTATCACATGTAGCATCTATACCTGCAGTGAAAGGACGTTATCAAATAAATTGATTTCTTAAGTCTTGAGGGGAAAAAGTTGTGACAGTATAAAGTGCCCGTGGAAAACACATGATGCTGAACACCCAATATAAGCTCAGGCAGTTCTTACTCGACCCAGGAGGGTATTATGTTAAAGGAAAAATAAGTTGGGAGAAAAATCCGATTAGTATTCGGAACATGTTTCCTGTCCCTGGAGCCATCAGCTCTGTAGAAGCAGAATCCCTGCAGTCCCATAGATACAGTCTACTGCAGATTATCCTTTGTAAATCTGTGCTGGTTGCAATATAAAGATAGAAATGTTTGTGATCTTTTTAAGTATCTGAGTTCACAGAAGAAGCAGCATGGAATTACAGAGATGTCAAACATTTCATTCAACCTTATTGAAGTTGTTTTGATGTGTGCTAACATCTCTTGGAGCTGTAACTTCAGTAATAACAGTAATAACAATAATAAGTATAATAATAATAACTACCATTTAGAAAATGCTTTATTTGCATAAGACCATGTGTTTTGGGGGCATTGTTTCATGTAACCCTTGCAATATCTCTATGAGGTAGTTACTGCTTAAATTTTATTTTATAGATGCTAAAATGTATTTGTAGAGAAACTGAATTACTTGCCAAATGGCAGAAACTCGCTTTGAGCCACAGTATCAAAGACTAGTGTGCCTGTGTAGGGAATAGATAGTAGATGCCTATACTTACTTTACTAGATACAGTTAAGGAACTTTTAAATAAAATTTTAAAATATTATTCATGTTCTTCCTTAAATCAGATTAGCCTGAATTCTAATCCCAATTTAATAATTGTGTAATATTGGGAAAGTCAACTCTAACCTCATTAATTCTCATTGAAGCCAGATATTAAATGAATATAGGGATCCGTTTTCACAGAATAGTGTGAATAGTTAAAGGACATTATATCTAAAGTATCTAGCAGACTTTCAAGGAAAAAGGAAAGGCTTAAAATGAGAATTAATATTGATTATTAGATAATTAGTAGAGTTATCAAGATGTATATAAAAATATATAACTACATGGAAAGATACATAATGAGAACATATGCTTTCATACATAATCCACATTTATTTAGCACAGAGCTCTAAAAATTAATGATGCTAATACCAAAGAACCTACTCACTCTGGGGATACTTAAAATGAGTGGTTGCACAAGTAAATACAGATTTTAAGTTCACTGAATTACAAGGTCAATATTTCAATTTCCTTATGTATTAATGTTGTGTATCATAGATGCCCATATAATATAAGTGAGCTTACTTTTTTTTAAATAACTTTCCATTAAAAATATACAGGCAGAACTTTCTCATTATTACCATTTCAGCATTGGCATTCCTAGTTTCTTATCAGCTTATTGTTAGGAAACTGGGGCAGTTTTATCTATGGCATGATCTACACCCTGATTTGCCCTGGCTCCCACCACCATTGCTGAAAGCCAGGTGGCCACGTGGCCCAACCACCATCCTAATGTGATTCGCTGATCCTGCTTCCCTGCCCGCCCTCCGGCAAAGTTTTAAAAGGGCCTGTTCCTGAACAAGTGGCTCTCTTCTCTCCTGCTCTCTTCTCTCTCTTGGCTCCTCTCCTCTGCTCTCCCCTCCCCCTCTCATCTCTCTTCTCTCTCTTCTCTCCTCGCTAGCTGCTCTCCTCTCTGTCTCTCTCTTATATTTCCTTCTCTTTCTTTTGACCTCTTTGCCCCTTCCCTCCAGTCTGCTAGGTTTTCCCCAATAAACCCTTTCCCTTACTCCAGTGTTTGGTGTGTTTTGTGATGGCCTAACACTTATGCTAAACAAAAATGGGTGAGATTTAATGGACACATCCAACTAAAATCAAAACAAAATAGGAAAGCATGGAGGTAAATCAGTGCACAGAGGATAATTTAAAATTCATGAATAAGTGGAATTAAACAATTATTAGCATTGCATTTTCTATGAACCTTTTGAAGATTTTCCCCCATATGTAGCAATGCAGAAATAATGGTAGATTAACAATTTTATTCAGATGCTTTTTTTCCAAACCACAGATGTAACCATTAGGTTTTGGAAAATGATATTTTGGGTTTATTCTATGGGCTTCTTAGTTTTAGAAAAACTGTGACTTGATTGTAAATAAAAGAGAGGGAATATTTCCAAAAGAATAATGTTGCTCATTCTGATGACACAATATCTATTTGGTGAACACATAGCGTTTTTTATTTATAGAGTTCAATTTTGGATATTATAAATACTCCATGATTCCTCTGTAGTGTACCTTACTTACTCTACAATGCTGAGGTGAAAATGGAAAGGGTCTTCTTTTGTTTTGAAACAATTATCATTTAGGCCTGAAGATTCAGTAATTCTTCCCTTCAGAATGCTTTTATATGAGTTTCCTCTCTCTTTCTTTATATTATTTTTTTAAAGATTTATTTTTATTTATTTGAAAGACAGAGTTACAGAGAGAAGTAGAGACAGAGAGAGAGGTCTTCCATCTTCTGGTTCATTCCCCAGGTGGCCCATAACGGCTGGAGCTGTGCCAATCCGAAGCCAGGAGCCAGGAACTACTTCCTGGTCTCCCACGTGGGTGCAGGGGCCCAAGGACTTGGGCCATCTTCTTCTACTGCTTTCCCAGGCCACAGCAGAGAGCTGGATTGGAAGAGGAGCAGCCGGGACTAGAACCTGTGCTCGTGTGGGATACCAGCGCTTCAGGCCAGGGCTTTAACCCTCTGTGTCACAGCGCTGTCCCTGATTATTGTGTGTGTGTGTGTGTTGATGACATTTATTTTCCATTTTTCAATCTCAGTGATTTCATTAAAAGAGTCTTTGCCACCCTCACTGGTTTCTTGGTCACACCTGCGCCACAGTGCTTACCCATTCCTTTCTTTATATTCTGAGGTGGAAAATTGTCCTGTCTGTGACCAAGTGGCTTGATGCAGTTCAGAGATTCAATGACTCTAGGAACTGGACTTTTTGGTTCTGAAGTTTCACATAGTACTGAAGACAGTGCACCTGCTGATGCAGCTTGTGAACCCAAGACCTCAGATCAGCTTTGCTTTCTGTTTCTCATATTATTTGGTAATTCTATTTAATTCACAGTAACTTCAGAGAAAGGCTTAGAATAGACAGATCAACCATGAGGCACACCAAACTGATTTGTCTCAGAGATCTCAGCCTGCTGTGACTTGGTTAGAGTTGTGGGGGCATTTTGTGAATGGAGCCTTTCATTACTCAAAGAGTCAGGATCACTGCTGGGGTCGTTATTTGGGCATAGCTCTAGGTATTCATATCTTTTCTTCATGGCAAAAGTCAAAAGATATGGCATTAACTGTGAGTGTAAAACATAAGTAAAGAAGGATATTATGGTCCACCCAGTCTGTATGATCCCATTTGTTGTACTCAGATTATTTCTGTGAGTCTCTCCTCACCTGCAAGTCATATATCTAAACAGCATCAAGTTGGAATCTTAACCTGAAAACTAAACTTCATTCCATAGACAATTTGAGTAATAATAATGAGAATTTAGAGAAAGGGCTCCAAAGTCTAATCTCAGAGTATAATTTCAAACTCAAATTTGAATTTATGTGTGTATAAACATGCTTATGTCAACCTATGTATCTATCTGTATCCTAAAAAAAGTGCTCATATATGCCCTTATTTTTGATCATTTACAAAGATCTTTTATAAAATATTATGATTACTGTAATCAATTAACTCTAACCTTGTCATGAACCGACTTATGCTTCTCCTTTATGAAACCTGGCAATGCTTTCTCATAATTAGGATAAAATACTTCCATGAACTGGATGCCAGCTCTTTCTCCAGCTGCTTCTCATAGCAATTATGCCTTTGATCATTCTCTGGAGCCAGTGATTAGACCAAAAATTGATTCCACAAATGCTTCCTACACCTGGAATGTGTTTCCCAGCACCCTTTACATTCTAGATCCCCTCTTACCTAACCTTTTGTTCTTGCTTTAATTTTCTCCCAGACATCTTCTTTAGAAAATTAGTCTAAGAAGAATCTCTCCTGGAACACTCCCTTTCTTTTGCCATCACTGGTAGGAGTGTGTTTGCTACAGCATTGCTTCTTTGGTGTCCTTCTCCTCCCTTTCAAAGGAAGATTGGTGTCTTCCTCACCTCCGTAGTGCTAATTCCAAGCCCAGTGACTTTTCAGTTAAAACTAGAATTTTTGCAAAGTTGCAAAAACAAGACAAACTTTCCATTGTTGATTCATTCTTAACATCATTTATGAATTAACTTCACCTCAGAAATATTCTACAAACTGGAGAGATGGTGAGAGCTGCCTCATCATCATAGATTTTATCCATATGCTAAGAAGGAATTGTAATGGGAGAAGCTGCAAAGGATCATCGCAATTCAGACCAGAGAAAAGATGCAGTCCACATATACCCACACTACACTGGTGGTTTGTGTACTAGCACCTACCAAGCAGTGTGTGCTGGAAATGTACAGGGCAAGATTTCCAGCATGAGAGGAAGTTAATCCTAGCAAGCACCAGGTTGGGGTGATGTCCTGAGCTGTGCAGCAGCACAAACTAAACGGAACAAGCACACTAGGTAAGTGGGAACTGTGCTTCCTCTTCCAATTCCTCTGCTCTGAATGTTCTCAAGTAAATGTGCCCCTGCAATGCTTTTCAAATAGCACAAACCCCAATCCAGGAAGACTGAGTGTTCTAAGTAAATAGGAATTTTGGTGTTACCTTGGAGATGTGAATCTTTTGCAATCAAACCCATGCCCTAAAATCTCCAACAATCACCCTAAAGTGCATTGCACTTAGCCCAGAGAACAAGAACTTTCCACAACCATAGCCCAACAAATTGCTAGAGACAGTGACCAAAATTCCTGGAGTCGGGAGATAATTGAGACATTGGGCACGTATGGTAAATGCTCTGAGAATGAACAGGAAGCCACATGGCCCTAGATTTGTAGAATTTTTCTGTGTATTTCTGTAAACAAATTCCAATGGGAAGACTTGTTTTCCTCATTTATGTGTCATTTGTCATCCGCCCACACAAAGCCATCACAGAAACTGTTCTCTCCCCCAGTGAATTTACCATTTAAAGGGGAAACAAAACACATATAATTTCCAACTATTTACCAGTAAGTGAGACTCACAACTGACAAAACAAGTAGGAAAAGCACCAGTGGATCCAAATTGCTACTCCAGCATGTTCCTGCCTGCTTCGCTCAGTCTTGCAGATCTCTGGTGAGCTTTTGTTAACCTTTTATTTCTTTTACTAAGTTCCACTTAGGTCTAGAAATTTTCAAAATCCAGGAAGTCAGATCTGCGTGAAGTGATTTATTTGGCATCATAAGTCCACCGCTGTGAATTGAAGGAAGCAGTTGAAAAGATGTGGTCTCTAGGTCCAGAATCTAATCGATGGGGTGAGCCGATGATTTAACTTTTAATGTCAAAATAACACCATACATGAAACAAATAGAATGGTAAATGCAGGTGCTAAAAGAAGAAGTGCATTTTTAAAAAGATTTATTTGTTTATTTGAAAGGCAGAGCCAACACAGAGAGAGAAAGAGAGGGAGAGAGACAGGGAGAGAGAGACACAGAAAGGGAGATCTAGCTGTTTGTTTACTCTCCAAACAGCTGCCATAGCCAGGTCTGGGCCAGGCTGTAGGAAGGAGCCAGGGACTCTATGCAGGTCTTTCACATGGGTGGTAGGGGCCCAAGTACTTGGGTCGTCTTCCATTGCCTTTCCAGGCACATTAGCAGGAAACTGGTTGTGTTTGTTTGTTTGTTTGTTTGTTTTTTTTACTTGACATTACGGTTTATTTTCACACAGAAACCTTGTGATTATGAACATAAATGCTTTTTTTCCCCAACTTTTATTTAATAAATATGCATTTCCAAAGTACAACTTTTGGATTATAGTGGCTTTTCCTCCCATAACCTCCCTCCCACCTGCAACCATGCTCTCTCCCACTCCCTCTCCCATCCCATTCTTCATCAAGATTCATTTTCAATTATTTTTATATACAGAAGATCAAGTTAGTATATAGTAAGTAAAGATTTCAACAGACTGCACCCACACAGACACACAAAGTATAGAGTACTGTTTGAGTAGTAGTTTTACAACACATTAAGGACAGAGATCCTACATGGGGAGTAAGTGCACAGTGACTCCTGTTGTTGATTTAACAATGGACACTCTTATTTATGATGTCAGTAATCACCTGAGGCTCTTGTCATGCCAAGGCTATGGAAGCCTCTTGAGTTTGCCAAATCTGATCATATTTAGACAAGGCCATAGTCAAAATGGAAGTTCTCTCCTCCCTTCGGAGAAAGGTACCTCCTTCTTTGATGGCCCATTCTTTTCACTGGGATCTCACTCACAGAGATCTTTCATTTAGGTCATTTTTTTTTTTTTTTTTTTTTTTGCCACAGCATCTTGGCTTTATATGCCTGAGAAACTCTCATGGGCTTTTTAGCCAGATCTGAATACCTTAAGGGCTGATTCTGAGGCCAGAGTGCTGTTTAGGACATCAGCCATTCTATGAGTCTGCTGTGTATTCCACTTTCCATATTGGATCGTTCTCTCCTTTTTAATTCTATCAATTAGTATTAGTAGACACTAGTCTTGTTTATGTGATCCCTTTGACTCTTAGTCCTATCATTATGATCAATTATTAACTGAAACTGATCACTTTGACTAGTGAGATGGCATTGGTACATACCACCTTGATGGGATTGAATTGGAATCCCTGGCATGAGGAAACTGGTTTGGAAGTGGAGTAGACAGGACTTTAACTGGCACTCAGATATAAGGTGCCAGTTTAACAAGTGGCAGGTTATCCCACTGCACCACAACACTGGCCCCAGAAAAGCAGTTGAAAATGCACTTATTTTTACATTGCTATCAACTGAGTGAATTGTCAGTCCTCTGTGCTCCAGCTAACTTCCTCTATTTCCCCCATAACAATACCATGGCAATGAACTATAATTGCCTCCATGCTTATCGGAGTCCTGCCATGGAATACTTATTCCATGAAAGCCCTGTCTTCACTTCCTTTATTTGAGAATTGGAGTACAAGTACTCATTTACCCTGGAACATATCAGGAGTCTTTAAATATGTCATATGATTCAAAATATGAGACATATAGACTCCCTACTGTTCACTCTGCTCTAGCCATACTGGTGTCCTTGCTAAGCTTGTTGTCTTCTCAGGACCTTCGAACCTCCTTCTGTTGTAATGTTCTTCCTCTAAATACTTGCATAGCTTGCCCCATTACTTCTTTCCTAACCACTTTGTCTACAATTGGCTTTCCCCTGTCTCTCCTCCTCCCTACCACTCATTCATTCATTTATCTTCATGGTGTTCTTCAGCCATTGCTTCCTACTTATTTATATTTGTGCTTTGTTGCCTGTCTGCATCTCCCCACCATGAAACACAAACTCCATGAAGATAGGGACTCGTTTTGAGGTAAAGCTATATACCCTAGTCTTACAGCAATGCCTGCCATCTACTAGATGCTGACTAAATGTTTGTTGAGATCTAAATGCATGAAAAGCCACAAGAACATATTTTGGAAATGTACTTTGTTACCTGCTCTGTGCCATCTCTGATTTCACTACAGAAATCACTTACAGAAGCTAAGATGAAATGTACAATTTCAAAACAACAAAAAATAAGAAGGGACATCAGAATGGATGAAATAAACAACAACTTGGATTAAAACCATTTCCTCTGCTCTTCTGTCCACAAAAACCCTATGGTTTTGCTGAGCCAAGTTACGCATGTAAAATTCTGAACACATCACAAATCTCCTTCCAGTTCTTGCTTGCTAAAGGGAGTTTCTATGCCAATTGAACAATTACACACTCTAAATATATGCCCAATCATCTTGATGCAAATGTGATATTTTATTGATAGGAGAGATACCACTCAATTACTCAGGACCCATCCAGATTTGCTATGATTATGGCTTTTTGAAGAAAATATGCTGTTTTAGTGAGCAATCTAGCGTCATGCAGCAAATTCCTTAAAAAGTACATTGCTTTTGCCTGGAATATTACACTGGGAAACATGGATGCAAGAAAATTGTCATATATGAAAAAATATGCCTAAGGCTCTACATCATAGTGTTATATAATCTCAAAATATGATGGAAACAACATAAATATCTGAAAAGAGTACTTTGTGCCTAAATTCTGAGACATAACCATTTAACACAGTGCTCCTTAATAATAAAACATCTATGAGCTTTGATGTGGAAATGTAGGCATGACTTACAAAATTGCAGTTTTGAAGTGTTTGTTTATTATGTATATTTGACAGGGTCTTACAAATTCAGGGAAATGCATATTATGAAAAAACTATGATGGATTTTGGTCTTATAAAACATGATCTTACCTATTATTTAAGTGAATAAGAAAGTACCTTGATTGAGACTGAACATCTTTTCTCTGAGTTGATTGGTGTGGAGAGGATAACAACTTTTTTTTTTTTTTTTAAAGATTTATGTATTTATTTGAAAAAGTTACACAGAGAGAGAAGAAGAGGCAGAGAGAGAGGGAGGCCTTCCATCTGCTGGTTCACTCCCCAGTTGGCCACAACGGCCGGAGCTGCGCAGATCCGAAGACAGGAGCCAGGAGCTTCTTCTGGGTCTTCCATCGGGTGCAGGGACCCAAGGACTTGGGCCATCTTCTACTGCTTTCTCTGGCCATAGAGAGAGCAGGATCGGAAGTGGAGCAACCGGTACTTGAACTGGCACCCATATGAGATGCCAACACTGCAAGCTGCAGCTTTACCTGCTACACACAGCGCTGGCCCCAATAATAACTATTCTCTATCATTTTTATTTCATATATGCACTGTCTTCACGTCATAATGAGGATTCACTTTTAAAAGAAGTCATCAGAATAATTTAAGTTGAAGAAAAAATTAAAGAAAATATGCTCCTTGGGCCGGCGCCGTGGCTCAACAGGCTAATCCTCCGCCTTGCAGCGCCGGCACACGGGGTTCTAGTCCCGGTCGGGGCACTGGATTCTGTCCCGGTTGCCCCTCTCCCAGGCCAGCTCTCTGCTGTGGTCCGGGAGTGCAGTGGAGGATGGCCCAAGTCCTTGGGCCCTGCACCCCATGGGAGACCAGGATAAGCACCTGGCTCCTGCCTTTGGATCAGCGCGGTGCACTGGCCGCAGCGCACCTACCGCGGCGGCCATTGGAGGGTGAACCAACGGCAAAGGAAGACCTTTCTCTCTGTCTCTCTCTCTCTCACTGTCCACTCTGCCTGTCAAAAACAAAAAAATAAAAAGAAAATATGCTCCTTGAATTCATATTACATATGCTCAATGGAGCAAAATCTTCAATGTGGTAAAAATTGGTTCTTGGGAAAAGAGCAAAATGTCTTATTTTTTTTCATGCATAAAGCTCAGATATGCAAATAGCACATAACCAGGTATTCAGTATATTGATGGTATTAAAATGTCATGGGAGGATAATTAGGAAAAATGCATCTTTAAAGTCTCCTCACATGGACTGACAATTGGCACAGTGTGAAGATGTCTTGAGAGGCCCACATCCCAGTGAGGGTGCCAGGTTCCAGTCTAGGATTCTCTGCTCACATGTAGTTTCTTATTAATATGCAACCTGGGAAGCCACAGATGGTGGCTCAAGTAATGCTGACCACCCAGATGGGAGTTCCAGGATGAGTTCTGAGTTCCTGGCCTTTGCCTGGAAATAGCCTTGGCTATTTCTGGCATTTGGGGAGTGAACCAGCAGATGAAGACCTCTTGGTCTATATCTCTGTCTCTTTGCCTTTTAAACAAAAGGAAAATAAATACATACATATTAAATAAGAAAACTCTTCCCAGGAATAATATAAAAAGAATAGGTGGATGGGAATCTCTTTCACATGAATCTAAATAATTTTATCTTTGTGTATTTTTTGGAAATTTTCATGTTATGTACATTTTATATTTATTTTGCATTTAATATCTCTTCCTCACTTCTAGTAAGTACATGTTTAAATCCAATCATAGGCCTGAGAAGTAGGCACTATATAAATTTATGAGGTTTTCTGCAAAGAAGGAAGGGAATGAGGTTACTGGATCACTAATGGCAAAGAGCTTTAGCTTAGGAGAGAGTTAACTCTAACATCCTGTAAGCCACTTTAGGCCTCTCAGAAGCAATCTTTAGAAATGTTTCTGCTTTTTCTAATTGAGGTCAGACAATGGGAAGCCTACCCTAATCCCCAGACATGTTTTTTTTTTTTTTTTCTTTTCCCTTTTTTTTTTTTTTTTTTTTGGCATTTGTACAATGCCTTCATTTAAGACCTTCCTTAAAAGCATCCTCTCAGTGATAAATGAACGACAGAGTTGGCAAGCCTTTTCTCTACTGACACTCATATTTCAAAAAGTCAGGATTATGATTAGAGAAGCACACTATCAAAGACAAGGCCCAAATCAGTCCCCAGAGGAAGAGCTGCTGAAATTAGAATTATCACCAGAGTTTCCTCCCAGGAACAATTTGGAATCCATCAAAAAGACAGAAGGGAATGATGCTAAAACATAAACAAAGAGAGAAAAAGCAAAAGTCAGCTTCTCCCTCCCAACATAATAAAAACAATTTCTCCAGGTTGTCATAAAGCGTACTCAAGGGGTGACTCAAATTCCAGTTACAAAAACCAAACGATCTAGAGCTTTCCAGTAATGTGTCACAAAGAGTACTCAGCCTGTAGATAAACTGAATTCTTGGCTGGAAGCTCAGTGGTGTCATAATGCTTTCATGTATTTTTTTTTTCTTCTTCCTGATCCCCAGGAATCAAATTAGTCTCATTTAAAAAGTGGCTCTGTCTGGTGATGCTTCCCAAATCTGTGGATGTTACGGTCATACGTTTAAAGAGAAGGTGTGGTGGACAGAGAAATGGCACCCTCAAAGGTGCCACATTTTCAAACCTGCAACTTTGAATATTTTACATGCCAAAAGGGACTTTGCAGGTATGGTTAAGGTTAAGGACTTTGAGATGGAAAGCTTATCCTGGGTTATTCTGCTGAATCTAATCAAATAAAAGCATATTTTAGAGAACCTGTTCCCAGACAGTTGTCAGAGAAAGATGTGATAACCAAAGCAGGGACAGAAATGTGACGTGACAACTCAACCTGCCAATGCTGGGCTTTAAAGACGGATGAAGGGAATAATTAACCAAGGAGTATATGTGACTTCCAGAAGCCAGAAAAATCAAGGAAATGGATTTTCCTCCATACCTTCCAGAATGTATCACAGCCATGTGGGCCCTTTAAGTTCAGTTGCTGACAGTCGGTGAGACTTACGTTAGACAGAGTTATCTATTAGTAGTGCTCTGTTGTTTTAAGTTAGCTCTGTGAACCTTGGTTACAGCAGAAATTAATGGCTTATAGGAAACCATGGGTGGAAATTTTAAGCACTGTGGCCAGCGCTGTGGTGTAGTAGGTTAAGACTCTGCCTGAGTGCCAGCATCTTGAATGGGCACCAGTTTGAGTCCTTGCTACTCCACTTTCAATTCAGCTCTCTGCTGATGACTTGCAAAAGCAGCGAGAGACGACCCAAGTGATTGGGCCCGTGCAACCATGGGAGAGACCCAGAAGAAGCTACAGGCTCCTAGGTTCAGATGGGCCCAGCTCTGGCCACTGTAGCCACTTGGGGAGTGATTCAATACAGGGAAGCCCTCTTTCTCTCTCTCTCTCTCTCTCTCTCTCTCTCTCTCTCTCTCTTTGTGTAACTCAGCCTCTCAAATAAATGAATAAATCTTTAAAAAAAGGAAGAAATTTCAAGCATTCACTTTGGCCACCCTCCATATTCAAACTACCCCACTGGAGAGTCAAACAATGAAATCAAACCAGTCTATACTCAAAGCAGTAGAGCTGAGGCAGTAAAACTCATATAAGAAAATAATATTTCTGAGAATTTTCCTCCAAAATCTTTTAAATTAGCACTCTAATGCATTAGGCAACATTATTCTACTTTATTCACTCAATTGTGGCTTTGTTAGAAGAATAAAGGCCCTTCAAACAACGTGATTCCACCTAATTTTAAAATAACTGGGCACATTGTAGGTCCTGGCAATCAGCCTAGTCTATTCTACTTAGCCTTTTTTGTATTCACCTGACAACTTAAACATGATAAATGGATGCCAGGAAATAAAAAAAGAAAAAAAGAGAAGCTTAACAGATTCTTTTGGTTTGGTGATTCTGATTAGAATTACACATTTGATTATAAAGACATAACTGTTTTGTTTTCATCAGTTTGTTTTCAGTTCAAATATTGACAAAGGCCCTCCATGACCATCTGTTTAATGTTGCTCCTTTCTCTCATGTAGTTGTGTTTTTCCATTTCTGTTTCTTTCCAATATTAGCACTATCTGAAAGGAAAGTTATGTTTTGGGCTATGAACCTATGTTCTCCATTAAAACATAAGCCCTGTGAAATTAGAGATTATCTTATTTATGCAACATCCCTATTTTCTAAAGAAATACTTGACCTATAGTATGCAGGCATTAAGTAATTGTTGAAAGGGTAGATGGATGGATGACAGTGAATAAAGAAAATCTTTGAAGTTCAGAACTTAAAGAAGTCTAAGACGATAGATGGCTTTAATTACACAAATGAAAAGAAACAGATAATAACACCAACCAAAATCCAGGAAAGAGAATGACTTTGGTTCTTGGCACACAGGAACTAGCCTGAAATTTCTGGAAGACAAAAGTAATATTGAACGGAAGAAAAGTTAGAACCACTGTAAATTAGAGATGTAACAGCCCTTTCTAGGAAGTGAGAATAAATTAAAATGAGTTAAACAGGAAGTTAGTTTTGGGAACTGATATTTCAAAATTGTCTTGCTTTACCCATAATTTTTGAATATTATGCATCCCTTACTTCAGGAGCTCCTCTATTCCCAGGTGAAATCATTTGAGATTCAATGTTGGATCCTAGCTCTATGTTTTATTCTGTTCTAAGCCTTGAGGGAGGTGACAGAATTTGTCATCCTATATTCACTCCCTATCACACCACACTTGTCATGGGTGACATAGTCTCTCCCAGTTTGCTTTTGTTGCACTTGGCCATGTGACTTGCTTTGGCCAAATAAATAAATAAATAAATAAAAAGTAAAAAAAAAAAGACAATTTATTCTGTATCCAAGAAGAGGAGTTCTATATTGTCTTACTCGTTAGAAAAGCACTGTTGGTGCTTAGACTATGTCCTATTTGGAGTAGACCTGAACCTGCCCAATAGTCTGAAGATGAGCACAGCCAAATACAAAGTTGTCAATCGTTATATTCTTCTGGTTGTTCTTCATTATTACTACTATAAAACCTCACTGATATAAGCCAGTCAATGAAGATGCATGCTATAGAAAAGCTTGATCATGAAATGCAACACAAATGACTCACAATCCATCAGAATTCATTCTTCCTACCATAGTATCCTTAGGAAGCAGCTGCCAGCCAGAGGCTATCAGGGCTGTTGCAACAAGGTGGAGTCCATCACAGTTCTGATCAATGAAATGAGATCAGAAGTGAGGTGCAGCACTTCAAGGCCAAGATGATTAAAAATCCTTCTCTTTTGGTCAGCTGGACTCTTGATGACTCAGAAGCACTAGGAACATAACACTGAAGAGCCACAACACTAGAGAAGGCCAGATGCCTGAATTCTCAGAATGGAGAAAGCCACTCCAGGCCCAAAACATGTATGTTTGTACTATTATATGAGCAAGAACGAAATTTCTATTTTCCTAAACCACAAGATTTAGTTTACAGCAGTTATATTCAATGTATAGTCAAAGCTTAACATGGAACAAAATTATATGTATGTCATAATTATTAATGCATATGCACAGGATTGTTTTAGATTCATAAAATGCTTATTTTCACTTGAGAATTGTCCTCAAAACAGAATGTTCACTTTTTAAAACAGCTGGCTTTCCAACGTGTTTTTAAATTAATAATATCAAGCATTAATATAAGTTGTTAAATTTATTTCTATGTATTATAACTGATGAGGCTCCATCAGTGAAAAGACCTCTGCCATCCCAGAATTTTCATACCAGTAGGATTCAGACACTGAATCACCACAGTAATCAGGCGGAGCTGGAAGAGGAGGGCTTATCAGGCTTGGACAGGTTTGTGAAGCTGTGCTCCCCTGGGGTCAGATCAGAACACTGTTCCATGTCTTCAAGAAACTGACTGCATCATCTGCTGGCCTGTGGTCCAGATCTGTTACTTACACATTAACCATTGCTAACTAGGTGGATGCACCTAAGTCTGGATGTCTTAGTGATTCCTAAAAATGAAATATGTTACTGTTAACCTGAGACTGCACCTAAGAGATCTGACAGCACAGGATCGGGTTGTTATGACAACTCTATAAAGGCCAGCCTTAGGAAAGGGACAAGAAGGTTGTTCATTGACTAGCTCAGATTCAAAACTACTTTATTCTACATACAATTCAAAAAAGGGAAGGACAAGGAAATTAAATAAAATTCCATCTCAGGTGCACAAATATGTTTTTAAAACATAAGGAACATTGCCCGGTGCCACGGCTTACTAGGCTAATCCTCCGCTTGCGGCACCAGCACGCAGGGTTCTAGTCCTGGTTGGGGTGCCGGATTCTGTCCTGGTTGCTCCTCTTCCAGGCCAGCTCTCTGCTGTGGCCAGGGAGTGTAGTGGAGGATGGCCCAAGTGCTTGGGCCCTGCACCCGCATGGGAGACCAGGAGGAAGCACCTGGCTCCAGGCTTCAGATTGGCACAGCACACCGGTGGCCACTTTGGGGGTGAACCCACGGAAAAAGAAGACCTTTCTCTCTCTCTCTCACTGTCTATCTCTGCCTGTCCAAAAAAAAAAAAAAAAAAAAGCCATAAGGAACACAATGCTTATTTTTCCTTCCTATCCTAGCATATGTAATTTGGCTACTCCTAACATCCTTCCAAATGTCTGATCAAAACACAATTGCTTCTGGGATAAAACTTGAACAGGATTATTTCAGTCTAAAAATTCTCCTTTAAAAAGCATTCTAAAACATTAGCGTATTTTGTGTAAAAAAAGATGGAAAATTATGAAAGAAAACTGAAAAGTACTTGTAGTTTCTGTATGCTGCTGTAATGTTGTATTTACAAAGGTGTGATTTTTTTTCTCTCACAAAAGCAGCTCAAAATTCCCATGATCTGTGCATTGGCTTCTATCAAGATAAATGTCTTCTGATGACAGTTTTATGGATGTTTTGGGTTAGGAAATTTTCTTATATTAAGACTGTAGGAGAGGGGCCTGTGCCATGGCTCACTTGGTTAATCCTCCGCCTGCGGTGCCGGCATCCCATGTGGGCGCAGGGTTCTAGTCCCGGTTGCTCCTCTTCCAGTCCAGCTCTCTGCTGTGACCCAGGAAGGCAGTGGAGGATGGACCAAGTGTTTGGGCCCCTGCACCCACGTGGGAGACCTGGAAAGGCATCTGGCTCCTGGCTTCAGATCAGCAGAGTGCACAGGCCGTAGCAACCATTTGGGGGGGCGAACCAACAGAAGGAAGACCTTTCTCTCTTGTTTCTCTCTCTCTCACTAACTCTGTCAAATAAAATTTTTAAAATAAATAAATTAATTAATTTAAAAAAAAAGACTGTAGGAGGAAATAAAAAAACTTTGACTACTTTAAAATATATAATGTCTACCTATTTATTATATTCATCGCCACTGAAAAATTAAAAATCTCGCATTCAAAAGGGTTAGTAATAGAAGGGATCAGATTCTTATGAGTTAATTAAGTATCTAAATACTTTTACTTTTAGGAAGCTTTTTTCCCTTTTTAAATTCTTGATAGAAATTGTTTCACTTTTTCACTATAAGCAAAAAATGAAAAGAATATATATAGCTTTTTATTATTGTAACCTATAAAATAAAGATTATGTTCATGACAATGAAAAGTGAAAAGCAGTTGTCTGGTTTTTCTTCTTCAAAGCTCATATTACACCATCTTCATATTTACAACACAATGATCAAGGCTCTGTATAAAATCATTTTCCATTTTGGCTGCACTTCCCTTTCTTCCTCCCTCCCCACCTTATACCACTGAAGACACAGATGGCAGAGGTGGTTAGCAGAAGTTGTGCTGGTTATGAAGATCTGGCTTAGCTCAGCTCCAGTCTCACCTCTCCATGTGATTATGGGGCTAAGATTCAGTAAACCAGGTTTATGCTCTGCCAGATGCTCCGTACTAGATAGTTCCAACAGGAGGTACTTGAGGAAGGCAGGAAAGGGAAAGGGGGCTTAGTTCATCCTGTCTTGCCACTTGTTTTTCAAGTGGGAGGCATTTGCTTCTAGTTTCCAGATTCTCTAGCAAGCCGTAGACCAGCTTCATCACACCTCAAAGCAGCAGCAGACAGGCAGTACCCCTTCCTGAGAGCTCCTTAGGCCTGATTGTGCCCTTCCTCCAGCTTCTGGTATTTAACAATATCTCTCCTCTACTTCCAAAGGGTATGTCTTAGTCAGTTCAGGCTGCTAAAACAAACTATCATTGATAGCTTATAAATAACAGAAATTTATTTCTCACAGTTCTGGAGGTTAGAAATCTGAGAACATGGAACGAACAAGGTTACATTCTTATAGGCCGTCTTTCTAGTGTGCAGACTGCCCTGTTCTGGCATCCACACATGGTAAAACAGAGAGAGGTAGCATGCTCTTCATAAGAGCACTAATCCTATTGGTGAAAGCATCATACTCATGACCAATTTATCCCTCCAAAGCCCCACCCCTTGACATCATAACATTGAGGTTAACATTTCAACATATAAATTGTATGTGGGGAGGGGTTCACTCTCTAATTCTCTAATAGTATGGTAATAGCATTCATTCTCTAATAGTATGGTAGCTGTTTCCCACAGTTACTACTTTTCAATTATCCCTGGATCCTCTTTTTGCATTTCTACCCCTTTCTTACTTGGTGAATTCATTCCTTATATGTAATTCTCATTGTTTAAATAGCAAGTGTAGTGTATACATTCTATATTTCTGACTGGATATGAACTAAGCCAGCAAGCTAGTAAGAAAGTTTGAAAATGTCAAAGAATTTTTGGATAATCTTGCATTGAGAAATTAATGAAAAGTAAAGAAGCAACAAATGCCTACAAAACAGAAAAAAGGATTTCAACTACTTTATAAGTGCCCCAACTATTACAATGAAGTTTTGAGGCCAAGAACAGTGTCTATGATGTTGATCAACATCCAAGGCCCTTATATCTTGACTGGCCATAATAAACATCTCAATTTATTATTACAGGTTGACTCATTCTTAAAGGAAAAGAATATGAGGGTCTACAAAGGAGAAAAGAAGATAGATATTACACACATTATCACTTTTCTGCTATCCATCTTTCTCCCAGATCATGACATTTATAAATGACCTCACCAATCTGCCTGCTTCCTGTATGCAATGGAAAATGGCTGAAGAATATCACTCAAAATTGTAATAATAGAATATTGATGCTATTATCTATTATAGAGATGAATACAGCTCATGCAGGCACTCAACACTGCCCCAGAATGTCATTATGTCTTTCCATTTACCTTGACAGTCTTATTTTTTGTATTTGTTTCCTAACTTTTAATAGGTAGCACCTTTTGTTTAAGAAAATTGAAGTAATGTGTGATGGATAGATAATTGTGTGCTGTATAGACAGTTATGTTAGTGGTTCCAGTGAGCTTCACCTCCTGGAACACATATCCTTCGATAGTCTCTGCTACATTGACTCTGACTTTGGCCATGTGCCAGCCTTGGTCAATGGGCCCTTAGCAAGTATGGAACAAACAGAAGTGAGATATATTCTTATATATTAGTGTGTCTTCTTGCAAATGCTTGATAATAGAAAGCAACTGCCATGAAATGTCATGTGAAGAGAGATGATAGAGATCTAAAAACTCATCTCCCAGCCAAGTTCTCAGCTGAATATTGTAGCACTTGCTTGGAGCATTGCTATCCAGCTGAATCCAGTCAAATCAGATTATTGCAAAATAATATATTATTGGTCAGTCACACAGTTGTGTTATGGTTTAGTAAGTAGCAAAAAATAAATGGTATATCATTAGAGAAAACTTCTGATTCTCATCACCAAATGGAGACACAAACCATAACTTATACCCTATTCCTCATCTGAGTACAGAGGAAAAAGCTCTATACCAGCAACGGTCATGACAGTTTTATTTCTCACCCTTTGGCAGCTTGTCAGGGTCTTTCCTCCCTTGGTTGTCTCCACTCTCACCTTCATCAGACTTTTGTTCTCCTCTGGACCATTTTCATCCTCCTTTTAAAATGTTCTTACCTCTCCCATAATTCACATGAGTGTACGTACACATACAGTATCCTGACCCCTCATTTGCCTCCAGCTTCCATACCATTTATTGACTTATTTTCATAACCAAACTCTGCAGGAAATTACATTTGCCCTGTCTCTACTTTTGCATGGTTCATATTCTCTGCAATCCCTCTGCAATTTGCCTTCTGCCTGCCCCACTTCCACAATTATTTTTGGTCACCAATGACTTCCATATTGCCACTTCTATTCGATTCATTTCTCTATCTTCAACCAGGTGAAGTTCTCAATGATCTGTCAGTGTTCATCACTGTACTTTAATATCCTCTCTTCTTGCTTCTAAAGTACTACATGTGTCCCCTCTCTCCCATGTCCTGGCTACTTTTACTCCATTTCTTTTCTTAGCTTCTCTTCACTTAACTGAGCCTGATTTTCACATGCGTTATTTTAGACCTTCTAATCTCCTGTACTCTCTCCCAAAGGGATATTACCTAATTTAATGGATAAACATCATCTTTATTCTAAGACAACCAAATAGATAATGTCTATCTCAGTCCTCCAGTGAACTCTATTGAATTCTTTACTTTCTATATCCATCTAAATATCCAACATTAATCTCAAAAATATCAATCTGAAATCAAGGTTTTTACTTATCTTTCCAGTCTTGGTAATGACTCTATAATATAGGCATTTGTTTAATCTGGAATCAGAGAAACTGTGCTTGTTTCTCTTATTGTTTCAAACAAAAACATTTAACTCAGCACTTATTAGCACCAAAAATTATATTAGGTTAATGTGATTCTTGTCCTATAGGAGTTCACTGTTTAGAATTGAAAACAAATATGTAGATGGATAATGACAATGCAGCTCAAAAATGTTATGGTACAGACAAGATAAAATATGTCTATAAATACAAAGAGAGGATTTGAATACCATTCCAGGGAGTGAAGAAAACTACTTCAAGTAGCAGAGTTCTGAGGAATGTTGTTCTCATTACAGCAACCATTCCGTTCCTCTTTTGAGTTTTTACTTCAAGGCAGCCAAATGATGTCACTCAAAATTATCCCTTAGCATGCAGAGCTCGTAGGTTTGACATAGATGTTTACAGAAGCATTTCCCAATGTAGACACTTCTCTTGTCAAATTGTGGATTTTCCTTATAGCACTGGTTTACTCACTTCCCCTCAGATGCTTTCAAGTTATTTTCCTTCAGAGTTACTACAGGATATGTCTAATAAGATCCACTCTAGTTATTTTTCTTCGTATTACTCTTTTTCTTCTATCTAGCATAATTTTAAGTTTCAGGAAATTTGACATCCTCTTTGGAGACTTATGAGTATTATATATTTAAATAATTGAATGGGGGGCACATTGCTTAAGGCATAGACATTTGTATCTTAAATACTTACATCTGATGACAACTGGAGTATTAGGAAAAGTATATACATCTTTAACTTACTGTGTTTTGTTTGGGAACTGCTACAAGACAAATAATCAAAAAGACTTTGGCCTAGCTAGTGTTGTGGTCTCTGCAAGTGCAAGAATTTCAGGAAAAAAAGTCTCTTTCATAGGTAAAAAGTTTCAATAAAATACAGGTTTTGCTGTGCTTACAGAGGAGAAAGCGCTACAAACAATATTGGGAATTGCAAATAATTTATCTCCCAAATCCAAAAAATACACCAATGAAGCAAGTAGTTACTGGTAATAGATAATAAGCTAGTATATAATGGTGAAAAACAGTTTGCAAGAATTAATTGTTTGGGTCGGTGCTGTGGTGCAGTAAGTTAATCCTCCACCTATGGTGCCAGCATCCCATATGGGTGCCGGTTCTAGTCCTGGCTGTTCCTCTTCTGATCCAGCTCTCTGCTATGGCCTGAGAAAGCAGTAGAAGATGGCCCAAGTGCTTGTGCCCCTGCACCCACGTGGGAGATCCAGAGGAGTCTCCTGGCTCCTGGCTTAAGACCAGCCAGTTCTGGTCATTGAGGCCATTTGGGGAGTGAACCAGTGGATGGAAGACCTCTCTCTCTGTCTCTCCCTCTCACTGTTTGTAACTCTATCTGTCAAATAAATAAATAGTTGTTAAAAAGATTAACTGTTTTTAAATAGCATGTCTATACTTAGTAGATTTAATATTACTCTTTGCAACTTCATTTCCAACCAAAAGAAGGTCAGTATCAAGATATATTTATTTATTTAACATAGTACAAAGAGCAAGACCTTTATGAATACACCATTTAGAGCAGAAGATGGTCACAAAGAAAGTCAGCAATGCCAAGGATAGTGACACACTGTGAAAAGGATACTTAGAAAAAATGTTTAATTCTGTAAAAGTACAATCAAGGCCGAGGTGGGCCAGTGTTTACTGGAGCATGTTTTGTGGCATGAATCTGAAGAAAGTGACGGCTTCTTTCAAGGTCAGGGGCAAGTAAGCCATCATTTCAATAAAGTTGATGCTATGAGTCATAGCAAGGGAGAAGAAGGGGGTATGTTTTTCTGGGCTGCATGGCCAAGCATTGGCACAGAAAGCTTTGCTCCATGTTATCACACAGAGCCTTGGGTGAGGAAGAGGAAGACTTGGCAGCGAACAGAGACTGCTGGAGAGGACTTGGGGGCTGACATGTTCTGAATTAGATTTGGGTTCAAAAAATATGAAGTTAAATAGAATATTTTGCATTTATATATTTGATGAACTAGCTCTGGCTACTGGGTCTTTATAATTTAAATATCTATAGATCTTTTACTGAAATTCACTGGTGGCTTACAACCTTCAACTGTAAGGAAAAAACAAATGTAATCAAGAGTATCCATTTAATGAGTCTTAATCTAGACAGAGTACTAGGACCTTTTTCTCACAGAAGTGTTCACAGACACAACATATATATCCTAAATAGCCTCCTGACTGATTTTCTTGATTGCTTGCAAAACTGCTATGACCCTATTATCTAGTGACCACAATGATTTTTTTTAAAATAGGCTGTACCACTCTTCTATTCAACCACTGCAATGACTCCCTTGGAGTAGATTTCAAAGCCCTGGGATGGTTTATAAGGAACATCCTACAGAATCTACCTTGTTTCTCTATGATCTTATTTCCTAGTCTTGTCCTTTTCACCCAAAATGTTCCCCCAACACCAACTACCTTGGTATGCATTATCTTGGTTGAAATTTTTTATCCACATGGAGCATTCTACTACAAGAAATCCACACAAATCACCCCCTCATTATTTTACTATCTTTGTAAGGTACTGGTTGATTGTCTCTCAGTACCAAGTCCACCTTCTTTTCTTGCTGGGACAAAGATTCTAGAGCCTTTCAGTATTTTGCCCTGGGCTAGCTGGCCTGATATTAAGCTTTGTCAGTGGAGAATGCTGGGGAGACACTGCAGCAGCAAAGGGTTTGTTGGCCAAAGTACTGCAGAGCTTATGGCTTCCCCAGGTTAGGTTCCTGACAGTTAGCTCCTGAAACACCCAAAAGCCATCAAGTGCCTGCTGAGCCTGGATGATCTTGTAATAGAGTCACTCTGGTGAGCAACTCTTGGGAATAGCTTTCCTCAGCACGTTACAGAGTGGGTTTCCAGCAAGTCTTGTCTGCACAGTTCTACAGTAGTGTCTCTTGCATCCAATCATCCACAACTGTGCTCTCTCAGGAAGGTCAGGGGCTGAGGTCTGGGCTAGGGGTTACAGTATCGCAACCTTAGCGGTAGTGGCTGATCCTTGCATCTTCTATGCCTGTATTCTTTGCTGCTTATTTTGATTTCTATTTTTTAAAGTACTAAAGATGTTGTCCTTATTTATCTATTCATTTATTATTTATTTGAGGAAGAGAGAGAGCATGAGTGAACGAGAGAGCACCCTCATTTGCTTGTTGCCTCCCTAAATGCCCAAAAAGGCCAGGGTTGAGCAAGTGCAGAAGCTGAGAGCTGGGAATGTTACCGAGGTCTCCCATGTGGTTGGTAAAAACCCAATTACTTAAGCCATCTCTGCTGCTCCAGGGTGAGTTTTGCGGGAAGCTGGAGTCAGGAGTCATAGCCTGGAATTGAACCAAGTGCTCTGATATGGGATATGGGTATCTTAATCCTTAGGCTAAATGCCCTCTTTTTTGCTTTATTTTTTTTTAAGATTTATTTAGTTTATTTGAAAAGCAAAGTTACTGAGAGATGGGGAGACAGAGGGAGAGATCTTCCACTCATTGGCTCACTACCTCAGATGATCATAACAGCCAGGGCTGGGCAAGACTGAAGCCAGGAACCAGGAGCTTCTTCTGAGTCATCCATAGGGATGTGGGGCCCCCAGCACTTGGGCCATCCTCCACAGCTTTCCCAGGCACATTCGTAGGGAGCTGGATCAGAAGGAGCACCTGGAACCTTAACTGGCACCTGTATGGGATGCCAGTGTCATTACAGGCAGAGGCTTAACCTGCAACACCACAACACCTGCCCATAGCTTTATTGTTTTTTTTATAAGTTGAAACTATAATGCAATCCTGTTATAGTTAATGATTTTTTTGTAGTAAACATTGTTTGTTCAAGTTACTCTATGTTTTTTCTCTTCTGATTGGGCCTAGATGAATATGTCTCAGTTCAAAAAACAGGATGAAGTCTTTTCTCTCAACTTAAAATTACCTTCTGGATCTCTTTACCTTGCTCTGAATTGTTCTTTGTTCCATAGCATTGTTCACCTGCTAATACACTAAACAGTTTATGGATTTATTGTGTTCATTTTGATTGACTATTTCCTTCACTTAGAATATAAAGACCTCTGCGATAAACATTTTTTTCCAGTTTTGCTCATGAGTTTATCTCAAACTTGTAAACCATAGTAGATGCTCAATAATATTCCTTGAAGGAACAGTCATGTGGATCACAATGAGTTCTTTCTCTGGAAAATTACCACCTTGGCCCATAAACAGGGTAATTTTCCCTGTTTTCAGTGGTTACAGCCAGTACTTACATATCTTCTACTGATTGAAGGAGATGTTAATCCTTCCACTTGTCTTAGATTGTTTCGATTACTGAAGTCCTTCAGACACAATCTTTTCCTCTCCTACCATGTAAGAATATTCTTGCAATGCCTCCAAATTTGTTTAACCATTTTGTCCAAATCAAAATTTCCCTCTTCAGTTGTATTTCAAATGTGGCAATTAAATGCACATTTAATTTACTTATATCCATGTCAAGTAGATTTTCATATGTTGCTAAAACAAACATTTCCATGAGCAGTGAAATTTGGATTTTGGTTAAGAATCTGAGAGAAGACTCCAGTTAAGAAATAAATCTACATAGCTCTGACTCCCTTGATCTGATGGTACATAGATAGAGCACATGTTTTCTTTTTTCTTCCAAAGCTTATACAGCATATAAGTTATCATAGCCAAACTACTCAGACAGTGTTGGGAAAAAACTAAGTTGGAATCTATAAAAACAGATAAGGTCTAATTTCATTTCTGTTGCTACTATTTTACATAAGGGAGTAGGGTCTTTTTCCAACTATATGGAAGTAACTCTAATTTTAATTTTATCTCGGTGTATTCTTGATTTTCTTTCAAAGATAACCCAGCCTTCTGAACCTCATAAAAATGGAGGACTGCATAAGGTAAAACAAACAAACCAACCAACCCACCTAAGTTCCCCAACCAAAGATTATTTATGGAGATTAGAAGTTTGGTTATTTCCCAATAAAATTAAGGATAAAAGTAAGTTTGGTTGGCCACATTTTTTGAAGATATGTGAGCATTCTCATTCAGTAGCTATACAGATTTCCATTTCAAACATTTTTTATAAGAAACATTTCTAAAATGCATTGCATCCTTATTTTCAACAGTTTAGAAGACTGCCTGAGGGAAGTCATCTGAAAGTCTTCTGGCTTGGGGTTTGTACCTGTCATCTATGCTCACACCATGCCTTGTACTTACTCTTCCAAAGCACTGATCCCACCTCATTGTGGCCACATGTGTAATTGTCAGTGACACTTCTCGTTTGTAATGACTTTCAGGGGAGGAGATATGTCTTTCCTGCTTATCTATTACCTTGTATAGTGTTTGGCATAGACTAGATACCCAGTGGATATTCATTGGTTAATGGCATCCTCAGGGCATGACAATATAGACACTGAAAACAATATACAATGGATGGCAACCAAGACATTTTGAGTGGATGGATTGAATAATATTAATGTATAAGTATTTTAAAGTATGTTTAGTATTAGATAGTAGTCTTCTCTGTTACTTTTTGCATTCTTATTCATTGTCTAATGGTGCTAGAGACCAGAAAATAACATTATGTATGGAAAAATCAGTAAATAAGTAAGTAGAGAAAACTAGAATTCACATGTCTTGATGCAAAAGGAAGGAGTTTCGTTTCCTAAGCTCTTGTATAGTCTTCTTAGTTTGCAGCTGTTTTGGTGAGATGAAGTTGTCAGAAAGAACAGGTTCCAAAGGGTGATGTGTTTCCATGTTCTGCTTAATGTAGTCAGCTTAATTTAATACATATTAACAGCAAAAATAAATGAAGAAAGAGCTAGTCTTAAATCATTGCCCTCCCACTTAACAAGAAAAATCACAGACAGCAATTCATATTATAAAATCTCTTGGTACAGACATAGAGCCATAAAATCAAAGCACTTTCTCTCAATAAGTGCATGCTTCATTGAGGTCAATTAACAGCAAGATTTATGCGCACATGCAGCCACTCTGCCTCAAAAATGGCTTTTCACACCCTTCTAAGGTAGGACAGAGAACTGCTGAAAAGCAGGATGCCTACAGAATGGAAAAGCATGATTAATCAGGATGAATATACCTGGTGTGTAAGGTTATAATAGAAATGGCTAAGTGAAACTCTAAAATAGAGAAGCACAGGAAAGATTAACATCCAAAAGTCATTTAAGTTAAAGAAATTTGAGCACTTTTTCTTCATCTTAATTGAAAGGCTTGTTATTTTAACCATATCTGAATGTCACAAGCCAAACATTCTTTGATTTGTATGATTCATATACACTAAAATGTACACAATGCCAACAACACATTATAGTCTGTATTTCTGGTTATCACTCATAATTAATTTGTATATCTAACAAAAGTTGGAAATGCAAATCACCAGAAGAAATACATGCTTTTATAAACCAAAAAGTGAACAAAACAGGCTCATCTTTTAAATCATTTAGAATGGTTCCTGTGTTATAAACAAAGCTGGAGCTGAAATGATAGATGGAGGGACAGCACACTTGCTCTCTGAGGATCATGAATCACTGAGGTTTTCCTGCAGGCTCTCTAAATGTTTGAACTTCTTTGTACATTAAAGATGACTGAAAGTGCATTAACTCTTTGTAGCAATTTGTCTCCTGAAGACTTATTTATGATCATTCACATGATTCAACATATTCCCATTCAGCGTTATCTACTAAGCTACACTCTGGTACAGTGAAGATAGAAAGACAAAAGGGGAAGGTCCATGTCTTTAAGGAAGACTTAGATTCATTAGGACACAAAAGAAGTAGACAAATGTTTAGAACTAAATTTAATGGCAGACATGATGGAGTTACTTGGAAAGCATAGTTATGTCCCAGAAATTGTGCTTATATAAGCTATTATAAAGAAGGTAGCAGTGAACCAGGGATCTTGAAGGAGGAAAGAAAATTTGCCACAGAGACTAATCTGAAGAAGATATTCCAGAAATAAGGAACAGAGGCAGAAACAAGTTTAATTATGTTTGGGCTGAAGTGAGAGGCACAAATCATGGAAAATACGGTTCTCTGAGCAGGCAGGAATCAGATGGCAAAGGTCACACTAATGAATTCACCTTTATCAGGTAAGTGATGTGCAGAACAATGACATGATCAGTTAACATCATGGGCAGAGCAGTGATTGGATGTGCAAAAGAGGAAATCCTCCCTGGAAGTCCTAGGGAGGATGGATTTGTGAAGATGAGGCTATCTAAAAGGAGATAAATTATATAATTGTCCAGGTACAAATGAGTATGACTTGAGATAGAAAAGTAAAAGTGCAAGTGAATGGAAAGATTCAGACATAAGAGGAGCAGAACTAGCTAGACTTGATCACTGATGAGATTCTGGTTCAGCAAGGAGTGCAACCTGATAAAGCTCTCACTATTCTAACTTGGGTGACAAGACAGGAAACAAGGAGAAGCAATTGAGTCAGTGTTGATATAAGGAGTTTATAGACTCTGATACCTACAGATAAACATGCATTTAGAGATTCAGTCAGACTTCTGAAAAGTATGTAGAATTTATGACTTATTTATTAGACAAAGATTAGAATGAGAGGATAGAACATCCAGAGATAGGGTCCAGAGACATCATCACTTAAGAGTCAGGCAGAGCAAGAGATACTCCCAGTGGAGAAAGACTACCAGGTGGAGGAAGAAAATTGACAGAGGGCCCTAATGAAAAACCAAGGAGCAGAGGACTTAGGATGTGTGGAATTCATAGACCAAAATGCTAAAGAGAAACAATAAAAAGGAGGGGTAGAAGGAGGCCATTGAGATGGGAACCAAGATTTGATTCCACAACATGGTGAGAAGAGAGGCAGTTGGAGGTGAATTGTGAATGTGGAACAAGTGAGAATTGAAGCAGCAGAGCTAGCAAGTGCAGAAGGCCTGGCGCAGTCAGCTGAACAAGAAAGCAGAGATGCAGGATGGGGACTTGAGGGATCCACCAGTCAAGAATCTGAAATGAGTCAATCCCATTTCCAACGTGCCCTCAGGGGAGTTCACCTGTTAAAAACCTTCCTTATTACTGTTAGATCTGTAAGATGGAGAGTATAGGTAGAAAGGATATGAGGTCACTTTCTCAAAAAACAGTGACTGGAAAGGTTGGGGTGGTGCTGAGGAAATCCCCAGGGACAGACAGGCCTTGAACTACCTTCTAATGATGGTGGTTTCATTCCTCTGCAGGACTAAGGGTCCAGATAGCAGACTAGAGAAACAGTGGTGACAAAGAACAGAGAACAGAGGTGAAATATGTGGAGAAAGAAGACTCTGAACTCCTTTCCTTCATTTTCCTTACAAAATCCTAATAATAGTAATTTAATAATTCACCATATCACTCCCTAGTGCTTTGACATAAAAGTGAAAAAGAAATAAATTCCTATACAAGTTTTAGGCCAGATGAAAATAGAGAATATGGGGAAAGTTGCAAAGAAGTTTGCATTTAGTGCTTGGCACAATCTGTCCTTCATTTAATAACATCTGCTTTCCCATGTCCATTTAGTTATTATTGAGCATTAATGCAGTTGCTGAAATTGAGAAGATACATAACTTGGAAACATAAAGTCTCATATTTATTTGTCACCTAACTGTTCCTGGAAAGGAAAGCAAAACAGGAAGGTGTGGAGTTTAAATTATCCCTAACAATCCCTACCCTCCAAAGGGTCCGAAGAATCCATAGGCCAAAGCACTGTGGAGTACATGTGCTGTATCACAATTGGTGTACATTATCTGGCCCACAGCCATTCAATGTCTTAGAGGACATGGGACTGACCACGCTAGATCTAGCCAGTTCCCTGGATCAACAAGAGAGCCCACCAATGAGGAAAGTGTACAGTAATTATGCCACTACAATTTTAATATTTGTACCAAGTTAGTTTCAATACTTTACTTGGGTCCTCACTCCCTTGAAGTTGTTTAATCTGAGAACTAATGGACAGAGGAAGATATTTTCTCACATCTTCCAGGTAAAGTTGAAACCAAAAGAAATTATGTTTCCTCACTTTTAACTATAAAATAGTCCAGGCACTTTGCAGAAGGAATGGCTTGCGCTACAAGGAAAAAAGAAAATACACAGAGATAAATGGGGAGGGAAGTTTTATTTTGTCCTATTTATGCACTAGTTATTTAGATCACCTTGTGATGTTTCTACTGTTCTAGAAAATTGTAGTTTACCTTTTGTGTTACTAATTAAGTTTCTACAAGTTGACAGTTGAAGGATCCAACCAGAAACTTAGATAATTTCTAGGAAGGCCTGTTAGCCTATTCTCCTTTGTCTCACACTCATTCATCAGAATGCTAATGTTGTCCACAAGATTTCTACCCCGTTTGGTTTATATGTTGTAATAACTCTCACTGAGTATAGGCAGGAATGTGAACATGATGGTATTTCACTCCCATGCATAAGTTATGGAAAATGAAAAAAGTGAAGGAATTGTCCAGCTCTAATTAAGATTCCTAATCAGTTGATTCTGAGTTAACCAAAAGGGAGATCAGTCTGTGTGGTCCTATGCTATATGCATGAGCATTTGAGATCCATGCTTTCCCTGAAGATGTCTGAGACTCTGCTGCTGTCCTTGAAGAGGCAAGCTCCTGTGCATTCTGCAAGTGTAAGGAAACAGACTCATCAACCACTTGCGATGAGGAAGAGATCCTGAGACTCCGATGAGACTCCATCCCTAGCTGGTCATCTGAACTGTGGTCTTGGGAAACTCTAGAGAGATTCCGCACCAAAGAAATCAGTGAAATAATGAGTGTGTATTGTTTTCATCTGTTACATAGTAATAGAACACCCTCAAAATCAATGCCCCAGTCAGAGTAGACACTCAGGAACTTTGAGATGATTGGTTTCCATTGGGAGAATCCACCTGTGTCAACAATGTGGATTGGCAGTCCTATTATCTAAGAGCTGAGACACATTAGGTCAGTGCCAGACTCTTACTAGAAGGATGTAGAGTGAGACCATCAAAGAAGTAAGGGAGTCCTTGAGACTACACAGCATCCATGCCAAGCATGGAGAAAGAGGAACTGCATAAGGATTTGACTTGCAAACTATTTCATTCATGAGCCTGGGGTCCATTTAGGAAAAGATCAGTCATGGTGGGTATACAACTCCATCTCCATCTGAGCATTGCCAGTGTGACAGATGGATTTTACTCTAGGAAGCCGAGCAGTTTCTGATTATGCCAACTTCGTGTAAGAATTCCAGGAATGTGGGCCTTGGTAATATCAAGAATTCATAGGGTAGCACTGCCCAATGCCGAAACCATGGAGATTTCAAGAGCTTCCTTTTTTACTCTTTTGTGTTTATCCCTATGGTGCTGAACCAGAGCTTTGAGCACTTCTTGGAAACATGCTGTGAAGGATAAGTGCCACTTGTTAGATCCCTCATTATATGCACAAAGATTCTAAGAAGGCAGACTGAGGTCCTCTCATGCTGGTCAAAAAGCCACCAGAAAAGCCATGGCTGAGCCCTTTGAAGGGAAGAAAACTGAGGAAAGGAAGACCCTTTAAGAAATAGTGCCAACCAGTTCTGTTTTCTGAGGCTCCATCATCATGCTTATTCTCAAGGTCCAGCCAGGGATGTCTGGGAAGTGACTCCACTTTCTGAGACTACAGCACAGCGCTGAAGGAGAGGGGGAAGCAAGTGTACTGAGTACCTGGTGTTTGCCAGGCACTGAGCCAGGTGCTTTACTCCTGGACGTCACTTCCTTGCCCAACAAATTCCAATGATAGATTACTTTTTCTGTTGCTGTTGATCATGTCACTAGAAATTCAGGAGTTTAAAATTCAATGCTCTTAGCTCACACTTGTGTAGCTCAGAACCCAAAAGGCTGCATTTCCTGCTTGGAGTCTCACTAGTTGAAATCAAGGTGGCAGCCAGGCTGAGTCCTTGTCTGAGGGTAGTTGGGAAAAAAAAAATCCACTTTCTAGCTCATTGTTATTATTGGCAGAATTCAGTTCTTTGCAAATATATCTTGCTGATTTTCTTTTTTTTTCTTTTTTAAAGATTTATTTATTTATTTGAAGACAGAGTTACACAGAGAGAAGGAGAGGCAGAGAGAGATAGAGAGGTCTTCCATCCGCTGGTTCACTCCCCAATTGGCTACAACAGCCAGAGCTGCTCTGATCCAAAGCCAGGAGCCAGGAGCTTCCTCCAGGTCTCCCATGCGGGTGCAGGGGCCCAAGAACTTAGGCCATCTTCTACTGCTTTCCCAGGCCATAGCAGAGAGCTGGATGGGAAGTGGAGCAGCCAGGACTTGAACAGGTGGCCATATGGGATGTTGGCAATGCAGGCGGAGGCTTTACCTGCTACACCACAGTGCCAGCTCTGCTGATTTTCAAGACAGAGCACTGGTCTCAAGCCTTAGAGACTTTCCACATGCCTTTCCATATGGCCTCCATCTGCAAGCCAGCAATAATGTGTCAGGTCCAAGGATTCAACAGGAAACATACATCATGGAGTGGGAAATCTCAAGTCCTGTCTTAATAATTCTGCCTACAACATAGGGTCAGTATTGCTATGACCATGTTACAGGTAGGGAAACTGAGGCTGCAAGAGAGACACAGAGCAGTAAATGCTCACAGCGTTGATATGGAACCAAGTTCTGTTTGCCTTTAAAATCTTGTTTTCCTATTATGTGATGCTGAGTTGTAAAAAACATAGTCTTCTGAAAAATGTCAATGACTATCCTAAGTGGCAGAGATCTGAGCCAGAAACTGGGAAAGCAAAACTGAGTGTGTGGCTGAACCTGACTAGTACAGACAGGTTTCACAGCAGATTCTGACCCAGGGTAGCTGAGTTCCCTAAGACCATAAACACACTAACTTGTTTCCACTCCTCTTTCCTCAACTTGCCCCAGATTGGTTTTGAAGATTACATTACTTCAAATCAGATCCAGGCACCTTTAAATGGTCATGCTCAAACAAAGCCAAAGAACAATATATGTTCTTTGTAAGGAAAAAAAAAAATTGTTTCTTCCCTAAACAACTATTTATGTGGAAGAATCTCCCATGGCTGCCATGTCAGATTTTCTGGTGTCTAGAAATCATTCGTTTAAATGATTCCTTGCTCTGTGACCTGGATAGGGTGAAAGAGGGTACTTGGAGAGTTAAAAGCAAAATCAATTGTAAACGAAATGAAATACAAGACTGCTGTGTTCTGCTCATTAGTGAAACTCCAATACAATAGGGTAAACATTTGAAGATTTTGCTAAATAATGGAGGCTTAAAAAACAACATAACTGGCCGGCGCCATGGCTCAACAGGCTAATCCTCCGCCTTGCGGCACAGGCACACCGGGTTCTAGTCCCGGTCGGGGCACCAATCCTGTCCCGGTTGCCCCTCTTCCAGGCCAGCTCTCTGCTGTGGCCCAGGAGTGCAGTGGAGGATGGCCCAAGTGCTTGGGCTCTGCACCCCATGGGAGACCAGGAGAAGCACCTGGCTCCTGCCATCGGAACAGCGCGGTGCGCCGGCCGCAGCGCGCTACCGCGGCGGCCATTGGAGGGTGAACCAACGGCAAAAGGAAGACCTTTCTCTCTGTCTCTCTCTCACTGTCCACTCTGCCTGTCAAAAATTAAAAAAAAAAAAATAACTAAAAGCTCTAAATTTTAATTTTGTTTTTGTTTTTATTTTGAAGGAAGTGACCTTATAATGAACTTAGCTTTCACTCTGTCTCAACCACACATTCCAAGATTTAAAGATAATTATGAGACCAAATATTTCATATTCAAGGAGATATCCCAATTTTTGATTCAAAGGATATAACTGTGCTAAACATCTCTAAAAGATAAAATCAGAAATCAGGACAACTGTTCAAATTCAAAAATAGCTCCTTATTGTTTTGCATAGACAGTCATGAAATTACATCATAAATTTTGCATGGAAAATGAAGTAAAAGTTCACTACACATGGAATTTAAGGTGACTTATCTGTGTTTCTTTTTTTGAAGACTAAAGTGTAGCAGTATTTGAAGTTTAATAAAAACAGGTGTTCCTCAATATAGTAAATATTACATTTTATATTAGTATCATAATTTCATTAAAAGATTACTCCCCAGGGAATATTTCCCTGTTTATTTGAACTATTGTATAAAATTTGTGGGCCCTTTCTTTGTTTTTTTTTTCCCATCTATTTATTTTTAATTAACAAAAATTATATGTGTTTGTCATGTATAGCATATAATTGGTGAGGCATTATGGCTCAATTGTGATAAATAACATGACCATTATATCATATAGTTATATTTCATGGTGAGAACATTTAAAATCTATTTTCTTGGTGATTTTCAAGAATGCAAGTTAAGATTATTAATTATAGTCACCAGGGTATACAATTTTGACCAACATTCCCCACCTCCAGCCACCATTCTATTCACCATTTCTATAAGTTGGACCATTTAGATTCCGCGTGTGAGTGAGAACATGTAATGTTCGTCTTTCTGGCCTGGCATATTTCACTTGACAAAAGGTACTCTAGGTTCATCCATATTGTTGTAAATGAAAGAAGTTTCTAAATAGTATTCAACCTAGTATCCAATGTATACCACATTTTTTTATTAAGTCACTCATTGATGGACACTTAAGTTCATTCTTTAGTAGCTATTTGTATAGTTCTGCATGAACATGGGAGTGAAAAATATCTCTTTAACATACTAATTTAATTTTCTTTGGATATATACTTGATGCTTAGATTGCTGCATCATATGGTAGTTCTATTTGTAATTGCTTAAGAAGTCTCCATATTTTTTTGTTTTGTTTTGTTTTGACAGGCAGAGTGGACAGTGAGAGAGAGAGACAGAGAGAAAGGACTTCCTTTACCATCGGTTCACCCTCCAATGGCCGCTGCGGTTGACGTACTGTGGCCAGCGCACCGCACTGATCTGAAGCCAGGAGCCAGGTGCTTCTCCTGGTCTCCCATGTGGGTGCAGGGCCCAAGCACTTGGGCCATTCTCCACTGCACTCCCAAGCCACAGCAGAGAGCTGGCCTGGAAGAGGGGCAACCGGGACAGAATCTGGCGCCCCAACTGGGTCTAAAACCCGGGGTGCCCGTGCCGCAGGCAGAGGATTAGCCTATTGAGCCATAGCACTGGCTCCATATTGTTTTTAATAATACCTGTTTTAATAACACACCCCCACCAATAGTGTTCCAGGGTTCCCTTTCTCTATATCCTCTTTAGAATTTGTTGTCTTTCATTTTTTTGATAGCAGCCATGTGTAAAATTTCTAAGGTTCTAACATATAGAGTAGGTATGCATATCTTTTGTTTTCCTTCCTATTTATTTTTAACATATGTGCTATCCCCAGCCAAAACATCATGATACCTAGGTCTATTAATAGATAATAATCACACATGTAAAATAGTATTGACCTTCATTTCTGTAGCAATTTATTTTTACTATTCACCTTCGTTGACATTAACCTACCGGGTTGCCATAAGACTGTGAGGCAGGCAGGATGCCATCATTTTTCAATTCTTTGTAATCTTGTAGCAGTAAGGAAAGAAACTTATTGATCACTTGACTAAAGCTAATATTTGCCTGTTGTCCCTACTAGTCTGCTTTTCATGACTATAGCAAAATACCTCAGAGAAACCATTTGTTAAGCAAAGAAGTCTGTTTTGACTCATGCTATTGGAGGTCCACAGTCTAAAATTGGACAGTTGTATGGGTTTGACTGTCTAATGAGGCCACAGGATGGCAATGGAGGGGCATATGCAAAAGAATGATCACAAGTTGAGCCAGGAGACAGAAAGAGGAACTGGATCCAAATCAGGTTTTTGTAACTAATCCTCTTGCAAGATCTCCCTTCTGAGGCCCATCCCCCCAGTGATCTAAGGATTTCGCACTAGGCATATCTCCTAGACACTATAACTGGATTAAGTTTCCACCCTGTTAGTACCATCGAGTCATGACTTCAGGATTTAAGGGCCTGCATGAGTTCAGGAGCCATATCCTCTTCAAATCATGGCATCACAGTCTATTTTGTTACCCCACACAGCATCCTTAACAAGGCATTACTGGGAAATGGGATGTGTGTTCACTCACAGAATAGGGATGCTTGACATGAGCACTACTTTTGCTGATCGCACTTAAGCCACAGCTTGTAAGGCCTCTTATTCTTTCTAGGTAACTCCCTTTATTTGATGTAAGCTTTCCTCAAAATAAGAAGTTCCACACTGAGGCAATGGAAAGGAGTAATTAAAATATTTACAGTATGCTAATTGCAAGTTTAGGTTCCCTACTGCAAAAATTTTTAAAATATTATTGTGGAAGACCCTAAAATATAGTCATAAATGCATATTTGTAATGTGACAGAATTACAATTTTAAAACATTGAATTATACTTTGCTTGGTATGTGATTTTTTGTATGTGTTTAAGTTTTTTTTTTCCTATTCTGAAAAGCTGTTTTGCTCTAAGTCCAGTGCTTTTTACTTTTATCCACAGGGAAGTCATAATCCCTCAGCTAAATAGAAGCTGGTTACCATGGAAATCACTCTAATGCCACTGACTCAATATTTTGATTTTGCTGACATTTAATGTGAAAAGAAAAGACAGGCTAAGATTTATAAAAGTCACTTTGTATCTTTGTTATAATGTTGACAGCTAGAAAATCATAAGGAAAATATGCATTTTATAATGAACTCCAGTTAACTCATGATTATAAATAACAGAATTCATAAAAAGAACAATCTGCATATTTATATAGTTTTGCCTTTGAGTGCACACATATGCCTGCATGCATTTGAACTCAAGATTTTTCTCAACCTCTGAACTGGGCTCTGATTCTTTCTTATTACTGAGGTCATAAATTGGTAGAGACTTGAGTGTACACAGCTTTATAATTGCCTTTTTACTAAGTTTTCTGAAGAGAAAGGAAAATTTGCATGACGATCACCTTTCTGCACAAGTCTATCATTTCTGAACTGGATCCTAATAACCTATCCAGTCCATTTAATACTCTCAAAGCTCGATTACAACTGAGCATTACCCCAATACATCCAGAGAGTTCTTTTTTGAGAAGAAATGTTGGACTTGGACCTAATGTATATGTCTTACCACCCATCAAATATTTATCCAAATTCAACTTAAATCACAGCTGGATAATTTAGTCACTTTCCCCTCGCCTGCCTTTAGAAGTTTATACAGCTGATACCTCTGCTTGATAATCAGCCATTGGAAAAATCTATATCCTTAGATGGTAGAAGGACTTGAGAAAGAACTGTGGACCACCCCACATAAGGACCTAGATAGCTGCAGGATCTCAGATGAATGGTCATCATTTCCAGTTTTAAGACAATGAATTGCTGCTCAAGTTTTCTGTCTATGGGGAATATCAAGATTTCCCCATATTTTCACTGTAAGTACCCCCTACCCAGAGGGAGTTGGCTCTGCAGCATGCATTTTGCACCTTCCCAGGAATGCTGCTGGCGGTGTGACATGGTTTGGTGACACATCCCTTCCTCACTGCTTCCTTGTCTGTCTCATTCCTCCTCACCCTTTGGGTGGTTCTTTTACTTCTTTTTATTCCTGAATCTTTCCAGAGTACATTTGGGCCCACTCATTCAGGGATCACTATCTGACATCAATAATCTTCTTTTGCAAACAATCTAAGGCAATTGATTGTGTAGTTTTCTGGCAGTATAAGTAAGAGAAGGATGACTTCTGGTATAAGATCACACAAATAAAGAGAAATGAAAAGCACCAGGCATTAATTTCAGAAGAAACATTATGACAATTATTTTAAATATATATAAGAGGCAAGTCTTAGATGGTCTTTAACGTGTTAACAAGGAAACTAAATACCTACATTGTTTCAAAAGTTTCAATGTGCTACAAGTTAAAGAACATAGAAATAACTCTAAATCATGAGAAAAAAGTCAAATATACTTTACAAGGCAAAGGAAACAAAAGGAGCCACATGAATATACAAGCAGACCACACACACAGATGCTCTCTGTAGGGACAGGCATTGTGGTACAGTAGGTTAAGCTGCCGCTTGGGATACCACATTCCATATCAGAGTGCTGGTTTGAGTCCTGACCTTCCTATTCAGCTCCCTGTCCGTGCACCGGATAGTGTCAGATAATGGCTCAAGTAACTTGAGTTCCTGCCACTCACAAGGGAAACCTGGATGGAGTTCCTGACTTCAGCCTGGCCCAGCCTTGGCTGTTCTGGCCATTTGGGAAGTGAACCAGCAGGTAGAAGACCTCTATAAGAAGAGAGCTTGCTCTCTTTCTTTCCCACTCCACTCTTTCTTTGTCTTCCTTCTCCTCACCAAGTGAGGGATACAAGGGAAGCCAGCAGCGTGTAACGCAGAAAAGGGCTCTAGGCCGAACAGACCACATGGCACCCTGATTGGGACGTTCAGCTTTCAGAATAGTGGAAAAGGAATGTAGTTCCTTATAAGCCACCCAGCCTGTGAGACTTTGTGAGAGCAGGCAGAACTCACCAGGAGAGCTTTGTCATAGCACACTTCAGAACATTCTCCCACCAGCAGGCTCTTAGGAAAAGCACAGGAAAACAAAGACCTTACTTATTTCAATAACCATTAAAGAGCTGGTGAGACAGAGTGTTTTTAGCATGACATAATTCATATTTGTAGACCAGCAAGGATGGCAGGATAGATTTGCTTTGTGTATTTCATAGCTGAGAAACAATATAGGCAAACACATAAATTAGAGAAATAAAGTGGAGACTGAAATAGGTAGTATAGAAACAAACATACATCTACATACATAATTTCATATTCACTAGCTAGAAATACACTGAAATGCCAAAAATGATTATTTCTAAAAGATAAAAGTACAGGTTATTTTCTTTTTTATATTTTCCAGAATTAAAAGGCATCCCTAATAATCACATAATACTTCCATTAACTCAACAAATAGTGTCCATAAAAGCAATCTAAGATAAATTTTGGGTGAATTTCTAGGCAGAATTCTCTACTAATTTGAAGTTTTAAGGAAGAAAACTCATCTATTGTCTTTTCCTTTCTGATGACACAAATTAAATAAATTCTTCTGGGAGTGGTTTGACAACACAACAGCAAGTAACTTGCCCCTTGGTTTCCCATTTCTGGGACTTCAGGGTGATGGGAGCAGGGTTATGTGACCACCCAAGAAGTCAGAAGCTCAGGAGTGCACTGCCGTAGTGTGTGGTCTGAAATGGGGTTTCGGGTGCCGTGCACGCGTATGTTTTACCTTCAGATCTCTCGTGGGGCTTCCCACTCTTACTGGCTGCCGCGCTGTTGACCGTCTCCGAGGAGGTGCTCAGCTTGGTGCTGGGGTCCCGCTTGGGCTTAGGTGGTGGTTGTCTCCGGGAGCCACAGCTGCTGTCATCGTCTGTGCCCCCGACTGAGTGAAGGGACTGTGATCTCACGGAAAAGCCACTGGGGCATGGGTGGGGAAGTCTGTCCTGAGGAGCAGGCATTGTCATGAATCCCATGCGGAAGTGTTTGCCCACGTAACTTCCTTCGTGGCTTCGCCCTACTTCTCCACCTATGCTGTAAAAGAAAGTAGACCAAAATCCGTGAAGACAGTGATCCAGGATACTCACACTCAGACTGGCACGTATTTACACTGGTGAAATTGCAAATTTTCACTTTAAACTGGTGACAGAGCACCTCTGTTTTCAAAGGGTTGCCTTTTAAAACAATTTCAAGTAGCATGGAAGCATTCTATGCTTTAGTGCTAAATTACAAAAGTAAATACAATTTGATTATGATCAAAAATCTCAATACATACTTTCTGATATCGTAATATTCAGACCTGCTTAGTATCCCAAAGGAAGATTACTGTATGGCAAGCTTTATCTTCTTTACTTTGACTGGCTCTTAGCAGTAGCTTAAAAAGTACACAAAGAGAGATTTGTATATGTTTGTGTCAGGGGTTAGGGGTATGAAAGAGAAAAGGACAGAGAGAGAGAGAAAGAGAGAGAGAGAGAGACTGAGAGAGAATGAGAATACTCCTATAGACTGATGCATTCCCCTAATACATGGAATGACCTGAGATGGGCCAGACTGAAGCCCAGAGCTGGAACTCAATCCAGGTCTCTCACGGGAGCAGCACAGACCCAAATACTTGAATCTTCACCTGCTGACTCCCAAGGTCAACATTAGCAGGATGTTCAGTGCCTAAGTCAGGAATTAAACCCAGGTACTCTGATGTGAGATTCAGATGTCCTGATGGGAGTCTTAAGGTTAGGCCAAATGCCAGCCCCCACAGACTGCCATTTATCAAGTAAATGAATCCCAGTGGTCAGCCCTTGAGATCCTTGTTCACCATATCATCAAAATCATTGCTACTATTTGTCTGATTAAAATATTGGTAAATTTGAAGTAAACAATAATAACAAATATTCTATTATTAAATTTCAGAAAGAAAAGAAACAGAGACCAGGACAGAGACAGAAGTGGGAAGAGGAGAGGAGCCTGGAAAAAAAGGAGAAAAAGCAGAGGAGGAAAAAAAAGAGAGGCAAAGAAGGAGGAAAAACTTGCTCAAAATGACAAAGGAATTAACAAGGTTTCTCAGTTACCCAGGGACCTTCAGTTATGTTTGGGATTTCATTGTTCTAGCAATCTAGCTAGAGTAAAACAACAGCATCTAGTAAAGAGATTGTTAGTGATACTGGTGCTGTCATATCTGAGGCACCATCTTAAGCCGTGGGCGCCATTTTAGGCTCTGGTCCAGTTGCCATCTTGTATAATACATTTTGGTTTCTTCAGAATAAGTTTCAGTTCCTACATCCAGCCTGGCTCTCCAGAAGTCAGGTGACCAAATGGCCCAACCACAAGTGTCAGTTCCACCCTCACCTTAGCAGGACTTGCTGCTCCTACTTCCATATCTCTGCAGGGCTATAATAAGACCTGTTTTTTCTCGTAAGCTCTCTCTCTCACCCTCTCTCTCCAGCCTGTGGTGTCCCCCCCCCCCCCCCCACACACCAATAAAACGTTTCTTTTAACTCCAGTATTTGGTGTGTTTTGTGGTAGCCTTTCAGAAGTGAAGTTTAAATACCACCTGAGATGGATCCAAATCGTTTATGAGCCTTCAGGGTATACTAAGTTTCCAAATTTAAGATTTTTCAGTTGTACATTGGAAAATTTGAATTCCAAATAATAAATATCAGAAATTCTTTTCCAGTTTGAAGTTCAACTAGTCATACATGGCGTAATTTTTAGCTTCCTTTATGCCATTCAGTATTGATGATTATTTTATAAAGAAAAAGGATATGGATAGGGATGTGGACTCTTTTAAAGACTTATTTATTTATTTGAAAGTCAGAGTTACAGAGAGAGAGGGAGAGAGAGAGAGAGATCTTGGATCCCCAAGTGGCTCCCCAAGTAGCTGTAATGGTGTAATAGCCAGGCTGAGCTAGGCCAAAGCCAGGAGTCAGGAGTTCAACCAGTTCTCCCATGTAGGTGGCAGGGACCCAAACACTTGGGCCATCTTCCTCTTCCTTTCCCAGGCCATTATCAGACAGCTGCATCCCAAGTGGTACAGCAGGGACACAAACTGGCACCCATATGGGATGCCAGTATCTTAGGCAGTGGCTTTACCTGACATACCACAATGCTGGCCCCAGAATATGGACTTTTTTTTTTTTTTTTTTGACAGGCAGAGTGGACAGTGAGAGAGACAGACAGAGAGAAAGGTCTTCCTTTGCCGTTGGTTCACCCTCCAATGGCCGCGTGCTGCGGCCGGTGCACCGCGCTGATCCAAAGGCAGGAGCCAGGTGCTTCTCCTGGTCTCCCATGGGGTGCAGGGCCCAAGCACTTGGGCCATCCTCCACTGCACTCCCTGGCCACAGCAGAGAGCTGGCCTGGAAGAGGGGCAACCGGGACAGAATCCAGCGCCCCGACTGGGACTAGAACTCGGTGTGCCGGCGCCGCTAGGCGGAGGATTAGCCTATTGAGCCGTGGCGCCAGCCAGAATGTGGACTTTTAAAAGAAAGATTGTTCTAGAGTTTTCTCCATCAGTGGAATTCATTCATCAATAGAGTAAACAAAAACAGGCATCATTAAAAATAAAATAACATAAATTACTGATTTTTATCAGCTAAGAAAGGTAAAAAGTTCCTTTGAGTACATGAATTCTTGTAACTTGCTAAGTTTAGCTTTCTAGTTGTGTGAATTTATTTAGGTGCATTTTGAAACTCTAATTTTATCTGTTTCTGCCTTCATAACACGAAGGACTTTGAGGTATAGTGTTCAATTCTCTTTATTGTATCTTTCATGTCTTTATAACATTTGTCACTAGTTTAACATTCCAGTAGGAACAATAATGGGAAATGAGACTTTCCTCCTAGTTATCTGAGGTTTATTACAATTGCCTGTCCATTGTGGATAAAGCTAGAAAGGGTTCTACAAGAACATTAGCCTTGGTTTCTAGCATTTAATTCCAATGATAACTTGCCACTCAAAATTATTTTGTATGCATTTCATTTTTATGAGTAGTTTCCATTGGTATTCAGATAGTAAGTAGACCTCCTGCAATCAGGGTGGCTAGAAGTGTAATGCAAGGGGCCAGCTCTTTGGTGTAGTGGGTTAAGCCATTGTCTGCTGTGCCAACATGCCACTGGGTGCCAGCTCAAGTTCTGGTTGCTCTGCTTCAGATCTAGGTCTCTGCTAATGCACCTGGAAAAGAAGCTGAAGATTGCCCAAGTCCCTGGGCCCCTGCATCCATATGAGAGACCTAGAAGAAGCTTCTGGCTCCTGGCTTTGGCCTGGCCACGCCTCAGTAGTTGAGGACATTTGGGGAGTGAATTAGCAGATGGATGATATCTCTGTCTCTTTTTGTATCTCTCTGTTACTCTGCATTTCAAATAAATAAATAACTCTTAGGAAAAGGAACAAGTTCAGAGTACTGATCCAGCAATGAATATCCAGAAACATGAATGAAATCAAAGTGGTGGCTAAATGGAAGTTTTCACAACATAGCTGTAAACATACTATCAGTGCAATTTTTTTCTCACACATTTTATTTTATGCTTTTTTCCCCCAAGAACATCAACCAAAACGTAAACTAGGAACTTACTCAGAGTGAAAAATTATTAAGGAAGAATATGAATGGTGAGGGACACAGATAGTCTTTATGGTATAAGAATATCTTTGATTTGTGATGATTGTGGTCTTGTTCTTTCTCACAGAAGATAAGCTACATGATTTTATCCAACTTTTCCTTAAATCATTTTTCATTTCCATGTAGTTTCCCTATGTGTTTTGTCATATCATTGAACAAAAGGATCCTTCAAGAATTTATTTGAACAATCATCTTGTTCCAAGTTAACAGCCACCTGGAGAGATTTATGTATGTGTTAATGCTCGCAAGCATTTGACAGTTACTGGAATTCATTGTATCAGCAATTTCTCTGTTTCTTCTGACCTAAATTGGATCTGCACCTTTTTCCAGTTAAATAATTAGCTCTGCAGTTTCATTTCAGAATTATCTTTTATCAGCATAAAACAATTTCATCTAACTTACTGAATTTTGCTCACATATGTACATTTAAACACACATATAAATGCTTGTTTTAAGAGAAATTCAATAGTAAAAATAAAAATATAGCAGATACATGTGCAGTTTTAGTTTGACCAGGCTGAGGATGCAGGATAAGGAAAGGGGGCTAACACAAAGGCCATTATTCAAGTCAGGATAGGGGTGAGAAATAAAAGCACTGGCATGTTTAGGTTCAAGAGACCAAGAAAGATGATTAGTACAAAGCAAATTGAAGATTGTGGAATGGAGCATGCAACTAGGTCTGGAATTTGCTAAAGGAGTCTGTAGAGTTTTTCAAATATTCAGATCCCAGGACAACCCAGGCAACCATTGAATCAGAAACTCTGTAGGTAGGACCAATGAGTTTGTGTCCTTAAATTTATATCCAGATTTTTCTAATGTTACTGATCCAGAGCCCCTCAAAGATATATTAATAACAACAGAGTCATTAATGAGCATGTGCCTGTAGTCAGAAATAGGAAGATAAAAGTATCAAGCAAAACATTGGAGCTGCAAAATTGTACAGTCTGTTAGTCAGAACTTGTCAGGTTGTGACAGTTAGGTGGGCTAATAGGTAGCTAGGTAGGTCCCGATTGGAATGAGAAAAGGGAAGTCCGTGTAAGAGGGGGAAAGATGCATGCTTCTCCCAGAAGCTGCCTTTAGGAAGACAAAAGTGAGGATCTCACCCTTCTAAGTTTCTGGTTTTATCAAGAGAACAGAAAGAAGTTACCTATCCCACCCTTCTGGTAGCTTTTTTATTTTGTGAGCATAGTAGACAGGATTACAATTACAGCCTTCTGATGAGCTTCAATCCCACCCTTTGATTGTTCCCTGAATTGTGGTTCAGACTCCATTTCCATCAGTTTCTTGGGTCTTCTCTTGGAGGGTCTTCCCCCTCCTGGCTTCTGTGGCAGGGGTTTTCTGACTTAAATAAGCCTTGCTTTGCTTACTGTTTTGTCTTTGTGGAAATTTTTCTACATGAGACAAGAACCATTGTCTCCTTCTTTCGTTTCTTTCATTGCCACTTTTAGCTGTAACAAGGTTATCCTGCAGTAACACATAGTCCTCCCTCACTAGTGTTTTATTACACCATAGGTTTATTTCTTGATTGCTTTAATTGGGTGGGCTATTCACCAGTTGTTGTTTTGCTCCATGTTTTTTTCATTCATTCTTTATTATAGTCCCCTATTAAGATATGTTCTCCTGACAAAGGGTAATCACTGACTGAAACACCCATTGTCTCTTCAATTTCTACTTATATGTGGCATATAATATTTCATTCATGTTCCACTGATTAAAACCAATTTTATGGTCAAGTTTGACTTTAATGGATAGGAACATAGTCTCCAATAGGATGATGCTACCTATTATGGGATGGTATGCATATTCCTCTTACAGCAAGAAGACCAAATTCCTAGTGTTACCACTGTGGTGATGTCAGGAGTTAGATGGGCTAATAGTTAGGTCAGGTCCCTGTTAGCATGAGAAAAGGGGCAAAGTCCTCTTAAGAGTGAACAAAATGCTTACTTCTCCCCAGAAGCTGCCTTCTGCAAGACTAAATGTCAATCCCCAGCCCTCTGAGTTTCCAGTTTTATCATAAGACTAGCAAGACACACTACAGATCCCACCCTTCTGATGAGTTTTTGTTTTATCATGAGCAGGGTACACAGAATTACAGCTCCAGGCCATCTGATGGGGTTTGCACTCCACCCATTCAATGTTAGCTGTTATTCTGCTCTTCTGAATTGTGCGTAAATGTCCCTACACTGGCAAGTTTCTCAGGGGTATTCCTCACTTGGAGTGGCCCCTCCTAGCTGCTGCAGGCAGGAGGCTTCTGGCTTAAATAATCTTGCTTTGCTCACTGTCCTGTGGGTGTGGAAATTCTGCTTCTACACAAGACAAAAGCTGAGATCATCTTTATCATCCCCATAACAGTGACATGTGATCAGAGTGCTGTTCAAGAGAGAATTTTCCATGAGTAATGCAGTTCATGGAAAAGTTAATCAATGAGCCATTGGGGTACTTTGCGTTTCCTACCTCCTATGGTTTGAATGTGTCCAATAAAAGCATGTGTTTGAAATTTAATCTCTGATGCACAGCATTGGGAGGTATAGCCTGAAGGGAGGTTTTTATGTTATGAGAGTTCCACCCTTATGAATACAGATTATAAAAGGACTTGAGGCCATGATTTTGATCTCTTGCCCTCCCTCTCACCATGTAATGACTTCTGCCATGTTATGAAGAAACAAGAAGGCTCTCTCAAGGTCCAGCTCTAAATCTTGGATTTCCCAGTCTTCAGAATCATGAATAAAATAAATTTATATTATTTATAATTTATCCAGTTTGTGAGATTCTGCTATAACAAACTTCAATTGACTAAGACACTAGCTTTATCATTCTTCACTATGTAGCCTTAAAGGTCCCAGTTCCTAAAGAAGGCACATTCTTTCTAGAAGGCATAGCAAGGGCCCCACTGAACAACCCATTGAACAAGACTGAACAAGTCTTGATCAGTTTGAACTCCCTTTGTAGAGTGAACATCTGGCAAGAAGGTAGTAAAAACTGTGGAAGATATCATTGACCTGGATCAGCAGGAAAGACAGAACTACAGTATTTGTGCAACCAAGGTGACCACTCGGGTATCTTAATACTCTCTTGCTCTGTTGTGACTTTAAAAGGTCACACACGGAAAGCCTGGCTCAAATTGAGATATTTCAACTTGTCTCACCATCAAGGAAGCCACCAAGATCAACAGAGGTATTCATCAAAGGTGGGGTGGATTCAGAATGAGCAGTGCAGAAGGGAGCTGATCATGACTAGTTGCAGTGCTCTTAAGAACTACAGTGAGGAGGATTGCAGTTTAGTGCACTAACTGCCCATTTCTAAGACTCTCCTCAGAAAGAGCTGAGCGGGAGCCATGAAAGATCTGGACCTCAAACCTCAGTGGAAGTTGAGACTAAGAGGTATATGTGGTAGACATGGAGGAGTATGGTTCAGCTTTTCCTCCGCAGATAATCTACAATCTCCAAAATCCGGCACACAATTTTAGTTGAAGATGCCTGGCTTTTGGGCAGCTCCTGGCAATTGATGAACAAGATGAGGTATTAGGCCTGGTTGCTTTTGCCCAATATGGAGCAATCTTCATGTCTAAGTTATCCTGTTGGCCAGGAAGAAAGGTTCTCATTATACTGTAGTCTGAGGCTCTTCCTATCCAATCACATTTGTTCCCTCTCTATTTTTGTATGTCCTGGTTCTGCCCTGTGACCTAATGCTTATTGAACTCATTGTGGATTCCTTCTCTATCTCTTACAAGTATTCTCCTCAATAAATCTTTCACACATCTAACTTTGTTTTCTTATCTGTTTCCTTGAGGGGACTGAACTGACATACTTGGGAATGATCATACAATCAATGTTATTCAGAAACCAAAGGAACAGAGAAGAGAAGTTCTAAAAACAAATGTGAGGGATGGGCAATTGTCCTAGTGGGTACAATGATGGCTAGGATGCTCATGTCCTTCATCATAGCACCTGGATTTGACTCCCCGCTCAAGTTCTTGACTCCATTTTCCCACTAATGTGGATTTTGGATGCAGCATTGATGGTTCAAGTAGTTATCCCCACCATTGTGGGAGACATGGATTGAGTTCTAGCTTCAGACACCTGACTGTTGCAAGCATTTGAGAGTGAACCAACAGAAATGAGCTCACTCTCACTCTCAATTGAATCTCTCAATTCATCTTTCAAATGAATGAATGAATGAATCAATACATATGAATGCAAGACTCTAGAAATTAGAAACGCTTGTTAAGAGAAGTCATTCCTCTGCTTCAGTCTGAGCATTTAGACATTGCTTGATAGGAACCAACTCTACTATAGGAATACTTGGCTTAAAGTGAAAATTATGTGGGCTGAAGAACGAATCTGTTTGCAACAAGACTCCAAAAATCAAGACAGATTAAGCCTGACACATTGCATGTTATAAAAATAAAAACAGGTTTCATAATCCTGAATTTAAACAAGTATGCTTTCTCTCACATGATGAAGGCAATGTCACAAGATCTAGTTGTGCCTCTTGGTTAGTTTTCTATTATAGAAATACAAATAATACAATATTGTTAAATCAAGGGAGGTATTTTTCAGAAGAACAGTTAATTTTTTTAAAAAAATATTGACTTATTTGAAAGGCAGTGATACAGAGAGAGAAGGAGAGAGAGAGAGAGAGAGAGAGAGAGAGAGAGAGAGAGAGAGAATCTTCCATCCACTAGTTCATTCCCCAAATGGCCACAACAGCCAGGGCTGGGCCAAGCTGAAGCCAGGAGCTAGAATCTTCATTAAGTCTCCCACATGGGTGCAGAGGTCCAGGGACTTGGCCATCTTCCTCTGCTTTCCCAAGGACATTAGCAGGGATCTGGATCAGAAGTAGAGCAATTGGGATTTGAGCCAGTGCCCATATGGGATGCCAGCACTGCAGGCAAGAGGCTTAACCTTCTACCCCACAGTGCTGGCATCAGAAGAACAGTTAAATATTTATATCCTTCTTTTCCAAATAAATCATTGGCTAATGGGCAGACTTAGACATGTGTGCCCTAGAATCATGGAGTTGTAGATTCTATCCCTGTATTTATTATTCGGTAGCTGAATGACGCTTACTACTGAATTCTTAGGAACATTTTCTTGTCTATCAATCTTATTATTGTTCCCTGGGGAAGGTATTTGTCGTAGTAGTTCAGATGCCAATTGGCATGCCTGTAACCCACACTGGAGTACTTGGCTTCTTTTTTTTTTTTTTATTCAAGTTTCAGCTCTGCTCTCGATTCCAGCTTCTTATTGATACCCAACCTGGGAGACAGTAGATGATATTTCAAGTAGTTGATCTCTGCCACTCATACAGGATACCTAGATTGGGTTTCTGATTTCTGGCTTCACCCTGGCTCAGCCTTAGTCACTAAAAGCTTTTAGAGAGTAAACCAGTGGATGGGAGCTTTCTCTCTATTGCTCTCTCTCTTTCAAATAAATAAGAATTACCTTAAATTAAATTAAAATATATCATTATTGTTTTCATCAAATTGTTATCAAATTAACTGAGATTCTATATAGAAAGCATTTAGCACAGAGTCTGATACATGAGATCAATAATTTTAGTTTTAAAATTCCTACTTTTAAGTCTTGCCTTGTTGAATATTTTTAGCACCATCACTACTTTGTAAGCCCACATCTGTAAAGCATGGCATATGGTATCATATAACCTAAAATAGCTTTAAACAAAGAAAGTGAAGACAAAATCCTGTATTGATTCCAGTATCTAGGTAAACAGAGCCCTCATGCTGTTAACTTTCATAAACACTTGCTTCATTTATTCAAAGCACTTGTTGACCAGGATGGACAAAGAAAGCCAAAAGACAAGCACTTCACATTTCTTATCAACAAGGATTGATACTTGTTTTAAAAATCCATCAGCCTGAATGTTGTTTGTTTCTTTCCAAGATGGAAACACAACCAACAAGAAGGGTGAACTCCTGGGTGAGATGATATCTTTTTTAAAAATGACAAGGTATTGCTTCTGTGGACAGTTTAGAAGCAGGCATGACAATATTTTTAGAGCAGAGTCTTTGAAAATAACTGGAAAAAAATAAAAATTCTACCCCACGCTTGCCTGAATATTTGTTTTCTGCAGTGAATCTGTGACAATAAGCCCAGAGATCCAACTTTGACACTGATTTGTGATCCAGTGTATCTCTACCTTTACAAACTTCTGAACAACTTGAGATCTTTTCCTTTGATATTTTGAGATATATTTATCTGGTACTAAAGAGAAGACACACTCAATTATGAAGTAAACAGGACATCTAAAGGGGACATGGAGGTCACAGATATCTAGGAGAGAAAGAAATTTTCCTGTGGTTACATTGATTGCTGTCATCTGTTAACTGTTGGGACCTTCATGCTAGGCATTTACTAGGAATGAGTAGAAGGAAACCAGTGTTTATCTTTACCATTGAAAGTACAAATTTAAAAGTTTACCTTTGATGCCACTTCCCAAATGCACAAAGCCAAATGCCAGTTCTGTGTTGCCTACTGTGACAAGAAGTCTCATTACTGCCGCAGAATATTGGCCTCTTCTATGTATCATTTGTAGTAAAACTGATCTGTGTTCATAAAAATTGGGCACAGAAAGAGCTAAGAGACTAGGGTGTTACACCCTTTTCCATTTTGATAATCCCAAAACAGACTTTTAAGATAAAGAGATTAGTAATTATATCTGCCTCAAATTTTGGCAGATGGAACTTGTCATACTGCAGCCCCATTTGGGCCTTGATGAGTACAAGGGACTGTTCACTTTCACTCACTCGGAGCTCCTTGAGAGCAGATATTCTGTCTTCTTGCTCTTTGCTATCACTATCACATTTATATAAGAAAGATGAAAAAAAAAAGATGAAAAAACAAAGTTCCCTTTAAGATGACCAGATAGAGTGGCTGGAGACTTTTATGGACATTTAACATTTTTGCTTCTCAGAATTCATTCTCCTGTCTCTTGGCAATGGGCATTCCTGTTGAGAGACCAACTGTGCTTCTCTCAGCTCAGCATATTGTTCAGTCCCAGCCAAATAAGCATGGCTCTCCCAACCACCATAACTGGGGTCTTCCAAATGTCACAAATCAATCTAATCAGAGTGAACCCTGAACACTGTGTGGAAGCTGCACTGGCTAGAGGAATATGCCTACTTCATTCCTCTTACCACCATAAAGGGAGATTAATGGAACAAGTCTTGCAGCAGTGTAGAAGAACTATCTAATTGTGCTGATAGCTATATCAATACCAGTACTTTTCAGGCATTTTGGGTTTTCTGACACTTGTTGTGGAAGCAGTCAATGAACCAGTATAATGCTCGGCAGACAACAGTTACTGCAAAAGAGCTACCTTACATCAGAAAAGGCCCCTGGAGTCACAGAAAGACTAGGAGAGACACAAAGCAGGGCATGATTACATTATACTTATGTACTATTTGAAAATACCCTTCCTAGTTAACACCTTGAATGGGAAAAAATTAACTGCCTTATATGTTCATCCCATATATATTCGTTTTAATCAGGTGGTATACTTTGATGTGGAAAGTTGACTCCAGTAAAATTAAACTGTGTTCATATTTTCTTCCAAATTGCTCACTCACCATTACCTTTAATGTCTTCCCTGGGCTCTGCTTGCTCATTGAAAGCCATAATCTCTGGATTTCTTGCCTGAGGCTCAGACATTCATTATTACCACTTCATATCCTCAATAATATCTATTTTCTACTTTTATGCTCCTAATATCTTAACTCTCCTAGAGTTTTTCAGACTTCAATTTCCTGTGGTTGGCTGTTTATTGATGCTTCCTGGATATCAAGGTCAAGTGTTAAAAATGGGATTTTTTTACACACAATTTTATTAACTGCTGTGGTGCACTATGGCAGAAAAATAAAATAAAAAAGAGATATAACTATCCCAAGGAGAAGGGAATCAGTTTCAATTAGCTCAAAATATATACTTAAAATTAATTTTTTTTTTTTTAAATTTTGACAGGCAGAGTGGACAGTGAGAGAGAGACAGAGAGAAAGGTCTTCCTTTTGCTGTTGGTTCACCCTCCAATGGCCGCCGCGGTAGCACGCTGCGGCCGGCGCACCGCGCTGTTCCGATGGCAGGAGCCAGGTGCTTTTCCTGGTCTCCCATGGGGTGCAGAGCCCAAACACTTGGGCCATCCTCCACTGCACTCCCTGGCCACAGCAGAGAGCTGGCCTGGAAGAGGGGCAACCGGGACAGGATTGGTACCCCGACCGGGACTAGAACCCGGTGTGCCGGCGCCGCAAGGCGGAGGATTAGCCTGTTGAGCCACGGCGCCGGCCAAAATTAATATTTTTAAACATCAAATATTTTGTTTCTCCTTTCTAGATTTCAACTCTGTCCATAGTTTAGTGTCTTATAAAAACAGTAAGAGATATGTAACCAATCACTTATTAATTATCTGATTTTAGGTAGGACATGTACATTTCTGAGCCTCAACTATTCTTATTTTTATATTGAATGAAGTACTTTCCAAGATTGTTATTCTATGTTATCATGAGATAATACATCATAAAATCACCAGCAACATGACTGATGTGAAATGGAGGTACTATAGACTAAATGAGGGAAAAAACCCTAGTGAGTGGAATTAGAATCCTTATAAGATTGATCTTATAGAGCTTGTTTGCCCCTTCTATGTGGGGACATAGCAAGAGGACAATTATTTACAAACCAGACCTCACAAGACACAAAATCTGCCTTGATCCTGGACTCCCCAGCCTTCAGAATTGTGCAAAATAAATGTCTGTTTATAAACCACTCACTCTATGGGACTCTGTTTTAGCAGGCTGAATAGACCAAGACAAGAGGCTAAACAAGTATTAATTTACCTTCCCTTTCTTCATAGCTTGCCCTATAATTCTATATCAATTTTATCTTTCTGTTTCTAGTCACAAAGAAAACATTTTAATAATGTTTCCACCCTAAAGCACCATGAAGGTAATCATACTCTAACAATATAAAAAGTGTTTGTGCTTATTTTGTGAGCAGGCTTTGGCAGTAATTGCCAAGCAATATATTTCCAAATCCAAATAAGAAGGGGGAAGAAGGAAAAAAGAAAAAATCAATAATTTTTCATTTCTGTCTTAATTTTCACATGGGCAAAATATAGAGTTGTATAGTCATTGAAAGAATTTTATGGTTATTGCTATAAAACTCAGTGAATATTTAGATTTTAATGAAAGTTAAAGTGTACAATAATCATGGCAAGATAGCTATCTTAAAATGCAAACACAACATTATTTATTGCAAAGTGCTTATCATCATGGGTTTGAGGTGAAATTGCTGCCTACTAATGTGACACTTAGTCATAGTTACATAAAGTGAGGAGGTTACAGCAAGAAGTCACTTTACACACACACACACCCATCAAAGTTTTTTTTATTATTATTCATTTTTGAGTTTCTGAAGAGTCAGGACTGAAATATAATGCTTATTAAAACCAGAGCAAAATCTATGGAACATCCTTAAGAGACTTACTTTTACTTAAAACATGATAAGTGCTTTTAAGATTAACATATGTTATTATCTGTGGTACTTTGGAATCTAAAATTAAAACATTCCTTATTTCTGTACACAAATAAGATGTCCCTGCTCCTTGAAGTGTCATGGATTAAAGAAGAAAGGGTCTATGGAAAACAGCTCAAATTATGATATTCAAATTCAGTTTAGAATATGGTTTATAGAAATTCACATCGTGGGAGATCTTTTCCAAAAATTCAACCAAAGAAGGGGAAGTTCTCGAAAATGTATTTTATTTGTGTCTTCAAAACTGACATAAGCTTTGAATACGGTTTGAGAACATGCCAAGTTTTTAGAAATGAGTTTAGCTAACCATATGTAGCTCATTTTTCCAATCTAGAAGTAGAAGCTGGAACTACATAATATTAACATGTGATGGCCTTGACCTTCCTGAGCAAAAATGGATATATTAATGTCTGTTTAAAGTATAATAACTGGTTTAGCTTTCTAAAGGTAAAAGTTTTAAGAAGTATGAAACAACTCTATATGTGGGGGAATTTAATTTGTTAACTCACTATTTATTCAAAAAATACCTAAACACCCACTATTTGTTAGAGAGAAAACAAAATGGAGTGGTCACTGTCCCCAGGGCACCCCAGACAACTGAACCACATGATTTCAGAACCATGACTGTGGTCAGACATTCTCTCAGAGGAAGTACTGGGCAGGTGCCATGGAAGAACAAATCCTGAAACCCTGGGAAGTCCCGTGGGAGGAAGTGGCTTTTCAACTGATGCAGAATATGAGTAAGACATCATCAGATGAGGGATATAAGTGGAGAAAAGGGGATTTGTGCTGACAGCCAGGATTTTAAGGAATTACAGTGACATTTGGTTAGAATATCATCAAATTTTGTCTTATATTTACAATGTTTGGGACAGTTTTTAGCTTAAAGAGGGAAACTGATAAATGTTCATAATGAAAGTAAGGTTAATGTTTGGGAATAAAGAATAACTCACAGGTTTCTTAAACACCAGCATAGATAATAATTATATTTAATGATGTTCTTCTCTGTTTATGCCATTCCTTCAGTTGTCATAGTTTCAATTTATGGTGGAGAAAGGAAAAATCTGAGTAAAATTAATCCCCTCATCTCCATCTCCACTGCCCTGCCTTGGGTTAGGTGCTCATCCCTCTTGGCTAAATTAATGCAACGCCTGTTAGCTGATCTTTCTCCACAGTGCTGCCAGATTTATCCTTCTAAATGCAGATTTTCTCATGTAGCTCTCTGAATTAAATCCCTTTGATAGCTTTTTCATTTTTTTTTTTTTTTGGACTGAAAATCCAAACCTTTATGTGATACTCATGGTGTTTTAGGATCTGGATCTTAAGCTAAGTTTCATCTGAAGCATTTTCCCTTCATGACCTTAAAAATCCTTTGGTCTAACACAGATCTAACTTAAAATTGTTCCAGATTGTTGGTAACAAGATATATCTAAAACTCAAGCCAAACCATAAGCCAAAATGATGGGTCCTAAGGATACAGAAACAGGTAAATTGAGACCTCAGCCAGCAGTCAAGTTGCAACCACTGCCTAAAGATATTCCTTTGGATAAATCATGTTTTAAACTCAATTCAAAGGTGGATTCCTAGAGGAAACTTTCCATTATTAGCCAAGCTTTCTCCATGCTGAACTCTATGCCTCTCCTCTGGGCTGTGTGGATTCAATGCTTCTCCTCATCAGAGCACCTCCTTTATCATACTGTGCAGTAGTCATTGTGAGTTGATCACATTCACTGGTCTATGCACATTGTTGAAGTCACAGACATGAATTATCTTCAGTAAGTAGAAAGTAGGCAGAAAGGAGGGACAAGTGTAACCCCTGAAAAACTGCTAGATATTTTTAGAACTTTTGCTTTTTCAATTGTTTTAAGTGCAGACATTCTCAAACTATCATTTGAAAGAAAACTTTCCATGACAATTTGAACCTTAGTTATGGTTAGCCAATAATCATTTTCCTGTCAAAACATCATATGTTCAAATGCTATCTTCGGATACTCTGATGGCCAATTTGAAAAACTGCACAAAAAAATTTTAGCTCTATTACAGCTCTAGTTCTGTGAGCTCAGACACATTAATTCTTTTAGTTTCACTTTCTTCTCAAAACAGAGGCCGTGCATCCACCAGTCATATGGTTTGCAGATAATTTAAATGCCTGAGATAACACAGAGGCAGCCTCTGAAATCAGCTTCATTTAACAAATCTCTGAATTAGATCTCTTGCACCCTTAACTTTGCAAAACATCTTGAATGACAGCTACTGTACTCTGGCTTCCATCTGAGCGGCTCCTCTCTCGCCTGCCCACACACTTATGCTTTGAGGATGGAATTGTATGCTTATGAGAACCAGTTATGTTTGCTCTCAAACTTTCAGGCAGTTTGAAAATGGGCCTTGGAGAAGGAACACATTTTCCTGGTGATGATAACATAGATAGAAGGTAATTCCCTGGACTCAGGAAAGAGACAAACAGTTCACTACAGCAGTACATGCCATGATCTTTTGAACAGTTTAATTATATCTTCTTTCTTGAAAGCTTCTTATCAGTTATAATGTACCTAATGACTTTCATAGCCCAGGCCACCATCTATCATACAACATTAAAAACTGACATCATCTTTGAATAGTTCCTTTATTAGTCTTGTTTCATGTGCTAGACAAGTAAACTATGCACCCTATCTTGTGGAATTTACATTCTCTATAATATTGGCAGAAGAAGATTCATATGACCCAAAGTCTTTCTGGTATTAAATTTCACAGCCAGATAAATGCATTTTCTTGGGATTTGTAAAGCTCCTAAGTGCACTGTCAGTCATTCATTGACCTTCTAGGAGACACTGAGATAGTATGATCTACCAAACAAAGTCAGGGGACTGGAATAAAAAAAAAAAAGTGTATTCTTTCTTGGGCATAAGACGTTCATGCTTTCTAAACATTTGTAATATATGCTCTTTTTGATAATGGTGTTTTTCTGGTGTCTTAAGAGTTAGTGGGATAATGCCCTAACTTTCTTGGACAGGAGAAATCTCAATGACTTTATAGAAAGTACCAAGATAATAAAGTATTTGAGCAGAATGAAATTTTTCTTGAAAAATATTCTTCTGAAGACTCAGAAATATTTTTGCCATTTCAAGAAAGTCATGAGGATGAAAAGGAAAAATATGTCTCAGCAAGACCAGGAAATTCTAGAGATGCATTTATGGAACCATTGTGAAAAATGACTGTCAAGGTAGTATGAAGCACCACTGTTTCATCTTTCATACCAAATAAAAAATCATCCAATGCCTTTCAAAATCATGAATGCAACTTAAGGCTAGCCTTCTCGAGAGTTAGATAATATTGTAGCTACAAATAGTATGCATTTTATAACAGCCGTATGAAAACTTTAGGACATATTGGTTTGGGTAAAACAAAATGCTCAACCCTTCAGCAGAGCATCTCAGGGTCTATTTCACTAAGAAGGTAGTTGCCCTCCAGTGAGAGATCCCCATGGCCTCCTCCTCTTCATCTCTGAATTTCTCCACATCCTTAACTAGACACTTTCTATAATTTTCTGAGTCAATTTCCATTACTGGGATTTTTCTGCATACCTCACTCTTCCTATTTATTCTTCATTGACTTATTCTCAGCAGTAATCCAAAACGTTTCAGGCACCCTTTTATTCAACAACATTTTTATTCCAACACATTGGAGCTATGTCTCCATCTCTTTCATTCTTTCTCCCTCCCTCCTTCCTTTATTCTTTCCCTTGCATTTCTCTCACTCTCCCTCTCCCTCTCCCTCCCCCCCTTTCATTTATTAAATCCTTCAGTTGTCTTTAACTCATAAATGTTCCTTGCACACTTCTTTTGTGCTCAATGCATTCTTAGCTGCTGGGGATGCATCTTTGAACAAGATGTCCTGACTCTAAAAGAGGAGTTCACTTCCTTGTGACTATTCCGTAAGTCAAATTCTCTGTGTCTATATGCTCTGGATTCAATGACCAAAAAGTCTACTGAAATGGTTGCTTAAAAATCAAATCATCTTTCCCTTATAGATTAAATATAGTTTATGATGTTTTCTTATTTCTCTGTCTAGATTCTTATTTGATTTTGTTTTATTTATTTTATTTTAAAAGCAGTCACAGAGAGAGAGAGAAGGAGATTACTCCCCAAATGGCCACAATGACCAGAGCTGAGCCATTCTGAAGCCAGAAACCAGGAGCTTTCTCCAGGTCTCTCACATAGATGCAGGGGCCCAAGAACATGAGTAATATTCTGATGCTTTCCCAGGCACACCAGCAGGGAGCTGGATTGGAAGTGGAGCAGCTGGGACTTGAATCAGCGCCCATATAGGATGATGGTGCTGCAGGTTGTGGCTTTAACTCACTATGCCACAGTGCAGGCCCCATCTTGATTCATTTTGATTGCTTTAAAGATTCTTTCCTCTATACTGCCACTTCTTTCTCGTTTTCCTCATACTGACTTTTAGTTTTTTGTTTGTTTGCTTGTTTTTAGTTTTTGTTTTTTTGTTTAACTTTGTGGTTGCTCTTCCTTGATATCTTCATTCACTTCTTCTTGCCCTTCATGCTTCATTATTCTAGTTTCTTTGTTCTTGTCATTGACAAAGATCATTTTTTAACATTTCAATGCCAATGCATCTACATGATTTTTAAATCTAATATGCCACTGTTATCTGCATTCTGAGACATAAATTTTCCCTCTCCACAAAGTGTTACATATTTCCAAAATGATGTTCATTTAACATTCAAGGTCAACATGTTCCAAACCAAAATCAACATCATCCTGTTACCTCTGTTAGTACTTTGTTTTCAATAGCATCATCTGTCTCTGAGACCCAGAGATCAAGAATTTCCAAGCAATCTGACACCTACATTCTTCCTATAAACATTAATTCAACTGGTCAACAAATCCATGTTATTCTACCTGATTGATAACATCTCTGCTCTATTTTCCAAATCATCTACAAGACTTTTTATGACCCTAGGCTTTGACTACTGAGTGATATATATTTTTAAAGGTTTATTTATTTATTTGAGGCAAAGCTGAGAGAGACAGAGAAAGAGAGAGAGAGAGAGAGAGAGAGAGAGAGAGACAGAGACAGAGAGAGATATTCCATCTACCAGATCACTTCCCAAATAGCTGCACTGGCCAGAAGCTTGGTCTGAGACCAGGAGCTTCTTTCAGGTCTCCCATGTGGGTGACAGAGGACTTGGACACTCTTCTTCTTCTTTGTTTTCTTTTTTTTTTTTTAGATGTATTTATTTATTTGAAAGACAGAGTTACTGAGAGAGGTAGAGACAGAGAGAGAGGTCTTCCATCCACTGGTTCACTCCCCAGATGGCCACAACGGCTGGAGCTGAGACGATCCGAAGCCAGGAACCAGGAGCTGCTTCTGGGTCTCCCACACATGTCAGCAGCCCAAGGACTTGGGCCATTTTCTACTGCTTTCCCAGGCCATAGCAGAGAGCTGGATCATAAGAGGAGCAGCTGGGACTAGAATTAGTGCCCACGTGGGATGCCAGCACCTCAGGCCAGGGCTTTAATTTGCTGCGCCACAGCACTGGCCCCCTGGGCAATCTTCTGCTGTTTTCCCAGGCACATAAGCAGGGAACTGGATCAGAAGTGAAGCAGTTGGAACTTGAACTGGCCCCAATATAGGCTGCTGGTATCACAGGCAGTCGCTTAACCTGTTATGCCATAGCACTATCCTGTTAAATTTTATATATATATATATATATATATATATATATATGTGTGTGTGTGTGTGTGTGTGTGTGTATATATATATATATGTATATATTGACAGGCAGAGTGGACAGTGAGAGAGAGAGACAGAGAGAACCGTCTTCCTTTTCCTTTGGTTCACCCTCCAATGGCCGCTGCGGCCGGCGCACCACACTGATCTGAAGCCAGGAGCCAGGTGCTTCCTCCTGGTCTCCCATGTGGATGCAAGGCCCAAGGATTTGGGACATCCTCCACTGCCTTCTGGGGCCACAGCAGAGACCTGGACTGGAAGAGGAGCAACCGGGACAGAATCCGGCACCCCGACCGGGACTAGAACCCAGTGTGCAGGCACCATAGGCAGAGGAATTAGCCTATTGAGCCGCAGCGCCAGTAAATGATATTCTTACTTGGACTGTCTATTTCAATTTTCCCCAGCAAAAGTCCAAACATTAACCTAAACAAAACTTTGCTAAAAATGAAATAAGATCATATTAGTCACTTTCTTTAGAGCTTTTAGGATTATCCAAAATAGAATCCATCTCCTCTGTAAGGTGTTTGGAGATTGGCGTGACCAGGTTCAACCTGTTTTCACATTTATCATATTATTCATCACTTAATTTTGTCCCCCTGAGGTTCTTTCTCTTTCAAAGCATGTATCCATTTAAAAACATATTTCTGTTTCCTTAGGGAATTAAGTGAATGCCATCGCCTCCTAAAACATGAATCATTTCTCTCTTCTTTAGTTTGAACTTCATACATATTATTTGTCACTTTTGATTTACAGTTATTTTGTACAAACTTGAGACTGTAGAATGTTTGAGGATGAGGATAAAACTATACAATTCCCATGTCTGCCACCACATCTAGTAGCATGCTAATGTTTAGGAATTTAAACTCATACCTCAATTAGGAGTAATATACAAGTATAGCCAATTATCTTAGCTCATTTTTCTATATTTCTGTTATATCAAGTGGCTGTGATTTTCTATTCTTTAAGAAAATAAATCTGACTAACCAAGGTATTTTAAAGAGAAATTTTGTTCATAAGGAAGTGAGCAGGTAAAGTAAAATATAAACAATAAACACACTATGTCATCCAGAATGTCCTACTTCTAAAGGTAACTGAATAGTAAAGCTAGTCTTTTTTTTTTTCCCAAGAGGTATTGATAAAATGCAAAGATTCTATAATCTGTGTGTTTATAGAAAAACACACTATTGATCACAAATCACACACAACCATGCTGCACACACACATATTTCCACTACAGTTATAAAATGCTGTTTCCAACTTTGTTCCTAAATCACTAGTTAGTTCATTTCCAAATAGTTTCATTCATCTATCAAATGGGGTGGTAATACCTTACTCAATGATCCTTTGGGCTATTTGTGGGATTAAAATGAGAGTGTAAAACCAGGCCTACTTTTATTCATGAAGGGTACTGCCTCTTGAGCAACAAAAAGCATTTCTAAATCTTTCCATTGACCACACTACCTTGTCAAACTGATGAAGTTGAGACCTATACTCTCTGCCATGTTTGAAATCCATTTAAAAAACTCATCCCAATACTAAGCTCCTAGTCCTCAACCATTTAATCAGAGTGACATTTAAATGTGAATCACTAAAGATGCTATTTAAGAGCCAAATGCTCATTCATGGATGCATTAGTTACTCTAAATGGAGTAGCCAATGTGTCGTCTTTGTTCACAACAGGTTGTACATCTGTTTAATGTGCCCAAATGTAATAAAATTTGAAATGATTGAAATATAGATGTCATAGACTGCCTGCACAGGGGCCAGGAATCTGGCTCTCTGTTTTTCTGGAATAGCTTTCCGGGAACAATGCACTTTCCCTGATTGGTTTCCTTCAGAAAAGTAATTGAATCTAATGCATTGTGTCAATGCAAGCACTTGGATTATTCATTTCATTCTGTAGCCCTAAGGAGCTTCAGGGTTTGGAATTAAATTTTGCCTTTGATCAAAATTCATCTTCTCCCACACATCTTCAATCATAACAAATTAAAATCTATTATCCCAATGTATTAAAAACATTTTTAATGCCCACAGTGCATCTTAAAATAAAAAGAAACAATTTCCTCCTTATAAAGGATGTGGTATCTTAGTTGGCCTCATTATAATATATATCATTCTTATTTGTTGCACAGGACAGCACAATGAACCAATGTTGTACAATAGAGAAAGATACACATGCCTCAGGGTTTATGGTTTAATGGAGAGTACATTTGAATTTAAGATCTATCTTATTAAAATAAAACTTTCCAATACACATCTAAGGGAAACAGGGGAATGACTTCATGGATGCCTTATTGAAATGGGAGTTCCTTATTTACCGAAGCATGGTTCAACTCAAGGAAGACAATTAACTTGCTTCTCTGGCAAATTTTTTGAGGTTTGTTTTTTCATTTATAACTGTCATTTGTGGGCAGCTATTTCAGTTTCTCTAAAAGAATTAAAAATCTGGAAAGTACAGGGTTATGATCCAGGTAGGAATTACTAAAAGATGTTTTTTTTTTTCCCACATTACTTAATTTTTTTAAAAAGAAGGTAAAAATTGGAAGTTGTAGGTTAATTTATGAATTCATAAGATATAGTATTAAATATATACACATTCCCTGGGCACATAATTTATTGAAATCTTCTCTTCAAAGACACCTTTTCCCACTTCATCCATTAACATGATCATCTCAACTTGAAGACTCCATCACTAAGAACTAACACATGTCTTTCCAGATCATTTCCTCTGTTTACCTGCAACTTTCCCTTGACCCTGGTCTGGAACTTCCAGTCCATTGATTCTGCAATCTCATCTGTGTTTTTCAGTCTCTGTAAATCTTGTCTTTCTGTATGCAGCTCAGATGTTATGATCGACTAATACCATCACTCCTTGGCATATGCCATACCACCGTTGTCCTTGCACTGAAGTGTTAATGTGATGAAGATAGATGTGTCCAATGTAGAGGTCAAGGTCATTAAACTCAAGGTGATAGCAGGTGAGACTGTCATCATCATTTGCATAGGTGACCTCAGTCACAAACCAGTTCTCCTCCACAGCCTTCAATTTCATCAATTTGCCACAATATTGCTAATTCAGTCTACTATAGATCTATTTAAAGGGAATGTTTCCTTGCTCAAAAACCCAAAACAGCATTTTATTTTAAAATAGTTCATACTGAGGCAGCTGTGTGCACATTCAATCTTGTTTTCTGATTCCATACTCAGCAATAACTCTTCTCTGATGGTGACCTCCATAAAAAGTAGATGTGTGATTAATTAATTTAACCCATAATTACTGAAGACCTGACCATGCTGAATAGTGTGTTAGATCTTAGTCAATCAACAGAAAACAAGATAGTTTTCTCCCAAAACGTAGGAACCAAGTATAGAACCAGGACAGTAAGATTGGTGCTACAGGGGCCAGTATTGTGTTGTAGCATGTTAAGTACTTTTTACAATACTGCTATCCCACATTGGAGCTCCAGTTTAGCCCCAGCTACTCTGATTTGTGATCCAGTTTCTGCTAATACACCTAGGAAGGAAGTGGAGGATGTTCCAAATACTTGAGCTTTTGCCACCTATGTAGGAAACCAGGTTGGATTTTCTGGCTGTTAGCTTTGGTCCAGCCAGAACTGCCTGTTGTGGCTATTTGGTGGCCATCTGGTGAGTGAACCAGCAGATTATCTCTTCTCTCTCTCTCTCTCTCTCTCTCTCTCTCTCTCCCCTCCTTCTTTTCTGTCACTACCTTAGATAAATACTCTTTTGAAAACATTGGTGCTGTAAGTAAAATAGAGCTATGGGAAGAAGAAATGTAGGGAGGACTTTTTTCAGATAGGGAGCATGAGTGACCAATGCATTTTTCTGGCAAAGACATCCTTTGCATTGTTTTAAATTCTGTCCTTTAAGATACAGAGTCAATTCATCCTTAGCAAAGTTCAATCTGTGCAACTGTTCTCCAATCTTCTTTACTTCTTAAGAAATACAAGTAGTATAGATTTTATTCTCCAATCAATCTCATAATTTTAATGTTTTGCTTCACAATAAAGTAAAAATTCTTGGGAGGAGGAAGGATCAATGTTGTTAATTATGCTTGTTTTTAATCCCTGTAGGTCCCAAAAGAGTCTTGAGTATTTAGAAGAGAGTTTCAAAAGAATAATTCATGTATTAATATTTTTTTATAAGTTGTTAAAATTAAAACATGTGGAAACTTTATATGAAGGACTTACTTGAGTGCTTTTAATTTAATTCAGCATGATGGGCAAATAAATTTTTTGAGGTTTTGTTTTTTGCCAATTTCAACAAGTTTACATAAAGTTTGCCCATTGTTTTTGGTTAATATTATTATTTTTACATATATATTTGACTAAGAAACAAACTGCATTGTTTCTTTACATCTTAGCATTCTTGTGACATAAAGGCAAATCCGATACTCCCACAAAGGAGGAGGTTAAAATGTAGCCGCACTGTGTACACCAACTTGTTGAGCAGTCATCAACTTATTCCACCTCTTCTTTTCACCCCACCTCAATCTCTAAAGCATCACTAACAGAGACAATAAATAACCTTCTCCTATACAATATCATTAAGTTTAGAAGAAAAACATGAAACCATACCTTGAGACGACAAATTTGCCTATTTGCAAATCACTTCATTAAAACCTCTGACATACTCTCTATGACCAAATTTTCTGGTAGCAGTAGAATTTTGTAGCTTTGTATCTTGTATCTTCCTTCAAAAACTAGGAGGCAGGCTCTGGAGCCAAAATGCATGGCAACTGGGACAGAAAAATGAGTCCAGCAGAACTTATTTAGTGGCCACCTTGGAGTAAAATATTAATGACTGAACCTAACAATGGACAGTATTAGATGTGACTAAATGCATTCGGGCATCTGATTCACTGTTGCCTTTTTAAGTCATCTTCAAAGTCAAGCAAAGTAATACTTCCCATTTCTCTGCAGAGATATAGAGGCTATTCATAGTAAATCAGGTGACAGAAACTTTGATTCACATCCAGAATTGTGGGGAGACACAGTCATTGAGTAATTTGTCTACCTCGGTGAAGACAATGATCTGTGTGTCACATTTCCTCACATTAGGGGAACTGCTGAGGTTCTCGCCAACTTGGATTTATAAAATATTTCTCTTCTTAAGAGTGCTGAGTGCTGTCATATATTTTATGTGATGTTTTGCTGCAGACACATCCCCATTTTACAAATTAAATAACTGAGTAATAAGGAAGGCAAAATGAGCAAGAAGATTAGAGTTAGAGGAGAGATTAATAGAGGGAACCGCTAATGTGGGCCTGATTCATGGTCATTGTAAGGACTTGACCTTGGGTTGGGAAGTCACTGGAGACTTTTCTACTTGTGTGCGGGAGCTGGATTGCACTGCTTCTCAGGGCTGCTGTGTACATCCTCCCACTTCCTGTGTGATTTTCATTTGGTATCCTGAAATCAGCCACTGTGGAAATATTTCTACCACCAAAATCAACAAATTCCACAATCAAGTCTTTTCCCTTCTGCCTGTAAAGGTAGTTGCTAAACTTTTCACTGGTTTTAAACAATGTAGTAACATGATATGAACTAAGTTACGAGTTAATAATGGGTGAGAAGTGAGAACAGAGGAAGTGACATCAGAAAGCTAATGCATCAATTCAGATGAGAATTGCTGCTGACAAAGATAAGGGCAGTGGTGGGGAAACTAAAGGTTTCCTCATAAATCTCCTATCAGAAAAAACAATTCCACCAGTTATTTTAGGAAGATATAAAAACCCACACTTGTATGTAAAATCTTCCATTTTAATGTTGATCACACTGTGCATTCTAGACCAACATGACTGTTGACATGAGCTCCCAGTTCATGGCTCTGCACCTGCTTCTGCTTCTTGATGGGATAGTGAATAGTGACATCACTAATAAGTGTTAGGAAATTTTAAACATACTTTTTAATCATTGTAACAGTTTTTATGAAAGATATTGTTATTTTAGCAGAGGCTACTCTCCTATGTCCTAAACAATTTCAAGATACAACACCAAGGGAGCTGGCATCATGGCATAGCAGGTAAAGGCACCACCTTCAGTGCCAGCATCCCACATGGGCACTGGTTGGAGTCTTGGCTTCTCTACTTCCAATCCAGCCCTCTGCTATGCCCTGGGAAAGCAGTACAAGATGGCCCAATTTCTTGTGCCCCTGCCCCTGTGTGGGAGACCCACAAGAAGCTCCTGGCTCCTGGCTTCAGTTCAGCGTAGCTCTGGCTGTTGCGGCGAACTGGGGAGTGAACTAATGGATGGAACACCTCTCTCTGTATAACTCTGACTTTCAAATAAATAAATACATCTTTAAAAATATGATACAACACCATGGAAATAATACTAAACATTTCAGAGCATTTTACATTTTTACAAAACACACTTCTTCTGTGACATGTTTGCCATAACACCTTCATGAACATGCAGTGTAATGTGATTATACCCATTTTATCAAAGAAGTAACATACCCTGATCTGTAAATAAACTGATAGAATCAATTCTGAATGTTCTTCTTGGACAATGAGCCTCTTTCTAACAAGCAGCATTACTTACATTTCAACTGAGGATTAATGATTAATGATCAAATTAATCTTAATAATGATAGTGCTAGAATATAATCATTTGCATTTAAGACACTATCCTACACAAGCATTACTTCCAAACAACCCTCTGATTTAGCCATGCTTTTTATCCTTGTTTTGCAAAAGGTAAGATGGACTGTAAAGCATCTAACAAACTTACCCAAGATCCCACATTTTGGAAGTGAGTTGATTCTGAACCAAGTCTATCCATTCGCAAAGTCTGAGAATAATTTATGACAGGGTGCATAGAGATATTTCAAAAGGAAAACTTGATTCTAAGCAGGGTCTTAGAATAAAAATATAATTCTCAACAAGGTAGCCTGGTTAGGAGAGTGATGCCTCTGACACAGATGCTTCCAACAGTCAGCAGGAAAGGAACAGTCATTTAGACATGTGGGTGTGTAAGCAATTTGCTCTTCTACTCACACACCAATCCATGGGATCTGGAGCAGCTCTCATTGAGAGGGATACATGGACATTCTCCTGGCCTTATCTTTTCAGGAGCTTGTCTCTGCCACTCACCTGCTCACCAGGTCCTGCATTTAGGCCCCATCTTGGTCCACACCACTATCTCCTAGTCTATACTTGCTCATCATCTACCAGTATGACAGCCAGATAGAATACAAGTTCCCAATCTGTTACTACCAGAGAATTTGAAGCCACTGTATAATGAAAATAAAGAAAGTAAATAGTTAAACCATGAGCTTTTACAGCCTGGAAAATACTTAATTACTTTACTGGAAATACCATAAAGATCAATGATTTTGGAGACAGGATGTGCATTTCTGAGATGATGATCAACCTAGCAATGTCTCCTGCCAGAAGTCAAGGCTATAAGCATCTCTCAGGACTTGGTACGTCTCTAATGACAGACTAAAGTACCCTAGTCTGACCCACCAGAGAGAAGCCATCTGGTGCAGAACGTTTTGTAACATGCATAGTGCAAGAATGGGGAAATCTGCTGTTCCTTCTAATGACAAATAATTATTACAGAAACTATATAAATGTATTTGATAAAGACTATATATTTATTATGCCTGAATTCTAGAAATTCTCAGGAGATTGCAAATTCAGACACTGAAACTATCTGGTTTAAAATCCATAAAGTAAAGAAGAAAACATTTCAACACAGAGAGAATTAGATGCTAATGCTCAACAGAAAATATACTTTTGGCATAATAAAGGATGATAAGACCCATGGCCTAAGGAAGTGGGTTTGAATAGTAATGGGGAATTCCTTTTATATAATCAGGCCAAAGCACTCACTAGCTCTTGAAGGGCAAGTTGTTAAAGTTTGGCTCTTATAGAGTACATGGCAGAATATATCAATATATCATGTATTACTCACATAATTGAGCTAAAAGAAATAAACTATATATAATATCTTCAACACTAAATATAGTAATTGGAACATGAAGACCTTCAGGAAGTTCTGATTAAACGCCAGATGAATAATCTCATAACAGCAGTCCAGAGTGTAAGTGCCCCTCCAAAAGGGTAAATTTGAGAAGCCACACCTGTTAGCAGTCACTAATCATGTGACTCATTGCACAAGTACCCAGCCATATTCTAGGTCATGTCAGTAATAGAAAAGTTTAGGACAACGTTGGCAACTCCATACTTGAGAAAAGATAATGGCATATCCAGGTTTTAATTTACATAATTATTTCCTTCTGTCTCAATAAGACCCATATCTCTAGGATTCTTTTCAAAGTTAGCCCAGCACAGACTCCCTTTATCACATGGAGGGTAACCCTGGTTTTGGATTACCTAATCTTCTCAAGCAATAGCCCTTCCTCAGTCTCCTTAGCTTTTCTTTCACCCAGAAGGCTTTGCTGTAGAACAGTAGGTGCTGCTTGTGAAATGAAATTCATAGACAGTCAAGCAGATGTATTTAAATCTATGAAGAAAGTCTCCAGTTTTCCTGGAAGCTAAAGTTCACTTAGCAACATGCATGTAGCTCTGTGCTCCAAAACATCATTATGAAGTTTTCTGAGAATTTTTCTTAGAAGGATGATGATTATGGTCTCACGTGTTGCTCTTTAGGGAGTCAAAGGAGAATATTTATGTTGTAAGTAGTCAAGGGAATAACTTTGGGTACTACTGCCTGCTGAATAGTATAGAATAGAAATGAACAGAAAGGAAATTGAACCTCAGAGTTAGAAACTTCCCCCAAACCATAGAGTATTTGGTTTGGTGTTTCCAGCAAATAATGGTGAATAGTAATAGCTCCTCTAAAGGGTGAGATGTGTGTGTAAGGAGTTTCACAGTGAAATTACTTTAAAAAACTAAGTTAGAGACATTTTGCCCCATATCCCAATTGTGGAATCTCATGTGGATGAACAATATGCAAATGAATATTGTGAATACCCAAGTAGATTTCCCCGTTTGCAGTGCTTTTCAAACTGTTTTACTGTGAGTCTCAGAGAGCTTTTAGTACCTTATGGGGAATAGACTTGCAGCTCAGTGATTCTTCAACCTGGCTGCACAGATTTAACTGGGAGCTTCAAGAACATAGGAGATGGGATTCACCCCAGAATCTATTTTTGGTCTGGGTCAAGGTCCCGTGGCAGAGGTGTTTGCATAGTTCTCCAGGGCCGTATATCAGGGCGGCCAGAATTGATAAGTCCTGCACAGTCTGAGTTCAACTCCCCTATTCTCAAGATCAGGAGACGCTGCTTGTTGATGCACACAGATCCTGACTGATCTCATATGGCTGGGGAAAGTTGGGGATTTCAGCAAGACTGGTCCTTGTTTTATTTCTACAAAAGGGAACTCATTATTATACTTTTAGTAGGAAAGGAAATTAGGAATCTATTGTCTTATTTTATGATAAATTACCAACTACTCAGGAATCTTTGGAAAGAGGAATTTCCACATAAGAGGAAAGAAAATATCTGAGAAAACATAGGTACAATGTGGATTCAAGTTAATGAACTGCTGAGTGGGTGAATCTTTATTGCAGCAGAGAGTTGATGTTGTCAGTCATCACATCACTTTGAAGATGAAATTGGAAAAACTTCCGCTTCAATTCTTAGAAAAGCTCCACTGGTGAGCACTCACTTCTTGACCTGGATGGCACAGTTTCTGATGGTTGTATAATTCCGAGTTAGGTGTGCCTTTGAAGGAAGTCCTGGTTTCAATATTACAGATAAACTTACATTCAACAACCCCTACCATGTAATTTATTTCATGTCAACTATCTCATTTGATTCTGTATACCCATATGGAAACTGTATAAAATCTTCCCTGGGGGTGGTGGTATGGCATGGTGGGTAAAGCCACCCCCTGCAATTCCAGCATCCAATATTGGTGCTGACTTGAGTCCCAGCTGATCCACTGCCATCCAGCTCTTTGCGAATACACCTGGAGAAGCATCAGAGGACCGCCCAAGTGCTTGTGCCTCTGCACCCATGTGGGAGACCTGGAAGAGTCCAAGTTCCTGGCTTCCACCTGGCCCAGCAATGGCCATTGCAGCTGTTTGGAGAGTGAACCAGCAGATGGAAGATATCTCTGTGTCAATCCCTCTTTCACTGTATCTCTGCCTTTCAAATAAATTAGGTAAGCCTCTTTTTAAAGAAAAGAAAATTACTTCTCCTCTAAAAAATAAAAATTAATAAAAAAATTGACCTGAAAAATTATCCCCCTAAAGGAAGAGTCAATCTATCCATTCTGAAAGTTTGAGAAATAAATGTTATATCAAGGAGATGAAATAAAAAATATATTCCATTTATGTGATTAGTTCTTAAAATGAGCAGTCTAACTTTTTTCTTAAATTAAATAAACAAAATCTGTTTATTATCTTTTTGAAGGCCAAAGACTATCATGCTTTTCCTGGCACTCATGTTGTCTGTAGGCATATGCTGCCAGGCATGATGCACTCCAAGCTCTGTGGGGGAACAATTCAGATTTTTCTCTGTCATTCTTTTTTCTAAGCCACAGCAGGATCATGTAGTGGAAATCCTTAACTTTTAATTTAACCACTATAATGGGCAGTGGATGACGGTGGAAAAAACTTCCTAGGAGCACAAAGAGAACCTGGTGAATGCTAAGTCTAGGTTTTCTTTTCTGATTCCAAATGAGGCCATTCCTTTCCTCTCACACGCAGCACCCTGGGAATATCAGCTAAGCTTCACCCGACACTATGATCAAATGGTCCATACTCCCCAAGGAAAGACAGTAGATGATTTGCTTAAAACCAGGACGATGAAGAAATGCCACCTATGTAATTGTTCCTATGTGTGTGGGTAAGTGGGTGACAGGAGTGCTGGAGGCGGGAGGGATAGAAAATAGTAGATAAAGACTACTAAAATGTCTCAAAATACCTATGAACAAAGAGATGCAATAAGAAAGGCTATGTGTGGGTAAAACCGACCTAACTAAGCTAATTCAAAAATTTTATTAGATTCTATTAAGGTGAGAGTTAGCTATGAAAAAGCAGAAAGTTGGCCCCAGAGTCAAGTAGAAGTCAAGGTGGGCTATGGGGGTTGTCATCAGCATGGGGGTCAAAGTCTCTCATGGATTCATGTACAGGATTTGTCTGCTCCCTTTTCTTCCCAAATATGAGTTTGTGATCATGGCCAGGCCAGGGTTATTGACATCCAGGGCAAGGCTGAGCCTGTGCCAATATTCTCCTCCCCAGGGTGATAGGCTTCCTATTTCCCAAAGTGTGTCCTAGGGTGTAGCAACCAGAAGACATAGACACCAGAGGGTGACCTTGGTGACCAGATGGCAACACAGGATTTTGTTTGTTTACCTGTGATTTCAGTCATGTTGAGGATATTTCACCTGATTTAAAGGTTGTTCTTTTCCCACACTGTTGGCCAAGTTTCTCTTGATTGTAAATCCCTTCCCATTAAATTTTTTGTTGTTGTTTTTGGACAGGCAGAGTTAGACAGTGAGAGAGACAGAGAAAGGTCTTCCTTCTGTTGGTTCACTCCCCTAATGGCTGCTATGGCCGGTGCCCTGCGCTGATCCGAAGCCAGGAGCCAGGTGCTTCCTCCTGGTCTCCCATGCGGGTGCAGGACCCAAGGACTTGGGCCATCCTGCACTGCCTTCCTGTGCCACAGCAGAGACCTGGACTGGAAGAGGAGCAACTGGGAAAGAATCTGGCGCCCTGACCGGGACTAGAACTCTGTGTGCCGGTGCCGCAGGCGGAGGATTAGCCTAGTGAGCAGCGGCGCCGGCCTCCCATTAAAATTTTTAAAAGTAGAGAACTACAGGGAGCAGCTGGATCTCAAGCATGAGCACAGTAGCAGTCAAGGACTGATAATAGATAATCTCCCAAAACAGGAGGGCCCAGGGAAGTTATGCTGTGAGGAGATGAGAAGAGAAGAAGCTGAGAAAGCTGGACAGAATATTCTATCAGAGCCTGACAAGGGAACAAAGTCTCTGGCCAGTTCACCTACCATGTGGGTTCCCAGGGATTTCTTTTGTGTTTTAAAGTAGCCATGATTGCTTTGACTAAGGATGGTGAATTTAGATGAATTGTGCCTGGAAATAAACCCAGAGGTTATTTCACAGGTTATTTATGGGAAGCAAATGTCTCCATGGAGAAAATCAGTGGCATTTGGAAGCAGAGATCACGTCTACCTAATACCATAAGCCTGGCTCAGCAGCAGGCAAGGCTCAGTGCCCGCGCCTGCCTGCTCCTCACGCGGGGCTGTTTGCACAGTCCTTCAGAGAATTCTCTGTGGCATTCAAGCTTGGAACATTTACCTCCTACAGAAACGCTAATAGCTGGCAGTTTTCTTTTCAGCTCATCTACTTCCACAGCTCCCACCCTTGGCTATTTTTTCAAAGTCTCTGTTTCCAGAAGCACAGGAGTGCTGAAAGCCCTCTTGGTGTTCCTGTTCCCCTGCTCCCTTCTGGTTTGTTTTCCAAGCAGAACAGCATAGTCTGTCAAGAATCTGAGTCTTATCTTTTTACTTTGGCCCCAAAATAGTAGCCAGGAGAAGGAAGGTACGGAAGATAGTGGCTAGTCCAGCCAGGCCACCATGCATGGTTCTTAAACGTGACCTTGGGAAAATGGTCAAGTGACAGAGGTTTATGCCCTTGAGCACTTGTTTTCAACCAAAGAGGGGTTGGGTTTTACCATTCAGAGAACATTTGACAATGGCTGGAAGCATTTTTGCTTGTTGGAGGCAGCTACTGGCACTGAATGTGGAAAGATGATGGATGTTAGTCAGCATTCTAGAACACACCAGAGCAGTTGCCTCAGCAATGAAATATCCAGTCCAAAATGTTAGTAATAACATTTATAAGAAACCTTGACCTAAGGGCTTCTGAAATTTTGCAAAGTGATGACATGTTGCTCTCCTTTTGTGTCCAAGTCATTTGGTTATTAAAATAATTTGGAAAATATCCAACTGGAAAGGTCCAGTGTCACCCTGATTGTGGGGCTGTAGGATTCAACAGGACAGCACTGAGTCTGTCTGCACATTTCCTGGACCAGCAAATAGCCCAGGAACCACGTACCACTCCAAATAGTAGTCCCTGGCTCCTTTGCACTATTGTGTTCAATTCTCTGAAACACACAATCAGTGTCAAAAGACAGCATGTTAATATTGGAGGCTTCTAATCCTGCTTCCTTCTCAAACAGCCTTTCCAAAACCACTGGTTAAAGCGAGCACAAACCTTGATAGGGAAGAAGCTTTTAAAATGGTTTGAGACTCAATAAGCAGCAGTTATTAGTATAACAGTGTGTGTATGAACAGACCAGACTAGTGATCATATGTTTCAAAATGCCTCAAAATAACCCAGAAGGCTTAAAACCCCAAGTGATGGGTTCTACCCTTAAGCTTGTAGTTTGCTAGACTTATGGTGAGGCCCAAAACTTTCATTTGCAGTCCTCTGCCAGATCAAATTTGGCTAGCCTAGTTTAATGAGTCAATGTGTTGTACCCAATGCACAGAAATTTTGATTATAAAGCATATGTTCAAACAGTCAGATTAACAGATAAAATTGTAGAGCAGGGACTGATCTTAGAACTCTAACCTTCATTGTGTGAGTGAAGGGAATTTAATGGTAAGCCAATGAACATTAAGCAGGTGTCTTACTGTAGAGTAGAAAAAATGAGTATCTCAGCAGCATGTCTGGATTTCAGGTGTGGGGGCCCCTTAATCCATGGGATAGTTGAGTTAACTAACTTTGCTAAGTCCATTAATTTCTGGCCCTTAGCCCCATCTGTGCTACAGAGAAAATGCTTTCCATATACGTATCCCAGGAGATTATGAAATGAGATTTTATAAAATGATAAATGATATCTTAACATCAGGGACAAATTGATGTAAAACAGACTATTACTCAGCCACAAACCTTAAGCCACAGATGTAAGTGGCAACACCCTAGTGAAGGGCTATGTTCTTAGCCAAGTACTATTTTATTCATTTGGGATATATGAACTGGGAAAATGCATGCTGACATATCATTGTTTCTATAGTCTCACTAAATGTGTCTTAAGAAGAAAGAACAGGTGGAAAAATGCAAATAATTGCTGTTGGCTTCTTGCAAAATGTAGACAGCAAATGCCTTTCACACAAGGTGGAATACCTGCATACAAAGGCACTGAATTTAAAACCTAATGTTTCTAAATATTTTGTGATCATTTACTATAGTGCGGGGCAGGAAGAATAACAGTACTAAGTTGAAGATGCCCACGCTCTGAAGCTCTCCCTGCAAACCATAACCCCAAATCTACCTTGGGAAGCATGAGTCCTTTTATTTAAAAAATTGCGTTCATGTATAATTACTTAAAAATTTTAAATGAAATTTCAGACATGTATCTATAATAGCCTATTTTCTAATCAAGTAAATCATTTTGATCCCTTATACCACTTGAAATTTATGTATACTTTTTATATGTTATTGTTCCATTCCTGAAATACGGAAAAAGCTATCATGTTTTCCTTCATGTAATGATTATATCACCAATATATTCCATATAAATCATTTGGGGAACTCAAATATAAACAAAATCATTTCAATTCTTTGTGTTAAACTAAAATGAAGAAATAGTTTTAGAAAATATCATGTAGGATCTCTGTCTTTAATGTACTGTACACTGTTATTTAATGCTATAACTAGTACTCCAACAGTATTTTTCACTTTGTGTTGCTATGTGGGGGCAAACTGTTGAAATCTTTGCTTAATATATACTGAACTGATCTTCTGTATATAAAGAGAATTGAAAATGAATCTTGATGTGAATGGAAGGGGAGAGCGAGTGGGAAAGGGGAGGGTTGTGGGTAGGAGGGAAGTTATGGGAGGGGAAGCCATTGTAATCCATAAGCTGTACTTTGGAAATTTATATTCATTAAATAAAAGATAAAAAATAAATAAAAAATAGTTTTAGTATTAAGCTAAATATTTATTTAGAAGCATTTTTTCTTAAGTATGCCACAGCTCTTACAGTATTATTTTAATCAGTGTGTACCTGTGTACATTTCATACCTTTTGTAAGAGTGACTCCCGTCAAAATGACAAAAGTAAATGGTGATAGATTGCTCAGTGTTGTCACTCAGTGTTTTACTAGTTCTATGCGTAGCTTTGGCACTAAACAACAACACTTCCTTTCTGCTTAAAAAGTTTAAAAGTTTGGAGGTAAATGCTAATGAAGCTACCTATTTACCTACCCAATACCTACAAAAGTTTCCTCAGGCTCTTACTTTTTTATTATGTATTAGTATTATCATTAGTTTGTAATAAGAATCTCTAACATCAGTTCTCTGCTTCTGACAAATTTTTAAGTGTAAGGTTCGTCATTATCTACAGACACATGCTGTAACTTGATTTTTTTGAACAATTTAAAATAAATAACAGATTTCCACTGTAATTGTCTCTTACTTATAGAAAATTCACCCAGGTGCAGGCTAGAAACACATTTGTCAGGAAAACACAGGCCAGGCTCTTCTCAGTAAAGAGATAAAATATTTACCAGCTATCTGAAGATGTTCTGAACAGTCCATAGAATCCCTGAAGTAATGGGTCCGCAAGCTGTATCTTTCCTCTACGTACCATTTTCTCCATTTCTTTCCCTCTGTTGTTCCCATTTGCAAGAAGACTGCACATTTGTTTACCTAAGTTGTTTGCTTCCCGGTTGGCTGGCTGGGGAAAGGGTCCCTGGGGAATCCATCCCTGGAGCACAGAACTCGGTGCTCTTAGAAGAAGCAGGAGGTGACAACAGGTAGAACAGATTTGGAGGCAGGGAAGCAGCAAGAACATAAAATAACATTTGGAAAGTGAGACCTGGATGGAATTCCAGACTCCTTGGTTAGGTCTTGTCTTTCACTGTGAGGGTCAGAGATTCCATGGAAGGTAACTCCCTGTAAGTACAAATATCATTGCTTTTTACCAGTTAGCCATATTACTGTTGCATGTTTATTCAAGCCTGTTTTCGTTGTTGCTGATGTTGGTATGAATGATGTCTCACTGCCCTCCAACTAAATCACAAACCACACAGGCTCTAAGTTTGATTCATCATTCTAGCATTTAGCATATTTTTCCAAATTTTACAAATCAAACTATTTTATTGAATAAATGAAACACAAATGACTAAGAGACTAGTACGTCACCTCCCAAAGGTCTGCTATGAGCTAAAATGTTACCAATTGTATCTACTTTATAAATTTTGCCAATATTTAAAATATATAGTGATTTTAATTTCTTGTCATTGTTTAAGGGAAAGAAGCAGCCAACACTCTATTAATTTAAATCAATCAGTAGAAGTTGAAGAATTAATCAGTAACTAGCCCCACAACTTAGCATTCTATGGGTTTTTCTTTTTTTTCCCCTAGAAGCCTTTTATTTAAGGTATACAAACTTCACACATTCTATAAATACAACTTTAGGAACATAGTGATTCTTCCCACTGTACCCGCCCTCCCACCCACACTCCCACCCCCCTTCCTCACCCCTCTCCTATTCCCAGTCTTATTTTTAACTGAAATCTATTTTGAATTAACTTTATACATAGAAGATTAACTATACTAAGTAAAGAATACAAAACATAGTATGAAAACTGTTGCTCAACAGTTGAGACAACAGCTATTCAAAGTAATTGCATCTCAAAGTGTCAATTTCACCTCTATCGATTAATTTTTAGGTGCACTATTAGTTACCATACATCAAGGAGAACATATGTCATTTGTCCTTTTGAGACTGGCTTATTTCACTAAGTAAGATGTTTTCCAGCTTCATCCATTATGTAGCAAATGACAGGATTTCATTTTTTTAACCACTGTGTAGTTTTCCATGGTGTAAATATCCCTTAATTTCTTTATCCAGTCTTCATTTGACAGATATTTGGGTTGATTCCATAACTTAGCTATTATGAATAGAGCTGCAATAAACACAGGGGTACAGAAAACTCTTTCATATGCTGATTTAATTTCCCTTGGGTAAATTCCCTGGAGTTGGATGGCTGGGTCATATGGTAGGTCTATATTCATATTTCTGAGGTATCTCCACACTGTCTGCCACAGTGGCTGTACCAGCTTACATTGCCACCAACAATGCATCAGGATACCTTTTTCCCCACAACCTCATCAACATTTGTTGTTTGTTGATTTTTGTATGAGAGCCATTCTAACAGGAGTAAGGTGAATCCTCATTGTGGTTTTGTTTGCATTTCCCTAATAACTACTGATCCTTGAGCATTTTTTCATGTGTCTGTTGGCCATTTGGATTTCCTCTTTAGAAAAATGCTTATATAAGACCTTGGCCCATTTCTTAACTGGGTTGTTAAGTTTTGTTGTTGTTGAGTTTCTGGAACTCTGTATATAATATGGCTATTAATCCTTTGTCAGTTGCATAGTTTGCAAATAATTTCTCTCAATTTTTGCCTCTTTGTTGAGTGTTTCTTTTGCATTGCAGAAGCTTCTCAGTTTGATGTAATCCTTTGTGTCGATGTTGGTTTTGATTGCCTGTGCCTCTGGGGTCTTTTCCAAGAACTTTTTGTCTATGCCAATGTCTTGCAGGGCTTCTCCAAAATTCTCTGATAATTCATGGTATTAGGTCATAGATTTAGGCCTTTTATCCATTTTGAGAGGATTTTTGAGAAAAGTGCAAGGAAGGAATCTTGCTTCATACTTTTGCATATGGAAATCCAGTTTTCTCAACACCATTTGTTGAAGAGACTTCCCTTTTTCCAGGGATTGATTTTAGCTCCTTTGTCAAACATAAGTTGGTTGTAGATGCGTGGGTTGATTTCTGGAGTTTCTATTCTGTTCCATTGGTCTATCCATCTGTTTTTGTACCAGCACCAAGCTGTTAAGTTTATCACTGCCCTGTAATTGGTCTTGAAATCTGGTATTGTGATACTTCCAACTTTGTTTTTATTGTATAAGATTGATTTAACTATTTGGGGTCTCCTGTGTTTTCATATGAATTTCAGTATAATTTTTTTTTCTATATTTGCGAAGAATGTCCTTGGTATTTTGAATAGGATTGCATTGAATCTTAAATTTCTTTTGGTAGTGCGGACAATTTGATAATATTGATTCTTCAAATCCATGAACATGGAAGATGTTTCCATTTTATTGTGTCTTCTTATGTTTCTTTAATATTTTGTAATTCTCATCTTAGAGATCTTTGATGTTCTTGAATAAAATTATTCCAAAATATTTTATTTTTTGCAGCTATTGTGAATGGGATTGATCTTAGAAGTCTTTTCTCAGCTGTGGCATTATCTGTATATACAAAGGCTACTTATTTTTGTGTATTGATTTTATATCCTGCCTCTTCATCAAACTGTTTTATGAATTCTATAGGTTTCTCAGTGGAGTCTCTTAGACTCCTATGTATAGAATCATGACATGTACAAATAGGGATAGTTTGACTTTCTCCTTCCCAATTTGTATCCCTTTGAGTTATTTTTCTTGCCCAATAGCTATTTTTAAAACTTCCAGGACTATATTTACTAGCAGTCGTGAGAATGGGCATTCTTGTCTGGTTCTGGATCTCAGTAGGAATGCCTCCAACTTTTCCCCATTCAATAGGCTGCTGGCCATGGGTTTTTCATAAATTGCCTTGATTGTTTTGAGGAATATTCCTTCTATACCCAATTTGTTTAAAGTTTTCTTCATGAAATGATGTTGTATTTTATCAAATGCTTTCTCTGCATCTATTGAGATAATCATACGATTTTTTGTTATTCAGATTGTTAATGTGATAGGTCACATATACTGATTTGTGAATATTGAACCATCCCTTCATATTCATGATAACTCCCACTTGGTCCTAGTGAATGAATGCTGGCTTCATAGAAGGACTTTAGGAGAATCTCCTCCCTTTGAATTGTTTTGAATAGATTGAGAAGAATTGGAGTTAGTTCTTCTTTAAATGTCTGGCAGAATTCAGCAGTGAAGACAGCTGGTCCTTTTTTTTGTTGGGAGGGTCTTTATTACTGATTCAATTTCTGTCTTGGTTATTGGTCTGTTTAGGTTTTCTATGTCTTCATGGTTCAATATAGGTAGGTTGTTTGTGTCCAGGAAACTATCAGTTTCATTTAGGTTTCTCAATTTGTTGGCATACAGCTCTTTGTGGTAATTTCTGATTATTCTGTTTCTTTCTGTGGTTTCTATTGTTACCTTTACTTTTCTCGAACTATTTATTTGGGTCTTCTTCCTTTTTTTTTTTTTTTTTTTTTTTTTTGCTTAGTTGGGCCCATGGTATATCAATGTTATTTATTTTTTCAAAAAAACCAACTCTTCATTTCACTGATGTTCTGTATTGTATTTTTGTTTCAGTTTTGTTTATTTCTTCTCGAATTTTATTTCTTTTCTCCTACCAATTTTAGGTTTTGTTTGCTGTTGCTTTTCCAGGTCCTGCAGATGCATGGTTAGCTCATTTATTTGGTGCCTTTCCAGTTTCCATATGTAGGCACCAATTGCTATAAAATTTCCTCTTAACACTACTTTTCCTGTATCCCATAAGTTTTGATATATTGTATTGGCATCTTCATTCATTTCCAGAAATTTTTGATTTACCTTCGATTTCTTCTATGACCCATTGTTCATTCATGGGAATGTTGTTCAGTTTCCATATGTTTGCATATGTTCTAGTGATTCTTGATCATTGGAATCAATGATATGATTCATTCCATTCCATTGTGGTCGGAGAAGATGTATGGTATGATTTTTGATTTTTTGGATTTGCTGAAACTTGCTTCATGGCCCAGCATGTGTCTTATACGAGAGAAAGTTCCATGTACTGTTGAGAAGAATGTGTATTCTGCAAATGTAGGATGAAAAGTTCTGTAGATATCCATTAGGTCCATTTGGTCTATAGTGTCCATTAACTTTATTGTTTCCTTGCTGATTTTCTGTTTGGTTGATTTGTCCACTGCTGAATGTGGGGTATTGAAGTCTTTATCTCCCTTTAGATCCATTGAAATGTCTTTTAAATAGCCAGGTGTCCTGTAATTAGGTGTATGTATGGTTAGTATAGTTACATCTTCCTGTTGAATTGTTCCCTTAATCATTATATAGTGCCCTTCACTATCTCTTTTAATAGTTTTTGTGTTAAAGTCTATTTTGTCTGTTAGTAAGATGAGTACACCAGCTCTTTTTTGGTTTCTATTGGCATGGAATATCTTTGTTCATCCTTTCACTTTCAGTCTGCTTGTATCTTTGTTGGTCAGTTGTGTTTCTTGTAGTGAGCAAATAGATGGGTCTTGCTTTCTAATCCATTCTGTCAGTGTGCATCTTTTAACTGGAGAATTGAGGCTATTTACGTTCAAGGTGACTATTGATAAACAATGACTTGGCCCTGGCATTTTTCCATAAAGGTTCCTATTGTTTACTTTGGATTTCCCTTGTACTTTTACTGGAAGATTTTCTGCCTTCACATTGTTTCACAGTCATGACCATGTTTCTGTGTTTCTGTGTGTAGCAAATCCTTAAGCATCTTTTGTAAGGCTAGATGAGTGGTGACAAATTCTTTTAATTTCTGTTTGTTATGAAAGGTCTTTATTTTACTTTTATTGATAAAGTCAAGCTTTGTAGGGTACAGCATTCTGGGTTGACAGTATTTTTCTCTTAAAACTTGAAATATATCTTACCATTCTCTCCTAGCTTGTAGGGTTTCTGATGAGAAGTCAGCTATGAGTCTCACTGGAGATCCTCTGAAAGTAATCTGGCATTTCTCCTATGCACATTTTATAATCTTTTCTTTATGGAGAATTTGGCTACAATGTGTCATGGTAAATATATTTTCTGATCATGTCTATTTGGAGTTCTATGTGCTTCCTGTACTTGGACGTCCATTTCTTTCTTCAAATCAGGGAATTTTTCTGTAATTATTTCACTGCATTGTGTCTTTCTCTTTTCATGCCTTCAGGAACTCCTAAGACATGTATGTTGGGTCATTTGATGGTATCTCATGAATATCTACCACTGTTTTCTATTTTGCTAATTTCTTCTTCTTTTTTTGATATGACTGTAAAATTTCCAGATATTTGTGTTCTAACATATATTCTTCCTTTTGCCTCACCAAGCCTATTCTTAAGGATTTTCACTGCATTTTTGTTTGATCTATTGAATTCCTCATTTCCAATATTTCATTTTGGTTTATCTTTAAAATCTCAATTTCATGATAAAAATTTTTATTCTTGTCATGTATGGATTTCTTTAATTCATGCATTTGCTTCTGATTGCTTCTATGTAATCCTGCAATCAATTTTTTAAATTCCATTTCTGGAATTTCTTCAATCTCTTCATCTCCACATTCTAGTATTGAAATGTTGTGGTGTTCCTTTGGGGTTGTCATGTTGTCTTCCTTATTCTTATTTCTTGAATTGCTGCATTTATTTTTAGGCATTTCTAGAGATGCTTGTTGATTTTTTTTTTCCCTGTGATGGCTTTTATTTTTGGACTATGCCTCTGTGGTTTAGTGGAATGTCTACTCTTTCAATGAATAGCCAGATGTGTGTGCTGGGTGTGGCCAGGGAGCTCTGTTCAGTGCTCCAGAGTGAGGGAAGTGTCTAAGATAATACCCAAGTTGGGTGTGTTAAATCTCTCTCTCTTTCTCTCTTACTCTCTCTCTTTTATCAGTGGGGAGTTTTGATAAGCTCTGTTGACATAGTCTCATGCTCACTTCCACTTCTCCAAGGAGACCAATCAATGCCTGAGTACTAGCCCCAGTGGGTACAATATTCATCTGTGTTGCCACAAGAACCAACAAAGGATACATGAAGTTCTCGGTGTTAGCACAGACCTCACAGCAATGCCCTCACCAGGGAATCAGAGAGCCATGAGCATGTGGAGCCACCCACAGTGACTGTCCAAAGACCAAGCCACACCTGGCACCCTCCCATGCAGCCACAGTATTTTCCTACATAGCCACAGTGTTTTCACAATACCAGCATACAATGCTCCTACAGTCACAAGCACCCAATCCCATGTCAATTCTCCCTACTGGACTCAGATGTCTCCTCTTGGCTTGTTGCTGGGTACAAGACATGGTTGGCACAGCTGTTACTTATGTCCACAATGACACCTGTTCTCTCAGCTAGTTACTGGACTGGGTGCCAGGTTGTCTGAGAGAGAGAAATATATACTCTCTTCGTTTCCCCCTCTAGGTTGGCAGGTACACTATCCCCCAAAGGGTTCCATACCAGACTTATGCCAGGCTCTTCCCACAGCTTTATCACCAGCAGCTTGGGCTGTTGCAGTCTGGTCTCGCCTCACTCCAAAGCTGGTGCTGAGGCTCTCAGCTGCTGGGGTTCTGGCCTGTGCATGTCCACACCTTCCATATAGGCCCACAGTATCCCTCTAATTTGAATGGAGTTTCCTCTATAGTTTCATCCCCAACTCTCCCTTGAGATTGTACTATCTCTACTTTTTTTAAAATTATCTTCCCCTAGACTAGAGCCTAAGCTCCCTCCCTATTTCACCATCTTGATATCCTCCACTATGCTGTTTTTCTTCATCCATTCAATTCTTTATTAGAAGATCACAAGCTTTCTATTCTGTTTTTACACTAAAATTTAGAACAAAACCATACATGCAACAGAATGCATTGAATTACTACATGTATGACTGTATTTTTATTCTAGAGTATTTCCTAATGAACAGAATAGTCATTGGATGAACCATAATAATGTAATAGTAAGAAGAAAAAATTGTCATCACGATTTTTCTATTTAAGGAAGAGAATTTGATCATGAATAAAAATGTCAATAAAAACAATGTTGCTAGAGGTATATGGAAAACCTGATTGTTTCTTGAGAAATGATGAATTACATATAAAGTGCTTTTTACATTTTTATTATTTTGTTTTCATTGTTATTTGAAAGGAAGTGAGATGGGAGAGTAACAGAGAGGGAGTGAGGGAGGGAGAGATAGGAGAGGGAGAAAGATGGATCGTCCATCTGACGATTCCTTTCCCAAATGTTTGCAAATATAAGGGCTGAGTCAAGCTTAAGGCAAGAGCCCAGGACTCTATTCAGGTCTCCCACATGGAGGAGAGGGACTTGAGCTATCACCTGCTGTCTCCCTGGTTGTGCATTAGCAGGAAGTTGGAATCAGGAACAGAGGGGCTGTGACTAGGACCAAGCTTTCCAATTTGTGATGCAGATATTCCAAACAGCAACTTAACCAGTACACCAGACAGCCACATCATAAAGTGATATTTTTAACTGACGAATATTTCTGAAGTAAAGGAATTTTTATAGAATGAAAAGCTAGAGATCAGCAGTCATAATTCAAAGTACATAAATTAAGAATGGTTCTGTAATTTCACAGAGATGCACACTTAAGGGATCATTGGGAAGAATAAGATAAAAGTTACATTATTGTCAAATTGTAAGGCAATAATTACACTGAAGAAATTATAAATAAGAAAGACGTGTCTAGTGTTAAGACAGTTAAGGCTGAAACAATCTTTTGCCTGTGTATTGATCTAAGTTATAAGCAATTCCTTTTAAGCCATTTAAAATTTATTTATTTTTGGAGTACGAGAGAGAGAAGGTGAGAGAGAGAGAGAGAGAGAGAGAGAGAGAGAGAGAGAGAGAGAGGAGAGAGATACAAGAATGCCCGTATCTGCTGGTTTACTCACCTAATATTCAAATGTCCAAATGGTTGAGATCTCCCATGTAAGAGACAAGCACCCAACTACCTGAACCATCACTGCTGCCTCCCAGGGTCTACATGGGCAGGAAGCCAGAATCAGGAGCGAGAATTAGAGTCCTGGAATTGAATCCTGTCTCTCTGATGTGGGATAAAGGTATCCTAACTGGTGTCTTTACTACTAGGCTAAATGCCCACCCTTTAAATAATTTCTTAAATTTTAAAAGTTATTTATACAAGAAAGAAAATCAAATTGTCCTTTCATTTTAACCATACAAATGAAGTTTTAAGTCATCTTCTCAAACTTAGCTCTGTATATAAAATTCCCCTATTTGAAGATCTTCAGTGGCTGTACTTGGCCATTTGTTTTTCATTTCTATTCAAGACCTTTCTTGTTATTCACTCAGCCACCTTTGCATAGCCTCATAACAATGTGCCAATCACACAGAATTCTCAGACTTCTAGGAAACCTACACTCTCAATATTTCTTCACACTATTTCCTTTCTCTAATAGGTCCACTCTGCCTCACCCCCCAATGAAATTTATATATCTGAATACATTCTTTCAAAAGAAAGAAATGTTCTTTCAAAAGAAAGTTCAAATGCACTTTTTTTCTAAGAAATATATCTAAAACCCACCTACTTGGGTTCTATACAGCCTCCCTCCTTATTCCCACTATGTATCTAATTATAAACAGTTTTTGGTTTTATTAGAATTTCCATTTATATCTCCATCTTCCCATGTGTACATATAAAAGCCTTACAGGAGCAGGCATTGTGGTACAGTAAGCTAAGTGCTGCCTGTGATACCAGCCTCCTACATCAGAGCACCGATTTGAGAACTAGCTGCTTTGTTTCTGATCCAACTCCTTGATAATGTGCCTGGGAAAGCTGCAGACGATGGCCTAAGGACTCGGGCTCCTGCCACCCATGCAGTAGACCAGGATGCAGCTCCTGGCTCTGGGCTTCCTCTTGGCCCAGCCTTGGTCAGTGCAGCCATCTGGGAAGTGTACCAGTGGATGGGAGACCATTCTCTCTGTGTCTCTTCTTCTCTCTCTGTAACTCTGACTTTCAAATAAATAAATAAATCTTTAAATATATGTATGTACATATGTATATATATGTATATACATAAATCTAGCAAGCATATACCTTTTATAAACGTATGTCCTAAAAATTAAAAATGCCCAAGGCTTTCAAAAACAATGGGCTAAGTAGGAATTCACATCTTTAGAGCAGTCTGGGTTTCCTTAGAAAGTAGCACTTACTTTGAGTGCTTTAACTTTTTCAAGGTTATGTGGCTGATGAAGTCCAAAGCTATCAGTAGACAGGTTCAAGAACTACAGTTTCTAAATATATGTTGACCTTTGGGACTGGTTGGAAATTGAAGACAGGAACATGGAGATGGAATTGTGTTTTGCATTACAAAAATACTTTCTAGAAAACAGACTGGGGCAAGGATATCACATTGGGGGAAATTGGATGAAATTACATATTCTTTTAAAAATTGAGATACTTTTCATATCCTAATAGTGCAGCTAAATTTAACCTCTGTATCTTTTGAAATTTGCCCTTAAGAAAATGCTGATCATACTACAGGACACACAAGGTGACTGCATAAGCAAATACCTTTGGTTATTGCTGCTGGATTACAAAAAGGAAACACAAAGTATGGTACTTTGGAATTGTGAGCATTTTCACAATGCATTGGAACAGATTCAAAAAAGCTATCAGAGGTTATTATTTTGGCTGGACTACAAGTAGCCAGGGAAAGTTGAAACTTTGGCATGGTATACTGTTATACTAAGGGACTTTTGATATTCATATAGTCACAGGGCATTTAAACTGCTACAATGGATCATTTATGATAATTCAAATTGTCTAGAATTTTTTTTTTCCACAAAGCAGGCTCTCTGAGATTCAGTTAGGAAGTAGATCATGTGGTCAGAATCAAATACACTGAGGTATAATATTAATTTAGGACAGCTTGTATTTTAAATTAAGAATAACTGACCTAATTTTACAAGAAAAAGAAATTCTCGCACAAATTGTGGGAAATTCAAAGGGTAGATTTGGTGTCTGTGGATTTATTTCATCGGATTCTTCTTCTGGCCAAAGGGTAAGGAGAAGCTGTGCTGCTGGAATCCATACTTTTCTCTCAATACCTCTCATTCATTCTTGCATCTTTCTTACTATTTTCTCCTTTAGTTCCACCTATTGCCTCTTCCGTGAATTAGGTGTGAACTTAATCTCTCCCTCAATGGTCAATCACATCAGCTATCACAATTTTAAAGAATGTTGCCACCCAGATGCGAAAGCTGTAATTTCTTTCCAGTGACTGGATTCCCTAATAGCATCTTAAATTTACAAGTCCAAGTTCTGTACTCTTTTCATTCACTATTCTGACAATTATCTTGTGAACTGTCCATGAAAAGTCATCATCCATTCTTTCCACACTTTGCACACAATATTCCTGTACAGATAACAGAGGAGGTATATTGACATTTCCTGTAATATTATTTGAAAAATACTTACTACATCAAGGCTTAATACACACTTCTCTTCACCTTTCAGTAGTGTCTGCTTTCCCCTCAGTGATTCCAATCACCCACCTGAACCTAGTTTTCAATAACACTGTTTTCATGAAAGTTTATCATTTATTAAAAAATGATTACTTCTCAAAAAGACATAAGGCCACGTTATTAAGAATAAAAGCAATGTAAATAGTGGAATGATCACACTTAAATAGCCCTACCACCTCCAAGCAAAAACTATTACTTGTCGGATTTGGTTCAAGCAAATTCATTCTTTGGTCAAAGACAAAAAAAAAAGTATGTATTAAAATTTCTCAAAAGTTGGCAGGATTTTTGATACTGATTCCTCTGATGATTATGTTATTTTTTTTACATGGAAAGATAAAATTAAAAGGTAAATTTATTTTCATGCAAAAATGTTGAAATCATGCAGTTTTTCATAATGCATATTGTCTATGATTTTTTGAAGATCTCCATAAGCATAGATTTCAAACTTTTTTGCACCAAAATAGATTTATCTTTTTATTTTTAAAATTTTTTCCCAGAAATTTTTATTTAAGGAATACAATCTTTATGTATTTCATAAATAAAACTTCAGGAACATAGTGATTAACTGTTCTATATATAAGGTTTCCATTTGAATCATTTGAACTTGGAAAGCACTAAAATGAACTTCCTAGAATATAACTTCTTAAAATCATGACATAAATTCCTGTAAATGTCTCTAGGATCAATTTTAGATGTCCCTGACTGAAATTCAATTATCTTATTTCATCTATGTCCTAACATCTCATTGAATTTTAACTAATTTGGGGCTTCTTAAATATTTTCTTCTAAAACTGGAATTGATAAACTTTGACATCAGGCCTTTAAAAGCAATTATCTGATTCTTTCCTGAATATTTTTACTCAACTTGCCCTTTGTGGTAATTCCCTCTACTCCTTGTCTCCTAGGCATCCCAAACTCTTCAAATGCCCATTTTTTCTTCCATTTTTTCTGCAGAATGATCCTTGATGACATACTTTTCTGTTTGAGCCAATGGAGCAGACCCTTTAATAATACATATACTACACACTCATATACACACACACATACAGGTACTTCAAAAATTTCATGGAAAGTGGAATTAAAAGAAAAGTTTCTTTTACAGTATTTTTGAAATTCAATTACGCATGGAGTCTTAAACATGTTCATTAAAATTTACATTATGAAAAAATATGTGTTGATTTCAAAGTTTTTTTGAAATCATTAGACATAAAGAACTCAGACTTACAAAATCAGAATCTGTATTTTAAGAATGTTCCCAAGTGATTTATTTGTGCTATGAAGTTGAAGAAGTGATGATCTAGAGGTGTACTTCTAAAAGCACGCATATACTATGCACAACTTGCAAGGGCTGAATATGATGTATACTACATATGGCACATGATGTATTAATTTTTTTGTATGATCCCTTCTCTACAAAGACCTAGGCAGTATTGGATGAAAATTGACTCATGTAGGCTAGCAAACATCAATTGTTAAAATTTCAGAGGGCAAGCCAGGTGGTGCAGTGGGTTAAGCCACAATGTAGCATGCCTAAATCCCCTATTCAAGTACTGTTTCAAGTTCATGCTCCTCCACTTCCACTCCAGCTTCCTGCTAACGCATACTGGGAGACAGTGAATGGATGATATCTTACATGCCTGAAGCTCTACCACCTATGTGGGAGGCCCAGATTGGGTTCTGGGCTCCTGTCTTCAGCAAGGTCCAGACCCAGCTGCTGTGGACATTTGAAGAGTGAACCAGTAGAGAGAATATCTGTGCGTGCGTGTGTGTGTGTGTGTGTGTGTCACTCCTACTCTTGCTCTGCCTTTCCAGTAAATGAAAAGAAACAAAATAACATTTTTTTTTGACAGGCAGAGTGGACAGTGAGAGAGAGACAGAGAGAAAGGTCTTCCTTTGCCATTGGTTCACCCTCCAATGGCTGCCACGGCTGGTGCACATCGCTGATCCGAAGGCAGGAGCCAAGTGCTTATCCTGGTCTCCCATGGGGTGCAGGGCCCAAGCACTTGAGCCATCCTCCTCTGCACTCCTGGGCCATAGCAGAGAGGTGGCCTGGAAGAGGGGCAACCGGGACAGAATCTGGCACCCCGACCGGGACTAGAACCTGATGTGCCGGCGCCGCAAGGCGGATTAACCTGTTGAGCCATGGCACCGGCACAAAATAACATTTTTAAAAATTCTATGAAATTCTGATATAGTTGTTAAACACAGCCAATGTTTAGTATTTTAAATATTACATTATATAACTTTAAGTATTAAATTATACACAATCACAGTTCCATAAATTATTTTAGAAACAAAGGTAACATATTCAAGCCTCATAACTTTCTAATTATTTTGTTCATCTTACTATTACCTATATCCTGAAGTTAGATGTATTATGTCTGAAAAATTCAATGCTATGTAGCAACGATGTGTATATCTCTTTTCAAAAATGTCCAGGGCCCTTTGATTGGTGGCTTGAAATCAGCCATGGTGGTAAGTGTCTATACCAGGGAAATCCACAAACACTACAAAACAGGGCTCATCTTGTTGTTTTGATTGTCTGGATTTAGGAAAGAGATGAAGAAATGGTAATAATGCATATTAAACTTTAAAATGTGTCTTAAAATATATACTTGCATGTGTCTGTGTCTTTTTTAACAAGGCTGTTAAACATCATCTAGTGAAAGCACTAGAAACAGAATGTTCCTAAAGTGAACATAAACCTAGTCGATTTTTATATACAAAGATTTTCAGACACCTATTAGAGCTAAAATTCACCATATAGATTTTCATTGATTCATTTAGGCTTTGCACATAGTTTTATTTATTCCTTATTGTTTCTCCAGCACCATCAAATTGTGAATTATTCTATTAGGCAGGTTCTGACCTCCTATATACAAGGGAAAATCACCTTATCTCCAGATCTGGAAGCTCTCCAGGATTCTGTTATTTTTGCTATAAAATGAAGAATTTACATTCCAATGAAGTGCCTTGTTCTCCATAGCCCTTATTACCAGAGATTGTAGCTTTATGAGACATGGGAACAATTGTATTTTCTAGTTTCTCACTGAGAAATCAGTTCAGAGTTACAAAAATATATATAAAAACTGAAACAGGATATTTTAATTTTGCATGAAATATTTGTCTCCACCTGTACCTAGTCACTAACAAAATAGCTAAATAATATCTGAAAAGGCTTATTACTTATAAATGTAACTTATCCACTTAAATAGTAAGTCTCACATCTGAATGACAATTATTTTTATCAATCTAAATTTTTGGGAATAGTTTAAAATTCTAGGAAAATTTGTCTTACCCTATTTGGAATTTATATTCATAATGCATAAATCAAATGAAAGTTTATTTAACTTATTTTCTTTAATTTTGCTTATGTTTTTGATGTCAGCATCAATGTTGATTAGCATTATGGAGAAATCTTTAAGTGCCACCTGAAGAGCACAGAATCAAGAGATGATATCCTTAGAGGAGAGAGAATGACCTCATCAGTGCACTGGATTGTGAGAGAAAACCTAAAGAATTGTCAACTTAGGTTAGGCTTATATTCTTCATAGTGAAATATTGCAAAAGGCAAATAGTGAATCAATTTGTTTCACACTTTTATCATTTCTTTTCTTATACTTTTACTATAGTTTTTTTGTACTTTAGTATTGATTTCGCTATATTTTAAAAAACTTCTACCATAAGCATGCATAAATCTAATATTCAGAAAAAAATAAGAGTAAAGATTCCTCTAGAGGATTAAAGTGCTGATCTCTCTGCAGCTAGAGTGTCATGCAAGGGATGACAGATGCTTTGAGGGGAAATATTTTACAGTTGTATAGACTCACACTTGTATTTTAAAAACAATGATCCTTTAAAACAAGTGATATTTTGATAGCCAAAGGATCAATGCCATATTTATCTATGGCTTTCTAGGAAAGAGATAATCCATCTAATTTCTCTCCAGAGAATTGATACTGAAATATGCATGAGCCTAAATTTAAATTAGAAAAAAATTATAAATGCTGCAAAAAATGAAAGACTTCCTAAGATATTTACAGAGCCTCTACTAAACATATCTTGATGTTCTGTCCCTTTTGTGGTTATGCAAGTTATAAGTAAGACCATCAATATAGCACCATTTTGAAATAGATGGATGCCTTGCGGGTTTATTTAATTTTGAAGGCCTCTTGCCTCCATACCTAAAGCTCTCAGACTGTAACACAAGTTGGCATATTCCCTACAATCAGTCAATCACAATTATTTTCTTGAGAATCAGTAGGGCCACCGTAGTAAATTCCTCCTCTAGTATATTTTCCATATTCACTACTTTAATTGTAGACTTATTTACTGTCAGTGGAAAATGCATAAGCAAACATCTGACAATTATCTTCAATAAAAATGAAAAGCAACCAAACAGGAGCCTGAATGACTAAAAAGACATTTATCATTCTTAGAGCATTCATATCAAATTTGGCTGTTGAATGGTTTTCCTCTTTGTGGAAGGCCATAGAAGTCTTAGGAGTTGGATTCCTTAGGTAGGGTGTGTAGTTCAAACCCCATCTGCATCTCTTACAGACATGGAACTTTAGGCAAGTCACTGAATCTCCTTAATGCTTAGTTAATTCATCAATAATGCAAGGGTTACATCAGTGTTTCCTTCAAAGGGCGGTAGGAAGATTAAATGAGGAAATATATACCCAGTGCAGGGTATTAAGCACTCATTCGATAGGAATTGCTTTCATTTTTTATCTCTTCATTAAAGTCTGTACGTTAAAATTAGCAGCTATGTGATTTACAGATAGCTTAGGTGTTGCTATGGTGAATTTTCATTGGTTCTGTGGTACATGGTAGCTGTTGCTGATAGTTGAGCATGGTTTTGAAAGCAAACATAACCATGTGCTATTCATGTTTGTGAGCAGTTTAACTGCCCTCTCAACTTGTTTTCTTATGTGCAAACGGAGGCCATATGTCTCACAGAAGCAACATGGCGATTAAATTAGAAAATGTCTATGTAAACCTCCTCCCCCAAGACCTGGAACTTAGTAAGATGTCACTATCCAGATTTTCTTAAATCAAATGTAGCCATACAGAAGTATAGATGAAGTGGCCATCCAGGATATTTCTATGATTGTGCTACCGTGTGTCTAATTTACTGGCCCACCCCAAATTGGAATCAGCTAAATCACTTCCAAAAGTTTTTAAAATGCATCTGAGCCTAATATTTTCTTGTCTGTGGAAGATGAAAAAAGTATTTCAGAGGAATTTTTTTTTTCTAAATCTCAGACTTTTTTCCTCTTAATGTATTTCCATAGTAACACCCAAAGATCAAGGTCACACAAGAGGCAGGTTTCAAGCAGCTAAAAATTAACATTATTCCAAGCTGTTCTGTTTCTCCCACTTTTCCTTACATTTATAAGAATATATACATATCAGGACATAAATAGCTGTGCAACCAACCTCTTCCAGTGAAATTGCATCCTTTGGGGGCATCATGTTTACAGTGCATTTAGTTGTACAGACATGGTTTCTGATAGACATTTTCAGCATAGTGGTTGGCATTCCTTTAATGCCCACAAAATATGGAAGTCTCTTTAAAGTTCTCTGTCTGTTGCTCTGCCTTTCAAATAAATAATTTTTTTAAAAAAAATAAACAAGCAAAAAATAATGATTCAGTATCTTTTTTTGACATTGTCATATGAAAAGAATTCCTATTTCATGTAGGGTTCATGAAAAATATGGATCTATAAAATCTTACATATACTTTATTTTATAATTCTTACAGACAAAAGCTGTCTTGTGTTCTAGGTTTCAGCCTTTGTTTATACCACAGTTCTAAGGTAGAAGTTGGATATTAATATTTTAGAAAGCAAATGGGCAGAATATACAATGTCTTGTATTCCATAGGAAAGGGTTTCTCTGCAGGAATCCTTTCCCAGCCATCCACGAAATGTTTTTTGGTCCAACTGATTTTTACTCATGAGAAGCTGAGTACTCTTTTTCTGAAGTGTGGCCCAAATTCTAGCAAGACCAACAGAAACTCAGAAGAGCCAACACCGTATATGCTGGGCTGTACTTCTGTCCTAAATCTGGGGTTTTAAATTGTGCTAATGAAGAGGTCAAAGTGAAAGCTAATGAGATTTTACTTTTATCTTCAGTAATTGGGAGAATGGGTGTACGTGTGTTTGCATGTAATAATGGGATAAGGAGAAAGGAGGAAAACAGGGAAGGGTCAGCTTTTTCCATAGTAGTGTTTCAATAGGAGAGTCTTATCAGATCTATTACATTAGGCACAAAATTTCCTTTGGGAAAACAAACTTAATTTTTAAATGTGTGCAGTTTCTAAATGGGAAAGGTACAAGGTAATCACTTACCATGTATATTTGGCTTGCAGAACAGCACTGTTAGCTATTAGCTGTTAGCACTATTTTCCTAATTTTGGCCAACTGGGACCCAATTGGCAGAGAAATTCTGAATGAAAACTCAGAGAATTAATAAAACTAGTCTTCAAACAGTAATTTATACTTTGTATGTCTGTCTGGATGCAAACTGTTAAAATCTTTACTTAGTATAGAGTTGATCTTCTGCATATAATGATAATTAAAAATGAATCTTAGTGAAGAATGGGATGGGAGAGGGAGTAGGAGGTGGGATGGTTTGTGGGTGGGAGGGCGAGTATGGGGGGAAGAATAGCTATAATCCAAAAGTTGTACTTATGAAATATGTATTTATTAGATAAAAGCTTTTTATTAAAAAAGTCAGAATACAAACATACAGTCAAAACTATTAAATTACATGTCACATGGAATTGTTATTACAAGTGGAAGGAAACTCCTTTTAATCTGTTTTGTCCTCTTTAGGTCCCCAATGACTTAATCCTCTCTCATTCATTCTCTGTCAATCTCTCTCAGACAGGTATATATTGTCCAAGAGTTAGGACAACTTCATTAGTTAAATCAGTGATTTTGTATGGTGCTGCTAGGTTAATCTCTTAATGTACCTTTTTAAATCATATTTCTTTTTCTCAATGATCTTTTTTTCAACATTTTTTTCTATTTATTTAAGAGGCAGAGCAACAGACTGGTTCACTCATCAAATGATAAGAGTCAGGACTGGCCAGGCCAAATATGGGAGCGGGGAACTCAGTGCAGGTCTCCTACCTGGGTGGCGGAGACCCAACTACATGAGGCATCACATGTTAGCAAGAAGCTGGGATAGAGTGAAACCGAGACCTGAACTGAGACACTGTGATATGGGATGTGAGTATTGTAATGGGTGTCTTAACCTCTAGACCAAACACCTGCCTCTCCTGGTGATTTTCTATTACCCAGGTCTAAGTGTCTTGATCAGTCAGTCAATGGTATCCTTAACCTGAATGCCCACTCTTGGTAGTCTACATAGCAAACTTCGGTTGAGCCAGTCCTCTGAATGGTCTCATTCTTTCCCCACTTGCTGTTTCCATTGTTTCTTTGTCTAATCCTTCCTTTTTCACTGACCTGACTTTGTTTCCTGCATTAGTTTCCTAGGCTGGCATTGAATGCACCAGAAATGGTGTGGCTGAAAACAACAGAAATTTATTCTCTTGCAGTTCTGGAGGCCACAAATAAAAAATCAGGGTGTCCATAGGGCCACACTATCTTATTGCTTTTTAGAGTTATGTAATTACTAAAGAGGCAGAGTTACAGAGAGAGAGAAGGAGAGACAGAGGGTGAGATCTTCCATCTGCTGATTCACTACTCAAATTTCTATAATGGCTAGGGCTGGGCCAAGCCAAAGCCAGGAGTTTCTTCCAGGTCTCCCACATGGGTGAAAAGACCGAGGACATGGGCCATCCTCTGCTATTTTCCCAGGCGCATTAGCAGGGAGCTGGAGTGGAGTAGCCAGGATGCAAATTGGTGTCCACATGGGCTGGGGCACTGCTGGCCATGGCTTTAACTTGTTGAGCCACAGTGCCAGCTGCATGCCACACTATCTTTGAAGGCTTTAGAAGAGAATACATTCCATGACTTTCCCTTGAAGTCTGATGTTTGGTTCCATTTATAGGTATCTAGGTGTTAGAACTTTAGCATATCGCTATATGGGACACAATTCAGTCCATAACCTTTTCTGGAAAGTGACTGAAAGAGCCATCTCTCCATGCTTCATCAAGAAGGCTCTTCTCATTCTCTAGCTCACTTTCCTTGGATGTTCACAGACTAAATGATTTCCTTGGGCATTACTGTGGTTGCCATGTTGGTCCCTGTAGCTCAGAGGGCTGGAAAATGGTTGGCACATAGTAAAACTCAGTATTTGCTGAGTGAACAACTGTATTAATTAATTTATATCACATATGCAGGTTTCTTTAAAATATAGTGGCAATGTTACTTTCTTTCTTTAAATTAATTATTCCACTAGGATAATGTACAGAACACTATTTTAACCCTAGTTTGTATTCCAGAGTCACAGAGTCCTGCATGGAATTCTCACATGAATGGTAATCTGGTAATCTGGTAAATGCTTTGCTAATGGAATGGCCTAGAAAAATCTGGTTGAAAGTCAGTGAAACTTTAATAATCTACTCAAAGATATTTTAGCAAGTGGAAGGCTATATTATGTAGGAGCAGTGTTTCTAAAATTAAAGCAAAGTTAAGTAGATTGGGTGGTTGATGTCTGTTTACATAAAAAAAATTCTCCCAGTGTTATTAAGAATTTCAGATATCTAGTTGATCAGAACTGGACATATGAACATATCTTTCCTTGTTATTTTTGTAATATATACCTACATATAGATATTTAAATATCTTTTCATAGTGACATACAGTGCTAAACAGCACTTTAAACTGGAAAATCATAGAACAACTCCTGCAGCCTCCACTCTTACCTTCACTTAACTCCTAATCAGTTTCACAATGGGGAGCAGAGCATGACTCACAGCTGGGGTCTTAAATATGACAAAGAAAGCTTGAAATATGAGCATTAAAATGATTTCTATTTTTCTCTTAATGTTTTTTACACAAGTAGAACTTCTGTCCCATAAGTAGACCCCAAATGCTAATTTTCTTCACTCTGAAGATAAAATATGTGAAAAATATAATGAGTACCCATACTACCCACAGACAATAAGTAAAGTAAAAGAATATACACAAAATTTTGTGGATCCCAGACAGAAACAGTGAAATGGAAAACAGGGTTGCTTAAGAGGGCATAAATCTTACGCAAGTATTTGAAGGAGCAATGCTTAGGGAAACTGGAACATTCAGAAAACATTGTATATGGGCTATTGTTCAGTTGGTACTGTATGGTGGCACACAAAGAGTACAAATGTCTTATGTGTCACAAAGCACGAATGCAATTAAAGTGGCTGGGTAAGACCACCAGACCCACATTTGCAATGTAAATTAACAAACAACACGGTGCCTTCAATTGTAGGTGAGTCTTAATAAGCCTGCTGATTGCTTCTTAAGAGGGTGGTTATTTTGTGCATAAGAATTGCTGAATGTTAGGGAACAGAGCATTTCTCAAGAACCCCAGGAAGAGCAGAAGTGACTGAATGTAGAAGAGAAGAATCAGTACACTGCTTGTCCTTGAAGAAGAGTTCAGCTTTTGGACACTGAGACTCATTCAGGAGACATCAGACATATTTTTCAACAATGCCCTCAGGACACAGAGATTTGTGCTACAATGTACTTAGATCTAAGAAGTGCCCAACCTTATAAATCCATTCATGATTCTGCCCTAGGACAAGTAACTCCAACAGAAATGTAGGATCCCAGAGTTGACAAAAGTCAGGCTCATGAATCTTAGAACCTGCTTCTATTTAACAGTCTCAGGGATCAGGAAAGGGGACATCGTATCCTCCACTGGTGAAGAAAATTAGTTCTGAAGACCAAGACCCCCAGTTCACAACCCTTTACTCTTGATTTTATGAGGAACATAAGGAAATCAGCTGTTTTCCTCTGATCCGCTCTTTCATATACTTATAATGGCATTTTTCATTAAGTTCTATCTATCTGACTCTGAAGTGTGTACCTAGCGCAATGTGACATGGAAATATTCATATTTTTTGCCAGTAATCCAACAGAAATCTCTAAACAGCTCACCAACACCAAGTTTGTTGCACGAACACTATGCCCAGATAAAATACAGAATGTCAAGGAACAAGCAGCAAATAGACAGCAACATGCATTGCAGAAGGAACTCAGGCTGCCTGGCCCCTTTTGTACACTCCGTCAGTATAATCATCTCTTTCCTTTGCATATCTGTGCCTCATCAATCATGTTCTCACGATCTCCCAGGCCACCATTGGGAAGGAAAAATTTGTTTGAACTAGGACAGACAGCTGATATTATTCTGTTTTTGATAGCCTTTTGAAAACACAAATTTCATATTAACAATCACTCATCTTACTCCAGAATATCTGACAGTGGAGCCAGAAGTCCTTGTCACATTCACAGGTTGGAGCTGAGCATGGCGAGGTCCCATCAGGACTCGAGTGCTACCCAGTTAAGGAAGTTGGCACTTTTTCCTAGTGGAAAGTAATTGAAATTTTTCCATTATTTAGTCACCTGTCCTGCCCCCTCAGAGCCTATTTCATCCCACCCAGATAATGCTTAGCAACTTCTTTGTACCTTCTCCCTCATATCTTCTCACCTGCCTTTTCTCAACATTTCATGATTCTAAGTCATGAAGCCAAGTTACAAAATGAAGTTACAGGAGAGAGGACAGTGTGTTTGTCAGGGAGTGCACTCAAAGCCACCACCTGTGGAACAGGTGGAGAGAAAGCAACATTGGTCAGATGGAAGGATCTGGCTGCAACAGGGTCCTGAAGCCTGCCTACACTGACACTGAAGGGAGTTCAGGAGCTACAAATGCTGTCAAAATTGTCCACATTTAGTGTTTAGACCAGTGCTTTAATTGGTCCTAGATGTTGGAGTCTCCCTGCTGACTGTAGACCCAACAGCTGGAAACACTGCCTTTCCCTGATGGAGCAATAGTTAAGGCATTTGTGTGGGCACTGTCTCTTAAGAGCAGGTTTGCTCCTCCTCTTTCCCCAAATCCATCCTGCTTGCCACAGCATTTAAGGAGTCAATGGCAGGCCTGTTCCTTGCTGTACCTTAGCTCTATCAGTGCAAACTGCTCCAGGGACCCCAAACTTCAGTCAGTTCAGAGTCCCCAGCTTCTCCTCTGCATGAGCATTGTCTAATGCATTGTCCTAAATGCATGGTGCTCACCACCCACAGGAAAACAAACAACTCTGCTATTGCTGTTGCTGCCTCTCTTCATCGCTTGGATGTTTCCTGAGTCTTCTGAAAAGGACCTGGTGAGGGGTTTTCTGAGATGATGTAAAAGCAAGGTCAGATAATGTGGAAAAAATCATTTGATTGAAGATATTTTGTCCATATGACACAATTTGTCCAAATGGCACAAATACTGGTTGACAAAGAAGTAAGCCCAGTCCTTGTTTCTGTTTATCATATGCTAGTAACTCTAGAGTATATTGGGGACAGGGTCTTCAGCCCTGATATTATTCACTGTTATGAACAAAGCAAACACATTTTTTTTAAAAGTAGGAAGGGGGCCATCACTGTGGCGTAGAGGGTAAAGCTGCCACCTGCAGTGCCGGCATCCCATATGGGCACCAGTTCAAGTCCTGGCTGCTCCACTTCAGATCCAACTCTCTCTCTGCTATGGCCTGAGAAAGCAGTACAAGATGGCCCAAGTCCTTGGACACCTGAACACTGGTGGGAGGACCTGGAAGAAGCTCCTAGCTCCGGACTTCAGATCAGCGCAGCTCTGGTTGTTGCAGCCAACTGGGGAGTGAAACGTCAGATGGAAGACCTCTCTCTCTCTCTCTCTCTCTCTCTTTCTGCCTCTCCTTCTCTCTCTGTGTAGCTCTGACTTTCAAATAAATAAATTAATTTTTTTTAAAAAAAGAAGTGCTATGAAAAAGCAAGCCCAGATAGAGATGCCATGAACTCTGTAATTAACACACAATTATTCTTAGGTGTTTAAATTTTAACTGAAAAGTGATCCCTGTTAAATATAAGAATGGAAAAAGAGAGGGAGGAGATGTACAATTTGGGACATGCTCAATTGGACTTGCCCCAAATGGTGGAGTTAGAAATGTGCCAGGGCATTCCAATACAATCCCATCAAGGTGGCACGTACCAATGCCATCTCACTAGTCCAAGTTATCAATTTCAGTTCACAATTGATGGCTCTGATAGGTCTAAGAGTCAAAGGGATCACACAAACAAGACAAGTGTCTGCTAATACTAACTGATAGAATCAAAAAGGGAGAGAAGGATCCAAGATGGGAAGCAGGATACACAGCAGACTCATAGAATAGCAGATGTCCTAAACAACACTCTGGCCTCAGAATCAGCCCTTAAGGCATTCGGATCTGGCTCAAGAGCCCATGAGAGTATTGTAGGCATGGAAAGCCAAGACACTCTGAAAAAAAGAAAAAGAGCTAAATGAAAGATCTCTGCGAGTGAGATCCCAGTGGAAAGAACGGGGCCATCAAAGAAGGAGGTACCTTTCTCTGAAGGGAGAAACTTCCACTTTGACTATGACCCTATCGGAATAAGATCAAAGTCAGTGAACTCTAAAGGCTTCCATAGCCCTGGCAACTCATAACTAGAGCCTAGGGAGATTATTGATGCCATGAACAGGAGTGTCAAATTGTTAAGTCAGCAACAGGAGTCACTGTGTACTTACATCGCATGTGGGATCTGTCCTTAATGTGTTGTCTAATGTGCAGTGATGCTATAACTAGTACTAAAACAGTATTTTTACACTTTGTGTTTCTGTGTGGGTACAAACTGATGAGATCTTTACTAATTATATACTGAATCGATCTTCTGTATATAGATAATTGGAAATAAAAAAAAAACAAAAAACCTGGTGTTAAATTGGAAATGGCATAGAAAATTAATTAATTTTAAAAAAATATTATGTAGGATCTCTGTCTTTAATGTGCTGTACACTGTTACTTAATGCTATAACTAGTACTCCAACAGTATGTTTCACTTTGTGTTTCTATGTGGGTGCAAACTGTTGAAATCTTTACTTAATATATACTAAACTGATCTTTTGTATATAAAGAGAATTGAAAATGAATCTTGATGTGAATGGAAGGGGAGAGGGAGCGGGAAAGGGGAGGGTTGCGGGTGGGAGGGTAGTTATGGGAGGGGGGAAGCCATTGTAACCCATAAGCTGTACTTTGGAAATTTATATTCATTAAATAAAAGTTTAATAAAAAAAACAAAACTAAATAAATAAATAAAGTAGGAAGAACTCTGAGTAATAGAACAAATTATTCAAAAAAATAAAGTATTTATCAAAGACACATCAAGAACAGCCATTTAGCAGAGCAGCAGTTTAGATACCTATATCCTATGTCAGAATTCCTGGGTTCAGTTCCTGGCTTTGGCTAGTGACTTGCTTCCTGCCAATGATGACTCTGGGAGTGGTGATGTCTGCAGTGTTTGGGTTCTTGCCACCCATATGTAAGACGTGGATTATCTTCCTGGTTCCTGGCTTTGGCCCTGGCCATTGTGGACATTTGAGGAAGGAACAAGCAGATGGGCAGCATATGGGACACCTCTCTCTCTCTCTCTCTCTCTCTCTCTCTTTCCCAAATAATTTTTTAAAAGATATATCAATGTTACAAATATGTGAAAACATATGAATGATTGACTGATGACCTATTCAGTTATTCAACAGAGTTATTTCTGCAAATTTGTTGGCTGCTAAATAATTTGTTGCAAAAATAATTTTAAATGCCAGAGATGGAATCAGGCTTGTCTTTATACTCATCACATCACTGACAGCAGTGCTGCCCAAGGTTTCTACCCTGTGGTTCAAACCTAGGGCTGGTGAAGTACTTCTGGAAGCCTGCCCTTAGCAATGCTTGGTTGGAATCCTCAATGGTGAAACATACTTTACTCACTAGTCTATATTGGACTTTTAGAGCACAGAGTCCAACTTAACTGGGACATTTCCCTCTAGATCACCAGTCTCAATCTTCTCATTTCTTACCTGGTCTGCTTCATTATGAAAATTATATGTCTGGTCACAAGAGATAGCATAGCTCATGAAAATCAGCTAACCATAGCCATTTATGTCACTAAGATTGCCTGGATTATACAATCTGAACTAATATTTCTAAACGTTCTTAGGGTATACAATCCATGTCACTGGGGCATTAAATTGGTCATATTTTTAATGCACCCACTGAAGCTAATAGAGAGCTCTAAATGATGTTCTGACCTGACTAGAATTTCGAATTTCCCGAAAATACCTGTAACATCATATTCTGATTATGCTTGGATTCAATTTGTCCACATTTGCAAAGTCAGGGATTTCAGGGTAGCTTATAGGGAATCACATTTCTTCAGAGCTGCACTGGAAACACATGATCTAATAAGATCAATAAGATGAATAGCAGACACGTTTCTCCTCTGACCCATATATAACATCATCCAAGTTATAAAGCCATTCATTGGGATGGAAGAATTGGAAACTGGAGTCTTCAAGTCTGGGTGGGTGCATTTACTGAGGAAAATGGGTGAAACTTATTAAGGCACAAATGAAAGGTGAACTAAGGTCTTGGAAGAATGATGATTGGAGCAAGTGAGGGGCCAGAAGAGATCACAGAGCAAGAGTGAAAAATTAGAAAAGGGAGAAATGTATCCGGTGTTTCATTTTTTAACATCCAAGTCTTCATTGTTTTTATGACTTAAACCTTGGACTTTTTCCTCTAAGGTTTTGCAGCAATCACTGCCATGGATGTTTGCTTAGAAATCTTCAAAGAAAATTATGTAGAATAGCAAATCTAAGGAGCTAAAGCTATATATTAATTACATAAACCTACAGAAATATGTAACATGCACATTCACATTTATATGTGCAAGTTTGTTTTAATTAGATTTTTTTACATTATATGCATATAGACTTCAGGGGGAAATCATGTTATAATTAAGCACAATCATAAATTTACATTTATAGTTAATGTTGGTGCTGAAATACCTGAATCTAATCACACTGCAATCTATGGGAAAATAAAATGTGTTCACTCAAATAAGTAATAAAATATAAAGTATTATCTTTCCTAATGTACCAAAGCTACTATGCTTGAAAAAATTTACATTTTCAACTATTGTTGGAAACTCACTTCCCAAATGCCTGCAACAACAAGGGCTGAGATAGGCTGAATGCAGGAGCCATGAACTTTATCTTGGTCTACCACATGTGGCAGTGACTCAATTCCTAGACCATCATCCACTGCCTCCCAGAATGCATTAGCAGGAATCTGGATCAGAATTGGAGTATTCAGAGCTCAGACTGGCACTCCAATATGGAAGGTATGCATTCCAAAAAGCAACCGAACATGCTGCACCATAAGATCCAACTTGATGCTTTTTTTTTTTCAATAATATTCTTCTACCTCCAGTCTATGTAGAATAATACTATTTTAGAGGTAGCCTTGATAGACACAAGTGTTCTTGGATTCCTTGCTTCCCTAAAATGGGCTCCCAGAAAATATATGGGATAAGCTACACATGAAAAAGCAAGACAGAGATACTTGTGGCCCAATATTAAAAGGTTGGGTATATAAGTATAAAAAGATGGGTAGGACTTCTACTCTTATAAACACATAGATAGATCCATTTTTTTTCTATGTTTCTCAACCTTCTACTTCCTTATGTTTATTCCAGGAACAGACTTTCCCTAATGTTCTACTGCCATCATACTTGGCAGTTAATTCTATTCTTTATAAAGTATGTTTCACTTTTCTGTGCAGTGACCAAAGTCTACTTTATAGAGACAGGTTACACAATGAGAAAAAATGTATGTGTCTGATTGTGTGTGATAGTCTGAGCAGAAATTTCAGGGCTGTACACTTACGAGGAGACAATTTTTTTTTTTTTTTTTTGACAGGCAGAGTGGACAGTGAGAGAGAGACAGAGAGAAAGGTCTTCCTTTTGCCATTGGTTCACCCTCCAATGGCCGCTGCGGTAGCACGCTGCGGCCAGCGCACCGCGCTGATCCGATGGCAGGAGCCAGGTGCTTATCCTGGTCTCCCATGGGGTGCAGGGCCCAAGGACTCGGGCCATCCTCCACTGCACTCCCTGGCCACAGCAGAGAGCTGGCCTGGAAGAGGGGCAACCGGGACAGGATCGGTGCCCTGACCGGGACTAGAACCCGGTGTGCCGGCGCCGCAAGGCGGAGGATTAGCCTAGTGAGCCGCGGTGCCGGCCACGAGAAGACAATTTGATTTGTTCTTAATTTCTTAGAAATTTTAGCCCAAGTGTCTCTGGGCCAGAGTCTCAGATAATCCAGTTAGATAACTTCCATAGAGAACAAATGGCTAAGGTATTCTGGCATTTATTTAAGTTGAGACATCATTTAGCTTTAAGCAGAACTACTTGCATGACAAAAACAGTTCTAGTGGAGTATATTGAACAACCTCACTGTGTCAGAGTGCAAATGATTACTGATTCCTTCTTTGACAAAGATCCATATTGACTTAATAAGGGTAGACTAATCCCTCTCTCAGTCACCAGACTAGGTTTTGGTTACTTATTGCTAAGCACAGTGAATCTAGTACACAGGAGCAAGGTACTCATCCTCTGCTTTCTAAATGCCATTTCAAAATTCCAAACTGATGGCCCAGCATAGGAGAATACCTTCTCCCTCTGACAATAAAACATAAGAAAGAATTGAAATGAGCATGCCCAGATGCTTCCTTCTAAATGGACCAATCAGAGAGTAAGTTCTTCTCAGCTGCATTCCGAGGGAGTCTAGAAATGTGGGGAGAAATACCAAAAGTAGAGAAGACTTAACAACCATCTCTCTATGTGAAACAGTAAACACAAAGCCAAATGTGGTGTGATGGGACAACTCAGGAAGTCTTTTAATGAGATAAAAATCAGAAAATTTTAAAATAACAATTAGAAGATTGTGAGTTCAGTTTTCTTAAGAATGTTTTTATCAAAGTTAATCACCAACTGAAATAATCTACCGCCAACAAAAAGAGACTGTCACCCAAAATCTATCAAATTGGTTAATGATATAATTCCTAGCTTATTAGTTATATATTCTCTGGAAAGGATATAAGTACTCTTTTGGAATCTTTAAAGTTAATACTATGTGATAAGTAATATAAAAAGAAAACTGCTGTCAGTTGATGGGTTAATTATTTGATGTATTAGAATCCAATCTACATCTAAACAGAGGTGAATAGGAGACAATGCCATGTGGATCTTTTTGCCACCTCAAACATTAGTACATTCTAATATTTCACCTGCTTCACACAGTTCCCAAAGCACCAACATAAAAATAGCCAGAGCTAGGTCTGGCCAAAGCCAGGAGCAAGGAACTCCATTTTGGTCTCCCACATGGGTGACATGGACTCAAGTACTCATGCCATCATCTGCTGCCTTCCCAAGCAGTTTCACAGGAAGCTGGATAGGAAGTAGAGTAGCATGGGGAGTTGAATCATCACTCAGTATGAAATGCAGGTTCCCAAGTGACAGCTGCCCTTGCTGCCCCACAACACCTGTCTCTCAGTTAATTAAAATTTCAGTGTTAAAATAATAAAATGGAAGTTTATGTTAACCTATAGACATGGCTCATTCAATTGGCAGAAGGAGATATTTCTTTCTATCTAACAGATTTTTATTGTACCTACAGAAAAAGTATTATGGGAACATCTGGTGGTTAATCTTTGGAGGATACAAAGGTAAACAGGACTCACTAACTATAAAAATATCCAAAACTTGAATCTCAACATTATATTGTAATTTTGGTAAGGCAAAAGAAATATATATGCCAATGAGAGCACAGAATAGAATTAAAATTAAAAATAGTCATTCCAAAATCCTTAATAATTCTAAAACCATAACTATAAATAAGCTAAAATTTTCAGCTGCATTGGAAGAATTTTTTAATATCCCCAATGAACATAGATGCAAAAATACTCAACCAAGTACTAGATAATCATATCCAAAAACACATCAAAACTCAGCCACTTGGATCAAGTAGGATTCATCACAGGGATGTAGGCATGGTTCAACATACACAAATCTATAAACATGATACAACACCTTAACAAACTGAAGAATAAAAAAAAGTATGGTTATCTAAATAGATTAAGAGAAAATATTTGATAAAACACAACATCCAAGATGGTAATAACCTTAAGCAAATTGTCTATAGAAAGAACATACCTAAGCATAATCATGATAACATATGACAAACCCACAACCAGCATCATATTGAATGGAGAAAAGATGGGAGCATTACCACTAGGATTTGGAACCAGACAAGGATTGCCCCTCTCACCATTACTATTCAATATAGTTCAAGGAGTTTTAGTCAGAGTCATTAGGCAAGAAACAGAAATCAAACAGATACCAATGGAAAAGGAGTAAGTAAAATTATCCCTGTTTGCAGAGTGGAACCAAAAGACTCCACTGTTGGAACTCATAAGAGTTTGGCACAGTGGCAGGATGTAAAATCAACACGCAAAAATCAATAACATTCTTATACACCAACAATACTGTGGCTGAGAAAGAACTTGTAAGATCAGTTGCATTCACAATACCTACAATAAAACTTAAATACCTTGTAATAAATTCAACTAAGGATGTGGAATATCTCTAAAATGAAATTACAAAACACTAAGGAATGAAATTGAAGACACAAAAAAGGGGGAAATGTTCATGGATTGGAAGAATTGATATAATCAAAATGTCCATACTACCCAAAGTAATTTGCAAATTCAATGTGATCCCAATCAAAATACTAAGGTTGTTCATATTGGATCTAGAAAAAATGATCCTAAAATTCATTTGGAAACACAAAAGATCCCGAATAGCTAAAGCAATCTTAAACAATAGTCCCATGTAATTTTCTTTTGAATGAATAAGAGTTCAGAGTTGGTTTCCCCAGCAAAAAGCAGTATTACTTTCCCTTAGCATCAGATAACTTTAAGCCTTTGTTACATGCTATTAAAATAAAATATTTTAAATGATCTTTTACTCTAAATAAAAGACTTAAAGATATATTAAGATTGATTTGATTAAAAATGCAATTAAATCTTACCTACAGTTTCTGACTTGTATTTTGAAATCTTAAACAAAGCTAAAGAGCATGCCTCACTCTACATACACTTTGGTGTTTCTCTTAATGAATTTCCTTTGTACTTCCTTTATTTCTTTTTTTAAGGAGCAGTGAAAATTAATTCAGTTGCAACACTTAATTAGGTAAGTAAAGAAAACAAAGAGAATTAAAGTCCAACAAATTACTTGCAAGAAAAACATCTTAGAAATGCTTTTGCATTATTTTTGCCTGATCAAATACTTTTGTTCTAGAAAACTTCATATGTGAGCACTGTTGTCACAAGACTCATTTTGGTATTAAGGCTTGCTTTATTCTCTAATGTTTAATACAGAAAAGCAAATGTTTCATGAGGCACTATATTTCCTACCTGCTTGCCACATGACCTTTGGTCTTCATTAACATAATAATGAATTATATTTATCTCTGTGTGCTCACAAATACACTCATGGGGCTAGTAAAATGGCATATGGCATAATTGAATCATCTGTTCCATCATAATTATTATTAGCTAAATACCTTCAGCCTAGTGGAAGTTGACAAGAGTTCATCTTGCTCTATGGACTCAGAGGTTAAGATGTTTCTTTGATCCTTGTCTTAGATTTAATTACATTCAATTTTTCCCATTTTTCTTAAAGTATCTATATTTACAATAGCAGTTTCTGTAGTCTGGTGTTAGAGGTTTTCTTTTGTTTATTTGATTCTCAAACACAATCACAATAGGATTACAAGTGGGAGAGGGGTGGATATTAGGCATAGATTTAAGCACTGCTTGGGAGTCCTGTATCCCACATCAGAGTACTCAAGTTCCAGTATAAGCTTGGTTCTGATTCCAGCTTCAAACAAATGCACACTCTGGGGGGCAGCAGGTGATCTCTCAGGAATTTGGGTCCCTGCCACCCTGATGGAGTTCTGGGCTTTGGGCTTCAACTTGTCCTGCTCTTTGTTGTGAACAGTTGGGGAGTGAGCCAGCAGGTGAAAGTTTTGTCTGTCTGTCTCTGTCTCTGCTTCTCTCTCTCTCTCTTTCTCTCCAATTTTCAAATAGATAAACATAAATAATTTATTTTAGAAACTGATGAATTCCAAGTGATTTCTTTTATCGATAAGCCACTGTGCTATTGAAGGACTGGTGGACTTGTCTACATTTCTCTATTAAACATTGTTGCACCTTCTAGCAATAAACCTTGGATCATTTTTTAAAGAATGCTAATAATTTCATTAAATCTGTATATAAAATACTATCGGCATTTGTTTCAGAACTGAGTAGAGCCAACAATAGGAATATGCCAGTGATGATACTGGAAACACAAAGACATACATTGCATTTACTCTGGAGCAGTGTTGGGTGGGTGCCTGGCACATGATTAAGGCTTGATAAATACACATGCAATCAATAAAGGAAGGAAGGAAAGGATGGGAAGCAAGACCAGACGTTGTGATCCAAGCCAAAATTACGTTCTCAGTCTCAGAGTAGAAGATGTCAGGATACAAGTCCGAGTCTGTAGGAAAGTGTCAGTTCTTAAGCTACAAGTTAAAGATTGCATGAAGAATAAGCAGGTGCCCTTGATTGTCCCTTAAAATTTATGTTCATGTTTCATCTTCCTTATAGCAAGTCAATTGAACATACAAACATAATACAATGTTTTAGGAAGATATGCCATCTTTATTCTCATTTCACATATTCCAGTCTCACTTGTGGGTAAAATCACAGACATTTTCACTTCAATTTCAGTATTAGTCATTGGCCAAAGCCAATGTCCATTGCTGATAGAAGTATATGATGAGTTATGGGGAAACATCCATTAGGATATTTATACAAGGACAGCGCCATGAATTTGTAACTCTGGCAATCAGTGGTGTTCTGTGCAGAGTGGACAACGTACAGATGACAACATGGATACAGATGTGGATATCAATCAGGGATACATATTCTAAATATGTGCCACTTAGCCAAATGCTAAAATAATTATTGGGGCCAGTGCTGTGGCATAGTGGGTAAAGCCGCCGCCTGCAGTGCAGGCATCCTATATGGGTGCCTGATCGAGACTGGGATGCTCCACTTCTGATCCAACTTTCTGCTATAGTTTGGGAAAACAGTAGAAGGTGGCTCAAGCCCTTGGGCCCCTGTACCCACATGGGAAACCTGGAGCAAACTCCTGGCTCCTGGCTTTGGATAGGCCCAGCTCTGGCCATTACAGCCATTTGGAGAGTGAACCAGCAGAGGAAGACCTCTCTCCCTCTCTCTCTCTCCCTCTCTCTCTCTCTGCCTCTCTGTAGCTCTGCCTTTCAAAAACATAAATAAATCTTTTAAAGATAATTATTTAGCCAAAGAAAATGTATTAGTTTTCTATTGTTGCTATAACAAATAACCACAAACTTACTGACTTAAAGCATATTTATCTTTTTACAGTTCTGGAGTACAGAGGTCTAGACTGAGTCTCACTTGCCAGAATTAAGATGTCAGCAGCATTTTCTGGAGGCTTTCATGGAGAATCTGTTTTCTTGTCTTTTCCAGATTTTAGAAACCCCCACATTGCTTGCCTAATGGTCCCTTTGTCCAAGTGCAAAGCCAACAGTAGTCAGCTAAGACTTCACTTGGCACTTTTGCCTCTTGTCTCTGTGAAGGACTTGTTGGCTACATTGAGTTCTCCAGGAAAATGTCTTTATTTTGTGATCAGCTTGTGAGCAAACTTAATTCCATACATCATAATATTGGTTCCCATTCCTTATGTAACATGACATATTCATAGGTTCCCAGAAATAGGACAGAGACATCTTTGTGGAAACAGCATTCCACAGTCTGCTAAAGCTGAAAACAATGTCACAATTGAAATTGAATGGGTCACTAGAATAAATCTGTATTTTCTGAAAAATAATGATTATAGAGATTTATTACTAAAAACAAATTACTCAAAGTTTTACATTATAACACAAAAACATTAATCCCCTAAAAGATAAATTGACACTTCTGGAGGTGACCTATGTGACATTACAGGCATTGCAAGCCTGAAATTTTAAAACACTAATTCAAAGGTTTTTTTTTTTTTTTTGTGGCTGTAATGATCAAATAATAATACAAGGCTTACAACTATGACATCTCATTCTGATGTCTGTTATGTATTTTTATTACTCTTTATAAATTTTTATTGTTGCAAGTGAGATTTAATATTTCTTTGGATAGGTATCACCAGGAAACTGGCAATAAATAATAAAATCTGAAACCAGCATTGTGGCATAATGAGTAAAGCCACCACCTGCAACATCAGCATCTCATCTGGGCACTGGTTCTTGCCCTAGCTGCCCCACTTCTGATCCAGCTCCCTACTAATGGCCTGGGGAAAGCTGTAAATATTTAACCAAATGTTTGGGCCTCAGTCACCCATGTGAGAGACCTAGTTGAAGCTCTTGGCTTCTGGCCTAGCCTGGGACAGCCCTAGTCATTGTGGCAACCGTGGTATGGAAGAGCTCTATCTTTCACTCTGTCTTTCCATTTATCTCTGTTACTCTGGATTTAAAATAAGTAAATAAATATTAAAAAAAAAGGAAATCACAGAATCTTAGGGCCAACATCACTGAGTCAGAATCTGAATATTTATGAGATTCTCAGCCAATTTGTGAGCTGATTAAAAGTTGGAAAAGCATTGATAGAGCAGTCTTTTACTTAATATAAACATTTATATTAGCTGTCAATATGCTTCCCTGTTTATTTAACTGTTTGAAAGGCCTTCATTAATGTTCTGGTACATTAAATTAACAGCTTTCATAAATATAGCTTAATTATACAATAATATATAAATATGTATCACAAATCATTGATAGAATCTTAACTTAAAAAGACAGAGGAGAAATGTTATACTCTAAATTACATCTAGAATTCAGTTAGTTAAAAGTGAATATTTGACATAACCATAAAGCTAAATGACTTGGCTTGTTTTACTACTGAGGTTGATAAGATGATTGGATTTGAAGACACCCTAAAATTGTTCATAATGGTTGATTATTTTCAAATCTAGGAATTTGGGAGTTACATTGAAGCAAACATTTGGTTACCCAGTCTTTGAACATGAAGAATAAAGCCAAAATTAATAAGTAAATTTTAGCCTAATCTGAAGCCAAAACTGACACTTGACACTGAATTATCTCTTTCTCTCTCTCCTTTTTTTTCTCTCTCTCTCCCTCTTTCTCTCTCTCTCCTTCTTTCTCTCTCTCTTTCTTTCTCTTACCAGTAGATTTTTTTTCTTTTAGCAATGATTAGGGAAAGGAAACAAGTCAAAATAATGACAAGCCTAACCAACACTCTAAACACTGGAGCTGCTTAGCTTAGAACAAATCGAATTCATTGGGAAACTCTAGTTGTCCTTATTTGTTGAGGAGCTATCAAAGGAAAGAGGAATGAGAAACGTATAACGAGGCTCATGTAAAGAAATTAGGAGGGAGGATTCCTTCCTTTTCCAGCCATCCAGGAGGGCTGTACCAACAGCAAATGTGCTACTGCAGGGGCTCATGAATGATCTTCTGCCTTAGGTGGTTGGTGTTAGGCAGAATGACCATTGGAAATGAATACTGCAGTGGGGATGCCAGTTTCATCTGGGAAATTAATGATAGAAGCTAGCATTCATTGAGCATTTCTTGAGGCTGGTGGAGTGCTGTCATAATCTCCAATGTTAGCTCATTTGTTCTCAATAGCAACTTAAACTGGATGCTACTATTTCTCTATTTTAAAGAGAGATTCAGAAAAATTAATGCACTTACTGTAATCATGCATGTAATGAGTGCCAGAACTGAATTTGAATCCCAGTCCCTTGGACTGTAGAGTTATGACATTTCAGATGGAGCAGGGCAGATTTCGTTACTCATCTTCCCTTCAACTGGAAAAATCCTGCCTGATAATTAGGGTTAAGTGGCATAAATTACTTGGACTTTTAAGAATGAGGCACTAAATTTTGCCTGTTTCAAACTCTTTAATATTTCTCAATAACAATTTGTAGTGGGGAGGAAGAATGAAGGCATTGGGACTACCTACAGAACAGTTATTGGCAGTATTAAGCCAGTTAATACTCTGCAAGTCAAGAGTACATTGTTGGAAGGAATTCAAGAAATGTTTATTGAATGAATGCGCAAGTGAATGAACTTTCCATTCTTATTAACATATCATACAACAGCGTTCTAAAGCCAAAAATATTATTTATCCTACTTTTAGCTTATATTTCTTAAATACCAAAAAATTTGGAGTTGGATAAAATGAGTAACAAATGTAGTATGAATTTTGCAATACAGTCCTATCAGCTCTAAAGTCATCTACCTGTTACTCTAAATTCCAATCTCAGTAATGGTTTCTGTAAAGAATATATCATCTGCTAGGACTGGCAAATGCATTGGTCTAAATTATGGCAGAGCAATAATTTCCAGCATCTTAGTTACTCTTCCAGGTATTGATGGCACTTTCCCAAATTGAAATAATCACAACGTATCAGAAACTCATTGGTTTCTTTTAACCCTAAAGAAACAATTTTGTGTCAAAAGGTACATTTGCATTCCTAAATAATTATTAAAACAAAGAAAATATAAAGATTGAAAGATCAAATGTATTGAAAATACAAGTAAGTGCTTTTGTTATTGACCAGTGGATGTAAGTTCATTGTGAGAAGAGTTCAAATTCATCCTACTCAATTCTTATCTTCCCAGGCACCTAGTTGCCTGGAGTTGGTCCATCTGCACCCAGGTTTCCTCAATTTGTTTTCAGTTTCCTTCCATTGTCAAATAGACACTCCTTTCACAGTCCGATTTCCACATTCCTTTTAAAATTAGTTCGTTTATTTTTGCTTTCCCCTTATAGCCTGAAATAGTGATTTATTGTTTTTGCTGTCTAGTATGGAGCAGCCCTATAAATAACCATGGCCCCTCTGTTGTGCTTTTTGGAAAATCCCATCCCCCATTCTAAGTGGTAGTTTCTCGTCTATTCCAAGAATATTCCCATAGAGAGTGTTCAGGCATTGTCAGAATCTGAGTTTCTGGCCACAGCGAGTGGTTTAAGGATGATCAGAGCCATAACCTGACTAACACATAGCTTTCTATTGGTCCAGCCTGGGAGGATTCTAAGGACGGAGAGTGGCACAGATGTAAAGAAATTAACATGCGAAGAGCCTTTACTATGTGTCAGGCTCTTTTGGAAGCACCACACACATGTGAATACCCTGATTTGTTGGTCTTGAAAATTGTACTCCATTTTCAGATGAGGAAACAGAGGAACACCATGTTTAAGGGATGCCAAAGAGGTAGGTGTGTGTGGTGCAGTGGGTCCAGTCTGCCTCTTGCCATACCTGCAATCCACATCATTGTGCCTGGTGGAATCCCAGATCCTCTGCTTCCAATTGAGCTCCCTGCTAATGCACCTAGGAGGCAATAGTAATGACTCAAGTGTTTGGGTCCCTGCCACCCATGTAGGAGACCTGGATGGAGCTCTAGGCTACTGACTTCTACCATGCACAGTCCTGAACGTTGCAGGCATTTGGGAAGTGAACCAGTGGTTAGAATACACACACACACACACACATTTCATTTTTTGCTCTGTCACACTGCCTTTCAAGTAAAATAAATAAATAAACATTTTTTTTTTAAAAAAAGAGCAGCCAAAGATACATAGTCATCAAGTGGTAGAGTAAGGTAGGTAAGGCTTGTGACTCCAAGTGTCTTGTGTCTTGTGTTTACCACTATTTGCTACTGCCTCTTCATGTGTCGTTGTTCGAACCTGAAGCCAGTTTGTTTGCTATGACTTTTATGTAATTGAACTCAAAAATTCCACTAAGACATTTTGAGTTGGGTTAGCCATTGCTGATAAAGGCCAGACTAGTTTCCTCAAAAACAAAATTCTGTCTCTTGTTCTTCCCTCTTGGTATTCACTGACTTTAGAAATTCTCAACTCAATCTCTTATTTCCAGCTGAGAATTTTCTGGTGTGACTCCTCACCCACTCCAGTCCATGAGATTGCTCTCTCCTCTGCACTCATGAAACCTATACCAAGTTTGCTCATACCGCATTCTCCCCTAACAAAAATTGTTATTATTTCAAATGTCCCTGTCATGTTTTTTTCAAAATAGAATACATGTCCTTAAGGTGAAGGCCAAGAGCACATATGATCTTTTTCTGATACCTTGGGGAACATGTTAAATAGTACCTGATAAATATTTATTAGGTGTCATGTTATCTGGACTAATTATGCCACACTCAATAAGTCTTGAAGGTGCTTGAGGGAGGTCTCCTTCTTTTGGATACAAAATAGAAAAATGTATTTCAAAACTAAAAGGTGTTTGCAAGAAACTAGATGTTACTTTGCTTTTGTGATGTATACATTTAATAATCTAATAATAGTGCTCATTATTGCATAGTTTTTGCTGAACCATGAATCAGTTTTCATATCTTCACATAAATAATAAAGTTTTATTCCTCAGAAAGAGTGGTTCATACCTATAGCATTATAGTAGTGCTTCATATGTCTATAGCTTATTAGAAGTTACATTGTATAGAAAATGTACTATTTCATATGAGTCTCACAAGGACCTTGTGTGGTCAGTACTATAACTTATATAGTAAGGAACAGTTAGGTTAAAAGATAAATGAGTGCCAGTGAGTGGATATCTAATAATACACTGCAAACCTTAGAACCTGTACTTAGAATCATGATGCTCTTCTGCTTTATCATCTCATGGCTGCCATTTAGTCAATACTCAGTAAATGTGTATTTTCTTAACTGCTGTCTTAATTATTAAAAGTATACTCGCTATTATGTTTACTACCACAAGTTGCCAGGAGGTTTTGCAACATATTTTTTTGCTGTCTGTAAAGCATTCACCATGCAATTTGCACAGAAATGCTCTATTCAACACATACGTGTCCTTTTCACTCATGACTGAATCCAGATATGAATGTACACCCGCCACATGATCAATGAGCAGGAACCAAGCTCACAGTTTGAAAACTGATTTGAAAATTAACAACCTAGACTTAGAACTTGCTCACTGAATCCCCACTGGCTAATTCTGACTCTGGAGCATGACGAAGACGAAATTTTATCACCAGTCAGTGCTTCCAAATAGTAATGATAACTTCAAGGCTTGAAAACTGCAGCTTAACGGGTGAGCTCTCTAGAGAAGAGAGAAAGTCATCATTCCCAATAATATTGAATCCTGAATACAGGCACAAGTGTGCACACCTACAAAAGATGTAAACATTTATGTTAATGTAGTTCTAGAAATCAATCATCTTGGGGCTGGAACTCTGGCATAGCGTATAAAGCTGCTGCCTGCAGTGCCAGCATCCCATATGGGCATCGGCTGCTCCACTTCTGATCCAGCTCTCTGCTATGGCCCAGGAAAGCAGCAGAAGATGGCCCAAGTCCCTGGGTCCCTGCACCCGCATGGGAGACCTGGAAGGAGCTCCTGGCTCCTGGCTTTGTATTGGCGCAGCTCTGGCCATTGTGGCCAATTGGGAAGTGAACCAGCAGATGGAAGACCTCTTTCTCTCTCTGCCTCTCTTGCTTTTTCTATGTAACTCTTTCAAATAAACAAATAAATCTTAAAAAAAAAAAAAGAAATAAAGAAATCATCTCAAAACATCCATGACTTGTAACTTTAGAGGTTTCTTTTACAACGTATTTCTTCTTAAGTTGACAAATACAAAATGAGCAGTTTAATTGAAATATTTCATTAACAGGGAGGTATCTGTTGAAATGGTCTCCATTTCCCATTCCCTTAATATTTCATTTCCTGTAATTCTCCTTGTGTCTTTCATATGAGAAGCACCAATCATAGCCATGTCACGTTCTTCTCATCTGTAGTGATTACTTATGACTATCATGGCATCATTAAGCTGAAAAGCATAATATGTACTGTTAATGGACTGATAAGATTCCAACTTCTCCACTTGGCTCACTGTCTCTTTTTTAATTTTTTTTTTCCTATGAAAATGCTTTCCTTGATCTGCTTACACAGAATGGAGTCTCTCACTTTCCAGACATAGCCGTGCACCTGTGTTTCGCCAGCAGTGCTGAAAATGTTCATCTCAGATGGCAACACATTGGGACAGCTTCCCAGGTTCATTTGCTTTTCCATCACAAGTTCAGTCTTCCTAAATTTCACTTCAGTTGGAATCCCCACCTGAGTTCTTTATAAAACTAAAAATCAGACACGAGGATTTCAAGAACATTTACAAAAATTATGTTTGTTTGAACAACTGTTTGCAACTGGTCTCACTGTAGTCAGAATCTCCTATAATCTCTTGGTCAGGGAGCTATTGCTTCAAAATGCTAATATTGAATTAACCATAAATGATGCAGCAAAATGTAGACAATATTGATTTTACCATCCCCCATCTGCTTCCAAGTGCCATCTAGTTTTAGTGCTCTGAGTATCATAGATTTATTATATTCGATCTTTCAACCTCTATCATCTAATCATTTTGTGTGATTCTTTTATCCACTATGTATTAATTTAGAGAATTGACAATAGATTTGAAGCTCTGACTTCAAATCTTTGGAATATACTCAGCATTATTCTTATTTATGTTTTCTTGTTTATACTCTTAGTCTCTCTTCAGTGCTACCATCCTGCAACAGATTTAGATTTTGCTGCTTATATTATTCATAGTTCATATTATCTTAATATGAAACACTCTAGGTTTGTAGAATAGGGTCGAACTTTGGTAGTTTATGTATGTTAAGATGTTTTAAGCTTTAAAAATTTAATGTAGAGCTATTTGGGGGTATTAAGAGAAATCACATTACAGAAGATAAAAACAAACAACGAAAATTCTCCCACAAAACTCCGTGTTGCGTCACTACCTGAGAGAAGCTGAATATCTGTAAAGGGACTCAAAGAATAGTGTCATCCAATCTAGAGGTGCCCTGATGGCTTTGTAGGTCTCTGCTTAGGCTCTGTAAGCAAGGCTTGGTGGCTGTCTCACTAGAGTTTATAGAACACTCTGAAATTTCAACCAGAGAGAGAAGAGGTAAGGAGTCTGGTGAGAAGCCACCATGAAGCAATTTTTCATCAACTTTACTCCTCCCACTCCATCTTGAGCTATAATGCAGGACTCAATACAAATCTATAAATTTGCTTGACTATTGGCTTTTCCACAGAAAATAAACTGTACTGACTCTCATGAGGTCTCTCTGGTTGAGTGGTTCTATGGGACCAGAAACATGGGGAGCTGACACCATGCTGATTTTGATTTTGCTGTCTGTGTAAATAATAAACTCTAAATCCAATCAGGTTTCTTGTCTCTTTATCAACCAAATCCAACAGCTACAGTAGGTATCCTCATGGCCCTATTAATCACTCTGCTGCTCTGTATGGACTGTTTTATCACCTAACAGAAAAATTTCAATTGCCTTGAATTATATACTGTTTTTAATAAATCAATATTAAACAATTGGATTTTATAATGAATTGTCAACCATTAAAAATTCTTACCATTTGTAGGCACCACACTGCTAGGTCACCTCATTTTTCACCATTCTTTCCTTAAGACTTCCTTTCTCTATGCTTCTATAGAAACTCTATTTTCTTGTTTTTAACTTAATTCACAATGTAATTGTCTTTTCACATCTTTGTCTACCCAATAAAATTATGTATACCAGAGAGTGTTATTCATTTTGGAAACCCAGATTCAATAGATCATAATTGATTCAATAAACAAATGAAGGAAGTAAAAGCTAATACTCATTTAGTGGTTTCTAAGGTCCATATAATTTTTAAGACATTTGATTACTTAATCATCTGAATAACTCCACAGGTTTTGAGGAAATTTAGATGGGGTAGAATAAAAGATAGATTGGAAATCATTACTTGTAAGTAAATAAATAAATAACAAACATTTTTACAAAAACCACATGGAAAATACTGCTAGTTTGATTTTGTATTTATATAGCCACATACCTCATTAAAATTCTTTATCTCCCATTCCTTTTTTGTAATATTTTACAAAATGTTCTTATTTATGTAATTCATTATTCTTATGCAATTCATTCTTATTTTTTTCAGGAATCAAGTTAACCTCCTTGTATTTTTTTTTTTTTTTGACAGGCAGAGTGGACAGTGAGAGAGAGAGACAGAGAGAAAGGTCTTCCTTTTGCCTTTGGTTCACCCTCCAATGGCTGCCGCGGTTGGCGCGCTGCGGCTGGCGCACCGCGCTGATCTGATGGCAGGAGCCAGGTACTTATCCTGGTCTCCCATGGGGTGCAGGGCCCAAGCACTTGGGCCATCCTCCACTGCACTCCCTGGCCACAGCAGAGAGTTGGCCTGGAAGAGGGGCAACCGGGACAGGATCGGTGCCCCGACCGGGACTAGAACCCGGTGTGCCGGTGCCGCAAGGCGGAGGATTAGCCTATTGAGCCGCAGCGCCGGCCTTAAGCCTTATATTTTTAAGTGCCATTTTAAAATATATCACAGGTCACATAAATCACAGTAGAATTCAGTTATTGAAAATGCTTTGTACATGCACAGTATCAAAAAGTGATCAAGCAAGAAAGTTGTTGTCTTTTTCATATAGCACTCTAAAATTTTGTTATTCTTTAACTTTAAGATCTTATTTTCTTCTGATAAATTCAATCTCAAATTAAGCATCTGCAGTAGCAGTTACTGAGAGCCATTTTTATATTCAATTGATACAATTTTTGTTATTCTTTACAATATTTGAAGACTAAAATTTTGATGTGCTTTAGCAGTTTGGCGAAGGTGATATCTTGCAAATTTTGTTTAAAGGAAGTAAGTCAACATTTTCTAGTCAGAGTAGGTAAAACATCTGATGTTATAAGTAACTCCAAAATGTTTTAAATTTTTTTGCCACAGAAAAAGTCACTGATATATTTTGATTAATTATTTTTCCAAAATGCAATATTCTTGGTCGATCAGTTACATGTGCATAATTAAAACACAAAGTTACATAACTCATAGCAATATCAGAAACAGAGAATATGGAATGATTGTTTTCATTTCATATATTTTGTGCTGATAAGGAAAAGGAGGGGAAAACTTTACCAATTTTCAGTTTCCAGCTTTATGGCAGGGACCCATCAGTAAAATTAACAAGTAGCGTCCTCTTCTACAATGCTCTTACACAGATTATTAATATTCTAAGAGTAGATTTGAGAAATATTTAGGTATCTAACATCTCACATTATTTTAATGTAATAGTATACATTGGCAAACAAATTGAAGGGAAGGTAATACTGTTCCAGGCATATCAGTTTGATGATAGCCAAAGTGAATGAAGAAATACGCTTGCCTTTTTCACCACAATGCAAAATTCTAGAGATCCTTCAGTATAAAATAAGAAATTTTCTCCTAGTTAACTGAATACATATTAATTCTCTTTTTATTCCTGTATTTATATCACTGTGTCACATGTGTGCAAGTGTAAAGCCAACAAATCAAACATTTCAAGAATAAGTTGTATGCAAATCCTCATGGAAAGATTTTACACTTTAGAAGCACTTCAGCCAGTATTACCATTTTATATTCCCATTGTGAGCAGTTGGGAAACAGATGGCATGTGTGCTAAGAGAAGGCAACACTGAGCTTAGGGTGAGCATGGTCTCTAGTGCACGTAATTTAACTTGTATTGATTCTGGCTATGTTGGTATTGAAAATGTTAGACCACACATGTTGAGTTTTTATAGGAAATGTCAATGCTACAATGCGGAGAGGAAACAAATCTCTCTGGGAATCAATAGCTTCCACAGTAAGTCTTTCTTAGTGGTTGGCTGCCATTTGAATATATACAGTTTCAGCCTTTTAAAAATAATTCCAAGGCTATCTATGTATTTAAGTCATTCAGTATGGAAATACCTATTGAACTCATTTGAACCTAACTAAAGGCTGCCATCTTGCCATGACACCAGACCATATAATGGAATGTGTAGAACTTCTGGCTGACGATTTGATCTCTACAAAAGGTTGTTAACTCATTTCGATCTATGGTCAGTAGTCATTGCTTTTATATCTGAGCAGGCATCCTGTAGAGCTATTATACACATGAGTAACATTATCAAAGTATATTGAAAAAATATCCATGGACCTAAGGCCCAATCATCAGTCCAAAGAGAAAGAGATAACAATTACATGAAACTATTACTATAAAGCTGTTCTTTAAAAAATGTCAAAACTCTACATTTAATATTTATAGGTTATTCCAACAAAAATTAGTTTAGTGATTAACAGGGATTTCTCATTGTTTTATGGTAATTTGGTGCTCATCTAGTTCTATTTTTAACTTGAATGTACAGTTTCTTATTTTTTGTCACAGAGTCATAGAAGAACCAGAATCATCATCTTTTATACCATGCCTGTAGATTTTTTCTGCGCAAGCAAAGTGCTTGACATATAAAGCAATTTCCATTTATATCAGCATCAGAGCTTCCATTCACTTGTTACCTTATATCCATTCCCAGATACATGCTACTACTGCTTCATGCTGTGGGAGTGATAGGAGAGGAACTCATATCTAACTACCTTGGTAGGTGCTATCACTTTATTAATTAAGCCTTACTTCAACTCTGTCAAATTGTCAATTACCTCCATTTTAGGAGGTAATTGTATTTAGGAGGTAACTCAATACTAGAAAATTAATAACTTGCTCAGAACCAGCTTCAGATGCAGGATTTGAATCCAGGCTTTCTGCCTCCAAAGACCTTTCCAGATGGCAGCATTGTTGGGATATTCATTGACCAATAAGTGATCTATATTTTAAGTTTGGGATATGTTAAGAACACTAGATAAAAATGAAAGGTTTGTTTTTTGCACAACTTTTCAGATCTTCTGCTATAAGAATGTGTGTTATGAATAATCAAAATAGGCCAGTATTTGCAACATTCTCAAAATATGTGAAATCAGAGAGCCTGTAAAACATTGAGCATCCAAGAAGCACTAGCATCCCACAGACCACACTTCGGGAAACATCATCTCTTCTTATCACATCTCTCAACTGAGCATCATTTAGGGACTACATCTGCAAACTGATTATATTCTGTTATAGACAAAAAAGCTACTCTAAGCAGTTTAGACTTACACAGCTCTTGGATCACTATGGACTAGATCATCAATGCCTATAGCTACCACTTGACCTCTTTGCTTAGATTCCCGGGGTATGTACTTCCTTTAGTGTGTAAGCTGGTCATTTTCCTTCATGGGTTCTGAGTTCTTACATGCTCGTTTTTGGCCTTAGTAAGACTTTCTCATTTGATGCTTGATGAGAGAAGTCCTGTAGGTATGTGACATTCTCTTTCTTTTTTTAATTTTATTTATTTTCAATTTTTTTATTTTTTATTTTTTGACAGGCAGAGTGGATAGTGAGAGAGAGAGAGACAGAGAGAAAGGTCTTCCTTTTTGCCATTGGTTCATTCTCCAATGGCTGCTGCTACGGCCGGCGCATCATGCTGATCCGAAGCCAGGAGCCAGGTGCTTCCTCCTGGTCTCCCATGGGGTGCAGGGCCCAAGCACTTGGGCCATCCTCCACTGCACTCCTGGGCCATAGCAGAGAGCTGGCCTGGAAGAGGGGCAACCGGGACAGAATCCAGTGCCCTGACTGGGACTAGAACCTGGTGTGCTGGCGCTGCAGGCAGAGGATTAGCCTATTGAGCCAAGGCACCAGCTGACATTCTCTTTCTCATGAACATCTTGGCCGTTATGTTACCAGAAATTGGCATCCAACTCCATTTGCTCCATCCTGCCCTTTGGTTCTTGTTGACTTCTTGGTTCCTAGAATGTTTATTCTAATATCTCCCAATATTTGTGTCTTTTGGATTCTTACCTATAGATAATCCATCATCATTTATGACCAAGAGTATTTGTGGCTCCCTTTTCAGATCTACAGATCAGATAACGTCTGACATATTCAATTGGGTTCCTAATCAAGTCTGGCTAATTGCCTACCCTCATTCCATTTTCTCCTCTTTGCTCCATCCTTAGCTTCATTTTCTGATCCTGGTTCCCTGCCTTGTGTCCCTAATCTATTATATAACTTAGTCCTTATAAAAACACCATGTGTGTAATTTTTTATCTTTCATTTATTATGATATTTACATTCAAATGGAGTATGTTATCAGTAAGTGGGACATTTCATGTTTGATATTTTAAAGTACATTAGGGACCGACGCTGTGGCACAGTGGGTAAAGCTGCCACCTGCACTTCTGGAATCTCATATGGGCACCGATTCAAGTCCTGGCTGCTCCACTTCTGATCTAGCTCTCTGCTATGGCCTCGGAAAGCAATAGAAGATGGCCCAAGTCCTTTGGTCCTTGCACCTGCGTGGGAGACCCGGAAGAGGATCCTGACTCCTGATTTCAGATAGGCTCAGCTCCCATCATTGTGGCTATTTGGGGAGTGAACCTGTGGATGGAAGACCTCTCTCTCTTTCTCTCTTCCTCTCCTTCTCTCTTTGTGTAACTCTGACTTTGAAATAAATAAATAAACTTAAAAACAAAAACAAAAATACATTAATACATGCTATAAAATGATGAACTACTTTTTAAATTGCTATATCTGAGAAAAGCCAGTTAATTGTCCATGCAGTCCTCAGAATGTAGCATTGTGTAACTGTCTGGGACAGCTGCTGGAAGGGCATGTCTGGTCTCCAAGAATAATTCAGCCATTTCTACAGGGATCTCTTTTCATTGTGAGCCCAGTCCTTGCACAAGATGCTAAACACAATACAGCCTGCTATCACCTTTTCCAGAATGACATTGACTTAAGTACACTCAAATAAATTAATGTGCCTCTTTTAACTAACTCACTTGGCAGGAACAATCATTTATATGCAAATATATAGAGGGGCCAGGGTAGGTTGTGAGCAAAAGGGACACTCCGGAGAGGGATCTTACACTCTATTTAAGTCATAAGTAATAGCTACTTGCACTCTTAATTTAAAAAAAAATCACTGCAATAAACAGATACATGACTTGGAACTCATAGATATTTCAAAGCTGAAAACTCCTAATGATTATAGAGAAGTCCAGAGGATGGATTATCCAAGAAAATCCTTCTCATTTTCCAGATATATTCTCAAAGGGTGGCATGGTCATACATAGTGAATTTTCTACAATTGAGGGTAAGGATTGTCTTCATACCACTTGTCTCCCATGAGCAAACCCAGATTGTCACTGGCACTTTAGATTGCAAGTGGCGTTCAAGTCATGTAGTTGCAGTTCAAACCCTTCCTTAAGGCTAGTCCCTGCACAATGATGTGACACAGGATTCTGATAAGGGAAACTGACTTCCTTCTAGGTTCAGAATCTGATCAACCTGATCTGTAAGTACACAGCTGTGGTTTCATACTTCAGTGATGGGTTCAGGTTAACCAAATTCTTATGGGCTGGTGTATAAGACCTCTTTATGACCACCACTAAAACCTCATGACCACCACTTAAAAAATCAAGCAAAAAATATCTGTATTCTTGGCCGGCGCTGCGGCTCAGTAGGCTAATCCTCCGCCTTGTGGCGCCGGCACACCAGGTTCTAGTCCCGGTAGGGGCACCGATCCTATCCCGGTTGCCCCTCTTCCAGGCCAGCTCTCTGCTGTGGCCAGGGAGTGCAGTGGAGGATGGCCCAAGTCCTTGGGCCCTGCACCCCATGGGAGACCAGGAGAAGCACCTGGCTCCTGCCATCGGAACAGCGCGGTGCGCCGGCCGCAGCGCGCCTACCGCGGCGGCCATTGGAGGGTGAACCAACGGCAAAGGAAGACCTTTCTTTCTGTCTCTCTCTCTCACTGTCCACTCTGCCTGTCAAAAAAAAAATATCTGTATTCCAATTTTACCGTACAAATTATAACTGCTAAAAGAGCCAAACTCACCTGTCCCCTGACAGACCATCACATTCTATCCATCACTAGATTACAAATAACAATTGGAATTTAGAATAGAAACTCAGACATGAAGCAATTTCTTTTTATCTATCAACAGTTCAGCAGGAGATCAAAGCATCAATACAATTTAGTGATTTGCTTTCCTTTTTAAAAAGTGTTTATTTACTATTTGAAAGGAAGAGTGACACAGAGAGAGCAAATCATCATTCCACAGGTTCACTTCTTAAATAGCCACAATGGATAGGCCTGTGCCAGGCCAAAGCCAATAGCAAGGAACTTCATCCTGGTCTCCTGCATGTTCAGCAGGGACCCAACTACCTAGACAATCTTCATCATTTTCCCAGGTACATTAGCAGAAAGCTGAATCAGAAGCTGAGCAGCCAGGACACAAACCAGCACTCTGATATGGGATGCTGGAGTTGCAAGAAGTAGCTTAATCCACTGCAAAAATGCTGGTCCCTAGTGAGTTTCCCTTACAGTTGGGTACTTCAGATGTTCTTTTTTACAGTGGGGTAGAGCTACTACTGGAATAGAAAATGTCCTCTTTTTACTTAAATAGGCACTGAAAGGTTTTCTTCATTTGTGCCTCTGAGTTTTTGGTTCTTTCATAGCTACTCAGTTACTCCTGGCCCCATTTCTGTGCTTGGGAACAAATGTGAATTATTTCTGCCAGTTTTAGAGTCAGGACCTGCAGACATTTTACCATTCAGAGCAATTATCTGCTCCATGCAATTGCATTTGGATGTAATAAAATCCCCAGAAAACAATCTTATTCCTATTATTCCAATGGATTTGAGAATGGTGCAAGAGCTCTGGAGAGGTAGCAATGAAGACTGTACTGTCATTGATAATGATGGTGATGGTGTGGGTGAGATGATGATTATTAGTATGATAGTGGCCAACACTTATGGAGTGATTATTATGTTTTATGCACTGAGCACATTTGGCAAGTCTAGATGACAGAGATATTTATGGCATTTCTAATTTAGAGATGATAAAACTAAGCTTCAGACATGTTAGAGAACCAATCCAAGATTACCTCACAGGTAAGCAGCATAGTTAGGCTCTGAAATTAGACCACTGGACTCCATAATCCATGCACAGATGCATAGTTTTGCTGAAACTGTGTTCTTTATGGCTCCTATAAAATCTTCAACCTAGATTTTCATTCTGTCTTTTCTTCGTTCATCATAAAACTTGGTTTATCATGTCAAAGGAAGTTATCCTATAATTTTTCTGGTTATTTGTCTGAGATCTGCAGGATGGATGAAAGTTTTAGAAAACAGAGTGATGTCTAGTGATAGTTCTATAGAGAATCTCACCAAATTGCAGAGCTTCTTGCCTGGGGAGAATATAGCTATATAGACTCACTAGGATTCTCAGCAGCTCTTGCTACTTCAATCCCTGCACAGAATATGGTCATGACACGTTTGCATCAGAAAGGCCATTTGGTTAAATGCTGATGTAGACAAAGCTCAGTACCCTGAAATGAAATTCATATAGAGTAGCATTGACCACTAGGGACTCTTGCCATCAGCTGCCAAGAGTCCTGCCCCTGGGTCTTCATTGTAAGCAACCAGAACTTCTTTGACATCTCTAGGAAGACAATTCTCCCATCTGTTGGCAGGATTTCTTCCAGGCTAAGCAAGTTCTTAGAATTTGGGGCAAACTTGCCTGCCTCCACCAGGAGATCTTAATCTTTTGACAAAGTTGAGGTCCAATAAATTCAGACTAGCATACTTCAAAGCTCAGCTAGCCAAGACATTTTCCCAGATAAAATATGGTCCTCCACAATAAACCATGCTTTCAAAGACCTCAAACTTTTGTCTTTTCTCAAACCTGTGCTTTATATCATGCACCTTGATCTAGTTCACATTCTCTTTGACCTCGTCCTAACTTCACATCATTCCTCTGGTTCTTAAACTACTCTATTTTGCACTATGTAATCCATGTTTCCAATGTATGAAATACTCTACCAATTAGAAGCCCTTACTGAGCATTTATTATTGCTCTTTAGCTTAAACACATAAACACACTCACACATACATAACTGGTGGCAGGTGTTACAGTGCAGTGAGTTAAGCAGTTGCTAGGAATGCATATATCTTATATCTTGAGTCCTGTCTCTGCCTCTGCTTCCAATCCAGCTCCCTACTAATATACCTATGGTGCAACAGATGCTAGTTCAAATATTTGAATCCCCGCTTCCCAAATGGGAGGCCTATATAGAATTTTGGGCTCCTGTTTTCAATTTGGTCCCGTTCTGGCTATTGTACTATTGCAGGCATTTAGGGAGTGAACCAGCAGATGAAATATCTCTGTGTCATTCTCTGTCTCTATGCCTCTCTCTCTCTCTCTTCTCTACCTTTTAAATACATAAAAGCGAAAAAATAAATAATTTTTAAAAACATCACTAAGTCTTGTTGGAGAAAGCTCCTTCGTTCTTTTGTTTTCCTTTCTCCTGAGATTTGAGCCAAAACCATCACATTTCAGAGGCCATGTGCTTCGTCCTCACATCATTTGATCAAAATTAATTTTGTAGCATTTTTTGAGATTTTCAAATAATATTCTCACTGTGTCATTCTCTCAATGATTCAATAGGTTGGAATCACTTTGTTTTTCCTATGCAATGGGCTCCATGACCTGAAAGTGGAATTAACATCTCCATGCCTGCACAGTGCTACTTCCAGGCATTTATGCTACCAGCCTGTGAAAATATTGATCCCTAGAGCTTCGTTATTTTTTTTTTCAGCTTTCCTCATATACACTCTCCCTTTTGTGGAAAATGTGGTGTAGGGGTCACTGCGTTCCGCTTCTGCTGTATCTTATGAATACCAACTCAAACAATATTGTTGTCTGTTATCTTCTTGGTGTCTTTTTTGCAACATTTACTTCTCTGTAACTTTGGTGGTCTACCTCCATGACAATACCTGAAATCTGTAAGTGACCTAGAATTCATCTTCACTGAAATAATAAATCCAGAAACTAGATTCTGTGAGGACCACTTTCCTTTGCAGTACTCTCGTATTCTTGTTTTAATTGTATTCTATTACTTTGTCTTTTAATCCAAATGAAGGTCCAAAATTCAGTTTCCCTCCCTAACTATAAGGTCATTGTTGGTGTAATTTTCCTCAGCTTCCATGGTGTATCTCTTCAGCTATGCTCTTTCCTGCATTTTTAACTTCTTTTCCTCAATTACATCCTTTAAACCCATCTACCAGAAACCTAACTCATGTGTATCTGGATATCTGTCACTTCATATCATAACTCAAGAAATTTGGTGCTGGTCAAAACCAAATCATCAGTCGGGCAATTGTTGACATCCTTGGTGATGCCACTGCTCTCTGCATCTTTCTTAAGTTCCTTCTTCCATTCTAGATATCAGCAATGCCAAGCCATCTTCACAGGTCTCAAACTATCTATTGCCACTGACTCATTTTCCAACACCTGAGCCAGCTCACTAAGATGCACACACAAATGCACACATATCTGGCCTAGGCTTTCTTCTCTAGTGCATCTCACTCACCTAGTGCATTCTCTTTCAGCTAGATGGAATTTCTTAAAAACATTATACTTTTGTCATAGAATATTCTTTCCCCAAATCATATCCTGGATAATTTACGCTTGCTTTATAGGTCTTAATTTACATATTAATTCCCCCAGGAAATCTTATTTGGTACTCTACTTCTGGTTCAGATGCACAACCTATTTGTTTCCAAAGTGTACACATCTTCTATTATGGTTCTTAGTGCACACACACACACACACAAAGGTCAATCGGTGTTCTCTAAATATGTATGGAACAAATTGAATAGATACATGAACTTAGATTGTCCTGTTTTACCTGTTGACTTCTGATGACATCATTTAAAAGATACATTTAATTCTTTTTTCTTTCATTTGAAAATAGAATAGATTATATATTATTATTTACTAAAATGTTTTGATATTTTTATCTCTGGAAATTAGATCAATGCAAAGACCTAAATAAAAGCATCAGACACTTGCCATTGGTCATAACATTTGCAAAATAGGACTTTTAAATCCCCAGTCCAGAGCTAGGTAGATGAACCTGTCCTTGTAATGCCATGGCAGTGGCAGTGTACTATGAAGAATAGGAGAATGTGTCTACCTTTGATAAAGCTAAGGCACTTGCCAGAATATTTTGCTCTGTGACAGTCTCTTTAGACCACTTCAGTAGCACTGTAAGTTTTCTCAAGTTTATCTATGGCATTACATGACACAGTGATTTTTCAGATGACACCTTTTCATGTCTAATAAAGTTAAACATGCAGAGTCAGGCAGTAGGACTTTTGACATATCTCTTAGGTACTCAGTAGTGGGCTGCACATAGGAAAGAACCCCATGGAGATAAACTAAGATATAAGATTTATTATTATAGGGCTGGCGCCGTGGATCACTTGGTTAATCCTCCACCTGCAGTGCTGGCATGCCATATGGGCGCCGGGTTCTAGTCCCAGCTGCTCCTCTTCCAGTCCAGCTCTCTGCTGTGGCCTGGGAGGGCAGTGGAGGATAGCCCAAGTGCGTGGGCCCCTGCACCCACATAGGAGACCAGGAGGAAACACCTGGCTCCTGGCTTTGGATCGGCGAAGCACCAGCCGTAGCGGCCATTTGGGGAGTGAACCAACAGAATGAAGACCCTTCTCTCTGTCTTTCTCTCTCACTGTTAAATAAATTTAAAAAAAGATTTATTATTATGAAACATACACATGATCTAAACTTGTAACATGAAATAACAAAAAAAATCAATCAGTTTCTAGCTGCCATATTTCCACCTCAGTTCAGAGAGCAAGGACAAGAATGAGAAAGAGTAAATTGTTGTAACCAGAGTAGCTGCTGAAGTCTTGCCATTGTTTAACCTATGACAATTTGAATTGATACTATCATCCATAAATTGCTTTCAGAAAGAGCACTGAGAAGATACAATCATCAAAAACATGGACTTTGGAGTCAGGGCTGTGTTTGATAAGATTTCTGAAATTTACCACTGTTCGGTGTTAGTATCTTTCTTATTTTCTCCTAACCTCAGCTTCCTCATCTAAAAGGAAGACTGGATCTGATGCATGCATGAACCATGTGCCTTATGTTTAAGGAATATGAGGAAGCTCTCAGACTTTCAGACATTTTGATTTGAAGTTATTCAGTGTAGTAGAGAAGTATTTTCTTTTCTGAAAGGAGTTAAAATTGTTAAAATACAATGTGACTTTTTTTGGGGGGGGTTTGTTTCTTTTAAAATGACATTTGTATTAAAAGTCTTAAAACGAAGAGAGAAGGATGAAACACATGGAATTGAAAATTACAATTAGAATTCCCTTGGTACATCACAACAGTAAAATTTTGCTCTTTGCTTCTGGAGGTACACCCTATAAACAGATAATTAAAAAAAAGTAAAAATAATATAAAAAAAGGAGCTAAATATCTGAACATTGGAACAAAATGAAGCCAAGAAAACAAAAAAAAGGAAAGAAACCCATTGCAAAACATGGCAATTACATTTTAAAGGCTGAAAATAATAAAGAAATTCACTGAACAACAGGCCCTATTGTCCTGGCTCCTTCAGGAAGATTACTGAAAGGAAACTGTTTTATTCTGCTTAATGAGCAGAAACTGCCATATGGAAATATTGTGATCCATGAGATTTGTGCTCCAAGAGTAGAGAAGGTCATTTAAATATTCAAATATTGGTGTTATAGCCAAGTAGGATGACTTTTACTTGTATACAGGAACAACTTGGATGCCTTTTAGCTCATGCTGACACACACATTTGTCAGAAAATAGTAACACTAATGGTTGATCCCAACTCTTCTTTGATGATTAGAATGCAAGAGTGGGAAGTCCGTTTATACCTGCAATATACTGAGTCCTCCAGAAATGTGAACAGCTTTTATTGTTACCAGGAAGTCCTTCCCAGCAGCCCTGGAGGAGGACTTACAACCTGCCCATGCTCCAGCCCAGCACATCACCTTCGCAGAAGCTACAACTGCTTGCTTTTAGAGAAGGTAGATGCTAAACAGCAAGATCATTCTAACTTCTATCTCTTGGGTGTGACATAGCTTGTTGAATTGTATTTTGAATCTTTCCTTGCATATTCCATCCCATTTTGACAGTTCACTGGGGGTAGCTTTTGTATCTACTCAAGTCACATGTTGCCCTGGTGGGAATCCATTCTTTTCAGCCCCATAGTCAAACCCCAGCTGAGAGCATGATGTTCTGATACAGCAAAGGTTCACAGGACTGCCTTTTCCATGGAATAGGATGAGGGAAAATGCAGTCACAGAGGAGAAGGAGACATAAAAAACACTTGTAGCAGACAGAATTTGACCCTGGGAACTAGAAATACAAAAAAAAGAGCAGTCTGACACTTTTTATGCATATAAAAGTTAAGAGGCTGGAAAGTATGTGTATATAGAGGCCAGTAAGCTTTTTTTTTTCCCCAAATGAAGAAAAACAATCACAGGTAGGTTAGAGAGTTAGGTATGAGGACAGATCATGACTTGCAGTTGTGTTGTGGACTCTGTACTATCTCCCCTGTTTCTGACACCTGTATCTCACACATATGAACTGGGCTGAGTTGAAAGATGGGTGATTATGACTTGTAAAGTACACCTCCCATTGATATGTTGTTGGCTTACCTCCTATTATCTCAATTCATGACATAATTTGGAAATAGGGTCACTGTAGCTAAGTTGGTTATCTTGAGGTTGTATTACAGGAAGATTGCCCCTAAATCAATATGACTGATATCCTCATAAAAAGGGGAAAATTGAACAGCAACTAAAACAAAAACAAACCACACAGGGAGAACACCATGTGAAAACGCAGACAGAGATCACAGTGATGTTTCTTCAAACCAAGGATGTGGAATATTTATAGTGAACCACCAGGAGCTAGGGCAGAGGACTGAAACTGACTCTTTTCACAGCCCTCAGAAGGAACCAACACTGCTAAGCACTTTGATCTTGAACTTCTAACTTGTAAAACTGTGAATAACTTCTTTGCCACTGATTACACCAACTGTTTTGTGAAAATTTTTTATGACAGCCTTAGGAAATGAAGGCATTCTGAATGTTATACTTAGGATTATTTAGTCTTTATTTTATAGACAAAAAGAAAGCACAGGAAACAACAGGAAAGAGATATGATCTGACCAATTAAACCAACTGCCACACATTAAATTGAATGAATGTGGGGTTAGGGGCTACAGACAAGTAGTCCAGTAAAATGTCCACCACACAATTGAAGTCACAGTGGCTGGCACCTAGTGAATGATCAGTAAATTATTATATCTTACATTTAATGCTACTTCCTATCTGGAACATTCCATGCATCACTTCATTTAACTTTTGCAGCTACTCTATGAGGGAGATAATATTAGTACCTTTCCTTTACAAATTAGCAAACTGATGCTCAAAAAAAAAAAAATCAGTGATGGAGCCAGAAACTTAAATGCACATCTGTCTGTTTACAAGATCCAAGTTTTTTTTTTCCACTATTCCATACAATCTTATAGTAAATATATGTTTAATAATTGGATGGATGTGAGAGTGTATGTGGCATTTTAATGCGTATGTAAAAGCAGGACTGAGAAATAAGGCAAATAATTTTAACTGCAATGAAATAAATTCATCCTTTTAGGATAGTGAAAAGTATACTTAACAGGGAAGCTAATTAGAAAAAAAAGAATAAGAATATGTACGAAATTCATAAGCAATTTTAATAATTGGGAATGATAAGCAATTTATTCTGCTAAAAGAAAACTAAACCAAGAAGAATGCTATAGCTATGGGCATAAGATTTGAAATTTGAGTATTTAGCCAGACGAGTCAAATTAAAAAATTAAGCCCATACAACCTCCTCTTTACCTTCTCTTCTGAAGGTTGTAGTGATGTGTAAAACATCATTTGATTCTAAGAGCCTTGATTAGAAGTTATCGGTGTTCATAACACAAGCAACAACTGAATTCCAGCACAGTTACATCTTTTATCTCCATACATGGGTCACTTCCCCTTCTTCTTCTATCTTTTCTTGCATCACATAGTGAATACAATAAAAGGATGCCATTATTTACCAAAACTTTGTTTAATTTATTTTCAACACTTTGTAATTATTGATGATTTTTGAGGGCAGATAACAACCCTCAAAATGCACATTCAGGCCAGCGCCGCAGCTCACTAGGCTAGTCCTCCTCCTGTGGTGCTGGCACACCGGGTTCTAGTCCCAGTCGGTATACTGGATTCTGTCCCAGTTGCTCCTCTTCCAGTCCAGCTCTCTGCTGTGGCCAGGGAGTGCAGTGGAAGATGACCCAAGTGCTTGGGCCCTGCACCAGCATGGGAGACCAGGAAGAAGCACCTGGCTCCTGACTTCGGATTGGTGCAGCGCGCTGGCCGTAGCAGCCATTTGGGGGGGGTGAACCAACGGAAGGAAGACCTTTCTCTCTGTCTCTCTTTCTCACTGTCTAACTCTGTCAAAAAAAAAAATGCACATTCAGAGGAGAAATGTCACCTCCCAAAAACAAAACATATAAGATCATTTCTTAAAAAAAGACAGATAAGGACCAGCACTGCGGTGTAGCGGGTTAAGTCGTTGCCTGCAGTGCCTTTGGGCACTGGTTCAAGTCACGGCTGCTCTACCTCTCTGCTCTAGCCTGGGAAAGCAGTGGAAGATGGCCCAAGTCCTTGGGCCCCTGCACCCACACGGGAGACCTGGAAGAAACTCCTGGCTCCTGGCTTCAGGTTAGCAGAGCTCTGGCTCTTGTGGACAATTGGGGAGTGAATCAGTGGATGGAAGACCTCTCTCGCTCTCTATCTCTATCTATTTCTCTGCCTTTCCTTTTCTCTCTGTGTAACACTGACTTCTAAATTAAAAAAAAGGCAGATAAAGAAGTAACAAACCACAGGTGGATCAAAATGCAGGAAGAACAGTATCATGAGATAAAATAAGCTTTTCTTAACCTAGGATGCTCTTTACCCTTATCTGATAGAACATACCCAGCTTATTGCACAATAATTTTTAAAAACAATAACATTATTTTCAATGAAAGATCAATTCCTTCTTGTTGTTTGGCACAGGCAGAGTCTCAAGTTGTTTTATAATCATATTTATATCAGTTTTCCAAGTGTGTGTGTACACATGTGTATATATTTACCATGGTGTAAATTATTTAAAGAATCTTATTGAATATGTTGTTATTTAATAGCTATATAGTTATATGTAGGCTGGTACAACCTAAAACAATGGCACTGTATTTTTCTCCAGTATGAAATAACACAGTGTCCAGTATTCAAAGGAGAAAATTCATGAAGAGAATGTATTCTCAGGAAATACTAGCTGGTGAATTTCCAAATTCATATTATACAGTCCAGTGACTACTGGTAATGCCAGCACAGGTGGATTATCAGCCAGCATTGGTTGAATACATTAATATTTTCAAAATAAAATAATTATCTCTCATGGATATCTAGAAGTTGTTTTTTTTTTAAATCTCTTTTTTTAATTGCAATGAATGTCATACTTCTGAACTCTCAGAATAGCCACTTCCTCCCTCCAAATATTCACATTTGTGCTAGAATTCTGTGAAAGAGATAGGTTTACTTCATCAATTTATGTGTGGGGAGGCTAGTGCTACATTGGTTGTTGGCACACAGAAACTCCTAAGCAGCTTTCCACTCCCCTGGGATATTACTGTAGTCTAGGGCAGAGTGGCAGCTGTCCCCAAGGACCCTTAGATAGCTGTCACCCCACTCCTGCAGCAGCCAGGCCAGATACCAGGTTGCCTTTCTGCCTCATCATTTATACCACAGAAGAATTTGCTGGATTCCCCTGCCTAACTCTTCTGAAGGTAAAATCAAGAGCTCTTAATTAGTCACACAAACCCTCCTTTATTACTGAATTGGAGAAACTTGCAGGCGGTTGTGAGATAATAGATCTCTTTATTAAAATATATTGGCCTGTGGTTTGATAATTATAGGGATACACATTATTCCCACTCATTCTATTCACAGTTAGTTCTACATCCCATAAATACTGATCTTTGCAAAATACAGCTTAATGAAACAGCTGACATTTTATCACTTCAATTGCCTGACTATAATATTTTTACATAGTTTATTCAGGATAACTGGAAAACATTTGAAGACCACTAAATCATTTAGTTTTGGAACTTTTCTATTCTAATCACATGAAACAAACTAAAATGTACATATATACCCCACTGAATATAATATTTTGCTGCAAAAATTTAGCATATTTTAAATTTGCCCTTTGAAAATTTGCCTATACTTTTTAATAAATTTTTGACTATAATTTTTCAACAAGTATACATATTCTGAGATTTTTGCAAAGGAAGAAATTCATCATAAATATTTTCAAAAGAAATATTTAAAAATGATTATGGTATTAAATAATTAAAATAGTTGATATAATGACATCATGGATATGTATAAGGATATGTATAAGGATTCATTAAATTACATTTTATTGGTATTTTGACTGGCATTTTGGCAATTAATATTTTTTCTAATCCCAATACACTTTTGGGTTTTGAAAGGATTATAAGCCTTAAGCACTGTGTGTAAATTGTCTACCCTGAAAACTGGCAATGGTAGAGACTTCAAGATGCTCAATGACCACTGTTTTATCCAGCAAACACCTACACTTTCCAACTTCCACTGAAGCCAATGTGTAGTGAGGTGACTAGGCCATGGCTCATAATTTATAAGCAAAAGGGAAATATGCAACTTTTGATCTTGCTTTAAAATAAAGGAATCTGACTCTCTTCTCCCTTCCTAATGGCTCAAATGCAGATGTAGCAATAAGAGATGGAGCGCCATCTTCACAAGAGGGCATCTGAGGGAAAAGACAAATGAACCAAAACCTGCAGGGTGTTGGATACAAAGCAAGGTGGAGATGCCGGGTATGTCCTGAAACATTTATGCATAGACTTCTACAGGGCAGGACAGACTCTTTACTTAGGTAAAGGTCTTTCTATCCTTTGTTAAGATAATTAAACTGGGACCTTATGTATTATTTTGTAAGTTACAGAGCTGAGCCAAATAGGGCTCCAGCTCTCAAAATGGTCTAGTAGATGATATACTTTTGCAGTCCCCACACACGGGATTTTCAAAATGTTCATGGAAAATTGTATATTATGGAAAATTAGGCATAGATTTAAAAATTGTTTTACCTCAAAATAAACTACTATTTAAATTCCATTTTCCACAAAATTTTTAAGTTCCTTTTTTATATATAAAGATGATTTTCATATATAAAGATGATTTATTTATTTTGCTTTTTCTTTAAAAATATGAACTTATATGCATAACAGAGTACAAGTATATATACACAATTGCTGATTGTTCTGTGCAAAGTCATCATTATAATTTAATGGCCATGGGTGATTGGTCTAGCAGCTAAGATCCCTAGCAGATGATATGTTTCATTCTCAGACTGCCAGGGACAAAGTCCCAGCTCTGACTCCAAGTCCAGCTTCCTGCTAATGTGCACCCTGGCAGACAGCAGATAATGACTCAAGAATTTTGGTACCTGCCACCAGCATGGGAAACATGGATTGAGTTTCAGCTCCCACCTTTGGCTTGGCCCATCCCTGGTTGGTGTGGGTGTTTGGGAGAAATCTTTTTCTCTTTTTCTCTCTCTCACTCTCCATCAAATAAATAAAATAAACACATTTACAAATATAAATTATGTTTTCACATACATATGCAGTGTACATACTAGAAATGCTATTTACTATTGTCACATTTAATGTAAATATGCTGATTTTGATCATTGATAGGAATTTTTGATAATCCTTCCTATGTCTGGCTTCTCAACATTTCTGTTTTCTCAGTAGCTGTAACATGGCTTGTCTTACAAGTGGGCTACTTAGTGCATAAATGAATTTGCAAGTGAGTCCCAGAAACGTGCTAATGACATTTTGTTCTGGGACACTTCCAAAATGGTTGCAAGCAAGCAGTTTTATTTCAGAGAAAGAGAATGAGATACTGAGTGAAAGAGATTAGGCAGTTCCTTAAAGGGGAGGCAATTATTCAAGGGTTGGTAACTAAAAACACTGGCACATGTGATTACTTGGAAAATAGCATTGGAATCTGATTGACCAACACTGAAAATTGAAAATGGACTCCCTTGAAATGTAAAGCTTTTCCCTAAATCATGAGAATCACTAATTATTTTTCATAGGATCATGGGAGTTGCCTGTTTGTAAAATCTGCTGCCTTTATGTTCTAGAAGCTAAATTAAAGAAGCAGAGTCCCAGCAAGGAACTAAAAACTTGAATTTTGTTAATTAAACCAATATGTAAACAGACAGTCTGAAAGAATGCCAAGACACTACCGTTTGTTGATGATAAGATTCCTCTGTCACTGCAGCATATGGCGATCATGTTACAGTGATGTGCTAAATTCAAGTACACTGAAGTACTAGTTTGTATTTTGAAAATTACAAGGCCACCATTTTCAAGAGGTAGAATGTATATACATTATGCAGCCTAAAATCCATTTCTGTTTTGGTTGCTTATTTTCTTATTTGGATCTGTATTTATCTTGTTTTTGGTTTGCATCAAAGAAACAGCATTTTGATTAGGGCATTAATTCTTGGATTCCAACTTCTTTCATGTGGTTAAGTAACTGAAAATTTGGGCCTCAGTTTCCATATCTGTAGAGCAGAGATGGTAATAGTAACTCATTCATGGTGCAGCACTGTGTTGCTTAATAGAAACAATGCACTTTGCATAGTGGCAGATATATTATCAATATGAAAAAAGTGGTATTACCCACCATAACAGAAACTTTTTGAGAAAACAACTAACAAAGTGAATATTTGATAAATTCATAAATAACTTCTCAATGAATAAATAACTTTGATGGTATTAACATAGAGCTCAAGCAAATAATATCTCCTTATTAAATTGAAGAAAAGATCTAAATAACTTGTGCAGATCTTAATCACTTGTGATATGGGCACTTCTGTATTATTTCAGTCTTAAAAAGGTTTTAGGTGAACCATTTTCTAAGACATTGATGGGGAAATTAATAAGATCCTGAATATTGTCAAGCAATGATTAACAGTCATGGAGATTCCAATAGAAAGGATTGTTTTGAGAAAATCTAACAGGATAAATAAACCTTTAACTATTGCATCCTGTTAGACAAGGACAGATAAGGGAGGGACAAAATGATGGAGGGAGAGAGTGGAGAAGGGGGGGAATTAGGGAGAGATGATGAGTGAACAATCTAAGGAAAGCAAAGAATTTCAGGAGTCAGAATAACCGGAGTTTATCAGTTTGTGCTGACACATTTCTCTGGCAAAGGCTGCTGACTGTAGGCAAAGTCACATGACCAGAGGCTGTGTGTATGTCTGCTTAAGAGCCTGTAAAGCTCTTTGGCTCCAGACTACTACATGCACCATGTGATGCTGGGGTTGCCATGGCAAGCACATAGTGTGCAACTGATTTTTTTTTCCTGCTATGTTGCTCTATCATAGATGCACCAGAATTCAAATTAATACTAAAAGAAATTCATTGCAAAAGGAAGCTTTATAGAGCTTAGTTGGATATTCAGCATTTATATATGGGCTCACTCAAGATTCTGCAAACAAATATGCTACTTCCATTTATTATTTTTCTCAAATACAATTATCTTAAAACGATCAATGGATCATTAGCATGCAATTTAAAAAATATACTAACCACAGTTTCACTGTCACTGCCTCCTCCTTTGCTATCTTAAGGCTTGTAGTGGAATGTTTAGTCACCTGCATGTTATTAATTTCAAAAGAAAATAATTTTTCTTTGTTCTTCGAAATGTGGACATGCAAACTATCATAAAGCATTGTAAGAAATTCCAACTGTGCTGAACTTTGTGAAAATCTAAGGACACATTCAATGTGAAAGCTTCCCCAAAGGCCAGATTGTGGATTTGGAGCATTTATAGCTTTTTTTGAATGCTCACAAAGTCCTCTTAGCTCTACAAAATGTCATTATGAGAAAGGTGAGCCTCACATGCAGATTATGCATTTGATATTCTGCTCAGATTGCCCTTATAATCTGCCAAATTTGGTTCATTACACTTCCCTTGACTCCACCAATAAAATATTTCATTCTTTCTCACTTTCTTTTTTAAAAAGATTAATTAATTAATTAATTTAGATGCAGAGTTATAGAGAGGCAGAGACAGAGAAAGAGTTCTCCCATCAGCTGGATTATTCCCCAAATTGCTAAAATGGAGCGAGGAGCCAGGAGCTTCCTCCCAGTCTCCCATGTGGGTGTAAGAGCTCAAGCACTTGGATCATTCTGTACTGCCTTCCCAGGCCGTAGGCAGAGAGCTGGATCAGAAGAGGAGCAGCCAAGGCACAAGGACATAAATGGGTGCCCATATGGGATGCTGGCACCAGACAGAGACTTAACCTACTGGCCCTCTCACTTTTCTTTTATTCTTTTTTTTTTCTTTTTTCAGAACTCTTTGGGAATCAGAGATACCTGTACTCTACCCTAGCTCTGCCACTTACTATGTTATGTTGTCAAATTTCTTAAAGACTCCAAAACACGGCTTTCAATAAAATCAATGATAGAATCTTCCCCATTGAAATATTTTCTGGATTCAATGGAAATAACATGTAAAGAATTCACAGGCTATGACACTTGATATGCACTAAATCAATGTCAGATGCTACTGTGAGCTCTTTATGATTCTTCATATTTTTTCTCTTATATTTTGTATCTTCTTGGAAACAAGCTCTGAGAACTTCAAAAGTTCCCCTGATGTGCTCTTCAACTTTTATTGTGCAAGTGGATCATTAATCCAGCCAAAAAAACTCACAGCAGAATATGCTGAAATCTCTTCTGAAGAATTGTCCTGGATGGTGACAATTACGTCAACAAACCAATGGACAGACTAGTAGGTATCAGAAAATGATGGCCCATTGAACAAATCTGGTCTGTCATTTGTTTCTGTAAATAAAGTTTTATTGGAACATTGCCATGAACATTCGTTTAAGTATCACTGAGTATGATTTAACCTACAAAAACAGAGTTGAGGAGTTGCAACAGAAACCTCATGGTATGCCAAGCTTAAAACAACTACTTAAATGTTTGATGTTGCATGAACTACATACCTGGGTGGGAAAATATAGAAAGAGAGAGCAGATTCTTAAGGCATTGCCATATGATGCTTAGAACTCAAGTTTAAAGTTAAATTTCCAGGCTCTACCTTGATTCCTATATCAAGAAGACACCCACAGTCCAGCAGTGAAGAGAGAGGCATAATCAACTAGGACAGGCACCAAAATGAAGATTTTAAATTTAAATGTCATGTATTTGTTAAGCTTTTTTGCTACGTCAGCCCAAAACCTACATCTTATACAGAGTACAGGTGTTTCACAAAGACTGAAGGAGGAAAAATCAGCCTCTCTTGTTGATGGAACATAAGACATAAGCCTTAGCCATTCTTGCTCACCGCCCAAAAGATAGATAAAAATTGGAACTTATCCCTTGCCCCTGAAACTCAAATCAGTCTCATACCCTGTTGTCTGCACCCCACCCCCTGCATACTTCCCCAGGTTTGGAAGGAAGCTGGCAGGCCAAACTTGGAAGACCAGTGTGGAGAAGCTCACCTTTGCCTACTGTCCCCCACTCCACCCCATCCCACTTAGGATATAAAAAGGCATAACCTCTACTCTACCCCCAATGGCTCTACTCCCAACCTGTGTGTACTGATGGTCCTCTTCCCCACTTAATGCTGTATAATTGTTCAAACCTGGCAAATGCCACTCTTAGGATCATTGGTTAATATCCTCACTCTGTCTTTTATGACCTTGTCTAAATATGATCAGAGTCGGCAAACTTGGAAGGCTTCCATAGCCTTGGCAACTCATGACGACAGCCTAGGGTGGTTACTGGCGCCATAAAGTAGAGTGTCAATTTGTTGGGTCAACAACAGGAGTCACTGTGCACTTGCTCCTCATGTGGGATCTCTGTCCTTAATGTGCTGTACATTGTGATTTAATGCTATAACTAGTACTCAAACAGTATGTTTCACTTTGTGTTTCTATGTGGGTGCAAACTGTTGAAATCTTTATACTAAATTGATCTTCTGTATATAAAGAGAATTGAAAATGAATCTTGATGCAAATGCAAGGAGAGAGGGAGTGGGAGAGGGGAGGGTTGCGGGTGGGAGGGAAGTTATGGGAGGGGGAAGCCATTGTAATCCATAAGCTGTACACTGTAAATTTATATTCATTAAATAAAAATTTAAAAAAATTACAAAAAAAGAATTAATGGTAAAACTACTATTTAAACAGTACTCTATACTTTGTGTGTCTTTGTGGGTGCAGTCTGTTGAAATCTTTACTTAGTATATACTAAGTTGATTTTCTGTATATAAAGATAATTGAAAATGAATCATGTTGAAGAATGTGACAGGAGAGGGAGTGGGAGATGGGATGGTTGTGGGTGGGAGGGAGGTTATAGAAGGGGAAAGCTGCTATAATTCAAAAGTTGTACTTTGGAAATTTATATTCATTAAATAAAAGTTGAAAAGAAAGAAAAAAATAAAAATAAAAATAAAAATAATCTAGTTCCTTGGACTCATTTGTCTGAATGGGATTCTATGCCAGGTTCTGGTCATTGTTTGACTGGGGTTGAGTTTTACAAATGAAAAGTAAATCATTACAGAAGATATCCTATGTACTGGGTACTATGGAAACTAATAAGAGACAGCAAGCCATAATACCTGCAAAGAGCAGACCAAGTATAAGAGATACTACTAGAGCTGCAGGAACCAGAAGAGTCTGCCCATGACATAAAAGGCAAAAGGCCTGCTGTATACATGTGTGAGTGGAGAGTGAACTTGTAGGGGAACCATATCTCCCCCATGATCAGACAGCGGTGGTGTCACTAGCAATAACAATATTCCATTTAGTACTCACTACAATTTAGCAAAGTGGGCAACTGTTGTCATCACTTTCACAGATGAAGATACTGAGATAAATATGTGAGTCTAAACAAATTTGACTAAATTGACACAAGTAGTTTGATAGAATGCTACTATTTGTACCTCAATATCATGCTAAAAATGATTCTTCTGTGGACAATTTCTGAGGTTAACACCCTGAATGTTGACTATGGTGGAATGAGAAGGCCATGCCAAAATGGCTGCTGGCAAGCAAGGGCCAGTTACTCAGGAATGGCTTTGAAACCCACCTGGCAACGAAGCCTGCCTGGCAACATGCTGTGATTGGTTAGGGCACAAACTGCCCCTTGACCGGATTGGCTGCCACAGCTTTATAAGCTGCTGTACCAACTGAAATAAATGAGTCTGCGGCTGCTCGCTTCTGGCCTGCTTTCACCCGACTCTTGTTGTCTGTGTGGTGACTCCGCACTTCTTCCCCCACCATGCTCCTCCTCTCAGAACAAATCCACACAACAGAAGACTATCAGGATGACGTGGAATATTTCACCTATCTGGATATTTCTTGACATTCATCTATCTATTTTGGAGTTGTGTGCAGAAAAATGTTAGGACAAGAAGTAGCTTTTTCTATTCAAAAGTCACTAGTAGGTTTTTAAATGTTCCATTTTGCTTTATCCAAAGACCCCAAATTTGATTGCACAACTGATTTCTATGTTCAGTAAGAACTGAGACTAAACTGGATCCTATAGGTCAATGATTCCAGGAAACTGGCCTTACTTCTCCAAATGCAAGGACTATTTTTAATCCAGGGTTGTTACCAGATCACCAATCTTTTGCCACTTATATATCCTCTTTCAACAATAAATAATACTTTCCAAACACCATCCAGAATGGATCTAGTAAAATCACTGAGTAATGCAGAATGGATTATATGACTACACTCATACGTTGTCTATTCAATTGTCTTATAAGAGTAAACCAAAATGCAAGCCAAACAAAAGTTTTGTAATCTGGGGACTTAACTCATTAGTTATAGTAAAGGAGGTCGTTTCATGGGTGACAGTTGAATAAGCTTTTCCTCACTTTCAACCAGATCACTAGCATCCTATTCACTCACGGATGAGATCTCATGATACTAATCAACTTTCAGCGAATCATTCAAACGCCCTTACTTAGTGTTCACTACCAAAGTGGCAGAAGAAAAAGCAACAAGGAAAGACAACGCTTGGCCATTGTGGTATACACACAAAGATTTCAGTGGATAAGAATCAGCACCCACTTAGCAGTTACCATGAGCTTTGTTATAAGCTGTCTATGTATCTGACGTCATTTATTTAATTTTTAAATTTTATTTAAATTATGCACAATTAATGTATTTCACAGGAATAGATTTAGAAACACAGTGATACTTCCCACCCTATCCATCCTCCCACACACACTCCAACCCTTCTTGTTCCTCCTTCTCCCATTCCCACTCTTAATTTTTACAAAGATATATTTTCATTTTATGTAATTATCATAAAGTTAACCCTATACTAAGTAAAATAGTTCAACAAATAGTATGAAGAAGAAAACATTGTTTCTCAATGGAAGAGACAAGGACTGTAAACAATCATCAAATCTCAAAATGTCCTTTTCACTCCAAAACATTCCATTTTAGGTACTATCATTATCATCACCACTTTATCATGAAGAAATCTGTAGCCCAGGAAGTTAGAGGAATGTGTTCATAATCACACAATCAGAAGGAATTAGAAACAAATTTGGCTTGGAAGTAAGTCTGATTCTGTGATTCACACTGCTACACTATACCATAGATGACAGGGAAAAAAAAAAAAACTAAATAGATAATGAAAAGGAAAGCAAGGGGTAAGTATAATGTGCAACTGATTTTACAGAGTAAATCATGTTTCTTTTGACTTATTTATTTATTTATTTATTTATTTTTTTTTTTTGCTTTTTTTTGACAGGCAGAGTAGACAGTGAGAGGGAGACAGAGAGAAAGGTCTTCCTTTTGCGTTGGTTCACCCTCCAATGGCCGCCGCGGCTGGCGCCCTGCGGCCAGCGCACCGCGCTGATCTGATGGCAGGAGCCAGGTGCTTCTCCTGGTCTCCCATGCGGGTGCAGGGCCCAGGGACTTGGGCCATCCTCCACTGCACTCCCTGGCCACAGCAGAGAGCTGGCCTGGAAGAGGGGCAACCGGGACAGGATCGGTGCCCCGACCAGGACTAGAACCTGGTGTGCCGGTGCCGCTAGGTGGAGGATTACCCTGTTGAGCCACGGCGCCAGCCGACTTAAATTTTTAAGAATGTGTTTCTGAAAAACTGCTCCTGCACATTTTTTTATTTGAATGTTTCTTCTTACTATGAATTTAAACTTGAGCTTACACTCTGTCTCCTTCTGTCTCTCTCTCTCTCACACACACACATACACATACACACACATACACACACAGTCACACACATACAGAAACACAAAATGCATATTACCCTACCCCCGTACACAGTTTCACATTCTCACATTCTGGTCATCAAACTGAAAATAATATTTATAATATACATGTAATGCCTATCAAATTAGCTCAGTTTCATTACACACACACAAAAAAAATTTGTCTTTGAAATCACCTTCACTAAATTGCCCTCCAAAATTTACTACAATAAAACTGGCTAGTTGGATAAAATACAAAAAATCTAAAAACACATTCATTTACTTCTTTTTTGATTATTCTCTACACAACAGGTAGATTCCATCTTACTCAAGAGCAAAAAATGCATAATCTTAAGCTTAATAGATAGATCTCTTAGAAATTCCTCTTTCAAAGAGAAATTTGAAAATAGAAAGCCCTCTTGAATTTTCCCTTGCACTGTTTCTCACTCCAAGAGTGTGTCAAGAATTTAATTGTAGCATGAAATTAACCAGTTATAAAATATTGTACTTTGCCCTTGCCTTCCAAAGCAGAGTGCACTAAATAATTTGCTTAATGGCCTCTAACATGAGACTTCAATTTAATAACCAAAGTGCCCTTACTTGTTGGATAAATTCCAGTGAGAAATGTTCTATGTGTAATCCATCAAAACATCAATGGATCAAACCCACACACAAGCACACACTCACAAAAGCTAAATTCAAAACACAGATTATAATATGCCAAGCTGATGCTTTGAAACAAACCTGTCTGACACACGGCTGTATCTTTTGCAGGAATGCACTTGCTCACTTTCCCTGTGGTTGTGTTGCAGAGACGCCTCACTGAACCAATGGTGGGAGAGAACATGGCTATTCCATGCTCATGAATGTGCCAGGCACACAGAATATTCTTTCTCTTTTTTGTAGAAGTCCCATATCTAGCAAAATCAGTTTCTATAGTTCAGTTTGCTGAAAGTTAACTTCTACTAAAGCAATGCTACCCTAAAGATTAAGAAGTGTTTATTTAGACATGCAAACTTTATTGTGACAGAAATGGACTCACAGCAGGCACCACGGCTCACTAGGCTAATCCTCTGCCTGCAGCGCCAGCACTCCAGATTCTAGTCCCGGTCGGGGCACCGGATTCTGTCCCGGTTTCCCCTCTTTCAGTCCAGCTCTCTGCTGTGGCCCGGAGGGCAGTGGAGGATGGCCCAAGTGCTTGGGCCCTGTACCCGCATGGGAGACCAGGAAAAAGCACCTGGCTCCTGGCTTCGGATTGGTGCAGCGCGCCGGCCATAGGGGTCATTTGGGGGGTGAACCAACGGAAAAGAAGACCTTTCTCTCTGTCTTTATCTCTCACTGTCTAACTCCGCCTGTCCAAAAAAAAAAAAAAAAAACAATAGGAAATAACTCTGGGATTCCAACCTCAAAAGCCAATATTCAAAAATATATAAGTGATGTTCTCTGTTACATATGTGCTTATTTGCTTTTTCCAGAGATGATAATTCGTGTATGATAATACAAATTGAGACTAGATAAAATTTACAGGAGCTGTGCAAAAGGAATACTACCAGAGCAGAAAAATGATTTGATAAAAACTTTCATTTTAATTAGTTTATTGCTATGCTATCATTTAAAAATAGTAATTTCTTTGTTCAATTTTTTCAATCTTAATAAATTTGATAGAGTTGGAGAGACTCTTTTTCCCCAATATTCAGACATGGTTGTAAATACAATTAAATAAATAATTGACTTTGGGATATTCAGGCCTGATATTAAATGTATGACATTGCAGTTTATCAAGTGTCTTACAGACTGTGTTGTCCATATTTGAGGATTAAAATATCTCCACATTTTCACCATAGAAAATTTTGTAAAAAGATTATACAATTTGATCATTGATAGTATCTTCATGACTCATGTAATGGAGGGATGAGGATTTTATTAATCGAATTTATTGCTCAAGAGTTGAGACTACTGACTGTATCTCCTGCCTACTATTTCTCATAGGCTGGAGTATGTTGCATCTTTATCAGCAACAATAGAGCTAATAGTATGTACATGGAGATACTTTTTGTTGTTTCAGATTGATCATTATGAACCTGTTCATTAAAACAGCTTTATACGTGTGACTGAAGTAATATAATGTGCATGCATTATTAAAGGATATCATTAAAAAATAAACATGCATGCACTTGTCTGGGAGAACATCAGACCACTATGTAAGGGATCTGTCCATCATTCTTCTGCATGTTCACTGAGACCATTTCATTTTGTTTCAGGTTGCCAGTGCTGCAGTAGTTCATATATGCCATCAAGCCTGTATGGAACTTCTCATTCTACTCTAGGGTGACAGGGGTCATTCTGTTTTCATGTTAACTAAATCACAGCCTCTCTCAGGCCAAGATTGCCAATTGTGTTAAATTAAAGATAGGAGTTCTTTGGTAAAGGCAATTGTGTTGATACCTTTAAGCTGACTTCTTTTTAGAATTGGAAGTCACATTGAAATGGAAGGGCTTGGACAGATAGGGTCACTGCATTAATGACAAATCCACAAGCAGCAGTCCTTCCTAAAACCCAATACCTCCCTAATCTTCCATTCCTCCACTTTAATGCAATCATATAACTGCACAGGCTTAGTGTTTCCACCTCATTTCAAAATGCTCTCTTACATGCACAATATCTCCTTGGAGACTTTTAATCTTGTGAGAAGTGATAGCATACTTTCCTTTCGACTGTGGGTTCAAAAGCAGAAGGTTTTATTCCCAGGTCATATATGAAACCGATCAACTTCTTTAGAAAAATCATGAGGTGTCAACACAAAGCAGAGTCTCACAAAGGATCATTATATTGTGTCTTTAAATGCTATCTGTTTATAATGAGTGCTTCTGGCAGCTAGTCATTGGGAAAGATATTAGTCATGGTTCCCATCATTAAATAGAATTGTCCATGGTTAGAAAACAGACTCAGAGGCTATAATCAAAATATTCAGGGATGTAGGTACTTTGTTTCCCCTCCCCCTTTATTCTCCTTTACTTGTGCCTGAATATTTCTACATTATGGGGATCTCTATACTACTGGAATGCTCTCCTCTGACTTTTCAAGCTTGTATTGACTCCACTTTTCTAGTCTTGTTTTTAACTGACTCTTTTGGTCATGGTGCTTAATTGATTAATAATCCCTGCCAGTTTATTTGTTAGTAAATTTGTTCATAACATCCTTGTCTATTGCTTATCTCTTCAGTTATTTAGCTTTCCTCTTTTGCCTCTTTTTATTTTTCGCTGTTGTTGGTTTTGTTCATTCAGATAGACTTCTTTTCCTACACCTGTTTAGACCAGTCTAATCTTGCAAAGAAAAATTTGTCATGAGTCAGGGTGAATTCGGCATAGCACATATTATTGGTATTGTGATTTGAGTGGCAGCAGACCGACACTCAGAGAATAATTTATCTACCTGAATTGGACTAGACATCACTAATGCACATGGCAGATTGATTGTACAGCTTTAGTGGATGTATTCTTTATTAATGAGATTCAGTATGATTTGCTAAAAAGGCTTTTACTGGGCAGTCATTTTCTCTACCCCTCCCCCATCTCTCTTTATCCCATTTAATCTGTTGAACCATGGACCATGTTTTGAAATATTTCTCTCTATCTTTACTTGAAATACCTAGTCTTTTGTAATCACTCTGGGTAAACACAATGAAACAAACACAAACATTTTAAAAATACTGGAATTGAAGTTGGTTATAAAAAACAGGTTCCTATAGATAAAGTAAAATCCTAAGTTATCGAGAAGAAATAAAATCATATAGAAAAAAGAAAGAATAAAAGAATCTAATAATCACATTTGACATTTGAAAGAACTGTTTCCTAACAGGAATTATGAGGAGTCATGAGATCTCTTTTCTCTAAATATTATATGCTATTTTTATTGAACTGATTGATTTGAGAATTTCTGAGGACTGAGGAATTCAAACAGTGTTCAGGAAAACACCCAACACTACACACCTCAACCCTTTGCTTCATCACACAGAGGCTAATTGACATGAGAGAGTAATTCACATTGGTTGTTTTTTTTTTCTAAAACATTGTAAACATGCCATAAGGGTGAATTATTTCAGATTCTCTTCTCACAAATATTTCCCATCACCCAATGTCACAGTTAGCATGTGAGGATAAGAAGGAAGCCATTCTTCTTGTCCTAATAGAAGAGTGATTCTGTTCTCTGAATGCTATAGATATTTTCTCACTGTATTTATTTTAAGTTTCTCCATTACTGCTCATATTTTGACCATTTCACCCTTATTCAGGAACATTCAAACTAATTACAGATCATTAAATATATAGCAGCATCACATTCTTAACCATTAATTGGAAAAAGCTACAAAACAAAAGTTTTACAAAACTCTATTTGCAGCAATACTGACTGTTCATATTTTGTAAATCATGAATGTCATTACATTCCTAAATAAAGTAAAATATAAGCTTATGAAAATTAATGTTCTCTTTCAAATGACCTAAAAAACAACTTATGTGACAGTGATTATTTATTTATTTATTTATTTGACAGGTAGAGCCACAGACAGTGAGAGAGAGAGAGAGACAGAAAGGTCTTCCCTCCGCTGGTTCACTCCCCAAAGGGCCAATCAGAAGCCAGGAGCCAGGTGCCACCCCCTCCCCGCCAGTCTCCCATGCAGGTGCAGGGGCCCAGGCACCCGCGCCATCCTCCACTGCTCTCCCAGGCCACAGCAGAGAGATGGACTGGAAGAGGAGCAACCAGGACTAGAACCCAGCACCCATATGAGATGCCGGCACCGCAGGTGGAGGATTAACCAAGTGAGCCACAGCATCCGCCCCGACAGTGATTTTCAATCTTGCTTCGTCATTTACTTCCAAACAACTACTATTGCAATCGTATATTATAACAGTTATCCATCCAGACAATATGTAAAATCTTATGAGAAACTTGACAACAGATCCAGTCTAAGAGATTAAGAATTCCTCTACAAATATTCCTAAAAGCTCAAGTTTCTCCATGCAGTACTCATGTACTTTGGTATAGAGCTGTAATTACTGCATCAGGTAGAGAGAGAAAAGAAGAGCTCTCTGTGTGCACAAGGCAGCTGAAGGGGCAGCAGTTTGGCCTAGCCATTAAGCCACCATTTGGGAGGTCTGCATCCCATATTGGAGTGCCTGGGTTCAAGTCTGGGTTCTTCTCCCAATTTCAGCTTCCTGCCAAAGCAGACCCTGGGAGGAAGTGGTTATGGTTCCATTAATTATATTCCTGCCGTTGAACTGGGGAACTCCTTGTTCCCAACTTTGGCTTGACCCAGTCCTAAGTGTGTGGGCATTTGGGGAGTGGACTGGAAGAATATAGGAGCTATTTTACCTCTCTTCGCCTCCCCTGTCTCAAATTAATAAATAAATTTACCTTTCTTTTATTATTAAAAAAGAGAGATAGAGGTTATCACTGGACCAGACTTCTCCAGAATCCTCAAGCCAATGGGAAGCTGAAACCTTTTAACAGCTTTTATACTATGATGTTAAAAACACATTACTCTCCAAAAGAGATATCAAACCACACACACACAAAAAAAGAGGGAAAAATCATTTTGGATTTATAGATTCATTTATTTTCAAGATTCATTAATTATTTCTATATCTAGCTTTAACCTGAATGTTATTAGAGTTTCACAAAAAAGATTCATTTTCATTAAAAGAGTAAAAATTTAGAAGATTATATACAAAAAGGGAAAATGTTCAGGGTAATTCCCTTGAAGCAGCTGAAAATTCATCAGTAGACTATGTTTAAAATATTGTATCCCATGCCAACTTATTTACTACTCTCTTAGAAAAGCCATTGTCAATGCACTGAATTCAACACAATCTGATTTGGCAAATGTTTCAAAACCTAGTATGCATAAGAGATATCTTATCTAATCTTGGAATCCAGTTTAATAATTAGGACCTAAAACTAACAATTATGGCATCCGTTTGAATCTATTTATGTGCCAAAATTCTCTCCATGGAATTTTAACTATTTTAGAAGGAAGAACAAAACATGTGTATATTGAGAAGATGAAGAAAACTATAAAGGAAATAATTCACAGTACATGGGTACATGTGTATTGGTTGAGTGCTAAGAGCCAATAATTCTTTTCTTTCCCTCTTTTTTTTTTTTTTTGCTACTTTTGATGGACATAGAGCCATTTTGGATGTAGTGCCATGTGTAGTTATTAATGTAGTTCCATTATGTGATGAAGATGATGATGATAATGGTGACAAGAAAAGTAATAATAGTACTAATAACAACAATGGCGGTTAACAACTCTAAGCAGCTATAATATATTAACCATTCCACTAGTCACTCCATATGTTCTCTCTTTTATTTCCTTAAAGAACTTGACCATTGTGTTATTTCTGATTTAAGAACTTGACCATTGTGTTATTTCTGATTTAAGAATGAATGGGGCCAGCGCTGTGGCATATCGTCAGGTAAAGCTCCTGCCTGCCGTGCTGGAATGCCATATGAGCGCCGATTCCAGTCTTGGTTACAACACTTCTGAAGCCACTCTCTGCTATGGCCTCGGAAAGCAGTAGAAGATGGCTCAAGTCCTTGGGTCCCTGCACACATGTGGGAGACCTGGAAGAAGCTCCTGGCTCCTGGCTTCGGATCGGCCCAGCTCCGCCCATTACAGCCATTTGGGGAGTGAACCAGTGGATAGAAGACACCTCTCTCGCTCTCTCTCTCTCTGCCTCTGCCTGTGCCTCTCTGTAACTCTGATATTCAAGTAAATAAATACATATACATCTTTAAAAAAAAAAGAATAAACCTCCACTTTAAGAGTTAAGTAATTTTTGGAAGAGCGCTGTGACATAGTGGGTTAAGCCATGGTTTGCAATGCCAGCATTCAATATGGGCGCAGGTTGGAATCTTGGTGGCTCCACTGCTGATCCAGCTGTTTGCTAATGTACCTGGGAAAGCAGCAGAGGATGGGCCAAGTACTTTGGCTCCCTGTAGTCAGCCACATAGATCTGCAGGAAGCTCCTGCCTCTTGGCTTCAGCCCCAGATGTTGTGGCCATTCGGGGAATGAACCAGTGGATGGACAATCTCTCTCTCTCACTCTCTCCCCCTCTCACTCCTTCTCTTTAATTCTTACTTATAGATAAACAAATAAATCCTTTAAAACTAGTTAAGGAATTTTTATATAAAATTATTATAAAATTATAAATTTTATATAAAATAATTTTATAGAAATTTTTTATTTAGTAAATATAAAATTCCAAAGTACAGTTTATGGATTACAATGGCTTTCCACCCCCCCATAATTTCCCTCCCACTCGCACCCTTCCCATCTCCCGCTCCCTCTCCCATTCCATTCACATCAAGATTCATTTTCAATTATCTTTATATACAGAAGATCGATTTAGTATATATTAAGTAAAGATTGCATCAGTTTGCACCCACACAGAAACACAAAGTGTAAAATACTGTTTCAGTACTAGTTATAGCATTACTTCACATTGGACAACACATTAAGGACAGATCCCACATGAAAAGTAAGCATACAGTGACTCCTGTTGTTGACTTAACAATTTGACACTCTTGTTTATATAAAATTATAAAAGGAATTTTTAATAAAGCTAGAAAGTGAAAGACCCTGACCTCATCTTGAATCTAGGTGTGAGGAGTTTCCCTCCCCTGAGCTATGCTCCTGTCCATTCACATACACAGCATGACCCCACATTATATTCAAAGGGGGTAATAATCAACAGGTTTACTGAAACACCTAAGAATAGGAAAGATGTCCACTGTGCATGAGTTAACAAGCTGATAATTGCAAAAAGGCCATTAAGTGAATATTAGTTACCAATGCTAAGTAATTGAATCTACTTATTATCAGAACATTTTTTTCTTTCTCAAAATGTTAAGTATTGGGGCTGGCGTTGTGGCGCGGTGGGTTAAAGCCCCAGCCTACAGTGCCAGAATCCTATATGGGTGCCCATTCAAGTCCCGGCTGCTCCACTTTCTATCCAGCTCTTTGCTAATGCACCTGGGAAAGCAGCAGAGGATGGCCCAAGTCTTTGGGCCCCTGCACCCCTGGCTCCTGACTTTGGGTGGGCTGAGCTCCAGATATTGAGACCACTTGGGGAGTGAACCAGTGGATGGAAGAGCTCTCACTCTGTCTCTATCTCTCTCTGCAACTCTCTTTTAAATCAATAAAATAAATCCTTTAAAAATTGTTAAATATTTCATAAGCCTATATTTGCCTTTCATCTTGGTTCTTGCATTACAGGACTGGGATTATTATTTCTGCCCTAAACTGTAAAGCAGCTGAGTGTGCAGATCACATAGCTCTTAGAATCAAGATCATGGACTCCACTAACCGCAGGAAGGCTGAAACCTCCAGGCAATTGTTCATTTGTTCTGGTTAATCTAGATGCTTACCCTCCATTTGATATTCAATGGGTGTAAAGTTGCAGTTATGAAAGGTGAATAAATCCTGCAGTTCTGCTGTGCAATAGTGTGTCCTGAGTTAACAATGTGTCCTGGGCACTTAAAAATTTAAGAGGACAGATCCCATCTTCAATGGCATTGTTATAATAAAAGGAAATCTATCTAAAAAACAAAAATGTGTGCACGTGTTTGAGTTTTATAAAGGTATTTGAAATGCCTATAAGATGTTGCGAATTCCAAAAATTGAAACATGAAATTTTAACAAATGCCAACAGATCATTGGAAATTCAAAAGTCATCTCAAACTTAGCATATCCAAAACCTTTCTTACTGAATGTGCTGCTGTTCTCTTCCCTATCCCAGTTCCTGAGAATCTCATCCCTTTAACTTGCTCTCACAGCCCAGTCTGTCCGGAAATTCTGACACCTCTGCCTATCAAATAAATGTTGAATCCTGCCTCATCTCTCTTCCCACGGTGCTGTTGCTCTAGTTCAGGCCACTGGTTCATCTTCACCTCAGTTGTTTTCATAGATTCCCTGTTGATTTCCCCGCCTCTGCCCTTGCCATTCCGCATAGCAGCCAGAATGACTCTCCTTTAAAGTATAGAAATCGTATTTTGTCATTCTTCTCTCAAAACACTACAGCAGCTTCCCGTCTGATCCCACGCTCATCCTGAGTTAAAGCCAAGGTCCTGTCAGTAACCTCCGTGTCCTTGCATGTCTGACCTCACCGCCTCTGGCCTGATCTCCCTTCACAGCCTCACTGACTGCTCTGTTCCAGCCTCCCTCATTGCCTTTAGGATCCTCCAACATTTCAGGGATGCTCCTACCTACAACCTTTTCACATGGAGTTGTTCTCTCTTCCTGCAAATCTGTTACCCCAGAGATCCACATGGCTTGCTTCACTCTCTTCAGTCTTTACTCACAGTCAGCCTTTTGCTGGACAAACTATTTCAAACTGCACTTTCTCCATCATCCTGACCCTCTGCTCCAGTTTTCTTTGTGGAACGCACCCACATTTTAACTTACTCTACCTTTGCTTATTTCTCTTTTGTCTGCACTGCTGTCCTCCAACTGCCCAATCCAAGCAGATTGTAGATCTCACTTAAAACACTTTGTTCTGTTTTGATCACCACTTTATCTTGAGCCTTAGAATGATGCCTGACAGATTGTACATGCTCAGTAAGAGCTTCATGACATACTTTGTACAGAAGGAAAGCACAGCAACACATACAAACATTAGCCTAATAGAAAAGTAAGTCTCCTCAATAATGCTCTTTTTCATTTGTGCTGCACCTCTTCATTTCTTATTCAAACATCAGGATCTGCTGAGTGGTACCCTCAGTTCCAAATCATAGACTAAAATGCAATTTACTAATTAAAACAATGGATTTTAAATGTTGTTTTTTTATTTTTTAAAACATCCTCGCACATCTCATTGAAAGTGCTTTTCTTTACAAAAAAAAAAAGATCTTTTCCCTCTATATCCTGGCAGGCTAGTTATATTCATATTTTAGTATTAACATAAATAGTCTGTTGTGAATTTCCAAATAACCAGTATTACTGAGAATAACTTTTGACTTATAGGCATGTGATTTGAGCAGAAATTCATTTTGAGATGCCCTGATTTGCCTTCTATCAATTTATGATTAAAGTTAATTTCAAGGTAACCTATACATTTATAATGAAGACATTTTCTTCAGGCTACCTCAAAGTTGGACAGGAGCCTTAGAGCGATTTTATTAGCATGCTGAGACTCTACTGTTGTAGTTTCATTTTTTATATTAGACATCTCTCTCTAGGAGATATTGCATTTTTAGTAGTAAGAAAAAAAAAATCCCTTGACTCATACCCTTGCTCCATAATAATTTCGTTTTCCTATCTGTTTTTTTGAACATTTTACACAAGCCAACTTTGGTTAACTGATTGAGAATATCCCCTAACAGCCTAAAAAGTATAAGAAATAGCTCTACACTACAAAGAAAAATATTGCCAATGAATTTATAGCTACCTCTACATACCACAGCCACAATACCACAACTAAAATTAAGATTACCTGAAATTTTCCAATAGGTTTCCATTCAGTCATTCAATTTGCCATGGGGTTAGTTGTTTAGAAGCTTCACTCTTTGCTGCAATTTCCATAGCATTACAAGAGCTTAATTTTTATGCTGACTGACTGCCCCACATGGGTCTGTCTCCTGAAAGGCCCCTCCTCTTGCTAACATCTGTCTATTTATTTCGGATATAGAACACTCAGCTTCTTACAAAGTCAGCGAGCGCTAGGTCCAGGATATAATTAAAAATGAAGCAACCAAAAGAGTAAGTAGATCTTGGGAAAGTGTGCTGGAGGAAGAGCCATCAAAGGCCCTCTTTATGTTGCCCCTAATCTCTCCTGGTAGGAGACTGAATGAAAAACCTAGAATCTTATCTATTGCAAATATAAATACAATGTAAATTACAAATTGATGAATTCTGCATTAATCATCGTAAGACAGTTAGTTACTCTTCTGGAAAATAACAGGCCTCCAGGATAGGCATCATTTTGACCTGCATGAGGGATGTCTTTAAATATACACTCCTCATCAGCTTTTACCTCTTTCCACCTGCACTGACATATATACAAAACACTCTCTTTAAATTAATTCCTTTAGAATCAACGTTGTGAATATGGCTTCTGGTTACAAAATGAGCATTCAATGAGGGATAGACAAGGCAAGTTACTGAATGTTCTCTTCTAATGTGCGATTCTGTGAATATAAAACCTCCCCATGAATTTGGTATAATAATCAAAATCACTCCCATGTCTGCATATCTTGTTTAGCTTTCAAAATGAAAATCTGCATGCATGATGTTAACATAAAAACAAGCAAAACTGTTTGCAGTCCTCTGAAATGATTAATAGAAAAGTGATTCGAATTAATCACAAACACAAGAGGAAGCTGAAATTAGAGAGGGTTATTAAGATACTGTCTGCTGTTTAATCTCATCCCTTATCAACACATTAACCTTTTTTCTCTGTCTGAGCACTAAGTCTTAGGCAAAATTAGGTCAGAAATTCACATCAGATCAAATCAGTTGATTCATTCCAGCAAGTCCCTGACATGCTGCAGATTTGAGTTAATTCAAGATAGGAGTATGGCTGAGGGCTTTGTGTGTGTGTGTGTGTATGTGTGTTTTCTCTGCTGCTCTAAGCATAGGAGTGATGTCTAGCTGTAGAATATTTCTATGCTACCTGTAGAGTATTTGCCCTAAGTCTACCTGTAGAGTATTTCTAAAAGCTGATGGTTCTTTTTCCGAAGATTTGTGCCTTTGACTGTCCTCACTTCACCTGTGCAATGGTGCTTCAACACCCATTTTGATATACAAAGAGGAGTTTCATTTTCCTACATGCCTCCAATTAAAAAAAACCCAATGAGGTCAGCTACTTGTGACCAATTCATTTACTGAAATGTACTTTGACGTACACTCTCTATTTCCATAAAGTCTTCTGCCACAAATCATGCTTCCAGAAGCCATACCTATCTAAAGAGAATTTATGCTACTATTAACATTTCTCTAAGAAGAGTTCTCTGTGTAATTATGTCTTCAGGTAAAGCAATCATTTAAAATATTAATCAATTCAAAACTTTGGGGTCATAAAAATTTGCTTTTTCTGTAGCAATTCATTAGAAAAGGAAAACAACTATTTGTTGTTTTTATTTTTACTTTATTTTTCTCTATGGTCCAACGGATGGACTTTTGTTGTCTCTTGATTCACCTGGAGCAACAGAAATTCTGAAATCCTCAAATATAAATAGAATTCAAGTGCACATACTAATAAGCAATTGCATGTATTTTTTAAAGGAGCTACAAGTAATCTAATTCCATTTCTAACTGTCACTTTTAAAGAGGAAACGTAAGCTCATATAGATCCCTTGAGGGCATCCACAGGGAATAGAGACGTTCCTAATCAGCCTAAGTAGTCCTTTGTGTCAGAACCACTTTTCTAAAGTCAGGAGCTGTCTTCCAGACTCACAATGTTTGGGAAAAATTCACTAATGTAGCATTTGTCTCACTGGAAAAAAATCCTTCCAAGTAGAAATTATGCTTTGAAAGAGATGTATGGGAAAAAAATTGTCATTTAATTTATTAGTTTTTATGTTGCTTTCAAAATCCAGTGGCTAATACCAAAACAAGACTGGGCAGGAACTGGTTCCACATTTCAGAAAGAAAAATCCACTTGAGAAGAACCATGGAACCTAACTGCACATTTGTGGTAATGGATGATCTTTTGTTGTCCATTCTCATTTACAACTATCTTTATTTGATGACCAAAAAGGGTGTTGCTGTAATTACTGGATCCCCAAGGAATGTCTTAGGCACACAGGTTCAAAGAGGTTCTGCCCTATGAGTTGTTTGTGGCCAGCCTCCATTCTCATTGGTCACGTCGTACCTTCTTATTTGTGGTCTCTGAACTGTGTTGGTGGCTCATTGCACTGTCATACTCGTTTCTTACCTTTACCCACTCACATGACAAACTAGGGCCTTGTAACTCATCTTAAGTGACAACTCTTGTTTGACACTGTGGGGTTTTGTGTGCTTGTTTTCCTATAGTCTCTTTAATAAAGAGTAAATCTCATTTAACAGTGCCAGCACAAAACCATTAGCAGAAAAGATGAGCTTCTGAAAGAATTTTTTCATTCTTCATTATTTTTTCTCCTTTAAATCTTTCTTTTTTTCCCATCAAATGTTATTTGAAGCAGTTACAGGACGACATCCATGGCATTGTTTTTATTTATCTAGCATTATTTATCCAACAAGTCTCTTCAGCAAAAAGCCATTGAAAAAATGGAAGTGAAGTTACAAAGAATTTAATAGTGATGGGGGGGGGGGTTCAAGTTAGTTTAAAAAATAAGGATTTGAGCTCAGGGACCCTAAGTGACTTAGAACATTGAGAAAGGGATGAGGATATTCTTTTTCTGAGAGCTCAGTGTTTTAAGCTTTCCAGCTTCAGCACAAAAGGCATTTCAGCACATATGTGATCCAGAAGGCCAATCATTTGAAATCCTATTTCCATTTTTTAAGCAATCCTTGGCAGTCTGCACATTTCAAAAATTGCAAGTGGCATATTTCACAGGGAATTATCGTCAATGCCTTTTCAAGGTCAAACATGCCCATCCTTAGACTTTCAGCATTTAAACTCTATATATTAAATCATTGTTCATATTTAAGAAGACATTCAGCAGACACATTAAATAATTTCAATTGATTAAACTATGTTCATTAATGCCTTGTTGAATTTTCTCTACTTGACATTAAGTTTCATATTAAAAATAACTAAAGTGTGTGTTAAATTTAGATGCGGATATTCTGCATCTGTTATCCTCCCTGGAACCCCAAAATGCCTGCGAGAGTAGAATACTGATATGTCCTTTCCCCAAATACTAAAAATATATGTCTGACTATGAAAGCTGAAGTAATTCCAAAAACATACTTTGAAGGAAGAATAAATGATTATTATTATTATTATTATTATTGTTAAATTTTCAGGACCTCAAGGTTTTGGTTCCCATATGAACAAAACAAAATTGAACTTGGACATTACAGTGAATACCAGACTGATTCACGTGATGAGACACGCATGCTCAGCCTTGTCACAGATGATCCGAGAGGCCTTTAATTGCCCTCTCCTGTCCAATTAGCACTTGCTTAGCTTCTTTCACTTTCTCTCTCCAACGTCCAACCCCGAATAATAACCAGAGCTGTCTGTGTCCTCACCCTGTATGTGAGGACTGCCTTTGGGAGAGAAAGACATCTGAAAAATATCAACAATATAGAAGACCCTACTAAGATGCTCTCCCTGCCAAAGACATTTACTCTTTAAATTAGAATTCCAGAAAAATATTTTGGAGAAGGAGAGTAGTAAAGAATGAAAATGTTACAGGTAATGAGGCACATACTACATATTTCACGGGTGAAAACATAAAAAAATAAAATATAAAATATAGTAAAAAATATAAACAGGGTAAAAACTACCAGAATAATAATGATAATAAGAGGAAGGATGGTATTGGACTCAGGTTTGGAGTTCATTCCATAGCTGACTACCTCCTGAGTGTACACCGGGTCATTTTTACTGTTAGCATCTGAGACTCTACCTTTGATTATCCCCCATATGAGGCCAACAGGTGGATTGACAGGAGTAATTCCCCTTTGACCTGCCTCATTAGTTCAGGCATAGAATAAGCTTCCATGTTGGTTTTTCTTCCCAGTGACTGGTTTTCCAGCTAGAACTTGTCCTTAACCCAAGCTCCAGCTTTTCAATTCACTCTGGAGCTTTAACCGCACTTAAGATTTTGGAGAAACAGACCAAGGACTACTCAGAAATCCTGCCCTTCTGTTTCTTTTTCTGATAGCAATTTTCAGATGCTTTGCTTTTTCCATAAATTTTACCTCCATAGTTTGTTTCCTGATTGAGATTTATCCTACTGGCCTTATCCAAGTTGAGAATTTTTCATGCTGGGTTCTTGTCCTTCAACCACTCATCAGTCATACACTGTGGTGTCCTTTCTTGTGTGATCACTGAACACTCTGTGCTCCATTCAAGATGCCCTGAGTTCCTCCCTTCCTGTCTATTTCAGGATATTTTCATAGTAACTTCCTTTCCTCTACTAAGGCATTAACATTCTTCATTCTGCAGTAATCATTCATATCAGCATTTTAAATATGCTAATTTATCAATTCTTAAAAGAAAAAAAAATTAAAAACCCAAATCAACATTGATCACACTCACACTTCAACTACTCTCTATATTTTTATTTCTTTGTAATTTCAAAAGTTCTCAAAATATCTCCATATTTTGCTTCAATTAATTTCTTCCATTGTTTCATAAATATATAATCCCATTAGATTTTGTTCCCATATCAAGAACATTATATTGGCCATATCAAGAGTATCATTGTGGTAAAAGGCAATGGTCAAACTCAACCTTGACTTATATGCATACAGAAGATAATAATCAATTGAAGTTTCTAATGTCAAGATTGAGAAATTTCAGATAATAGAGCTAATATTACTTTAGAAATCACATGGACGATTTTTTTCTTTTTCTTTTTTTTTTTTTTTGAGTTTTAGAAGGCTCAGACTCTAAAACTATAGTAACATTATTACATACACACAGAAGTCCATTAGAAATACTTCAAAGAGGCCGGTGCCGTGGCTCAACAGGCTAATCCTCCGCCTAGCGTCGCCAGCATACCGGGTTCTAGTCCCGGTCGGGGCGCCGGATTCTGTCCCGGTTGCCCCTCTTCCAGGCCAGCTCTCTGCTGTGGCCAGGGAGTGCAGTGGAGGATGGCCCAAGTGCTTGGGCCCTGCACCCCATGGGAGACCAGGAGAAGCACCTGGCTCCTGACTTTGGATCAGCGCGGTGCGCTGGCCACAGTGGCCATTGGAGGGTGAACCAATGGACCAACGGCAAAGGAAGACCTTTCTCTCTGTCTCTCTCTCTCTCACTGTCCACTCTGCCTGTCAAAAAAAAAAAAAAAAAGAAATACTTCACAGAAAAAAAATCCTAAGAAAGAGTACTTAGTAAACCTCAGAAAGGAACCTGTGATTCCAATTAAATTTATATAGTAATAAAAATAGAATAATCCTCAGCAAAAATTTAATGGATATTAAGAATAAATATATTCAATTGCAAAAATGTTTATCGACTATGCGATTTTACCAATATTTTTCTCTTAGTAACAGAAGACATTACCATTTTAGTAGCTCAGAGAAAAGACTAGATACATTCATAAACAATCTTCTCCAATATTTCTTTCTATTTTTTGTTTCCAAATTTCTCTCTCCCCTATTAAATGAATGAGTATTACAATATTATATTATTTCTTTATGAGCACAAATATGTCATTCTTGAAGAATATATTTCTTTTCCTTAATATCATACTGTTGATAGAGAGTAAGTAAAAGTATTAATAACATATTGAATGAGAAATCCACTGATGGGCCACCAAAATACCCTAATTATTATTATTCAATCCATTAAAGAGAGAGGACTATCAAACAGAACACATATTTACTGGTATCTCTTGAAAACACTAATATTCTTTCCATAAACCCAAATATATATAATTTCTTTTGGTGTAATGCCCTAAAAAACTTAACTTCCATTTGGAAGGCTGTGATATTTTGCCCATTCATTTGTAGCTGGTATATTGTGCATAATGAAAGTAACAAACCTTAGGTACTGGATACAAAACAAGAGATGTAATGTTCTTTGTGTAATTCTGCACAGAGAACACATACCTAGATATCCACTTGTCTTCAGAGGCTCACATACATTTAATAATTTATCAATCTTGGGCAGAATCTAGAAAGAAGATGAGCTATATTTTAAGGCTAAAAACTATCAACAAAGGTGATTAAAGGCAGGGATTTTCATCAAAATTTTCCTATCAAAATATGGGTACTTTTGTGCTTTTATCAAGAGGTGATAAAGATGAGATTTTATGTAGAAGAAATTGAATTATTTTCCATCCATCTATGCCTCTGTACGCACAGTGCACAAGTAAACAAGTTTTGTAAGTAACTTTTTGTTAAGGTGAGGATCCTGTTTAGCAGGATGGATGGTGTTTTTGTATAGTCAGGTGACACTTCCAGATTATTTCAGCAAATCTGACTGGTTTTGAATTGCCCCTTTCCAGACCAGCTGACAACATCACAGCCTCCCTCATACATACACTGTGGGCATCACTCACGGATTTCCTTATGTGTACACAACCCAAAATACTTTTATTTATATTTACCGCTTTATTGCTTCTTCTTGTCTTCGACGTTTTTCATTCTTCTCCTTTAAGTAAGCCAAATTTGTCTCATTCCTCAAACGATCATTTTCTCGAGCAATGTCTGATGCATTCTGAATAACCAAGCCATCATATGCCTTCATCCCCATATCCTCAATATACTGGAGAAATGTGTCCAAAGGATCTTCCTCAGGATTGGAACTCATCATCTTGGAGGGTATCATGTAGAAAGAAGTATTTCCTATAGGGTGGGAACACATTATGCCTTTATCAAGGATATGGATAAAAGCAAGATGTTGTTTATTACCCCTAATATTTTGTAAGCCCACATCACCTATGAGCGTGGCAGAATTCACGCGGAGAAAATATCTCATTAGGAATTACAAACAATTGAAATATTTGAAGTGAATATTAAATGGGTGTTAACCTGAGTGGCAAGCACTTCTTTAAAGCATCAGCATTAGCAGGACAAAGGCCAAAAGGTAATGTGTAAATATTGCATGTGAAAATAAACATAAGATATAACAGATCAAAGCTTCATCCATTTATGATTGCCATAAAGAATTTTCTGTTCAATTTCAACTAAAATGATATAATTAATTTTATGAACGTGAGCCATTCATGCAAAATATAAACACAGTGAAAGAAAGGCATATTTATAATATATTTGTCTAGCAAATAATCCCTTCTAGATCATCCATTATTTTCTATAAGGTCTTTGACTTCCCACTATAACTCAACTATTGAGAACACCAGGATCACACAAGTCCCAACCAGTCTAGTAATTCAAGCAGTGCCAACTGTTAAAGCCATTGCTACATGAATGTTTAAATACATGAACCACAGAAAGAGACACTAAGAAATATAAACCAAGTCAAAACAACAAACCAGCTCAAGAGTTTAAACCAGTACACATTACTATTACATGTAAAATGATGGTAATAGTAACTCATATGTTTTGTTGATGTGACTATTAAGAGAGGTGAGTATCGTAAAGAGTTCAGAACAGCATTCAAAAATACCAACTATGTAATAATGTTAAGTAGTAGTACCTTAATAAAATGTGGAAGGAAGATTGGCACCAATAGTATTAACTTGTTATGGATGGCTGGATGGCTGGATGATGGATGTATGGATGGATAAGCAAACAGACTATGAGAATCAGCACACCCTGAAGTAGGATTTTCAAATAAATTAAGCCAAGAGATAAATTGTGCTTTAATCAAATAAAAAATGCAAACAAAATTAAATCATTTACATAAAAATAAATATTTTACTCTTCTAGCTTAATAAGACTTACTGTGCTCTGTTGCATATTCACTATGTATCGGACACTGGCATAATTGAACCAGACTGAAAACTCAGAAGCAAAATCAATTAACAAGGAAAAACTGCTATTTAAAAGTTTATAATTACTTTATATCTTTTACTTTCTTATAGAGGCTTAGAAAATATTTTGGAAATAGCCCAACTGCTTAATGTAAAAGTCATTTCACTTTTTCAGTTACAAATCATTTTTATTCTGATTTTTTTACAAGTATAATAATGATTCATAACCTGGATTGTAGCTATGGAAATTTCATTTCTTATCTATATATGAACATTTCAGCTGCCAGTCAATCCATATTTGAAGCCAATGCCGAATATAAAGATTTCCTCCTCAATCTAAGATCTCACTGCAAATGGAGCCTAGATCAGTTGTTTGTTCACTCAGGATTTTTATTATGCTAAGTTTTATTATGCTTTGCTTTTCACAACAATGGATTAGCAAATGAAATAGTCTTTTAATTCCAACTACATAAAGTAATTGAAATGTACTTTAATATCAGTCCACCAGATTAGTTGCCTAAGTGGTGGACATACAGAGGAAGAGGAAATTACAACTATAAATTATGACAGTTCGGGGGGAAACGCAGGTAAATGATTCTCAGAGAGTCCATGCCTTAATACTTTAGGGACTTTTCCTCCACCAAGGACTTCGTCAATAGGTGTGCCTGGATAAAAAAAGATCAGCATAACTTTATGGCAATTAATTCTACGGAAGCTAAGCAAGCCAAGCCAGTATTACAAGGAATCCAGAGATAATGCCTCAGGCTGGAAGATGATCACTCCCACTCTGCCCTCTAGCAAAACTCTGTATTACCCAGTTATGCTAGGCATTATTACCGAAAGATTTTTAAAAAAAAAAATTTCCCTTAAGTTTTCCTGCAAGCTAAATGACACCAGTGATTTTTGCACATTTTATAGAGTCCAAATGCTAACAAAGTTAAACACTTATCCTTGAAAGTGAATTATCTTCCTAAGTGCACCTTCAGATTGGCTGGCATTTAAATTATTTTTGTTCTAAGAAAATACTAAATAATAACATTGTGGAATATTTATATCATGTCAAGTTAGAAGTTATTAATGGAGATTAATATATTTCAGATGAAAATCAACCATAACTTAATCTAGGTTAGCCATAATCTTGTAAAACATCATGGTACTGAAAATTAGATGAATGCTTGTGCACATTTGCATGTCACCCAACTCTAGAGAAATATTTAAATCTATGATAATTCATTTATTCAAGTATTTATTGAGTACTTGGTATGAAACAGGCACGAATCAAAGGAGAATTGTGTTCCTCTAGATGTCCACATTGTGTTAAAAGAGTACAATAAATAAATAATTACAACATGCACAACTAGTGCACTGGTTCAGTGGACATCACCAGTTTATTATTCCTTCTTCATTTTCACATTATTGAGGGTGAACAATGAACCCTTTTCCTTTTATGTTTTATATTTTATTTGGTAGGCAAAGTGACAGAGAGAATGATATTCCTTTCGCTGGTTCACTCTCCATATGGCCACAACAGCCAGGGATGGGTCAGACAAAAGGCAAGAAACTCCATCCTGGTCTCCCAAATAGGTATCAGGGACTCAGGTACTTCAACCATTATCTGATGCATCCCCAGTACATTAACAGGGATCTAGATCAGAAGCAGAGCAGACAGCACTTAGCACTTGAATTTGAACTTTCCACAACACCCATCTCAACAAGGAAGCCTTTTCAACCTTTATCTACAGTCTTGACAAGTGTACTTGTATCCTATCAATGTTTAAGCATCTCACTTTCCTTTTCACTAGTCTAGCTTCAGTCTCCATATTCCTTAGAAATAGTGGTTGGAATAGACTTAGGTGGTAAGGATCAATTAGAAAATGCAAATAAATATTCAATAAATGTAACCCTAATTATTAATCACCAACATTACTATTAGATTTGTTTTATCATTCTGAACCATGGCCAAGATTGTTTAGTAATGACATAATTTCTTGACAAATACAATATTACATTGAAATATAATTTTTCTTTAGATTAATTAGAATTTTTAGTGAAATTAAACTTTTTAGATCAACATGCGCAAATGAAGACCAGCATAGTACCTTTGCCCATCAATCAGATAATTGTGGATAGGCCACTTAATCATTGTTCACACCTAGGAATTAAGGGCACTGGGACATGTGGACCATGAAGTTCATCCCATGGCTCAAACTCTTAGAATTAACCCATCCTAACCAAAGAGTACTTTCCAGGCAACTGAACTACAAGGATTTAGATTCAGACCCTCACTGAAGAGAATTGAACCTTTCATAAATTACCTGTCTCAATGTGCCTCCTATTGTTTTGATACACTAATAATCCACAGATGAGTATGAACATAAATCTATTCATCTTTCAGAAATTTCTATTTATGGCCAAGATATATGTTCCATAAAGTAATCCTATACCACCACTCAACTACATTTTCAATATTGGATATTAAATCAAGTTCATTTCTGGCCCTTATGTGATAATACTGTACACAAGTATTTTGCAAAGGTTATCCTGACTACCCAAGTCCTAAGTCAGCATTTCAGAAGACTCTGTTAAGAAGCAAAGAGGTACTTCTTACTCCAGATACCATTTTTATATACATTCCAGTAAGTATGGCAGTCTACCTTATTAGATATCTGTAGTGCTTGAGATATTTGGGACAAAGGAGTGGATAAGGTGTAATGGAACTTTGTTTTCCTATGGGAGTCCTTAAATTGAGCCAGCTTGTGTTTATAACCATTTTTGCTCAAAATAAATTGACATTTCAGCCCCCAACTACTCACCTTCCCAGAGCATTGCCTGAAAACTGACATTTGTTGTCCTCGTTCAAAAGGCAGATGTATCTTGGGAATGTCCAATATTGAGTCAAATGATGCAAGATGTATGTGTGTGTGTTTGTGTGTGTGTGTGTGTTGGAATTTGTCCACATTTTAAATTTGTTTCAGGGATTCTTTTGAAAAAACACATAAAATGTCCAATATCAGAATCTCTATACAACCCATGCCTCCACTCCTTTATTCTGAATTCAGAACACATTTCTTTTCTTAAATATTTAGATTACCCTCCATAGAATAATGGACATTCCATTAAAGTTTCAGATATTGGCTTAAGTACAATTGGACCATAAATTGTTCAGCTTCATTTTATTTTATTTTCTCTTTATTACTTTTATCTGGTTGACCACACCCTCCATAGAGATTATGTTGTTAAGATTATGACATTTTCCAAAATTTGCAATTTTACTGGACTCAGTTAGGATGCACCAATTTAATCAGGTGAAATCTTTATAAGAATTTGTAACACTAGACATTTATCTTTGTATCTAGTTAAACACTTCATTATTTTCTTTTGTGCAAAGCCACCCTGCTGAACCTGGATCTAAAGGTAGCACTGCATTTCTTTACAATTGTTTTCCCTAAAATAATTCTATCTAATACATACACATGTGGAGTACAAACTAAGAATATTCAAATTAAATCCATGAAAACATTAACAAGAATATAAGAATCATTTCCTTTTTATTCCCTGGTGGCTACTTCTTCCATTCAGGGAACACAAGAAGCTAAGATAGTACCTGATCAATAGAATTAAAGCTAAAAAAGTTGTGAAGTATTTTTGATAAACATTTGTATGCAAAAGAATTTACTAAGATTATATATTTAAGAGGATTATTCACCTTGTAAACTTAGGTATCAATTGTGTGTGGTCTCAGTTTACCAGAGGGTACATAATGCAACACCAACTGGTGTCAAGATTGAGTTACCCCCATAATATAGAAGACTTTTAATTAACCACAGCCCATTGTTCAAGAGATGTTCAATAAGAATCACATAAATATTCAACATGTCAGTTTTCTTCTCATGCATGTTTGTTTCTCTTTCTTTTGCTTAAAATTCACAATAAATTTCTCCATTAGTTCAATTTCATGCATTGTGATATCAACTACTCTAGATCATTAAGGACTAGCTCAGGTGCATGTGCACACAGGCTTTTCAAGCAGTACTGTTCAACAGCCTATTTACCCACAGCACAGTCCATCACAACTATATCATGTGAAAGAATTAGTCCACCAGCCCTCATGGACTCTGGATGGTTTCTCTCTTCTTAAAAGATTCTCCTAGAATTTCTGAAATGGAGCTCTTTCCTATCTGAAACTTTGCTTTCCAAAATATAAAGTTCTAGTGAATCCATTAATCTGGATACTTGCTGCATAGGCTAAGTAGTAGGAATAGAAAATGCTCTGGTCTGACAGATAATTGCTCCCTAATCTTTGAAGTTCCATCAGAAGCCTCCAAATTTTAGATCACAGTTATTCTCCATGATAACCTTAAGGCTACAGTAAGATAAAATTTATTTAGTGCTATTATTGTAATGCTATTTAAGATAGATAAGTAGAACAAACACAATTCTTAGAAAACATTTCTGGATGAAAGCCTTAACTTGTTACCTTTACTTTGCATTTATGTTTGCAGATGTGAAAGTTTTCTAGACTCCACACTTAATACATTTCTGAAGTTTTCAAAAGGTACCAGTCTCAATGTTGTAAGGAATTCATTAGAATTTGTTATTAAAATAAGATTTTCCTTCCACTCCAATGATTGCATCATCTATGATGATCTGGTTTTTTCGAGTACTATTGATCCAAATAAAAGTTTCCAAAGCAATTTTGGCTACTTTTGCTATTGCTGTTCAGTGGAAAAAATGTTCTTTTACATTTTTGCTTGTACTCATACCAACCTCAAAATACATTATGCTCAAAGATATAAGTATTTAAATAACCAGACTTCATATAAATATGTAAAATATATGTGTAAATTAATATCTAAAATTTGCTGACTTCACATAGGATCAAATCAACAGAACGGATCATGTGTTTATAACCCAAAGCATATGTAAATTTTGTCAAAGTTTTTTTCTGATAAAAATATTATAATCTGTCAGCCACCAGTTCTATAATTTCACTTTGATTGTGCTTGAAATCCAACCCCAGTCTCACAAATGGTCATGCTCATTTTCTCAGTTTCAATGTCATCAAAATGCAGCTGTTCTGCCCAAAAAGGGAAATGTGGAAGTTATAACCAGGAAAGCTTGCTCAAGTGACTACAAAGACACTGATTGCTTTTTTTCTCAGATAGCAGATTACTTTGCAGTGAGCTTTCCTGTACCACCTCCCTTCCCCAAATGTGTAAAGTGGGCATAAATCATGTTAATGTGTTAGCATCATAAATTAGATACACCCCCACCCACCAGCCCAACTTTTGGCTTGTCACATGCTCCTTGTCCATGATCTAAAGGGACTGGACATTTTTACCAATATTAGGAGTTCACACAAAATGCTAGTGGCTGAGGTCCTTTTTAGGGCCTTGAGCCACATGGATCTAGACAGTTATAAGGCAGTATCTGCAATATGGATGTGGTCAATTTAATAAATTGTTATCTGGAGGTACAATAGAAACTATCTAACTGAATTGGGAGTGTGTTATTTATTTATTTATTTTAAACAATAGCCAACCTTCTTGTCTCTAGGATTTTTATACACCTCCTCCCTCTAAACTTTACAGGTACTTCAAGTTCTTGGACCTACAAGTAGTCCCTTATGAAGATGTAGAATTTTTTTCAGGTCTGTTCTTACTAATTTCTTGAATTGTGAATGTCCTTCACAGAGTCCCTTTCCAGTTCCCTTCTTTGCTGAATTGGCTAACATATGTTGCACGTTCCACAAAATAATTTCCACAGGCACAAAATAATTGCTGCATTTGTGGCTCATGTTATAACATTGGTGTAATTAGCACTTAAAAAAGATACAAAATAAATTAGAACATCATCCGAAATGTGAAAAATTAGAAGGTAATTTTCACCTTTACTCTTTATTCATTGTCCCACACTAATTTAGTTACGAATTCTTGGATGTTAAAATGACCAAAACTATACCATGTAACCCTTTCAGTTGGCTCCCTTTTTTGGTAATGTATAGCGAGAAAACACCAGTTCCATGTTACCAAAGCAACTTTAGAATTTTCTAATGAGAATGAACAATATTATTTTATATAACATCTCTTCTACATATGGTATATTTATATATCCTATACTTAAAATATTTCTGGGTAGTTGGAAAAATTTGAATAAAGACACCCCAACAAAACAAGTCTGTGTCCCAAGTAAAACAAGTGTACCTAAAGTTCCATAAAAATATTCATTGTGATGAGACTAATCAAATATTATTAACATTAACTGATGTTAAAGTACATTTCTCAAAGAGGTTTATGTCTAATTAGTTATGAAAAAGCAATTTCAGCTTAGGTGTGTGTCTTATAGTTTTGGATGTTTCAGGGACTGTGTCTTTTCTAATGCAGAATGGGGCTCTCACTGCTAAGAGACTTGTAAAATATTTATGGTATGGAATAGTGGATAAATAGCTAGCATGCACAACTTGAATGCCAATTAATATCCTTGAAAATATTTTCAATGCTTTTAATAATTCAACATGGCTTATTTTACTAATGAAAATCTAGTTTAACCATTTCCATGGTAATGTGACTAAGTGGGTAAGGGAGTAAAAATAGCCTGAGGCTCACTAAAGCATTGGATGCCTTCACTATAGCTTTATTTCGACTCCACCTAATAAACATGCAAACTTCAGCATTAAGTATCCTTAACTAAAGTCCATTCCATTTCATAACCAGATTGTTTGATCTATTTAGTGCTGGATCAAATTAGCATGCTTACAGAATTTGAAAAAGGAGATACATACCAAAATGTAAATCCCCAGGGAGAGCTAAGTGCAACAATCAGAAGGTGACTTGAGTCTGTCAAAGCCCTCTCTCACGGCTGATCTCAGGGCAGTTCGTTAGGAGTAATCCAGCACCATAAGAAATAGACTTGTAGTTCAGCTCAGTTTTTCTTCAATTAAAGTGCATTGTATCTGGATGGGAAAAGTCTCCACTCCCAGATTCTTCATCACTAGACACCGAAGGATTCTTGATGCTCTTTCTATCAGAGAAAATGGCCTTTAAAGTTTGCTAGGAAGATGCAGTGCAGAAGACAGGTGCTTGCTTCCTTAAATCGACATTTGGAGAAAAGAGGGCATAGCTAATGGGTGGGGATGAACACACAGCCCCTCTCCTTCCAGGTCCAGCAGAGAAGAAATTGAATGATTTTACCCACTTTGCTACACAGATGATTACAAGACCCGAAGCAATCACCAGGCTGGCTAAGGTACTTCATTTGATTATATTCTGTGAAGACAAAAATAAATGAAAACAAAAAATCAGAAGCATCCTCTCTAAATGTCTCCTCTCAGCCAAAAAGATGCTTTTTCTCATTGCCACTTACATGCAGAAGGCTTGGAGCAGCCTAGCTTGTGGCATCGTCCCTCCCCCGTGACAACCAGCACTCTCTCTCTCTCTCTCTCTCTCTCATTCTCTCTCTCTCCACTCCCTCCCTCCCTCCCTGCCCTGGCTCCCTCCCTTTCTGCTTCTCTCTCTCCTCTCCAGCTGCCTTAGTCTGTAGATGCTGCTGCTGATTAATCAGGGATTCTGAAACAAAGAACCTACCTTCTGAAATAAGCAGTAATCTTTTTCCTCTGCTTCTGCAATCCGTCTGCATTGAACGGCAAAGCTGTCGGCCTGCTAGTACCTTGGATAGTTCCTGCTCCCTAGGCCCATTGGAAAAGGGAGAAGAAGCAACTGAAGAAATGGCAAGAAACCCGAAAGCAGCTCCGTTCTACTTTGGATTTCGGCTCCCTGGGGGTTCCCATCCTCATTAACGGCCTGACTTCTAGGCAACGGAACCTCTCTCTTTTATCTGCCTGAGCTGAAGTCTGATTAGTAAATAATAAAAAGGGCGTAATGAAACCCCCTGCATTTATATCCACTATAGCACTCAGTCTTTATGGAGAACATTTTAAATCCATCGAAAACAAATGCTAAGAGGATGTTTCCATGACAAGCTCTTCACCCCTGGTGGGGCTAATGAAAAGGAGCAGCAACTTAAACGGAACATCCAGATATCAGTTTGATACCCTCATTTGATATCAGTTTTGCCTCCACTCACCCTGCACAGCCGAGCCATGCACACAATTACTGCTGACGTACTTCGGGCTGCTGCTTGGGGAGAGAGGGGAGGAGCCTTTTAACCTCATCAAAACAGCTTCATGCCACCTGCTCCCATGGCATGAGAACAAAACTGGCCCACTTGGAAAGAACATGCACTGCACACACGTAAACGGAACAAAGGCCTCACTCAGAGAGGGCATTTTTTAAGCTAGAATAAGCTATAAAACAATTATGGTATGTGTCTTTAACTCCTGCTCTATACTCGCTGCTAAAATTATTTAAAGTCATTCTGTTTCCTATATTGTGTAAAAATTCTCCTCATACTGTCCTTAATATGCTACTGAAAAAATGCATACATATCATGTTATATAGTGCAACTTATATGTGTGTGTGTCCATATATGTATAGAAATACATGAGAGGTATTCAAAAATATCATGGGAAATGCATATTATAAACAACTAACCATGAATTTGAAAAAAAAATTTGTACCAAAATATATTTATTTTTAATTCCATTTGCTCAAATTTTTAAGTACCTTCATGTATACATTTAAATACATATGTGTTAGAATGTGTGTGTGTGTATATGTGTCTATCAATTCCTAAGTTTTTTCTATCCTTTTCTCATCAGCATAAAATATATTTTAATATGTTAAGTTTGAGTGTGATAAAAGCAACACTAGGAAATACATTTCTGTTTAGTTTTAAAATAATGTTTTTGACAAGGGAAAATATGCTGCTTATTTGACAGTGGCTTGTAGATTTTCCTCATCACATTCTTTCCCAGTTACTCTTTTTGTAAGTGACCTTCACTTGCCACCTGATTTCCCCAAGGGTTATCCTAAACATCTAGGTTCATAACTAATTTCTTGGAATAATGTATTCTGAATATAAAATAATTTTTCATAAATTAACAGACCATAAAAATAATAAACTTAAGCTTACCTTCCTAATTCTTGAATGCCAAGTAGAATTATGCTATGGTTTGGAAATTTTATTTCTTTAACTTGTAAGTATCTATGCTAAATAAAATCAACATATTATAATTAACACAAGGCTTTCTGGTTTCACATGAAATCAGTTCTAACTTGTACTCCTGAGTTCATTACATATTTCCTGGTCTTCATACATCTACTTTGTGGTTGGAACAGGTTCTCTGTTCGATACTAGGAAGCATTCTGGAAAATTAGATAGATGAAAAGAAGGAAGGAAAATATGACTGGGCAAGAGGAAAAAATACATTTCTGCATCTCTCCTCCCTACAGAGTCTGTTTCTCCTTTCTTTCTGTCTTAGGAAGGTCTGACAGTCTTAATGCATTGCAGAAAAGTACCTCAAATGCCACCTATAATCTAGCATCAGCCACCACACAATGTCGACAGGATATTAATGTATTATTATTTTTGATAATGACGTGTCATCATAGAAATTGACTAAAAGTGAAAAAGATTCCTTATAGGGAAATGATATGACAGATATTTTTGGAAGTGGAAATCCTTTATTATTACTGGTGATTTCATCATGTTTGGGGAGTTTGACAGTAGTGGAGGCTATATTTTGAACTACAGAGAACTTGGATATCTCTAATATAAAGTCCATTTCTACATCTGAGAAAACAAAACCCAGATAAGTAAAATTACTTGCTTCCAGCCTCACACTCAATGTATCATTAGGGGTGGGACCCAAGGTCACTGTGTAGACAACAGGTCTTATCGTCTTTGGCCAACACAGTGCCTATTAATTATCTTGATTTCATGCACCAGAGTAATGCAAACAATGTGGGAAGAGACTGACATATAGTTGCCACATGTAAAAAATGGTACAATTTTTACCACAGAAGTTGGGCAAAACAATTTTTTATTCTAAAACAAAAGAGAGGTCATTTTATTATAATGGATGGTTCTTTAAAGTTAATAATTTTGTTAGGAAATACATGACAATACCCTCCATCAATCCCTCCTATTTCCCCTTCCCTTCCCTTCCTTCCTGTATTTTCTTTTAATATATTTTCTTCTCTCTCTTTTCACAGAACAGGGCTTAGAAATCATCAGAGTATAAGAACCTAATCTTCTCAATCCCACGTTCTTCTCATTCTAGATCTCGGTGTCTATTTGTAGAATAATCTCTTCTCTGGAGATGTATTAGTATGAGGTTTATGACATCTTTGGGGATTCCTGCATAGACAGTCTCCAGAAAAACTTCTCTAGGTCTAACTGTGTGAAATAGAAAAGGATCTACCCTCTTTCAAATAACTTCAGAACAAAAGGAGAACTAATTTATGCTCATTTCAACAGTACCCAGAAAAAAATTAACTGGGTAAAATTTAAGTTGAAAATGTTTATGTTATGAATAAGGATATAGAAAGATCTAAAAATCTCAATTACATTTATATGTTGACTTATTTCTTGAGTATCCTTTTATAATACATAAATTATCTGATGTCAATGAAAAACCAATAACTGAGATGCCCCAAAACTTAATATGTTTTTAAAAATTCTAACTCAGAGTGGAGTTTGTCTCTTTATGTTACTCTATACTGATTAATAGATTAAATTCTTAGGATAAACAAGTCTCTTCCATGAATCAGAGACAAGGAAAGTCTGGTCTCTGAAAATACTTCTTATTCTATAAATCAACTAGATGGAAGGGGGTATTTTTTGTATAAAAGCAATGCAAATGAGAAAAGTGAGAACTGAAATATAGCTGTCTACTTACCTAAATTTTAAAGGATTTATTCAAATACTCAACATACACTCTCTGTTATAACAAAGCCCTCCTAGGTTTTTCCCTGATGTATAATCTACCTGTTATTTTTTCCACATTTAGCTTAGGGAAGTGACCCCTCTGTTATAATGAAATTATTTCACTAGGGAAAAAGCTAATCTCCTTCCCACCCAATCAGTATTTCTAAGCATTCTGGAAACAGCATGAAATGGAAGTCTTCATAGAATGAGAAATATACACTCATGATTTTTGCCTATAAAAACATTGATGTCAACAAAATTCACACATATGGCTTAGGGTCATGGAGCAGCAAAAAACAATATGGGAGCTTCAAGATCCTTAATATCCAATAATTAAAAATAAAGAAAAATTTATGATCTAATAAAATATTACACACAAAACTGTATTAACAGTGTCAAGGGGACAGATTGGAAATAAATGGAACAGCAAGAAACTTATCAACAGACTCAGACATTCCTCCTTTGTTCTGTCTACCAGATATTTTCTAGTGAAGATTTTATAAATATCATAAATCTGTTTATCTTCATTCTCAAAAATAATTAAAATTTTGCTAATGAGGCTGGTGTTGTGGAGTAGCAGGTTGAGCTTCTTCTTGTTACACCATCATCCCATTTCAGAGTGCTGGTTCCAGTGTCCACTATTCTGCTTCCAACTCAGCTTCCTGATAGTGTGCCTGAAACTGTAGTGGAAGATGGCCAAATGCTTGGGCCCCTGCCTCCCATTTGAGGGGCTCACCTGGATTTTCTAGCTCTTAGCTTTGGCATGGCCCAGTCCTAACACAGGCAGGCATTTGAGGAATGAACCAGTGGATGGAAGATCTCTGTGTCTTCCTTTCTCTCTGTTGCTCTGCTTTTCAAACAAACAAATAGATAGATAAATAAATAAATATTTAAAAACAATTAAAATATTTATAAAACAGGATATAGAAGTTCTACTGAATCAGACATCCCCATTCCAACCATTTACTCTATATGAATAAATAATTTCTACTTTAGTTTCTCAGAAAGCAATGGAAAAATAGAATAACTCCTTCTCCTAGAATAGATGAAGAATTACTCCTCACTTAGTTACTCCTTACTAAATCCATTAGAGAGAATGTAATTCCAATTTAAATAAAATTGATGTTTGATGGAAATTGACAAGCTTTTGATAAATATTTCCTTAGCTAAATATTAAAACATCCTGTGATCCTACATTGATTTTATTGTGATACAGCACAAGACTTTACAATGAATTAATAGAAGAGGTCAGAAAGCCCAGGAAAAGCATACAAGTTTATTTAATGTGCTATTGATATGCCATTGCTTATCAATAAATAAAATTAAATGAACAGAAAAATGCATGCATATAGATACAAGCACTTTTTTACATCCTCTTCCATAAAAATAAATCTAGACACTTTCAATTCCAAATCTGGTCCAAGAAACTTTATTTTCAGCATCATCTCAGGGTTTCCTAAATATGCAGAAGCTCCGGTCCTTCCCCAGATGGCCTGTCTGAATCATGTTAGGTGCTATAAAAAGATATCATTTACCTGGAAGTTTAAACAACAGACACTCATTTCTCACAGTTCTGGAGGTTGGAGAGTAGTCAGATTCTGATAAGAGCTCCTCCTGGTTTCCTCACTGGGCAAAGAGTTGGTAGAGGACCGAGAAACATTCTTGTGCTTCTTCTCCTATCTGCACTGATCCTTCATGAGGGCTCTGTCCGCATGAGCTAATTACCCCCTAAAGGCTCCATCTCCAAACACTTCCTCATTGAAGATTGGGATTTCAACACATGAACGTTGGGGCACAGACATGTCGTCCACGATATTGACTCACTAGGACTTGTGGTTTAGTACATGGCTAAGTGATTGGGATACATACCCTTGTGTGAGAAGCACTGTCAAAATATATTCCTATGATGAAAGAAATGCTGTGTATCTACACCTTTAAGAACAATACCAACTAGCTGCAATGGCTAATGAACAGCTGAACTTGCTTAGCCCAACTGAGGAAATAAAGTTTAAATTTTATTTTATCTTAATTGATTTAAATTTAAAATCTACATGTATGTGATGGCTCCTATATGTAAAAATGCAGCTTTGCTTTTAAAAATTTATATATAAAAACATCAATTACTGTAAAAAATTTTAATATGACCTCGGGATTAAAATGTTCCCTCTAAAGATAAAATGTCCAGCAATAGAAGTTGGAAAACTAAAATATAATGGGTCTCTTAAAACGATGCAGATCTATCTTCATTTCTGTGAATGTAGGTCCTCAATATAAAAAGGGAAAGGGCAGTAGCTCCAGGAAACAACTGAATAACTGGTACACTGCTTATCCCGTATCCCAACAGCACAACAATGGGCAAGACATAAATCCCTCTGATCATTCACTTATTGGTTTGAAAAATGACAATAAAATAATTGCACAAACTCATACACTTACTAAGTTGTTCTACATTAAGGTCCATATTTTAAAAATTCTGTCCAGCATTTAATAAGTAAACACTAGCTGATTTTAGTAACAAAAGTAATTACAGTAACAGGAAGCAGTGCTTGAACGATAACCAGTGATAAGCATGTATTTGCTGAGTCATGCATTTTTTTCAGTTATCAAATTTAGAGACCATTTCTATTATCCCACTGGAAACACTATTTTGTCTTATCCTCTACAACACTATAGTCCTCTGTTTTTCCTCCTATTTCAGTGACCTTTCCTTCCTTCTCTGTTCTGCTATCTCCTCTATTTGAATTCTAATTGTTGACTGCCCATATCTCAGGCTTTGCCCTCTAACTCATCTCTGTCCATATTTTCCTTGCTGATATACCAGCTCAAAAAAGAAAAGCAGGGGTCGGCGCTGTGGTGTAGTGGGTAAAGCTACCACCTACAGTGCAGGCATCCCACATGGGAGCCAGTTCAAGTCCTGGCTTTTCCACTTCCTATCCAGCTCTCTGCTATGGCCTGGGAAAGCAGTAGAAAATGGCCCACGTCCTTGAGCCCTTGAACCCACATGGGAAGACCCGGAGGAGGCTCTGCTCCTGGCTCCTGGCTTCAGATCAGTGCAGCTCTGGTCGTTGCGGCCGTCATGGGAGTGAACCAGCAGATGGAAGCCCCCCCCCCCCCCCGCCTCTCCTTCTCTCTCTGTGTTACTGACTTTCAAATAAATAAATAAATAAATCTTTAAGAAAAAGAAAAGCAACTCAGTCATTATTATGTCAACCAGATTATGTCTTCCAAAGACCTATCACCATCTGATATCTTTTGTACACACATGGGTACATACATAGCTATATTGAATATATTTAACTACTATTTTCTCAATTTGTTTTTATTTTTGTTTATTCAAGATAATAAACAACTGAAATACATAGGAAATAATATATCATGATTTGTGCATATATGGAATAATTTGCATGCATGAGCGTATTATTCATACTAACAGTGATACAAAAAGCACATACCCTATGTATATTAGCTTGTTCAGTCACCTTATGAGAAGGACAATCTATTTTTGAAAAGATTTGCTTATTTGAAAGAATTATAGAGAGAGGGAGTGATAGAGAGAGACAGAGAGAGAGAGAGACATCTTACATATGCTGGTTCACTCCCCAGATTGCTGCAAAGGCCAGAGCTGGGCAAAGCTGAAGCCAGGAGCCAGGAGATACTGTGTCTCCTGGTACAGTGTCTCCCCAAACACTTGGATCATCCTCTCCTGTTTTCCCAGGACATTAGCAGGGAGCCAGATTAGAAGTGGATCAGCTGGGACATGAACTGGTCCCCATGCTAGAAGTTGGTGTATCAGGCAGCAGCTTATGCCACTACACCACAGTGCTGGCCCTGAAGAAGAAACTAATTCTTCTCATTTTACAAACTAGAATCTTGAGGCCAACAGAGTGAGGCCATCCAGTGGGGCTGGGGGTGTTTTTGGGACCCTTGGACGTAGGTAGAATGTCCTTCACAAGCAGGCTGCCAGCTGTGGTTGGAAAGCTTGTTTCCAGGCTGGCCAGTATCTCCCCCACCAATAGCTGCTTGTGCTGCACCTGTGACCTTGTGTGGTTTTACAGCACATCTTCAAGTTAGCTGCAAACTTCGCCCAGAGCTAGCAGTGGAGGGGGCTAAGTCGCTAAGGAGAATCAGATTGTCTGGAAGAGATCCCCACTATCTCTATGAGCCCCAAGCCAATCCACATACTGTATGTGAAACCTCTCTTCCAATGGGCGCCCCCGTAGAATGACCCAGCAAACAAAGCATAATGCCTTAAAAACCCTGAGACCTCTGACAACCAGTGTCCCTTCACGTACTTGGCCAGGTCTCCTCTTGGGTCAGATGCTTCTCTGTCACTTGCCAAAAAAATAAAATTTTCTGATTCTTTGCAATTGTTTCCCAGCTTTTTATTTATATACTGAACTGAGGAAAAGAACTCACAAAACTCGCTCCAGCAACCGTCCTACCCTCCATGATTCATAACACAGAGTTTCAGTGATCTATGTTATGCTGAAGGAGGTCTATACCAAAAAAAAAAAAAAGAGGGAAAAAAGCATAATTGGGTTCATATATGGGTGGTGGCATTTTTCCATGCTTTGGAAAATATAGATTTATGTGTTGCTTAATTTTCTCCAGTAGTGCATACTAACTTTATAATCACTTTATATGGTAACTTGAAGGAAAATGTAAAATCACATCTTTGCAAAATTCCCCATGAAAGGGAAGTCATTGGAATCTGGGTTTCCTATTATTATTTGTTAAAGATTTATTTTATTTATTTGAAAGACGTAGTTACAGAGAGGTAGAGACAGAGAGAGAGGTCTTCCAGCTGCTGGTTCACTCCCCAGATGGCTGCAACCGCCGGAGCTATGGAGCTATGCGGATCTGTAGCCAGGAGCCAGGAGCTTCTTCTGGGACTCCCATGCAGGTGCAGGGGCCTAAGGACTTGGGCCATCTTCTACTGCTTTCCCAGGCCATAGCAGAGAGCTGGATTGGAAGAGGAGCAGCCAGGGCTAGAACCTGGCACCCATTTGGGATGCCGGCGCTTCAGGCCAGGGCTTTAACCCTCTGTGTCACAGCCACCAGCCCTTGATTATTTTTATGTGTGTGTTGTGATGATGATATTTATTTTCCATTTTTCAATCTCGGTGATTTCATTAAAAAAAAGTCCTTGCCACTCTCACTGGTTTCTTGGTCACACCTGCGGCTACTCTCCATTTCCAGACAATGTCACCTCCTCTCTATACCTCACATTACACACCAAGAATACCCCCTGGTACTCTCTTTACCCCAGGGATGGGCAACCCACCCCTCACCCTGCAGTCCAGACTCCAAAGGGAGTTGCTTCCCTGCCCTATGCACACCTGGGAGCCAGCCAAGGATCTGCTCACACCAATCCCCACACCAGCTAGGCTCCTTCATGCCTAGCTACTGCTCCAAGCTCAGGAGACTTTCAGTGGCTCCCTGCAATCTTTGCCTTGTGCCTACTTTTGATAAACACTGGGCACCAACCACGCGCCAGGCACTACTCTAGGCAAGGTCACCGCGGAAGGTTCGGGATGTTCTGTGCCCGCGTCCCCGCGGGCGGGCACTGCCCGGGCCGGGCTCCGCGCTGCCCGGCTCGCGCAGTCCTCTCGGCTCAGCCTCCTCCTCCCACCGCCGCGCCAGCATCCCAGCCTGGCGTTTGTTTCCCTGCGGGGACCCAAGCCCGCCTCTGTGGGGCGGTTCCCGCGAGCTGCGTCCGCCCACCTCGCCTGTAGTCGGGGCAGGTGCTGGAGAGACAAAGGCCACGGGAAAGTCGCCCTTGCGACAATCAGCCCCTCCCGCGAGGCCTTGCAGCACAACACACAGCTTCACTGGGCTTCCAGCTCCACAGCCCTGTTCACTTTAAAGCGAAAAGGTGGGGCCTGGCTTGGAGGAATGAAAACATCACCCGTGCGTTGCTGAGGTCCTCATAGCTGCAACAAAGAGACAAAAATTCTACAGAAAGTATGAATTTGTTGGTCAGATAGGATTTGGGGGAAGATTAATAAAGAACGGACAGGATTGCAGGTGGAAACAGCACCTGCCCAATTAAAATATTTGAAATATAGTTTAGATTATGTCCTTAAGGTTTGGGTCCTGGCGGGTTTTCTGTGACTGTTTTATTTGAGGTGGCGCCAAGTCCTGCCCACGTTTTCAGCTTCTGCTACATAAAATGCTGCATATTGTGTCACCTGAATGGGGACATTGCAACTTCCTTAAGCTCACACAGTTAATAAATTCTTGAAAATGCCCATCAGTAATTAGAACAGTGAGAGAAACTAATGAAATCTGGAGCCTGCAATAAATTCTCTTCCAAGCCTGTTTGCTTCTTTTAGTTCCTCTGAGCAGAGTTATTTCACAGAATTTTAAGACCGATGAAGCAGGTCATTGGATACTGCTCTCTAAAGAGAGATAACAACACTGTCAAAACATGAAGACCACTGAAATGACAAATCCAAGATTATCATTCCTCAGTGTCTTGACCTTCTAACTTGACTATGAAACAAATTTAATGAGCTCTTGGAAAAGTTTTAATTTAATTGTTTTATTTGGTTGGCATTATTATGAGATGAAATTTAAAGGCAGAAATCAGACATTGGTGCTAATTCAGTGTAACGGATGCCTTTAACAGATGAGGAACCGAAAGGCAGACAGGTAAGGAGATGCATGAGAAGAACTATCTGGGTGTCCAGGACACGCTCTCATTCTAGTGTGCAAAGTTTAATTTTCATTCATAGTTTTTTAAGCTTTTATTTTCAGGAGGTAAAGAAGAATCAAGTACAATATTTTAAGTGTAATTTGGCAGTAAAATGCATGTTGTGCAGAGAAGTGGCAAAGAAATATTTGTTGGGATTTGAGCAATCTATTTTGAAGGGGGCAAGTGTTGTGGCATAACAGGTCAAGGAACTGCCTGCGATGCTGGAATCCCACATGGGCGCTGATTTGGGTTCCAATCCTGGCTGCTCCGCTTCCAATCTAGCTCTATGCTTATGTGCCTGGGGCAGTAGAAGATGGCCCAAATACTTTGGTCCCTGCATCCATGTGGGTGACGCAGATGAAGCTCCTGGCTCCTGGTTTCTAAAAGTCTGTTCTTTCCTTCAGACAGTTACTAAATTCCCACTCCAGGGTATTTATGTTCATATACCAGTGGATTCTAACTTTTAGTTATCAACTAGTTTAACAATTTTTCTAGTTTTAAATAGGTCACTGACAACAGGAAACTTGTGATTATTATCCCCTAATTATTCTGTCCAGTGCTATGCAAGTACCTCTACAGTGTACTAATGAAAATGGTAGAAATGAAACATGAAAGCAGAACAGATAAATAATTTGTAGCTAGGAAAACTACATTTTTGAAAATTCTTTCAAATTTTATGTTTTGTTCTATGTATGAAATAAATGAATATGGAACAGAATGCCAAACAATCAAAGAATACACAGAAAGTCATCCCTTGGGACATGAAATATACTATCTTTAGCAAGAAGACAAAGATGAAAGCAAGTCAGCTACTTTTCAAGATTAGATCACATTTGATCTAAAGTTTAAGAGACTTGCACTGAATCTGAAGAAAATACAGAGAATCAGGCCAAACACACTCAATCACTGCAGGTAGGAAAATTACTTTACTGGTTTTTAAAGTGAAAAAATTTTGGGGCCAACATTGTGGCATAGTGGGTAAAGCTGCCACCTGCAGTGCTGGCATCCCATATGGGTGCTGGTTTGAGTCCTAGCTGCTCCACTTCCAATCCAGCTCTCTGCTATGCCTGGGAAAACAGTAGAAGATGGCCCAAGTCCTTGGGCCCCTGCTCCCATGTGGGAAACCCGGAGGAAGCTCCTGGCTCCTGGCTCTAGGTTGGCTCAGCTCTCAGCTAACCTTTACAGGCAACTAGGGAGTAAACCAGCAGATTGAAGACATCTCTCTCTCTCTCTCTCTCTGCCTCTCCTTCTCTCTCTCTGTGTAACTCTTTCGAATAAATAAATAAATCTCTAAAAAAAAGAAAGTGAAAAATTCTTGAAAATATAAATACCCAATGGGTGCCTGGTGCAGGGGCTGCAATCAGTGGATATTCAGTATATATTACTATTGTCTTGCCTCCCCTGTGGATTCTTGGATTGAGATCCTGGCTTTTGTAATTGTCTCTTGAGGGCATTTAGGAGTGCACCAGCAGATGGGAGCTCGAGCTCTTTCTCTCTCACTTTCAATTTGGTCTTTTCCCTCTGACTCTCAAAAATAAAATATAATAGGGGCCGGTGCTGTGGCACAGAGAATTAAAGCCCTGGCCTGAAGCGCTGGTATCCCATATAGGTGCCGGTTCTAGTCCTGGCTGCTCCTCTTCCAATCCAGCTCTCTGCTAGGCCTGGGAAAGCAGTGGAAAAGATGGCCCAAGTCCTTGGGCCCCTGCACCCACATGGGAGACCTGGAAGAAGCTCCTGGCTTCTGGCTTTGGTTCAGTGCAGCTCCGGCCGTCGCAGCCATCTGGGGAGTGAACCAGCAAAGCAGATGGAAGACCTCTCTCTCTTTACCTCTGTCTGTTACTCTTTCAAATAAATAAAAATAAATTTTTAAAAATAAATAAGCAAAATAATAATATAAAATAAGAAAAATGTACAGCATAGGGACATAATATACCTTGAATATGGTTTGCCTCCCCAACTCACATGGGAATTTGATACGCAAATTCACAAATTATAGGTATTGGGAGGTGAAGGCTGTATCCAATTAAGCTGTTTAGGCAGCGGGTATAATGAACATCTTTGGTCATAGAAGAGTATACCTTAGGAGGTAATTTTTTTCTTTTTCTCTTTTTTAAAGATTTATTTATTTTATTTGAAAGTCAGAGTTACACAGAGAGGAGAAGCAGAGAGAGAGAGAGAGAGAGAGAGAGAGGTCTTCCATCCGCTGGTTCACTCCCCAGAAGGCTGCAATAGCCGGAGCTGTGCTGATCTGAAGCCAGGAGCCAGGAGCTTCTTCCTGGTCTCCCCAATGGGTGCAGGGGCCCAAGGACTTGGGCTATCTTCTACTGCTTCCCCAGGCCATAGCAGAGAGCTAGATAGGAAGTGGAGCAGCCAGGACTAGAACTGGCGCCCATATGGGATGCCGGTGCTTCAGGCCGGGGCTTTAACCCACTGTGCCACAGTGCTGGCCTCAGGACGTAATTTTTTCAAGAGTATTGATTACAAAAGCCAAGTTGGTCTTACCATGTGATCCTTCTCCCAACCATGCTCTGCCATTCTCATCCTCTCTCTAGATAGTCAAACCAATGGGCCTACCTGACTTGGGATGTGAAATTCCAAAACTGTGAGACAAATAAACTTCCTTCTTTACTGAGTAGCTTGTTTTAAGTGTTTGTTGTAGTGGCAAATAGTGGACTAATACAGAATAACAGACACTTTCCTTTCCTCCATCTCCTTCTCCCGATATTTCCTTTTTCTGTTAAGTATCAAATTAAATGACAGGCACACAAAATAAACAATGAATGAATACAAAGTTTTATAAATAAGTTCTACCTGTGCATCTACTGAAGAGGATTCACCTTGGGGAGGGGAAAGGACATAGAAATAAGAAGTTTTGCTTCATAATCTATGTTCTCAGTTTAGATTAGTTATTGTTATACTCTAGAGACTTCTATTAAATTTTCTCTTATTGTTGATGTTTGAATGAGTCCTTTCATAAATTTGTGCTTCTATTCCTCATAATAAAATATAAACTATAGTTACCTTCTCTATATAAACAAAACAAATATTGGAATTTTAGGAATATTATGAGGAAACCATATTAAACCACATAACATAAATCAGATACAAAATATTTTTCTTTTCTATTTTTATTTTTATAAGAAAAGAACAGGAAGTCAGAAAAAATAACTGTGACTTGTACAGTCCATATATGACAAATCTGTGGCCAGGACTTAATGTTCGAACTCCCAGTTTGGTGTTTTTCCCCTCTCCCTCCTGACTCCATATGAAGATCAAGATGAACAGTGGCTGGAACAGATGTAATCAAACTTACAGATATCCATCTAAGAAAAAGTTTATTGTGCTCATATGTGTTCCTAGGTGCAGTTATCCGGGAAATCAGGTAGTGAAGTTCCCTTTAAAATGCATGTAACTGATATGAAGAAAAATATTTGTCTTGGAATTCTTGCTCCCTTTAATTTTTGTGTACTGACACAGCATCAAGAATTCTTTTCAACTCTATCTGACCCCCTTAAAAACAAGAGTCATGAGGAATACAAAAGTCAGAAGAATATAAAGGCATATCTTGAATAGATAAGTAAGTACGTACACACACACACATACACACCACACCCACCTTGAGTCTTCAAAAAGGATCTTCAAAATTTTGTGGCTGGGGGCCAGCACCGTGGCTCACTAGGTTAACCATCTGCCTGCAGTGCTGGCATCCCATATGGGTGCTGGGCTCTAGTCCCGATTGCTCCTCTTCCAGTCCAGCTCTCTGCTGTGGCCCCGAAGGGCAGTGGAGGATGGCCCAAGTGCTTGGGCACCTGCACCCGCATGGGAGATCAGGAAGAGGCACCTGGTTTTTGGCTTCGGATCGGCGCAGCGCCGGCGGCAGTGGTCATTTGGGGAGTGAACCAACGTAAGGAAGACTTTTCTCTCCGTCTCTCTCTCTCTTACTGTCTATAACTCTACCTGTCAAATAAAAGAAGAAATGTAGTAAATGAATATTATGAAAAAAATGAACAAATTTCATTTTTTGCCAAAATAAGCCTGATTTAATTCTATTTTCTACAATCTTTTGATGTAATGTATGTAAGTGTATTTTAAAGTCAATAATATAATAATCTTAAACTCTATTTTAATATTATTATTAAGCTATTCTAAAGTCTAGGATTTTTAAAAATTAGTCTTTCATACATGTTTCCTATTTCATTTTGTTAAATAAAATTAGAGTGTGAAATGCAGTATGGCTGTGCCCTGAGCAGATAGGAGATAAAAATCCAGATAAAATTAAAACTGATTTTCTTTTTTTTTTTAAGATTTATTTATTTGTTTAAAAGGCAGAATTACAAAGAGATAGAGGCAGAAGCAGAGAGAGAGAGGTCTCCCATCTGCTGGTTCACTCCCCAAATCGCCGCAATGGCTGGAGCTGGGCCGGTCTGAAGCCAGGAGCCTGGAGCTTCTTTCTGGTCTCTAATGTGGATACAGGGGCCCAAGGACTTGGGCCATCTCCTGCTGCTTTCTCAGGTACATTATAAGGGAGTTGGATCTGCGGTTTTACCCACTATGTCACAGCACAGGCCCACAATTGATTGCATACTACACTTATTTAGGAGATTTTTATCTAACCTAAAATATTCAAAGCATTATCCATTAGAATTAATTTTCAATCAATTTTAGGAGACAACATGCAAAAAGTTAAAATTATGGAAAATTTCTACAGCATATTGAGTTTGGCTGTTTTCCAACCATTTTAATTAGTGGGCTATTTTAATGGATACATTTTGCTATAAGAAATACATTCAAATGTTGACAGATATGCCTTAAACCCATTGAAAGCTATAGTATTATCTTTCTATTCTAGTCCTGAAACTAAAATTTATAACTGAAAATAGTGTACAGTAAGTAATTTATACAACTTAAATACTCAATTAATTGAAATATTTATATACTACCAAATTTATTTATGCAATATAGTTATATTTATATATTATAAAATATACAAGTACCTTGATAGTAATAAATACAAGAAACAATAGAACTATGTCTATATACTATAAAGTATAATATGTATTTTTGAAATACTTACATATTCCTGAACTTACTTGTGGACAATGAACTCGTCTGGTTCTGAATGAGTCAGTGATTTTTCTCCCCAGTCTAACTCAAGTCACATTGGAGCACTTACATCTTTCCCTTACTTGCATGGTGGCTTTGGATGCTAATGAGAAAATTCTCTAAGAATGTATGCCCAAGGCTAACTATTTTTGCTATTGGGTCTACCTTGAGTTGTGAATCTTAATTCTTGCTTGTGATAGGAACCCTACTTAAATTATCTTGAAAAAGAGAGAGAGAGTTATTTTTAAAATACTGTGGTTTGTTCTTTCATCCCAAGGATCTTAACAATCAATGATGGAGTTCGGGGGGGGAAGGAATTTGATGCACACCAGAGACAGCCAGACCTGGACCTGAATGCCATGAGAGTCTCACACTCTATCTAGTTTATCCTCCTTTTCTTTTTCTTTTGTTTTTGGTGAATCTTGGCTTGATTTTCTTTAAATAGAGACTAGATTTCTCCCTGTTACAATAGATACAGTTGTCAATAACTCTCAAGTCTTCCATCTAACAGTCTTCATTACTGAGAACAATTGTCCATATTTGAAGTTTCAGGAAAGAAATGACAATGAAAGGACCCACATTATACATCTCTTCCCTTTAAGAATGTGACCTGAAAGAGGCGTAAGTCACTATTGCTCAAATTTTACCTGTGAGAATTTAGACCCATGGCCAAACTTGTCTGTAAGAAAGACTGAAAAGGTGGTCTTACCTGGGGCATCTATATGGTCAAATAAATGTAAGAACTCTCTTCAAGGAAAGAAATATGGCATAAATATTAGAAGGAACTAATTTCAGTAATTATGACAATGAAGATGTAATAAGAATAACTCAAGCATTGATAAATGGAGGTAATTTTGGAGTAGTAACAGAGAAGGAACAAAAGTGAATGGCTTCCCAAAGAAGACAGGAATTTCGTAGACATTCTTTAAAAAACTGCTACTGCAAATAAGGATTTTACTTTAAAAACAGTTTTCACATTTATCTTTCTAATTAAAATTATGACCAAACCCATCTCATTTTACTTTCCATTGTATTATGGTAGCTTTATTCCGAATGTTAATAAGTGTGTTTGCCAGAGAACTCAACAGCTTGTTTCCTTAATCATGACAACAGAATTTCTGAAAGCTTCTGATGAAGGCATTAAAATAATGTGCTGGATCCTCCCAGTTGAGCAACTTCTCACTGGGTGGAAAGTAGGACATTAGAAACAATTTTCTCCAACAGAAGTTAAATAGTACTCCAGCAAAGCCGCACCAACTGCCTCATTCTGAGCACTTATCTAAGACCTGGAAGCAGCTGAGTCCCTCAGTAGAGCCTGCCCCAATACGCTTTTCAATTGCTCCTCTCATTCCACACAAAAAGCAGAAACAGTCAATGCTAATCCAGGTACCCAAATCAGAGACACTTCCAAAATACTTGTCAGCATAAGAGCACCCGTTATGTGGGTCTCAAGATGTTCTGTAATGGAAGTGTTTCTATTATGTCCACCTAAATATCTTTCATATTTTAAATCTGATGAGTAATCCTTCGTATCACTTCCTGCCAAAATATCCATTGTATATTTTAACTGGGAGAGGATGGCTGCCACATAGCTAAATTGGAATCATGCATATTTTTAGTGCTCCATGAAAAGGCTTACATAAAGAGCAACTCTATTCACTCTATTGGGATCTTCTTATGTAAAAGGCCTGGCACCAGTGTAAGGTATTATTATGACTATAAAAGCTCCTCACTCTGTAATCATAGGAAAGGCAGTATTATGGAGAAATACCATGCAGTTGCATGGCAACTGAATCCTCATGGAGTTAGTTACCACACAGAGGAGTTATTATGAGTACTTCAAACCCGTGCAGCCAAAAGAGTGTCCAGAACCATAAGCAGGTAAGCATGCATCTGTTGCCCAAGAACATTTTCTCCTCCTTCCTGGTAATTGTATGGAATTGACACCAGCAATGTGGTTTTTGTTTCTTTGTACAGAGCCTAAATACCAGTTAATGATATTTGGTTTGACAAATGTCGAGCGCTCTTTTTTATTGCGTGAGACTGAAAAAGCACACACATCAAAACTTTGAACAACAATGGGAACACCTTGTGTCCATCCAGATGATTTTAGAAATGTTAAAGTATCCTACTAACCTTTAAAGTGGGTGAACTATCTCAAGGTCTTCTATTAAAACCAAAAATGTGGCCGGCGCCACTACTCACTAGGCTAATCCTCCGCCTTGCGGTGCCAGCACACCAGGTTCTAGTCCCAGTCGGGGCGCTGGATTCTGTCCCGGTTGCCCCTCTTCCAGGCCAGCTCTCTGCTGTGGCCAGGGAGTGCAGTAGAGGATGGCCCAAGTGCTTGGGCCCTGCACCCCATGGGAGACCAGGAGAAGCACCTGGCTCCTGCCATCGGATCAGCGTGGTGCACTGGCCACAGCGCACCAGCCGCAGCGGCCATTGGAGGGTGAACCAACGGCAAAAGGAAGACCTTTCTCTCTCTCTCTCTCACTTTCCACTCTGCCTGTATAAAAAAATAAAATAAAATAAAATAAAATAAAATAAAATAAAATAAAATAAAACCAAAAATGCAAGTATTTATATTGACTAATCGTTCTCTCTTTATAATTAACAATTTGACCTTTTGAGTATTACTCTTTCCTCACTGTCAATTTCTGAGGGATGAATGGGGCTGAAATCCTACTGCACAGGATGGGCAGGTAATGCATAACCAACTAGTGGACCAATTTCATTTCTCTGGTAACTCAGAGACTGAGATTGGCTCATAATTCAGCATAAGGCAAAGCTATAACAATGACACTCATTCTAAGGCTTATGTTGGAAATTTTGGGGAAGAGGAACTCCCTTTCTGCTGGGCTGTTCACCAGGAATGATGGTGACCACTTTGCTTCCTGGGGACATAACTTTACCAGGGTGATGCCAGCACAGGGGACTGCAGAGCCAAGAGATGGAAGAGAAAGAAGGACAGGTATTTCATGGGAATTCTTGCATCCAGCTGAGATACAATTTCATTCCCAAAGTTTATCATTGGATGCTTTTTTGTCTTTACAATTTAAGTAAGCTTGAGTTAATTTTCTGCCATTTGCAACTAAGATTCCCTACAGATATCCGTGCATGATCTTGAACTTTGGAATTTATATCTGCTCTCCACAACCTAGAGCAAGATATATACCCTCTCTGAGAAGCAATTTATTTGCTTTGCTGTGTGTATGTGTGTGTGTGTGTGTGTTTGAAATCATCATGATAGTGGTAACTTAACTCAAAATTTTGTTTGCATTAGTAGACACAATGCATGTGAAGAACTTACCTAGGTGTCCAGGATAAGCAAATGAACTCTGTAAATGGTATTATCATTTGGTAAATATTTGCAGAAGTGTCTGTGAAATGAGAGGAGTAAGAGTGTACACAGAGAACATGACCCTTTCAGGGATACACTCAATTTCTCATATTCTACTCTCTGGACCACTAGTTCTTGAGTTTCATTTAAACTAAGGAACATTAGTTGGTCTTTATCTGATTTCTTTGGAGCAAGAAGGCAGTGTAGGCCATTACTATGCAAGTTGGAATAAACCTCCCTCCAACTTGTTTTCTCAAAGCAAACTTCTGTCTTCTGTCTCTTCTCTCTTAGATAACTGACACAATCTTGGACCTTCAAGACATGCTGGGAAGTCCTTTGCATAAAAGGTTTCCTCCTGCCATGTGAAATATTTCTCCAGTAATAAAACACAAAACATAGGATAAAAGCTTGGAAAGAGAATGAGATAAGAGGAAAAAATGTACTGATCACGAAACACAAGTTAATACCTCATTTTATTGTCCTTAAGATATAACTAATATTGTTACATGAGCCACTGTGTTATCAAGAAGTCCCCACAATTTCTCATTTCATGGGCTCCTTCTCATTTTAGTAAAATTTTCAGGGCACCTGTCAACCAAAAACAAAATACCTAACATTTCCATTTATTAAATGATTAGATCCAGGCATTTAAATAACTTTTTATTATATCCATTTTATACCAATTTTTAAAGAGATACATAAATATTGAACAAAAATACTTTTATTGCATTCTAAAATATTCACAGTTACTCATTAAAGAGCTATGTGCAAATATTGGGCATTATGCAATTTTTAAAAAATTTAAAACTAATTTGGCTAGTGCCAATCTTCACTTGTGTTTCTCATAGATTTTTGCATGAGATCTTGCTTTTTATCCCTACCACCACCAAAACCTAGCTACACAAAGAAAGACATCATCAAAGGGAATGTAGTGCTGCTGTGTTATGTGATGCCTACATTCCTTGAAAATTCAAATATTCCTCACATGAATTTTCCCCAACACTCAGGGACACCTTGGCAGTTTGGAAGCCATCATGATGAGCCCCTTAAAAGACTTACCTTATTAGGACAGGAATTCTTTACTCAAGATGACAAAGCCAGATCTTTATGCTTAGTAATTCATTTAAAGATTTAGCTAGAATAGGGGAAAACAAGTATTTGAATTAGGAACTCCAAAGTCCTTATCTTTGACCACTGCTTACTCAAATAATTTAAGTAAGAAATAAATGTGTTTAGATTTTGAGTGACTTTAATTTCATTCTTTAATTTACTCAAGGATACATAAAACCATTAAATTAGCCTAAGTTTGAGCTCATTGCTGAGCTTGTGGCTGGCGTCTTGAGTGAGAAGAAATGCAGAATGTTGAGGGAGCAAATAAAGGGAATGAAGGTCATGGACTTATCAGAAAAGTGTTGTCATGGGAATACACCATGAAGCATAAAACCATATGGGGAATCATACAAAGATTCAGAGTATGTGAAGTTTGAGGAGACACTTAGTGATACAGAGGTGTCAGGTGTCATCACCTTGACTGTTGATAATGTGCCACCTCAGGAAGATGCAGTGGTGTACACTAAGGAGCAAAACTGCACAGACCCTCACCTCTCCAGGGACAGGGCAGCAGGGAGACTTAAGGAGGCTGAAGACACCCTGAAACATGGATGAACAGAAATGAAATAGATCAAATTATTGGCATTTTTCTCAGAATATACTCTATAAACAAGTGTTCCCCAATGCATGGCATTGATACTAAAACCATACTTCTTGATAATTCAAGAGTGCTAAAGAATCCTTGGAGTTTCAAATTGACTATAAGCATTATGGATGCTCTGGGAATGATTGAAAAGACAACAAATAACATTAAACACCAACAACAAGCTTTAGGCTAAGTGAGTGTTTATAATTTTGGAGGAATAATCTTGCTTTAGACAACAGGGAGCTTTGCAGTTTTACTTCGGATGATAACTCTTCATTAAATCATTTGCATCAATCTAATGTTCTCTAAAAGAAAATCACAAGACAAATTTGTTTCCCATCTTTCCTCTCTGGGAAACTGGGGAGAGATGCTTAGTTGATTTAAGGACTATGCTGTTAATCCAACTTGTGCCTTGTCCCTGTCTTACAGACTAGGGTTGCAAGTAGCTTCCAGAAAGTTTAGATCTAATAGTGAGTTTGCAGCCTGAGTAGCTGAAAGGCCAAACAAAACACACCAAATGCCGGAGTAAGGAGTAAGGGAAAGGGTTTATTGATGGGGGAAAACCCAACAGGCTGGAGGGAGAAGGCGGGAAAGAGGGCCTGGTCTGGAGAACAGGTCTTCTTCTATACTCGCAGGAATGAAGGAATGGGATCAGTGAATCCCAGTAGAGTGTGGGTGGGGCTGCCCCTTATGGCTGGGCCAGTCTGTCATCTGACTCCTAGTAAGCCAGGCTGGGTCCTGGAGAGGCTGAATCCAGCATAGGAGGAGGTGTCCAAGGCTTGAGATGGCACTGTAGATAAGACAGCACCATTTCACTAACATTCCCCTCTTTTGTTTTTGATAAAGCAAGTGTTGTATGGGAGTATATCAGCCCCCAAAGCCTGGGAGGGGTGGAGGGAAGATGGTCTGTCTTCTAGAGCTGGTTCCTGCTGACATGGGATGATGAGTCACTCTCCACAGGAGGGTGATATCTCATGTCATGATCTCCTGGGTAGGGAGCCAAGTGTATCCCTGTGGTAGCATTTGGTTGACTGCCCGGTTGGTGAAGGCTTTGGTTCATTCTGTTATCACCTCCTGTAAACACTTAAACAGACAAGGTAGTGTAAAAGCCAGGGTGAGAATGGCAGCCAATGGTCCTAGGAGTGGCATTACCCAAGTGGTGAGGGGACTCCACAGGGAAGAAGAGAGGAGAGACTCTCTGGACCCTAGGGCAGACTGTTTTTAGGTATGGCAATTTATTGGAGCTCTTTAACATTCTTCTCTACCTGGCTAAATTGATTGAAATAGGGACAACATTGTTCTCCCAGAAAAACACAAGTTTTCCCTTTTTATAAGGTCCAGAACTTGTCTATTTTGTAACACTGTATTTGCCAGGGAGGTGATCTGATTTTGGAGGTCCCAAATAGCATCTGACAAAGTTTCAATGGACCTTGTGACCTCTTCTTGTTGTAGAAGTTGTTCTTAGAACTGGTTAATAGACATATTACTGTGGCCTAGAGCAGTTCTTGAGATCACCACCGAAGACAGGGAAGCTGCAAAGCTGATTCCAACCAAGACTGGAAGAAAGATCATTCATCTCTTGCAGGTAGAGGGATTAGTCTGTAAAAGAAACTCTGAGTGGTCATATAATGTCAGGTGGAGAGAAAGAATTGCAAATACACATGGACCAGGTGTAGAACTGTTGATACAAGTGTATAGGGTATGATTACAGAGAAATGAAATTCCCAGTATGCTAGAGAAGGAAGCTGTGTAAATGATGGTTATATTAATAACACAGGGAATGTTATGTGGCAAAAGCCCATTAGGTTGTTCTGTTATGGTGGTAATCCAACATTTTGCATTTTGTCCTCCTGAATGTAGAGGAAGATGATCTACTATTATCTGAGGATTGATGAGTTTGTAGAAGCAGGAATATTAGTGAGTAGGGTAGCTGCAATGGAAGGTTCCTGAAGGGAATATATAAAGCATCGTTGTTGGTAAAGGGCTGAGGGTAAAGTAGAATTGAGTAGTTGATGAAGTAGGGCGAGAAACAGATTTCTTAAGAGATGTAAAGGGAGGTTTGGCTGGGTTAGTTAGTCAGGACAGGTGTTTAGTGGACTCCTTTACTATAACAACCACCATATCCACGGGTGCTGTAGGGAACTGACTGTAGGCCCTGATAATTTTATGGTTCCATGGGGATCTCGCAGCTTAGATCCCATATACAATGTGACAGATCCCTCGGCCATCTCACCACACCTGAAGATAGGGGTCAGATATAATAAATGTTAAGAGGGGGTTGAACTCAGTGGTCTGTGTCTACCAGTGGCCTCCTCCAAGTTAGAGTGAGTTTTTCTTTGGGCACGAACTTACAGAATTTTTCCAGGAGGCCACATCCATGGTCAGTATAGTAGTCCGTACAGGACCATGATGAGCACCCCATCTAGTAAGCATCATTACATAATCCTATGTTGTCCTTGGTTAGGCAGAGGTAATATGGATTTGCTCTAAAATTATATAAATGATATCTAGCCCAGCCCACACAATTATGTGAGCAGGTCTAAGTGAAATCCAAGTACAGAGTGATAGGACCTTCACAGCCCATAATGGGGCAGGAGCTTGCATTAAGTAATTTAGCAGGAGTGAAAGTGGTGTAAATCTGAAATCTTCATGCATAACGTGTTCCTGGAGCTCGTGTAGACATAGAGCAGATACAAAAGTGCAGAAGGGATGAGATTATCAGGAAATTCATTGTGGTATGTGGACAAGGGAGTAAGACAATAAGAGAAGATATGTAAAATGTGGATCTCAAAGGGAGTGAAATCTGAGAAGGTTCCCTGGAGGTGTAGGTCTTCAGTGCCTGAAAGGAGTCAGGAGGGGTATATGGACAAGGTGTGTGTTTGCTACTCCTCCCACAGAAGTTGTAGGAAGTGTTGGTAACAGTATAAGAGGGGATCAGGACTTAGCTAGTGTTGGAAATGGTGGGTGGCCAGGTGGTTTCTAGAAGACAAGTTCATTAAGTGCAGAAAGGTCTGAGTTTTCAGGCACTATCAGTAATGGAACTTGAGTCTGGTTAAACTTGCCTGTGAGTGGTCCTGGGAGAGTAACTACATGATGAAGAGGAGGGAAATGCTTAAGGTGGGTGAAGTGGATCCAATGGGGGATTCCCTGTAATATTGCTGCTGCAGGAGTAGTGAGAACAACCCAGTAAGGTCTAGTCATTTAGCCTGTAGTTTAGTGAGCATAGAGGGAAAGGAGGGCAGGAAGACCTTGTCTTCCACCATAATAGGAAGGAAGCTGTCTGTGGTGACTGGACCTAGAGTTGGGCAGTATATGTCTGTATATTTCCATAGCTCTGTTTGGAGACATATGAGGAGGGGCAAAAGTAAATGGGACAGCAAGAATGAAGATTGAGAGTTTATAGTCAGAGGAACCAAGGGATGTCCATACATCAGTTCAAAAGGAGAAATATTGAGAGGTTTTTTTGGAAGGGCCCTCACATGGAGGAGGGCCAATGGGAGTTGCTTAATCCAGTCCAACTGGAGCTCAAAGGAGAGCTTGGTCAGAGCTTTTTTAGTGTACAATTTGCCCTTTCTACTTTTACTGAGGATTGAGGGTGGTAAGGGAGGTGGAAATGCCAGGAGATGTTAAGTGCCTTGGCAAGTAGCTGAGTTACCTCGGATAAATTCAGGGCCACTGTCTGACTGGAGAGAGCCAGGAACCCTGAAGCAGGGAATAATCTCCTGAAGTAGGATGTTGAGAACTGTTGGTACCTTTTTGTTAGTAGTTGGGAAGGCCTCCACCCACCCAGAGAAGGTATCTACTGCTACCAAGAGATGCTGAAAACTTCATACTCTGGGCATATGGGTGAAGACAATCTGCCAGGTTGCTGAAAAGCCTTGGCCAGCATTTGGAATTTTTTTCTTTTGGACTCTCTCATATACTTTAAAGGCCACCTCTAGAATTTCTGCTTGTGGAGTCAATGGGACCCTCTCAAGCCATTTTATCTTTGCCTGGATGTCTGGAAAACTCTGGGCAAAGAAATGATTCATGAGAAGGCAACGACCATTGGGAGACTTGGGGGTCTAAGTTGGTATGTTGGAGGAGAATTTGCAAAAAAGGCAAGAGGATTTTCCTTTGTATCTTGAACACTTCTCCCAGGTTATCAAAGTAAACAGATTTTCTGGTGGATTTTTTGGAAACAGCTGATAAGCAGGTAGTGAAATGGTTTCTGGCCATTATGCCATTGAGAAAGTTGTAATTCCAATTGGGGTCCTGTTCAGGGAGCACATCTCCTATGGGATGGGCAGGGTCAATCTGATGGGTCTCATCAGCATGGAGACGGGCTTGTTCCAAAACCTTCCTTCACTCCTCTGGAAGGAGGGTATTGGAGAGGATCATAAAGACATCCTTAAAACTCAGATCATAAGTTAAATATCAAAATCAAAATATCAGAACTCTTTGATGTAGGACATTGGGTTAGCGGTGAAGGAACCCAGTTTGTGTTCAATTTGTGAAAGATCAGCAAGTGAGAAAGGAATGTGGATCCTGACGATACCCTCCGCTGCCATGATTTCCCATAGAGGTAGCATGGAGGCAGGCTCCCTGGCTGCCATTCAGGAGTGAGTGACTAGGGGACTGAGCGCAGGAGAAAGGAGGGGAAGGGCGTGAGGAGGTGGTGACAGGGAGGGATGGAATGTGGGTTTAGCGGAATGGGAGAAGTGATGGACAGAATGAAGATTGGGTTAGTGAAAAGGAAAAGGGTGTGGGGGAAGAAGTGGACATGGACAGGGACTGGTTTTGGGTAAAGGAGGAGCAAGAGATTTGAGATAAGGAGGGGGAGGCACAGCAAGAGCCAGAGTAGAAGCAAAGTAGAAGCAAACGCTGCCTCCTGGAATTCCTGGGTGGGAAGGGGAGGTGCTGATGAGATTGTGAGAGCTGGAGCAGACAGTGGGCTTTGAGGTTGTTGAGTGAGGGGTCAGCCCCCGGGGCCTGAGCCACCAGGGCCCTGGGAACTGGCTGAGCCAGTGCCTATGGATTGGAGCGGTAAGGCTGAGGCTCAGCTGTAGGATCAAAGGTAGAAGAAAGGAGTTTCAGCTCAGGCTCTAGACTTGGTGGGAAACTTGGAGGCCAAAAGGACATGAGCCAGAGAACATGAGGTAGAGAGAAGGTTTAGAACAGATACAGAAAAAAGTTTGAACATATGGGATTCCTTCCGTTTTCCCAAATGTTCACAGAAGAGATAGAGATCCTGAATAGTGTCAGGGCCAAAGTTAATATTAAGCAGCCTTTTGGACTTGTCGAGGTCATACATTGGCCATGCCTGATTATAAAGAAAGATGAGGTGATAGTGTTTGAGATCTGGAGCCAATTTGAGAGGAAATAAGTTATTTAGGAGACAACTGAAAGGAGAATCAGACAGAAGGCGTGATGAGGAAGCTCCCGTGGCAACCTGTGGAGTCGGACTGGCAGATATCAGGCATCCCCAAGACCATCATCCTCTGATGGGGAGTGTACTGGGTCGTCACCCACACCCACAGTTGCCCGAAATAGAGAACCTGTGGAGAGGCATAAAGCCCATGGAAGGCTGTGGTGCCCGGTACCAGGACTTTGGGAAGAAGCAGATCTGAACTGTAACTCGTGGTAGAGGTCACAGTGGGAGAATTCCCCATTCCCCATCTAACCTCAGGATTTTGGATGGCTCGTGTGTAGGTGGAAATCACAGAGTGTTTGGCAGTGAAGAAGGAGGGCTGGGGTGTGTTTTGTGGTTGTCAGGGGTCCAGGACTCCGAAGCAGCTCAAATCCCTGAAAGGAGAACAAGGTCGATGGGAGAGCCTGGATCCAAGTCATAACACCAGTGAAAGGCCACCACAAAACAAACCAAATGCTGCAGTAAGGGAGACGGGTTATTGATAATGGGAAACCTGACAGACTAGAGGGAGAGGGTGAAAAAGAGGGCCTGGGCTAGAAAACAGGCCTTGTTATGGACTCACAGGGATGAGGGAATGGGAACAGTGACTCCCCTTAGAGTACAGGTAGGGTTGCTGCTTATGGTTGGGCCATTCCATCACCTGACTCCTACTAAGCCAGGCTGGGTCCTGGAGAGCCCAAACCTAGGGTAGAAGGGGGCGGCTGGGCAAAAGCCCAGATGGTGTCCAGGGCTTAAGATGGAGCTTTAGATACAAAAGCACATTTCACTAACAGTCGCTCCAATATAGTGTTCTGAAAAGGAGCCAGTCCATGTTCTGGAAAGGAGTCCATGTGACTTGAGGTACAAATTCTTTGGAACAGAGCCTGTATATATGGTGGGGCTGAAACACATGCATATGCTATCATCTCCTTCAAAGAGAGAGCAAGGTTGTCGGTACTCAAGGGTAGAATTGGCTCTGTTACAATTCAAACATACCATAAAAATGCTTAATGATGCATTTTCACAAGCCTTACCCATCAAAATCCCCACATGCCTCATCTTACAATTGTATTGCTAATGGATCAGAGTTTGGAGAGAGATTTATTGCCAAATTAATGAGGAAATGGTCATATAACAATAATAGTTATAATATATTGAGCATTCATAATGTGCCAAGACCTGTATGAAATATATTCATGCATCTGCTCAACTCTGAAATAACTTGAGGTGTAGCTACAAGTGCTCTTAGTTTTTCAGACAGAAAAGTAAATTGCAAAGCATCACATCACTATGTCAGTGAAAGAAGTAGGATAGAAATCCAAATATGAACAAACTAAGGTTCATGGTCTTAACAGCACTTATTTTTTTTAAAGATTTATTTATTTATTTGAAAGTCAGAGTTACACAGAAAGAGGTCTTCCATCCGATAGTTCACTCCCCAGGTGGCTGCAATGGCTGCAGCTCCGTCGATCCGAAGCCAGGAGCCAGGAGCTTGTTCTGGGTCTCCCATGCGGTGCAGGGGCCCAAGGACTTGGGCCATCTTCTACTGCTTTCCCAGACTGTAGCAGAGAGCTGGATCAGAAGTAGAGCAACCGGGTCTTGAACTGGTGCCCATGTGGGATGCCAGCACTTCAGGCCAGGGCATTAACCCACTGCGCAGCAGCACTGGCTCCAGCACTTATTTATTTTTAACAAACAGCAATAAAACCATTTCCAAAAACATCTGCCTTTGTTTTGTGACATGATACCAGGAAATGTCAAAATTTCCAAGGCTATTTTGATTTCTGAAACTATGTTTCAAGCATCCAGGATCCCTGCCTCCACACACTTGGACCAGAAGACAAGTTGACTGCCTTGCAAGTTGTTTCCTGACAACCTCTGGGATCTGGTCCAGCAAAGGTAAATTCTATTGGGAGTTCTGCATTTCAATGATGCCTTCATTAGAGGTTTTAGACACTTTGATTTTACTGAAATGCTTCACTAAACTTGCACATGAAAAGACCCCTGGCCAGTTCTGAGGGGGTAAGGGTAGAGTAGCCTGCAGTTCTTATCTGCCTTTCTTCATCAGCACCACCCTTCTGATTATCAGCATAGGATAGTATTTGAAAAAGAAAGAAAGAAAGAAAGAAAGAAAGAAAGAAAGAAAGAAAGAAAGAAAGAAAGAAAGAAAGAAAGAAAGAAAGAAAGAAAACAAAGTCACCAAGTAGACAACATGCATGTGAAGATTTTAGTGACTATTTTAGAGAAAGCAATGGAAAAAAATAGATTTTTAACTCACCCATGACATTACTTAAATATCAATACAATTCTGAATCTGTCACAACTGTGGCAAAGGTTTGGAGCACTGATGTACCTTTAAAATTAAAATCTGCGCATTACAACTCATCATCAGGGCTACACAGGTCTATCAATATTTACATTAGCCTTTTTCCCTAGCACCCATTGACAGCTACCGGTCTTCCTAATTAAGATAAGACGACTCTGCAATGCATCTGTAGTGAAGAGCAATATGTTCCCCAAAAGTCTAAAATCGAGAAACACCAAACCTCTGAGCGAAGAACAGTACAGTAATTTTTCTTCAGTGTGGATCTCTCTTTCCTTTTTCTTTCTTTCTTCCTTTCTTTTTAAAAATTATTTTATTTGTTTCAAAGGCAGAGTTACAGAGAGAGAGACAGAGAGAGAGAGAGAGAGATGAGACAGAGAGAGAAAGGCTCTCTATCCACTGATTTACTCCCCAATTGGCCACAATGGCCAGAGCTGGCTCAGACTGAAATCAGGAGACAGGAACTTCTGGGTCTCCCACGTGGGTACAGGGACCTATGCGCTTGAGCCATCCTCTGCTGCTTTTCGGGTGCATTAGCAGGGAGTTGGATTGGAAATGGAGCAGCCAGCACTTGAACTGGCACCCCATGGGATGCGGGCACTTCAGGTGGTAGTTTAACTGACTATGCCACAATGTTGGCCCCCATAAATTCTTGTAAATATCATTATAGAACACACATAAAGCAGTGCAAACCAGTCACAAATAGTAAAACAAATTAAAAAAAAACTTATAATTGGGACTTAAATTTTTTCTTTTAATAGCTAATCAGCAAACACACTTTCTAAAATTTTATTTAAGGTCTACAAATTTCATGCACTTCATATACACAGATTTAAGAATATAGTGGTTCTTCCAACCATACTCTTCCTCCAGCCCATACTCCCACTCTCCTTCCTCCTCTCTCTTCTATTCCCATTCTTACTTTTTTTAAAAAAAATTATTTTCAGTTTACTTTATATTCATAATATTAACACTACCATAAGTAATGAATACCTCAATAAATAGCATGAGGGAGGAAAAACTCTTCCTCAATAGTAGAGACAAGAGTTGTGAAAAATCATGAAATCTCAAAATGTCAACTTCACTCCTATACATTACATTTTTTTTTATATTTTTTAAAGATTTATTTCATTTATTTGAAAGACAGAGTTACAGAGAGAGGTAGAGAGAGAGAGGTCTTCCATCTGCTGGTTCACTCCTCAGATGGCCGCAACGGCTGGAGCTAAGCCTATTTGAAGCCAGGAGCCAGGAGCTTCCCCCGGGTCACATGGGTATGGGCGCCCAAGGACTTGGACCATCTTCCACTGCTTTCCCAGGCCATAGCAGAGAGCTGGATCAGAAGAGGAGCAGCCGGGACTAGAACCAGCACCCACAAGGGATGCCAGCACCTCAGGCAAGGGCTTTAACCCATTGTGCCACAGCGCCAGCCCCCCACATTACATTTTGAATACTCTGTTCATTAGCACAGATCAGGGAAAATATATGGTATTTGTCTTTTTGGGACTAGCTAATTGCACTAAGTATAATGGCTTCCAGTTGATTCCATTTTGCTGCAAATGACAGGATTTATTTTCTTTTTTTAATGGCTGAGTAGTACTCCACTGTGTATATGTTATAATTTCTTTTTCCGGTTATCAGTGGATGGACATTTCATTTGATCTCCACCTATCATAGATTAGAATACTACTCAGCAAATATTCAGTCCAAACCCTCCCTTTGATGTGGAGTCCTTCTGCCTCCCAGTGACTTTGAATTGCTCTGATGACTTACCTTGACCAGTATACAGTGAGCAGATGTGACTCAAGCAGAGACTTCAAATGTGCACATATTACATGTTTTCCTTCATGGACTGGTAGGATAGGTATAAGAAAAGCATATGCTGGGGCCAGCGCCATGGCTCACTTGGTTAATCTTCCGTCTGCGGTGCCAGCATCCCATATGAGTGCCAGGTTCTAGTCCCAGTTGCTTCTCTTCCAGTCCAGCTCTCTTCTGTGGCCCGGGAAGGCAGTGGAGAATGGCCCAAATGCTTGGGCCCTGCACCCGCATGGGAGACCAGGAGGAAGCACCTGGCTCCTGGCTTCAGATTCACATAGCTCCGGCTGTAGCAGCCATTTGGAGGGTGACCCAACGGAAGGAAGACCTTTCTCTCTGTTTCTCTCTCTAACTCTAACTCTGTCTAACTCTGTCTGTCAAATAAGAAAAGAAAAGCATATCCCAGTAGCTACTACCTGTTCTTGTCATGAGACTGAATCAACGTAAGCAAGTCCAACTGGCATGTAGCCTTCTGAAACAGCGCCATCCACTGTGACCCACAGAGTCATGAGGCAGAAAATGAAGTGCTTGTAATTTCATTCTAGTATGGTTTGACACTTTACTCTAGATAACACTCACAAACTGTATGGCTGGAGTAGTTGTGGAAGTCAAATTATTTAATTCTCTCTGTATTAACCATTATAAATCTCCACTTTAGAAATTCTTTACACTGGCAAACATTTTGTCATCTTGTTTCTATTGCTCTGCTTCTAATTTCACAAAACTCACCCAGTAGGTAAAAGAGGAACAAGACCATCTGCTTCTGTGGTTATCAGCTCATTGACATGGAGAGGGTTCATATTTAATTCCAGATATCTTTTCTGTGTCTGTTTCCATGAATGATGTCCTCATGGCTCTGTTCTCTAGTAGTTCCTGGTCTAGCTACTCATGTGTGGAGATGACCTTTTATCTCTTACATTCCAGTTCTAAGCTGCACAGCGTTCTCAGTTGCCGTGGCCTGAACTCTTTTATTAAGTCCATTAAATGCCTCTCTGGGTAGTGTCCCTTCATCAACTTCTTCAGGAAAAATGATAAAATATAACATACCCCAGATGATACCCATGGTCCAACTCCAAGCCCAGTGGGAAACTGGGAAAACCTCAGAAACCAGAAAGTGGTCTTTATATTCTTCTGCTTACCCAGGCCACATGCATATCCCTCCTTCTACCTCCCTGATACCAGAGCACAGCCCTTTATGAGATGCTCACTCTAACTTCTCTGCTTAGACACACCCAAGTTTATACTTTGCTCTTTTCCATCTCAGGCAAGAAATTTAAACAAAGACTTACAGCTGGGTGTGTGCAGAGGAGAGTAATTTACTCACTGTCAGGGCACAGATTTAAAAAAGAAAATCAACTTTCTTCCTTTGCAACTTGGTATGAATCTGGGAAGTCAGGAAGACTATAAATTTTAGGATGTACCAGAGAGGATTTAGAATTACTCAGTAGAGAATTTAATGTTTATGTTCTCAAGTATTTTTGTATGTCAGGTAGTTGAAGAAATAGAGGAAAGAAAACAGAAATCAATATCTTATGTTTCAAGTTATTGCTACTATGTTTCACTATCAAGTCACTTATGTCATTTTTTCTTTTGAGTGAGTGCATCAAAAGAATACGTTTGATTGACAATTTGGATTTGAACGGTTGGATGTTTATCTACAGAATGTAACTTCTATGAGTACAGAGACTCTGTTTTGCTTACTGTAGGGAACAAAAGAATGTTGTGTTCTGAAAAAGAAAATATTAGTTGAGTGAATTGATATGAATAAGCCAAAAGTTTGTTTCCCCATATGATTTTGACTTAGAAATATCTGACAATTTGGGATCAACTTGAGGGGAATAGCTTGGATATTACTTTTCTTTTCCTCACCTCAATTTTATATCTAGCCATGAATAAACACTTCTCTTTACAAAAACATCACATGTGTATGCCTGGATTTTTGCTATTCAAATCATCTTATGATGTTTTCATTGGACTTAGGTTTGAGCACCATTAAAATTTCATGTTCATCATATTTAACAATTTCTATTCATTAAAAATAATCAACTTTCAGTAATAAAACTCACACAAGCTTCTCTTAAACAAGAAAAAAACAGAACAGTTTTGAATAATATAGCCTTACATTTTATAAAATACTGTGCCAGAATAATCATTTGACATTGATTCAGAATTATAACCCCTTGACAACCTATGTGGCAACTTAGCTTTTACATGAGAGTTGGGTTGTTCAACACTTTGGTTAATTTCCCAAAGAAATGTAAGAAATCTATCTCAGATCAAAAAACAGTCTGAAAAGGCAACTTCATGAATATAAACACTTGTTTATATTTTTGTTGAGAAAAAGTGGATAAAGAAAAGGATGAGATCAGATATAAACCTTATTTTAGTAATTCAAGTGAAAACACAGAATCTACCACATTCTCCTCTGAACCTTTCATTTTTAGCTCTACCCTTCAAACCCTGAAGTTTAGAGATACCCTGGAAGAATCAGAGAAAATGAATCTCCTTTCTGCACTTTCTTCAAGCTCATGTCATGTATTAGTCTAAGGTTTTATTTGAGAAGAGAAATACTGTGCTTTAGCCATCAGCCAAAGTGAGATTGATGGATAAGATAGATTGATGACGGCCGTCACAGGACAGGAACATGTTTACCCTTTCTATTAAAGAGTAAACTATATAATCCTTCACACAGCATATGTGGATTAGGCATTCAGAGGATGGCAGACCCATGATGCTGAGTTACATAGCCTACTAATACGTTGACAGTAAAAATAATTTTTGTAGCCAGCAACTGAATCCATAAACTTTAATTAGCTCAAACAACCCTGGAACTTACTGCATCTTTGTTGGGAGACAATCCTTAGTAGATCTCCTGAGTTTCTGTACATAGTATATTCAGAATCTCTAAATGCCCTTCTTCCCAGATGTCTTTTCAGATATCTTTGCATAATGGGCAGTCTTGGAAGATACCCTTCCATGAGGGTAATGATTATGGCAGAGATTGAGGGAGTGGATTTTTAAGATGTTTGCCACAGTTAGGAATTAATCCTTCCCTTCCCTCACTTTGAAAACCAAGTTGGTGTTGTTTCCAATACTAGTATTAGTATAGGGCTTTTTGAGCTGCCATTTTTTTATGCGGAAATACAGGGCTGCATGGAATGTTGGAAGTGGTATTAAATTGAAGTTTTGTTGAAATAAATGAGAACCCAGATCAAAATATCTCTTCCAAAAATTACACAATAGTTAGTGATAGATGGCCCAGAAAAATATTTTACTTCCAAGTAGAAAAAAAGTCTGAGTTTAGCTATTTAATCCAGGTCAACAAAAGAGGTGTGTTTGGGTAGTGTTAAGGAAGAGATGACACTACCAGAAAACTGTTAAATGATTCACAAAGTTTGCTGGAACTCTACTTAATTCCCTATCCTTCTTTCCATATTACTGGACCATGTAAGTTACAGGTGAATATTGTCTTGTTGTCCTGCCTATATCTTTAGTTTCTCAAAATAACTTGCATCTTGAAGTTTGCAATGGAAATACTCTGTGATGGTTCATCTTACTTATGGGCACAACTGGGCCACAGGTGCTCAGATATTTGGTCAAACGTTATTCTGGGAGTATCTATCATGGTATTTCCATATGAGATTTACATTTGAATCAGAAGATTGACTAGGCAGACCGTCCTCCCTCATGTGGGTAGAACCCAACCAATCAACTGAAGACCTGAGTAAAGTATAAAGGCTGAGTAAGCAGGGAATCCTTATGCCTATTTTTGTGAGCTGAGATACTGATCCTCCAGACTCAGACTAAAGCATTGACATTTCTTGGGTCTCAAACCAGCTAGATTTTGACTGGAAGTTACATTACTGACTCTGCTTGTTCTCAGGCCTTTGGACTCAGAGTGGAACCAAATATCAACTCCCTTGGGTTTCTACGTTGCCAATTACACTGGTTGTACATTCTCAGACCCCATGATTGCATGAGTCAATTCCTTCTAATAAGGAATTGATTCTGTTTCTCTGGATAACTGCAGCTAATACAGATTTTGGAACAAAATGTGGTTCTAGAGGAATAGAATTATAAGGATTGAGTTTTGAATGATGAATTGGTTGTGGAGTTTCTGGAATTGGCTCCATAATATGATCAGGTTAAAAATGCTAATACTCTATTTTCAGTGGTAAAGAAACTACCAACAGTTCATCATATGGTATGGCAATAGACACATGGAAAATATTCTTATTAGCTCCTCCTAGTGTGCTACTTATAAAAAAATCAAGGAGGAAAGTGACTACATATATCATATCTGAGCATTTTTGGCAAACTAATGAACATAATGTAATCAGTTACTTGCTCTTACAGTCACTTAAAAAAGTGCATAAAGAAAAGGATGAGCTCAGATATTTTTGAATTCCCAGAACAAGTGCCACACACATGTTCTAAAAATTTATGTGTGCCCTCAAGGAGACCCTTATGTCCTGTAGCAGTAGGACTAATATTGCTAAAAATAAAGCACATTATCTCCTCCTGATGGTGACTGAACTCAATGCAAATTGAACTCAGCTTTGCCAAGTTTCTACCACTAAAGTGAAGGCATTGACTGGAGAAAGGGGATCATGACAGTTGAAAGGGGGATATGTAAGAAGACCGCTAAAAGGCTGGGGATATTGTGTCCCTGAATTATAACAATTCTTCTCTGCCAGTGAAAAGGACCTCCTCAAACCCAGTAATTGCAGTCTCTTTATCCCCAGTAGAAGTGGTAACTGCACATAACAGAGAGGTCAGCTAGCCTGAGGATACTGTACTGTTTTCCCCTGAGATGGTTGCTATGCATGACAATGCTTTGTTTCCTCAGCACACACCCCTAATATTACTCTTTTCTTTTGTTCTCAATCCCCAGAAGATCCTTAGTAGGATTTGAATATGCTCTGTGCTCTGAACTCAGGCAGGAGTGTAATCTCCAAAGCTTATATTCTTGGTAACAAGAGGGTGGAAGCTAATTCCAAATATGGTTTTCAGAGGTGAGATCTTTAAGAAATGATTAGATTAGATTAGGTTGTATTAGATTAGGACATCAAGGATAAGGCCCTATGATTGATTTACTGATGACTTTATAAGGAAAGAAAGAAATATCAAACAGAGATAGATATGCACAATTGTGCCATGAGAAGATGCGTTAAGGGTGCCCTATCCAAGTCTGTATCATATTATTTATATTTGGAAACTCAAGGACTATTTCCAAATGAAATTCTTTTATAAAGTGGTATTTCTCATGTGCTTCATTAGTTTCAAATGTGAAAAATGAAGTAGAAAGTATGACCCAAGAGAAGGCTCACTGCCCTCCAAAATAATTGCTTGATTTTTATAATCCATAGACAAGAATCCAAGGCATATGTAGGGTAATGAATTTTAAGAGTATAAGATAATCGTAGAAGAAATATAAGACTATTCAATGCAAATATATCGATATGACCTCAGTATTTAAAAATGCTGCAGATTTCTAAGCATAACAAGCCAATTGGTTCTGTTTTGGAATAATGGATACTCTGTGCAAAGTCGTGTTTTTATGGTGTCAGAATACAAAATGCAGGCAAGGAAGAAGGCAAAGCAAACTCAGACCCAGAAACAATTGAGGAAACTGCCGATCAAGAACCCAAACATGGGCTGGGGCACCCAAAACAACGAAAGAAAGCAAGAAGGGGAGCCAGCCAAAACCTGTGCCCTGATTGAAAGAGAAAATGCCTCCCATGCTCTGAACGCCATATTCCAGCCTGAAAACAATAGGGAACATCATGAAATTCACTACAAAACATGATCAATAAGAATAATTTGAAAAGAAGCAAAGAAATCAAAGTGTCCTTAGCGATATTGGGCTTGCTTTAGCCACAACGAAACCAGGTGATTCGGGTTTCTTGCACCAGGATAAATAAGAAAAATTGGAAAAGAAGCAAAGAAATCAGAGTCCTTGGCAATACTGGGCTTGCTTTAGGCACAAGTAAACCTGATGCTTGTGGTAGGATCTACCCCTCCCAGCTGACTGCCTGTGGAATTCTGATGGAATTAAGCACAACATCGCAGTCACACTCATTTTGTATGGAATGAAAAACTGTCCCTTCTACACATGGGTTACATTTCATTTTCCAAAACAAAAATTCATCTTGGTCACGTTGCCTGTAGATTTCTAAGCATAAAACTCCAATTTGTTGTGTTTTGATATCATACTGGTACTCTGTCTACACTCTTGTTTTCATTGCATCAGAATACAAAATGCAGAGAATGGAGAAGGCAAAAAACCTCAGACCCTGAAGAAGCTCAGGAAATTGCCGATAAAGAAACCAAAAATCGGCTGAGGCACCCAAAACAATGAAAGAAGGCGAGAATGGGAGCAAGCCAAAACCTGTGCTCTGCATGAAAAAGACCATTCCTCCCATCCCCTGAACTCCATATTCCAGCCTCAAAACAAAAGGTAACCTCATCAAATTCAATACAAACCATGATAAATAAGAAATATATGAAAATAACAGAGCTCAAAGAGTCCATAGTGATATTTAGCTTGATTTATTCACAAGGAAACCAGGTTTTTCGGGTTTCATCCACCACTCCTAGCCGACAGAGTGTGGAATTCTGATTGAAATATCCAGAAAATAGCAGTCACACTCGGTTTGGAGGGAGTAAAAATCTGTCCCTTCTAGAAATGGGTTACATTTCTCATTCCAAAACAAAACAAAACAAAACATTCACTTTGGTCACGTTTCCTGTAGATTTCTAAGCACACAATTCCAATCTGTTGTGTTTCTGATATCCTAAGGGATCCTCTGTCTACACTCTTGTTTTTATGGCAAAGGAATACAAAATGTAGGGAAGGAAGAAGGCAAAACAAACTCAGACCCAGAAAAAATTGAGGAAATTGCCGATCAAGAGACCAAAAATGGGCTGAGGCACCCAAAACAATGACAGAAATCTAGAATGGGAGCAAGCCAAAACCTGGGCCCTGATTGAAAAAGAACTTTCCTCCATGCCCTGAACTCCTTATTCCACCCTCCAGCAGAGGGTCACATCATACTATTCATTACAACACTTGAGAAAGAAGAAAAGGGTGAAAAACAAAACAACAAAACAAAACAAAGAAATCTAAGAGTCCTTAACCATATTGGGCTTGATTTAGTCAAAGTAAACCGGCTGTTTCTGGGTGGATCCACCCCTCCCAGCCAACTGGCTGTGGAATTCTGATTGAATTAACCGGAAAATCCCAGGCACACTCCTTTGGGAGAAAATTCAACTGTGTCCTTTCTATAAAAGGGTTCCATTTCTCTTTCCAAAACACAAAAACTCATCTTGGTCGTGTGGCCTGTAGATTTCTAAGCATAACAAGCCAATTGGTTCTGTTTTGGAATAATGGATACTCTGTGCAAAGTCGTGAAAAAATAAAATAAAAATGCTGCATATATTGTTGCAGCTCAAGACTTTTGAATAGCTCTAAGTGTGTAGTTTGGTTGAAATGTGGATGAAAACTTGTTCCATAGTGGGTAGAGCAGTGCAGCTTGGCTTAATGTAATGGAGAAGATTCAAAGGCTTGGGGAGATTGGAATGTAGTAATGCATTCATTATACACACACATGTATATACTTAGAGGGTGCTTTTGTATTGTTCATTAGAAGTAAATTTGTAAGTGAACTTCTGGCATCTTGAAGAGCCCTGTGATTGTTCTTCGTGTAGGACAGACATTAGAGTGGACACTCTACTCATTGACTGTGAAACCCAAATGCAATGGAGAAAACTGGATTTGATAGTGGCGGGAGTGAATGGCATTACTCATTCATCAAATGCAAGGTAGAAGTTGTTACTATAATGGTCATCAAATTGAAAGCAGTAGTCAGAATAGTCTGACACTTATAGGCTGATGGTGTTGGCTCTGATCATGCTATTCCTATAAGGAGATTTTCATTTGATTTGTGTCATCAGGAAATTTCTCAGTTGAGTGAACATGAGTTCAACCTGATTCATGGCCTGTTATTTCTCAAATTTAACCCGGTTGATAGTCCCGGGACCCCTTAAATAATGAGTAGGCCAGGTCCTATTGAGGAAGAACTCTGGTGCACTGTCAAAATTTCATGCTAATACTCTTTCTCCCAGTCTTTTCCAAAAAGATGTATAGGCTTATACCTAATTGTTCTTTGTGTTAAAGTGAATATTCAGATCCTTTAGGGACAACTGGTCACTGGATCTGAACTGACACTAATTACAAAATACAGAAAATATCACTGCTATCTACAACTCAGAGTAGGAACTCATGGAAGGTATATTATCAATGAAATTTTATACCAGTCTTTCTTATTGCAGGCTGTGTGGCTACTTAAGCCACCCCATGGTTATTCCCCCAATTTTTTAAATTTAAATTTAATTTTTTATTTATTTATTTATTTATTTTTTATTTTTTTGACAGGCAGAGTTAGACAGTGAGAGACAGACAGAGAGAAAGGTCTTCCTTCCGTTGGTTCACTTCCCAAATGGTCGCTACCGCTGGAGATATGCCAATCTGAAGCCAGGAGCCAGGAGCTTCTTCCTGGTCTCCCATGCGGGTGCAGGGGCCCAAGCACTTGGCCATCCTCCATTGCCTTCCCAAGCAGAGAACTGAACTGGAGGAGTATTCCAATATGGATAAAGACTTCCTAAATCAGTGTCAACTGCTAGGCCAAACACCTGTCACAATTTTTGCTTTTAGGTGCATTGTTGGGCCATCCTCCACTGCCTTCCCGAACCACAGCAGAAAGCTGGACTGGAAGAGGAGCAACTGGGACTGAATCTGGTGCCCCAACTGGGACTAGAACCCCGGGGTGCTGGCGCTGCAGGTGGAGGATTAACCTACTGAGCCACGGCACTGGCCTATTTCCCCAATTTTAAACCCATAGTTAAAATAGATATAATCATGCAGGATCACCACTAAGGTTTCCTGCTAGCTATCATGGTAGGAAAGTCCAAGTGCAAACAATAGAAATGCCTCAACATAGAAATATTATAAACCAAAAATGATACCAAATTTTAGAGGGCCAGTAGAGATTAGTGCCATCACTAATTTAAAAGACTTAAAAGATCAGAGTAACATTGTGGCAGAGCAGGTTAGGCCACTGCCTGCAACGCCAGCACCCCATATCTCACCGGTTTAAGTCCTGCTCCACTTCTGATTCAGCTCCCTGCTATATGCCTGAGAAAGCAGTTGGAGATAGCACAAGTCCCTGGACCCCTCTACCCATGTGTGAAACCTGGATGGAATGCTTGGCTCCTGGCTTTGCAGTCTCTGGGGTATGAACCAATGGATGAAAAAATTTTTTTCTCTCTCTCTGTCTTTCCTTGTCTCTTTCTCTTTCCCTCTCTCTGTAATTCTGCCTATCAAATAAATAAATAAATATTTTTTAAAAGTACTTAAAGGATGTTGGGGTAGTTATTCTTACTGTTGAAGTCACCCATTTGACCTATGTAAAAGACAAATGGATTTTAGAAAATTACTGTGGATTATAAGCTTAACCAGGTGGTACTATAAGTGCAGCTTCTGTATCAGAGTGGTTTCTCTCTCTCTCCTCTCTCTCTCTTTTTTTTTTTCTTTTGCAGAAATTAGCATAACTCCTAGTAACTAGTATGCAATGTGATACTGCAAATGTCTTTTTCTCCATTCTTGCCATAGGGTGGAAATTCTACCCCCATCATCTGAGGGTCTTGGCTGCCTCAGAGAATTAAATTGATATAAGATAGACTAACAGAAGAAAAACATGAAAATTTATTTCATAAGTTTTAGATGGCACAGGAGCCCTAAAAAGCAAAGGAAGACCTAAAGAAGTTAGTGTTCAATACTTTTGTTCCGATTTGGTAAGTTGTGAAAATGGAACTAAATGTTATGTGGGAGGCTTAAAAGATGTTATTGTAGAAGGTCTGCACAGAATTCTCTCAGTCTTGAGCTCTTGTCCTTGAGGAAATTGAAGTGGCATCTTTCACATAGGAATTTCATCATTTGCTTTTAAGAAATGGCATACGGACACAGTGATTTTTGTACCTCCTACTATTCAAATGCCTTAAACATAATAGTCAGTACTCTATAGTGCTATTCTTTTTACACCTTCACTTCCATCAAAAATAGTTTCTTTTCACCTGGCAAGGCCAGCAAAGCATTTTCATTTTTCTACCTTGGGCATAAAAATATCCCAGTCATAGGTGTCATTTAGCTCATAGCACTCTTGATCCTGTTTCCCATCCACAATAGCACTGGGCTACTAGGGAGTAGGAAATATAAACTACTTTATATTTACTGGAAAAACATGTGTGCCAGAGGTTGGACAAAATATCAAAAAAAGCTTAGTGTCCATCCACCTCAGTTAAATTTTCTGGAGTTCCAGTGCTATGGGGGCAAGTCAAGCTATTCCTTTTAAAGGGGTGAAGTTATTGAACTGTTCTACAATAAAACAACCAGTAAAACACCAAGTAGGAATCTTCAAATTCTGGAGACAACATGTTCCTTGTTTAGGTGTGTTACTCTGGCCTTTTTGCTGAATAACATGGAAAGCTGCTTAGTGTGAGTGGGTCTAGAACGAAAGAGGTCCTGGCTGCTATTAGCCTCTGTCACTCAGAGCACATGATCCTGGAGGTCAAGTAGTGTTTGAAGTATCCGAGGTAGATAGGCTTGCTATTTGGAGCCTTTGTTAGGCCTTTCGGTTTTGGAGCATAGCCTTGCCGTTCTCTGAGATGGGGACAGCTATTCCCCTTTTGAGAAACAGCTTAGTCTGCTACTGTGACTTCAGAGACTAAATGCTTAACCATGGTCCGCCAAATTGCTATGCAACTTGAGTTTTCTATTATGAACTAGATCTTATCTGACTCCCCGAAACAAATGATTAAGCATGCATAGCATCACTCCATCATCAAATGGCAATGGCATATATGTGATAGAGAAGGCAATGTAATGCCTGTGGTCTCCACTGTTTCCAAGTTGAGATTTAATAATGAAAACATTTTTTAAAGTTCCAAAGTGATATTTCATAAATATTTTAAAAATATTTTTCATTATTTATTTTAAAGGTAGAGCTACAGAGAGAGAAGTAGAAATGGACAGAAAGAGATCTTCCTTCTTCTGGTTTACTCCCCAAATGGACACAGTGGCTGGGGTGGGGCCATGCCAAAGCCAGGAGCCAGGAGCCAGGGGCTTCATCTGGGCCTTTTACATAATTGTAGGGATCCAAGTACTTGGACCATCTTCTGCAGTTTTCCCAGGTGCATTAGCAAGGGGCTGGGTGGAAAGTGGAGAAGTCAGAACTTGAATTAGCACCTATATGGGATGCTATCTTAGCAGGCAGCCAGCTTAACCCACTATGCCACAATACAGGCCTCATTTTTAATGTTAATTTTATTTTTCAAAATTTTGACATATAAAAATTGTACATATTTTTGAGTTACTACACACTATTTTGTTACATGTATACATTTGTAATATCCATTCAGGTTAAATTTATTTAATCTTTTAAGCATTTAATATTTCTTTTGCTTTTTCATAGCCAAAATGAATTTATTCAAGGAAAAATAAGTTTGCAGGGGTTGCTAACTGCCAACGTGTACACAGAGCAAAAACATGGCAGAGAGCAAGAATGTATTTACAGGCTGGGTTTATATAGCATAAGCCAGGTAAGGGCCATGAAAGAGGATACAGCTGAGCTAGCTTTTCACGGGCTTTTGCTCCACTAGGGTGTCAGTGCAGTTGAACCCAAGAGTAAAGGTTCTCAGGTCCAAACTAAGCCTGTTCTTCCTGCATGCTGGGCCATTGTCAACCTCAGATGGAACACAAGAAACAGACTTCATACTGAAAGTTTCCTTCAAACCTATTTGAAACTCATTAGGAAAGTCATTTGCTTTCATATTGCCTGTGTTTTCCCTACCACACTAAAAAAGTAAAAGTTAAAATCTGAGAGCAACTCAACTATGATGGTTTTTTATATTGAAGCAAAGGAGCACTAAAGAGGAAAAAAAGGAAAACGATATTTCCCCCAGTATGGGCCATTGTTTATGAGCAAATAGACTTTTTTTAGTTGGTCTGTCTATCTAGATGGTCTGTCCATGGGGGTGTTGAAGTCCCCCATTACTACTGTATTAGAGTATATGTCTCCGTTTAGATCCATTAACATTTGTTTTAAATAGCCAGGTGCGGAGGCATGGGGTGCCACAGCAGCTTCTAATCCCCCTATTGAGATGGCATTTCCCCCTTGCTGGTTGCCAGGTTCCTTGCACCAAAAAGATGGCAAACCCTCTAGCCACCAGTTGTGGGAGTCACCAGCGGTTTCCTGCTCACTGCAGAGTTATTGTAATATTCTTGCTGCTCCACAGCAACTCTCCTTTCTGCAGAATTTCCTTTACACACTTTTCTCTAATTGTTCTCTGGGAATAGACTTCCTTCTCTCCTTTTCTTCTGTTATCTTTCTGTGGTCAGAATCAGCACCTCTTTTCCCTATTCAGCTATCTTGGATCTCTGACATAGGCAAATTATTTCCTACTGCTTTATTCTGTATTTTAGCAGCATTTAGCTCAGCTTTAGGCACATTTTAGGAACTTCAAAAATACTGGAGACTGTATTTCGGCATTCAAAGTTTTTAAACACAGGGCAGGCATTTGACACAGCAGTTAAGTTACCACTTGGGACACCAGTAGCCATATTGGAGTGCCTGATTTCAGTCATGGCTACTCTGCTTCTGACCCAGGTTCCCGCTAACGCACACACTAGGAGGTAGCAAGTGATGATGGCTGAAGTCCTCAGGCCCCTGGCAACGACATGGGAGATCTGTGTTGAATTCCAAACTTCCTGCTTTGGCTTAAGTCTAGTCCTGGTCCTTGCAGGCTTTCAGTTAGTGAAATAGTAGACAGGAACTTTCTCTGTTTCTCCCTTTCTATCTCTCAAATAAATATTTAATGTGAAAAACACAGACTGCATGTGGATTCAGTTGTAGATGAACCCCATTTACAAAATCTAGAATTCAGAAAACACACGAAACCCAAGAAGAAATAGCATTAGAGCAGAGAGGTAAAACTTTTCATTATTTTCAGATGATAGAATACTGATTATCTCCTGACAGACTATATATTTTCGTTATTTATTAGTTTATTTTAAGTATCTGCCATCAAGAATGTAGCTCCAAAATTGCTGGAATTCATACCTGCCATTCATTGCGATAGCAGTGGCTCCCAGAGCAGTGTATCACGTCTTGTAGGAACTCAGCTGCTTCATTGGCTAAGTGATGGACTGGACATCGATTTCTCTCAAATTAATTATAGGAGTCAATGTAAGTCCCAGATAGAAATGATGTCAATTTTAACCAATTGAACCACTTATTCACCTACATGGATAAAACTGGTCAAAGATTTTCTGGAGAAAAGGGAGGGTGATATTGCTTTGTTTGCTAATATTAAACTGTATCAATTATCAACATATTTAAAGATTAGAAATCTAGGCAATAGGTTCCAGATTTAGCATAAGATAAAGATGGAATGGAAAATCTATGGCAAAAGAAATGTTCAATATATAACATTCTTAGTAAACAATAAGCAGAAAACTAGCACATCAATTAAAAAATAGGGAGAAAACTTGGAAGTACCTGAAAGAGGACATATGTACTGGGGGTATGACAGAACATTTAGAAACATGGAAATTTGATTTTGGAATTTCTTTATTTTATTTATTTGAAAGACAGAGTTACAAAGAGAGGTAGAGACAGAGAGAGAGGTCTTCCATCCGCTGGTTCACTCCCCAAATGGCTGCAATGGCCAGAGCTGTGCCAATCCGAAGTCAGGAGCCAGGAGATTCTTCCAGGTCTCCCATGTGGGGTACAAGGGCCCAAGGACTTGGGCCATCTTATACTGCTTTCCCAGGCCATAGCAGAGAGCTGGATTGCAAGTGGAGCAGCCGGGACTAGAACAGGCGCCCATATGGGATGCCGGCACTTCAGGCCAGGGCTTTAACCTGCTGTGTCACAGCACCGGACCCCTGATTTTGGAATCTTAAATTCAAATTCCACTATTTACTAGTAGTTTGGTCTTGGGTAGTTGTAGAGTCTTCTGAAAACCTTGGAACTTCTTTGCAATTTAGGACTTATTTTGTTTATATTTTGTTTCAATGAGTTACTAAATGAATATGTGTGAAGAACTTAACACTACATTAAACTCTATTAACTACATTAACACCTTATGGTAAATGCTTCCTGGGTACTGATCTTTCTTTCATCAAAATTTCACACAAGAAATAATGTGGATATCCAAGACAAAGAAATAATTGGCTTTTTAATTATGCTGCTGCCAAATAAATCAGTACTCCAAAATTCAAATGGTGTATTTAAATTGCATTTAAGAACACGCAAAAATAACTATACTAAAAAGATAAGTCGTGGAGAAAGACAATATGTAAATTATATAAAGGAGGAGACACAGATTTTGTGAAGAGACAAGGAGAGGATAGATGAAGTTAAAAACTGGACAAAAGGCACAGCAAATGATTCATAGAATCCTCTCTGGTGGTAGGTTTACAAGCAATTTTCCAAGATGAACATGTATTACATGTTGAGTATCAGAATATATATAATAAAGGGTTTCTTAGGAAGTTTGAATGATGATTTCCTAATATTATACAGATGGATCTAGAATATGTACTTCCATGGTGAATCAAATTCTTACAAAAATTTTAACAACTTCTTCAGGAAATAAGACTGACATGGATTTTTCCCTTGAGACTTGTGTTCACAGTGTCTGTAAGTCTCATGTTTTCATATTTATTTTCTTCTGTTTCCAGGTTGAAGAAGACAAAGCTCCACTCCAATATTTCTGAGGGATGAGTAGAGGGTAAAGGTAATTCTACAGGTCATGAAGAAACACACAACTGGTGTTCTTAATATATCCTTGGAGAATCAACTTAACAACCTGAACTGGTTTCTTAGAAGATTAGTTTCAAGTGCTTTAACAAGAACAACTTGCTGCAGGATTCTATTCCAATCTAAAAATATCTTGGAATGAGACAGTCTTAAAACCCCTTCAAACTTGGCTTCACTGAATGGCATTCCAAAATAAATTCGGTTGCTTTATTATGGAAGATTTGGCTAGGCTTTTATTTCACACATTATTTTAGACACTGACAATGAATCCAGAGATTCAAAACTTCTGTAAATAATTCAGAATTGCCCTTGAAAGGCTATAAATGAAGCAGTGTTTGTAATGAAGAGAACATTGGACTGGAACTGAACAGGTTGTAGTTCTGAATTTGTCACCAAATGTCTGTGTTACCGCAAGCAATTCATTTTGATTCACTGCAGTTCACTTCTCTGATTTAAAAAATGAAACGGCTAGATGTGATGTAAAGCAAATTCTGTGAAATGTTATGAACGTAACAGCCTTTATATTCCTAGAATATATGAATTCTATAACCAGCGTGGTATATTAAGATTAGTATTCATTATTTTTTAGTACAGAGATAGATAATAAAATATTAAGTTCAACCCCCAAGCTCTTAATATGCAGCATAATGTCAGTGTAACAATTACTAAAGGAAATCTCTGAATTTCAGTGAAATCACATTACAGATTTTCTGTTATCTTACCAAACTGTCAATAACCAGAATGACTCAATGTTCAAATGAAGTAATGAGATTTAATCCATTTGAATTTACCACTAAAAGAAAGCTAAAATTTTAATGGTATAGATTGTCCCATAATAACCAGTTCTTCAAGCCAGGACAGTTTTAGTCTTTGATGCTGTCTGTATAACAATTTCAATGCTTTTCTCCCTGCCTCTGTTTTTCTCAGTCACATCTAATGAAGGGAACGGTCTTTTTATTTTAATCTTTTTGTTCTGTCCTAATATTGATAAAATCTTTAATAAAGTCTACTTGGAAATTTGAGAAACAGTTGATTCTTGTGTCCTAAAATATCAAAGGTGTAAAATCTCTGATAAAGCTCTATTGACAATTTTCCAGTCAAAACACAATAACTGGAAAGCCAAAATGCACACGATAAAGGGCAGCCATATTCTAATATTTATAATATTACCATTAACATTGCATACAACTTATGTTTATGTGATGACACATGCCTGTGGATCATGAACTCGAAGGACACATGTAGCTTGTCTTAGTATCAATTCAAGGGCTTTGAACCTATTGAATGCATAATAATGCAACAGATATACAATTACATATAGTTTAACCATAACATGAGTGTCTGAATAATTAATTTTGAAGTACTGAAGACCCAAGAGTGTTTCTTGGATTTATGACATATTGGTTTAAAGTTTTTTATTTTGTCTCTTTTTATTAAAAAAAGTTGTCTTCTCCCATGCTTTAGTATCTTGAAAAGTAAAGCCAGGTAATTATAATATCATAGAATTATTTGATGGGGAAAATAATGTTTACAAAGTTATTATATAAGGTTCAATTATGATAAGTTATTCTGTTTACCAATATATAAGAATTTTAATATTAAAAAAGACCTTAAACTCAGAAAAGTAGCTACCCTATTGGTTCCTATGTCATCTGAATTTTCTAGGAAGATATCAAGCCTTTTAATCTTCTATAAAGACAAGACTGAAACATAAATGTCCTTGGGAGGAACAGCAGAGCCAAGAGACTACACATGTTACTGATGTCAGCTTTTGTCAGAGTTGGATAGGAAAAAGGCAGAGGAGAGCATAAATGGAACAGGAGATGAACTGACAAAGAGAAGTCCTTTAGAGGTGGTAAGACTCCCAGTTTCCCAAACTTTCACCTCAGGATGCCAATGCCCTGAATTCTTTCTTCACTGGAGTTTTTCAATTACCTTGTTCATATTCCAATTTTTAAATAAAGTAAATTTCGGCCGGCGCTGTGGCTTAACAGGCTAATCCTCCGCCTTGCAGCACCGGCACACTGGGTTCTGGTCCCGGTCGGGGCACCGATCCTGTCCTGGTTGCCCCTCTTCCAGGCCAGCTCTCTGCTGTGGCCCGGGAGTGCAGTGGAGGATGGCCCAGGTCCTTGGGCCCTGCACCCCATGGGAGACCAGGATAGGCACCTGGCTCCTGCCATCGGATTGGCGAGGTGTGCCGGCCGCAGCGCGCCAGCCGCGGCGGCCATTGGAGGGTGAACCAACGGCAAAAGGAAGACCTTTCTCTCTGTCTCTCTCTCACTGTCCACTCTGCCTGTCAAAAATTAAAAAAAAAAATAAAGTAAATTTCAAGTTTTTCCTTATTCTAGAATTAAATGACAATCAGATTAACAAAGGGACTCTGTTCTGGGTATATGAAATTCGTAACACATGCTCTAGCTACTTGCACTCTGAATTCCTGCACTTATAGGCTGGATGACCATGAATAAACCATCACACTGAACCTTATTTCTTCATTATTAAAACTGGCAAGTATTACAAAACATATGTTCACTATTTAATAGTTTTCTACTCACCACAGTACCTTACTTGAGTAGAAGAATTAACTGAGCTGTGTGATTTTCCTGTCAGGTACACACACACATGACAACATGAATAAAACAGTAAGCACACACAACAAAATAATGGAACTTCTGACTTGAGGTAGTGTAGGGGAAAGGATATTATGGTTTCAGAAGCACTACGTCTAACACACATTTCTCATTTCTCTCTCTCTCTTCTCTCTCTCTCTCTATTTACTTATTTACTTGAAAGGCAGTTATAGAGGAAGAGACAAATGGAGAGAGAAAGAGAGGGAGGGAGAAAGGGAGGGAGAAAGAGAGGGAGAGGGAGATCGAAAGGGAGAGAGAGAGAGAGAGAGACAGAGGAAAGTGTTAGAGATAGTGATATCTTCCATTTGCTGGCCAGGACTGGTCCAAGCCAAAGCCCAGAACCAGGAACTCCATCTGGGTCTCCCACATGGGTGCAGGGGACCACGCACTTGGACCATCTTCCACTGCTTTCCCAGGTGCATTAGCAGGGAGCTGGATAGGAAGTGGAGCAGCAGGACTTGCACTGGTACCCATGTGGAATACTGCTTTAGCAGGCAGTGACTTAACCCACTGCCCCACAATGCTGGCTTTAACACAGATTTCTTTTGGGATATCAGTTTCAACCATATTCAGATGAATGGGTTTTCTTATGCTATATTTGGAAGAAAGCAACAAAGACATAGATAAGTTATGAATTTTAGATAACTAAAACCTCTTTCCTTCTAATGAAGTAATAATACTGTCAAATCTCCAATTTATCCCACAGATGGAGGTGTATGCCTCTGAAAACCTAGAGAGGTACACACAGAATTAACATATTCAATGATATTTTTATCACTGTTACAATACATATAAAAGGGAGTTTGACTTGGTGATGCTCTCAAAAATCTCTTAGTAATGAAGTTTTGATTTCCTCTAAATCCACTTTGAGTTACTTGTTAATATTGCTCTCGCAAATAGCCATTATTAATATATCATCACTATATTGGTAGAAAGTAAAAGAAAAGACTTAATTGAAAGCAGCATCTGAAAAGATCTTGGTGATATGAAAGGCGTAAAGTAAAGCCAGGGTCTAAGTAGTCTCTTTAAGGAATTCATCATGAAACTGTGTATTGTCATTAGGCTAAATACTCTGCATGGCATGTATGTAAGCTAAGCATATGATCATCTAGCTCTGTAGAAAAAAATAGGACAAGTAAAAGCTCACAAGAGTTTTTGGAGTAATTCCATAAGGTCATGAGGATATAGGAAATACCGTTATAGAGGACTGCCAATTGTTTCTCCAAGACAAATGTGCTCTAACCACACTGGCTCTCTATGTTTTGAATCTCATTCTACTTTCGGATGTCACTCTCATATCCACTTACAATGTCTTGCCCACAAAGCTCAACCTAGCAGTCTCACATCACATGTCACCTCTTGAAAGAAACCATTCGCACTTCAGTAATTGTCATTTCATCCTGCAGTTGTTTTATTTTTAGAGTATGACTTTGTATTTTCTGGGTCTACAATAGTGTTTGGTACTTAAAAAACCACCTATGATGAATGAGTGAATAAATGGTTTTATTTTAACTCCATAGCATGAGTTGATTCAAAAATATCAGGACACAAAGAGGCTTGTAACGCATGTTTTACAATAGTTACTTTTGCATTCTATGAGTTAATCCTTAAAAAAAAAAAAAAAAAAAAAAAAAAAACCTCCTAAAGAAAAAAGCCAAAAATAATATAGCCAATACTGGAGCAATTTTTCCTCCAAATATGCCAGTGTCAGTTAACTACCATTTATGCCTTGACAAATCTCTCTTTGGCTGTGTAAAAGAAAAGTCAGGACAGGATTGGAAGACGCATGTGGAATGACTCAATAACCTGGGGAGACTTCCTCACGCTTCCCCAAGCTCTGCCTAAAGCTCTCCCATGTAAGGACAGTGGCCGTTCCACAATGTTTTTTAAGTAAATAGGGAACCAGAATGAGCACCTGGAAAGTCACTTAATTCTGTCTCATATACCAGTCTTTGCATCTTCAATAAAACTACCCTAAAGTTTTGTCAAAACAAAAGGATAAAAATATGAAAACATACTTTCTCCAGCTAGTTAAAAAATCCTTACATGAAAAAAAAAAGTATATTGCCACTCAAAGAGAACACAATTGACCATGTTGTGAGTTGATGAAAGGGAAAAAAAATAGTTTTCTATTTCTTAGTATTGTAAACCTTTAGAATAGCACTGAATGTTTCACATGCGGCACTGCATGTAAACTATACAGATACATATGCATTAAATATTTGCTCACTCATTGTTTTTGGCATACGTTTGAATATTTATCATATACTAGCTCTATGTTAGTCATAGGGAATGTAGTAGTCATGGCTCAATATTGTGCATTTGTAGGAATTATGTTCTATAATTATTGAGGAAGGCAAAAATAAAAAAAAAATGTGTACAGCACCATTACAGACTGTGGTAAGTACTATAAGGAGAATTAAAATGCTCTATAACATAGAACAGAAAACAATGGGAAGATGGTGATGTGCTACAACATGGGTGATCGGGAATGAAAATGCTGCCATGTTGGTGCCTGGAAAACTTTGGAGATGGGAAAGTGTTGTCCATTCTTACATTTAGTCTCTTTCTTCATGTCCGCATATAACACACAGGGTACCTTGCTTTTGGGTACTACACTAACGCTGAAAAGTGTGGAGAATGTTGCTCTCTTCTTTCCACCACGGCCCTCCTGCTTCAGTGCGTCGTGGAAGTCTGTGGACTGAGCTCCCAGCGTGACTCCCTGTGTTTGCTTCATTCAGTTGTCCTCATCTGTCTTCTCGTCTTCTCTGCTTCAGGGACTCTGAATCCCGTTTGTTGTTTGTCTTTCCTCATAGGGAAGAACCCAGCCCTTCCTTCTCTCAAATTTTGCAGTATACTCATGTCTGATCTCTCCCTTTTCTCCTCTGTGGCTTGGTTTGCCCATGGATGATGCTCAGATATGACTTTGTTTGGCCCAGCCTCTGAGATCTGCTTACCATATGCTCTCCCCAGAGGCTATAACCACCCACTCAGTGCCAGTTGTACATATGGTAACAGTATGTGAATGTGCAAGTATGGATTAAGAAAGGCCTATATTTCTTTTTACCCATTTTGCATTGGATTCAAGCATTTTCCAAATAGTCCAAAGGCCTTAAATGGTAAGAACAGATGGGGTGTTATTCTCCCCCAAGAAGTAACCAGTGCTTGTTTTTGAAAAAAGGACATAATGTACGGTCTAGTGTCAATATCTCAAATGCAGTATTCTTTTGTTTTCACATTCACTTGTTTTCAAATCAACATGAAATAATTTGCCAGTTTAGGAAAGTCCAGCAACAAGTTGGAGAGGGAAGCTTAAGCCACAGTGATGCTCAATTTTAATTATGTCTTAGAAAAAGATATTGCTTCTTTCTAAATAGACTGTTGGGTAAATGGAGAAGTAAACCAGGATATGTGCAGTTGTAATTAGTGGGTATATTTAAACTCAATCTTACTAATTACCTGTTAAGGATAACTATCAATAGCTGTTGCAATGACCTTGAACAAACTGTGTAATTGTTTAAGTGAAAAGTTTTCCCAGTCTATAAACCAGGGTTAGTACCATTTTCCATTTACTGATTTCAGACTCTCATACATCCTAATGCATGTTATGTGCTCCAAGATCCACCTATAAAAATTTCTATATTTGTAGAAGCCATTATTACTTTGCTGAAAAATTAAAGTTGGTATACTGATACAGCACCTCAAAAATTATAGGCCAGTAATGTGTGTTGTAGTAGGTTAAGCCACTGCCTGGGACGTCAACATCCCTTTTAGGCACCATTTCAAATCCTGGCTGTTCCATTTGCAATCCAGCTCCCTGCTCATGGCCTGGGAAAGTAGTAGAGGATGGCCCAAGTGCTTAGATCCTTGTACCCATGTGAGAGACCTGGAAGAAGCTCTTGGCTCCTGGCTTCAGCCTGGCCCAGTCCTGGCAGTTGTGGCATCTAGGGAGTGACCCAACCAGTGGAAGATCTCTCTGTCTCTCCTTCTCTCTCTATATCTCTGCCTTTAAAATAAATCTCATTTTTTAAAACCAGAAAATTATTCTCCATCTTTATACACAAACAACTAGGTTTCTGTTTAATTTTCCCCACAGGCATTAGTTTGCATGTTTTAAATAGGAAGCATTTTTATGGCCATATATCTAACGTCTTCAGATCTTTTCATATCATCTTTTCACCTTAACTTGTGAATTCAGACCCACCCAATTTTGCATCATTAGCAAATTAATTAGCATATTTCTTTCAGACAGTTAGTAATGATGTTAAACAAAAACCCTAAGTGTTGCTATAATGATATCAAAGCCAGGCTGCTTTTTTTTTTTTTTTTTTGAAAGCTAACTAGTGACTCAAAAGAGCAGATGTGGAAATCTGCACCCCAAGAGACAAAACTGAGAGTAGAACACCACCCAAATTGAGAAGAAATCAGTTGAGTTATCCTTTATATTACATTCTTAGCTTAAGACTAAGAAATTGAGTAAGGATTTTAGAGGTGACAGAATGTCAAAATAATCCTTTTTATTCTTGATTGTTTTGCATCTTTAAGGTTAGTGTTAGGAATATGTCTATATTAGTTAGGAAAAACTGAGCTCCTCCTCAGTTGGGATCATAAAATATTTGAAACACAATAATTTTTAATAACTATCAAAGAGTAAAGAACTGATAGGAGCTATGACTGGCATTGAAATTTTTAAAAAACCTTCATGCAATGTCTCACAGGACCTGTTACCCCTATCCTTTCTCTTACTATCCCTCCTACTCTCTCCAATCTCTGGAAATCACAATTTTATTCTCACAGATAATGATAATGTACTATATGTTTTTATCTATAAAAAGATAGAAGAAAGGATTTTGAATGTTTTTACCATGGAGAAATAATAGATGTTTGAAAAGACAGATATGTTTACCCTGATTTGGAAATTACATAATGTATACATCTACCAAAACATCACATAGTGTATCATAAATATATACACTTTTTATTATGATGTAAATTTTTTGAAAATAAAATAAAATAAGTAATATCATAAAAAACCTCTAAGTTTTGAGCCCTAATTTTAGGGAATATATTTTATTTGAGGAGAGGGAAGTATCATTAATTTTAACATAAAATAAGAAGTGTAAAATGGGCTATGGAGCAGAGAAAAGTGAACTAGAATGGGAGAGCTAAAGAGATAAATGGCACTAGAATAAAGTTTTAAAAGAATCTGATTAGAATAAAATAGGAAGCTTATCAAAGAAAGAGATGCATGTGTGCAGATATTTGAGAGTAAGATAAGTTCATTCCTATGCTGGGAATAGCAAATGCTCTAGTGTGGTTAGAATAAAATATACTGGAGTGGAAGGCAGGAGGAATTGATGAAGAATACAGTTTTTGTAGTCCAGCAGAAGGTTTGCAGTTAACCCCCTAAACAATTCTAATGAGGGTTGGTGGCACCATAACATTTAAATTTGGGAATTAACATCAGTTTATGTCATACTTTGATATCTTAACTGTTGTGCCAAGAGAAATTCAATCTATTTCCAGTCTTTATGTTTCAAACCATTATAACAGGAACTGTGTTCTTCACTTGTGATAAATAGATGTGCAAGCAAAATTCCATGCAATATGGATGGATATTGGAGATGGCTATTGATTTCTCCTCCATTTCTGAGAAGAAATTTATTGTTATTAAAATATGAGTCCTACTTCTAAAATGAGACCATATAAAATGCATTGTATAATAAAAACAGCACAAGATAAAATGTTTAAGATAACAATATTCTTCTCTTATTGTTCTGTTTATGTTAGAATTAACATGGCTTTTTTATACCTTATGTTAAAAATATATCTGGTTCTTCCCATATCTATATTTATTGATTTGCCTAAATTTCTATTTATTTTCAAAATAATTCACAAATGCTTTGTTAAAATTTTGAACTTTGCAGTTAAAAAACATTTCTACATCATTTAGATGTACTATTCTGCCTTAGGAAACGTAATTGACATATTAGTGCTGACGATGTACAATGTTGCAGTTAAGTAGAGTTAAAACCAGAGAATGAATTTTCTTTTTATAGAGCAGCAACTGTCTAAATGCATATGGCATAGAAAATAGATTTTTGACCTCAAAAAATTATAAAAAAGCTAAAATATTAAAAAAATCTGTATGTGAGAACATGTTTGGCTACTTTTCTTGTAGAAAAAAATCCAAAAATTAGTTAAGAAGTCTTAAAATTAATGGTGCCAAGCATGATGCCATCCATATATTAAATTATGGATGTATGCTGTTCAGTGAATAGATAGATCTTCAGTTAAACCGCTTATAATGCAAATGGATTTCATATATGACCACTATCCATTTTACTGACAGTTGTTCGCCATTTCCCTGAGGCTTACAACTTGCTCCTGTCAATATTTATTGAGCATTCATAATGATTTAGTCAACAAACACATGCTGTGCTCTAAGGATACCTTCTCCAAAAAATTTTACCTTCTGCTAGGACAGCACCTAGCCTAGCATACATTAAACATGTCACAGCAAGTTATAAAGGTAGTTGCACTTGTATATTCAATCAATCAGTTCCTCACTTTTATGTTCATGCCTGACACTGCTAGGTGCCTTAGACATATATAAAATTAAAGGAAAGCTAAGTAGGGCTAATGATATCTGCCATCAAAGAATTTATGTTATATCAGGTAAGAGAGACATTAAGCAGGTAAATACAAATAACTGCTAAGAGAATTAGAAAAACTAAAATGCTGTGGAATCTATTGTGCAGGTACTAGGTTATTTTGGAATTAATAAATTCTGTTTCATGTAATTTCTTTAGTCTTGTACTACTTACTTTTTTTTAGCCTTAGTGTTAAAACCAGGCATTCATTTGTCCGTTTTACCAAAGTTAATTAATTTTCTGCTTAAGCCTATCAAGGTGGAACCTCAGAATGCTCATCTAAGCAATTTGGAAAGATTCCATTTGTGATTGGACCATTGATGTAAGATAGTCACTAAAACTGTATGGAAGAAATTTCAGAAACAATTTATTTCTAAAATAAAGGAGTAAAAAACACGAACTCCATATGATTATCTTATTATTCTATAATTTCTATGTTATTCATGTTAACTTTTTCATATCCTAATTTGTATGTCATATTCTAATCATTGAACTGGTATAAAAATGAAATGCAGGGTGTTTCTTTAGCTTAATAGAAATATAAGGAACAAAGTTTATGTGGAATTGAATTTTGATCACTGCTGTTACCTCCAGGAGAACATACCAAAAATGAAGTGAATTTCTGTCCATTCAAAAATAGTAATAAAAAACGAAGGTGGCATTATTACTTCTTATCTGTTAAGCTTCATTGTTCATCTGTCTTATTCTATTTCCAGTCACATTATCAGTTCCTCGTTCTTGGGTGATTCTGATGCTTAACAATGGTTTAATTATCATTACTCATAATAATACAGGGAACAGAATGAAAATGATTAATCACTATAAAGGATATTTAATGTTCAAGAGCTAGCCACAAAACAAGCTATATCTAAATGTCTATTTTAATTTTGAGTAGAAGTCTAGATTCATCTACATTAGCACATGGGCACATTCCCCAGATTTCACTTCTTAGATAAAACTTATGACCAAGAAGATGAGTAATATGGAGATGCGCTGGATCTTCCCCACTTTTTCTCATTACATGCAAATTCTCTTCTTTCCCTCTCCTGTTTTGATCCATGACTAATTTACAGCAGCTGAAAGCTGGCCTCAAAGAAAAAACTTGCCTTCTGCTCTTCTTTGATCACTGTGGCAGCTACAAACTAAAACGGTTTGCAAATCTCTCAGTCTGGGCATTCAAGGATGAACTGTCAGTCAGGCGGTAACCTTTATTGAGAATCTGTGTGCGTTCAGGGCACTGCTATAGAAGCCCTGGGATACGATAAAGGTGCTAAGGTTCCTGTGGAATCTATGGCCATCAGGGGCTCTTTGAGTAAAAGGAAGTAATCAATTCCTGGTTGAATCTGTGACTACACAAAGGAGATCTATTACTGATAGAAATTTTCCACTGAACTTTATTCTTTAACTTCTGGGCTCTCACTGAAATCCTAATGGGATTGCCTATGACATCATTTTATAATACGGATGCTGGCTCAGAGAAAATAATTCTGGGGAGAGAAAAACGAAGAAACTCTTTTGGAATGAAAAGTCTCATCATGCACTCTAGAAAAATGGTATTCTTTTGATATAGACTCATGCACTACAGTTAACAACATATTTAAGGATCTTTATTTCCTTCCTTCTTTTTCTTTGTGTGTGTGTGTGTCTTTCAGTAATTAGCTCCATTACATAATTTTAAGACTTATATGGGGAAAGTTTGCTATTTGAGTGTGTAGGATTCCTGCATTTGAGGAGAAGTCATGGGTTATGAGGATGATGACTAAGGGCAAGATTATTTGGGGTAGGTAATAAGAGTTTTTTAAAATTGATAGTAATGATACAACTCCATGAACATACTACCAAGCATTGAAGCATACCCTTTAAATGGGTGAAGTATATGATTTGGTGGTTATATCTTACAAAAGGTGATAATAAGTCTCTAACTTTCTGTATCTGTGGCATTTTTGTCAAATAATAGGCATGATAGGCATTCTTGCGCCCTTTCCACTGACTGTCTATGACTGCTTACAAAATTTAGTTCACTTATTTAACTTCGCCAACATAAAAGGAAGAAAATGCGTTGCAAGCTGAGTTTTTAAGAATTTGAATCAGGTATTACCTAATGTACATGATTTAATGACACAACCTTTTTAATTAGCCAGCTGCATTCAATTATCCAAAATGCAGACAAAACATAAAGTTGTTCCTATAATAATCTGCATTGAAGAAGTACTTCTTTGTTGTACTTTAGCTGAAGTCTGTGCATGTGGGTTATTGTGATTTTTTCCTTTCTTATTTGTCTTTCCCCCAAATAGTTCTCAGACTAAGCTGCAACTCAAGAATTAGGCTTAGAGACAACAAGTGAATTGTTTTCAAAGAAACACTGTTTCACAATTCCTCCTTCTTTTGGACCATTATATGTATATAAAAGATACTTTAAAATGTGTTATATGACTCCTTAGCTGAATGAATCACAGAAAAGGCATGTGTTTTATGATTTTTCTTGCTTTCATCCTTTCCCAAATGGTCAAACAAAAATAGATTGTAAAAGAGGTATATGTAAAAACAAAACAAAACAAAACAAAATAAGAATAAGCAAAAAAACTTTAAACAATATAATAATTTTTAGATAAGAAAACAAAGGGCCAGAGTAGGATAAATGAAAATATTTATGGCACATGTAACTATTTGGCAATCACAGCTACAATATCAAAAGCTAAACCATGGCTTTTGTTTCTCCAAACTAACTCCCCATTCTAGATTCCTATCTGACATTGGGTTGTTTCTTAGGCAAATCCCAAGGTACAAAGAATATGTAGAATTTTTTCTTTAAGCTCATTTTAAGTTCAAGTTATTCCCAACCTGAAAGAAATTCTGTTTCAAGGTCAATCCCAGGGCCAGTTAATTTATTGTACCTGAAGAATTCAATAGAATAACTGGGTGATCCAAGTGGCCCCAATGTTGACCTTCTTGTCTGGGACTAATACTCTTTATTTCAACACAGCCCAGCCTTTCATGTTGAGGACTATTCATTAATATGAAAAAAGGAGGAATTCACAATAATTCACTAATAATTGAAAATATATAGGTTCTTTAAAAATAATATTTATTTATTTTCACTCGCTTGAAAGGCACAGCAAGAGCAAGAGAGATAGAAAGGGAGAGAAGGGATTTTTGATCCATTGGTTCACTCCCCAAATGTCCATAACAGCCAGAACTGGGCCAGGCTGTAGTCAAGATCCAATATCTCAATCTGGATCTTCCATTTTGGGTGGCAGGAACCCAAGCAATGGAGCCCTCATCAGCTGCCTCCCAGGACACATTATCAGGAAGTTGAATGGGAAGCCAAGTAGCCAGAATATAAACCATAACAGATATGGGATGTCGGTGTCCCTGGCAGCAACTTAAGCTGCTGTGACACATGCCAAACCCTGAATTGACTCTCTAATATTAACAATGAGGAGAGTCAGATTTCTTATTCCTTTCCTAGCCCTTCCTTCACCTCCTTGCCTGTAAACATAAATATCATTCAAAAGTCATTATTTAATCTGTCCTAGTCTTCTCCGCATTACTTCATAAAAACAGAACCCTCCCTCATTTATTCAGCTAGAGCACACGTATGAGAAATCTCAAATCCTTGCCTCTAATCTGCACCTCTCACTCTAGTGATAGGACTCAAAATTCTTCATTCACTTCCACTTAGATTTCTCAAAACCCTCATCCTGAAACTCAACTCTGAATACACTCCCGTCGTCAAAAGAACCACCTATTCTGACCACTATGTTTTGTCAGAAACTATTACTGTTTTCCCAATTTCCTGACTTCAAAGTGCTAGTGTCATTCTGAGTTATTTCCTTCATTTCCTATATTCATCCAATCACTGAGGCTTATTGATTTTTTCTTTCAATGGTTGCATAATCCTTTGTATTTACACTGTAATTTTCAAAGAATAGTACTATAATAGATTTTTCTCTGAGTTACTATAAATCTCCTAGCTGACCACCCCCATGATTTCAGAGTTCACCTCTTCAAATCAATTTCAAACATAGTTTTCAGATTACTCTCTCCTAATCATCACTCTGCATACATTAGTTCTGAGTTCAAAGATTTACTGTTTTATACTGTAATAATTTTCATATTTGTACATAGAAAATTTTATAAGAAAGTCAATTTAAAAAGCTCTATTTCTCCATATCATAACTACTTAGCTTACCTTAAAAATGTAGAGTTTATATAACCTGGAATATCAATTAATTACTTAAGGCTTTGTTTAGTCAATGTACTTTCCTTGATGTTAGTCAAGGTTCTTGGGAGTGGTGACTAAGTCCTATGTGGTTCAATAATAATGATAGTGATAGTTCAGTGGCAATGATATTGTTATCTGCAAGCCTTCCCAATATTATGGCAAAGCTAGGTTAAAACATAGACGATCACTCCTGGGGGAAAAAGAATGGGCCCAAACTGCTTGTCTATTCAGGGAGAAATATCTTTCCAGGAAAGTCTGAGTCAAGTCTTTAAAGATAAGGTATACAGTAAATAGAAGGTTGGGGGAAGTGGTGAATGGCATAGGAAGGGTTCTAATAAGTAGATTCTGTCCAAATTGAAATTATGGATAGTTCTTTTCATCAACTTGACAACTCTTAGAAGCAAAAGTAGAGCTTTAAGAAAACAAATGATAGCAATCACCTAAAGATATGAAGATTCACAATTTATGAAACTGAAGGTAACAAAATTAGAAATGAATCAGGGAGAACTATGCCAGTCCCAATGTAAAGCACAGGTATCATAGACTGGTGGGACTACATCATTCCTGTGAAAAGGACAGATTTTGTGGAAAAGTTTCTAGAATAAGAGCTTTTAAAATATATACATTCTTATGTTCTTGTCATTGTCCTTCCTCTTAAAGTATGAAGTGAGAATTTCTGATGGGGCATGTTCATTGACTGGCCCATTTTTTTTTTTAAGATTTTATTTATTTATTTGAGAGGTAGAGTTATAAACAGAGAGAGGGAGAGACAGAGAGAGAGAGAGAGAGAGGTCTACATCCACTGGTTCACTCCCCAAAGGGCTGCAATGGCCAGAGCTGGCCTGATTAAAAGCAAAGGGGGAGGAGCTTCTTTTGGGACTTCTACTCGGTGCAGATGCTCAAGCACTTGGGCCACCTTCTTCTTTCCCAGGTCATAAACAGAGAGCTGGAACAGAAGAGGTGCAGCTGGGACATGAACCAGTGCCCATATAGCATCCTGGTGCTACAGGTGGAGTCTTAGCCTACTACACCACAGCTCTGGCTCCAGGCCTATGTTTTTCAATCAATGGAAATGATCTGTAAAAATATAGAAATATGTTCTTTTCATTTCTATCATATAGGAAAGTAAATTGGGCAAGTCTTTAAAGTCTGTTTTTCTTGAATTAAGTCTGGTGGTAGAATGGGTATGTACAAGGAAGGAGAAGTTAGTGATCTAATTCACTCATGCACTAAACTACTTTCTCCAGCACCAACAACGACTATAAAACGTATCACACAAGTGTGAGAATCTACACTCAATTCAGAGTCTTGCTGTCTATGGCTAAAGATAGGATGAAATATGCAAACTCAGTTTATTAGCTCAAAGCAAAGAGAGTTGAGGATACTTGAATGGCACAAGTGTATGCGGTCTTAGTAGAGGACTAGACATGGTCCTGAGATGAGTCTGGCAAGATGGAGACCAAATTGGTATGCTGTGGCCTCAACTAGAGGCTTTATAATAGTTAGAAAGTAATGAGCATGCTCCTTTGAAAAGACCAACAAAATTGACAAACTTTTAATTTGGCTGAACAAGAAAAAAGGTGACAACTCAAATTGGTAAAATCATTTATAAAAGAGAGGTCACCACTAGTGACCTCATAGAAATAAGAAGTATAAGGGAATACTTGAATAACTGTGTTCCAAAAAATTCAATAACTTATATAACTTAGCTAGAATGATATAGAACATACATAGAAGGATAAAGTTACTAAAACTAAATCAGAAACAATTTTAAATACCGATAAACCTTAAATAAGAAAATAAATTCTAATGCAAAAATATTTCCACAAATAAAAGCACAGATTCTGATTGCTTCAATAGTAGAGTTCATAAAATTTTTTCCAAACTTCTCAAAAAAAAGAAGAAAAATTAAAGGGAGAAGCACAGAGAGGGAATGGGGGAGGTCACACTTCTAAAATCATTTTATGATGCCAATATTACCATTAGAAATACTCATAAAATATTGCAAGAAAAGAAAATTACAAACATCTCTTAGGAATATAGACTCAAAGCCCCAAACAAAACATGAAATACCAGTCAAATCTAGCAATACATTAAAAAAAATCATGTTATGCCTAAATAGTTTCTTGTAGGAATACAAGATTGGTGTAATACAAAAAAAAAAATCAGTCAACACAAAATACTGTATCAATAACGTGACAAAAATGCATAATTAGTTCAATGCAAAAAAATGTGGCAAAATTTAACATCTCTCTATCATAAAACATTCAACAAATGAGGAATTGAAATCGACCACTTGCTATCATAATGGTGAGAGATTAAATGCTTTCTTCTTGGGATCAGGAGCAAAAGATGTCTATTACCCCACTTCTATTTAATATTGTACTGGAGGTTTTAGCCAAGGCAATTAGGCTGAAAGAAATAGAATACAGGAAGAAGGAAAGAAGGCAGGAAGGAAGGAAGGAGGAAAGAAAAGGCATTCATATTGGAAAATGAGAAGCATAACTATCTCTACTTGTATATAACATGATCCTGTATATAGAAAATTCTAAGGGATGTGCACACTTGAGTGTGCGCACACACACACATACACACATACAGTTAAAATGATTGCATGGAGTCAGTAAGATCGCAGAATACAAAACAATACACAGAAATCAGCTGCACTTCTATACACTAGCAAAGACTAATCTGAATAAGACATTATGAAAGCAATTCTACTTACAACTGCCCCAAGATGGCTAAAATATTCAGAAATAAATTTCACAAAACCAATGAAAGATTTGAATCCTGAAAATGATAGTGCATTAATATTTATGTACAATAATCCTAAACATTCAACTAAAATTCTCTTTCTCTTTTAAAGAGTTATTTATTTATTTGAAAGGCAGATGTAGATAGAGAGACAGAGAGAGAGAGAGGACTTCCATCTGCTGACTCACTCTCTAAATGGCCACAACAGAAAGAGCTGATCTCATCTGAAGCCAGGAGTCAGGAGTTTCATCCCAATCTCCCTCTTACATGGGTGCAGGGGCCCAAGGACTTGAGCCATCTTCTTCTGCCTTCCCAGGCACATCAGCAAGGAGCTGGGTCAGAAGTGGAGCAGCTGGAACTTGAATCTGTGTCCATACAGTAGGTGGACTCGGGAGGAGTCAGCTTTACCCATAATACCACAGCACAGGCCCCTAAACTAAAACTAAATCTCCTAGAAGAAATAGTGGATAATATCTTCATGTAGTGAGAGAAAGCAAGTATTTCAGAAAGAACAAAAAGCAATAATTCTAAAAATGAAAATTAATTAAAAATTGAAGAATTGTTTCCAAAATAATAATAACAAAAATAATAAAATGACAATCCCAAATATTGGAAAGAAGGTGAAACAATTGGGAATCTCATATACTGCTGTTAGGAATATAAAGTGATTGGGGCCGGCGCTGTGTCTCACTTGGTTAATCCTCCACCTGCGGTACCAGCATCCCATATGAGTGCTGGGTTCTAGTCCCGGTTGCTCCTCTACCAGTCCAGCTCTCTGCTGTGGCCTGGGAGGGCAGTGGAGGATGGCCCAAGTGCTTGGGCCCCTGCACCCAAAAGGGAGACCAGGAACAAGCACCTGGATCCTGGCTTCCGATTGGCACAGTGCCGGCTGTAGCGGTCATTTGGGGAGTGAACCAATGGAAGGAAGACCTTTTTCTCTGTCTCTCTCTCACTGTCTATAACTCTACCTGTCAAATAAATTTTAAAAAATAATAAATAAATAAATGTATGTCATAGGGGGAATAAAATATATTTTAAAAAAAGAAATATAAAGTGATCCACACTTTTAAGAAATTATTGGTTTTTTCTCTTTGTTATATCTAAGCAGACACTTGCGTACAACATAGGAATTGCAGACCTAAGTATTTAATCAAGGGGAATGAAATGAAATGTCCACAAAAGTACTCGAGAATGCTCATAGCAGCCCTATTCATGAGTAAACATGGGAAATAATCCAAATATCCATCAATTTAAAAATAAATGAATGAATTTTAGCATAATCATTCAAAGGAATACTATCCAGCTGCTGAAAGAATTAGAGTGTGAATACAGAAGCATAATGAATTAATCTCAAAATCATAATGTGTCAGAGACACATGGTACAAACTGGGTGCAAATGGTAAAAAAAAAATAAATAAATCAAGAGGAAGGAAGGAAGGAAGGAAGGAAGAAAGAGAGAAAGAAAGAAAGATCATTTCCTCTGGGTAAGTAGGTAACAATAGTTAAGAAGTGGTAGAACAGAATTTCCCCAAGTGGTGGAATTACCGATAGTTTTTTTTTTTTTTTTTTTTTTTGACAGGCAGAGTGGACAGTGAGAGAGAGACAGAGAGAAAGGTCTTCCTTTTGCCGTTGGTTCACCCTCCAATGGCCGCCGTGGTAGAGCGCTGCGGCCGGCGCACGCGCTGTTCCGATGGCAGGAGCCAGGTGCTTCTCCTGGTCTCCCATGGGGTACAGGGCCCAAGGACCTGGGCCATCCTCCACTGCACTCCCTGGCCACAGCAGAGAGCTGGCCTGGAAGAGGGGCAACCGGGACAGGATCGGTGCCCCGACCGGGACTAGAACCCGGCGTGCAGGCGCCGCAAGGCGGAGGATTAGCCTGTTGAGCCACGGCGCCGGCCGAATTACCGATAGTTTAATACAAATGTGGACAAGTTCCAAGGGCAAATATATCTTTCAAAACTCCTTAAATTTTACTCTCAAATTTAACTCTTCAAATTTCCTCTTAAAAATTTTAAATAAGGAATGAGGAAAGAGCCCAACAAAGGAGCAATTCTCATGTTTTATCCTTTTTACAGTAATATTCATATCTGCTCATAATGACTGTAGTCAAGTTAGACTTAGGAATCTGAAATGCTGGAGAGAGTTAAGTGTTGGCTAGAGGAAGCTCTTTGCCTCTAAGTCCAGGATACTTTAAAGTATCGTATGTGAAGGGAACTTGAGTCTAATTAATAAAGAAAAATTCTCTGAAGTAGTTGAAATGGGTGATGTGATGGGAAAATAAAGTCATATGATCTTAACATAGTTACAAGAGAGAGTGACACTAAACAAGCCATGACTACCACAAGTCTGTGAGACTGTGTCTAGATAGCATAAGCATTGGAAAAATAAGTATCTAATTATTCATGTATACTTGAAAACCAATTCAAATTGATGTGAAGTGTGGATCACAATTCTAGGAATATGATGCTTCCCTTTCTCCCTCTCTTTTTCTTTCTCTCTTTCTGTTTTCTTTCCTTCTTTCTCTACTTGAGATAATATATTTTTAATTTAGATTATAGTCGAAGGCTTAATGCTCCAGTAAATTAACAGTTCAACAAATAAACAGTAAAAAAGACCCTAGTTCAGTGAGAATATATGCTGGAGCTGTAGCAATAATCAAATGATAAATTACCCTTTAACTCATATACATTAAATTGTAAAATAATTACAGAGCATTAAATATATAGTTGCATATCATTCTTAATCATTAGGTTAAAAAGATGAAACAAAATTTGACAAAAACATATTTGCAGCAATTTTGTTATACATGGGCATTTCTTTCTGTTTTTGTTTTTGTTTTTTCTTTTTAATTTTAGCTCTACATATAAGGGAGAACATGCAGTATTTGTTTTTCCATGTCTAACTTGTTTCACTCAACATGATGTCCCCCAGCTACATCCATTATTGTGCAAATAAAAGAATTCATTCTTTTTTATAGCTGAATAATATTCCATTGCATATATATATATATATATATGTATATACAACATTTACTTTATTCATCTGATGATGGACATGTTTGTTAATTTCAAATTTGGGTATTGGGAACAGTGCTTCTAATAAGCATGGTGGTACAGGTATCTTTTTGATAAAATGTGTTCATATCTTTGGGTATACGCCCAGTAGAAAGATTGCTGGATCATACGGCAAGTCTATTTCCTGTTTTTTTTTTTTTTAAGATTTATTTATTTATTTGAAAGGCAGAGGAGCAGAGGCAGAGAGAGACAGAGAGAGATATTCCATCTTCTGGTTCACTCCCCAAATGGCCACAATGGCAGGAACTGGGCAGATCCAAAGCCAAGAGATAGGGTCTCCCATGTGGGTACAGGGCCCCAAGCAATTGAGCTATCACCTTCTGCTTCTACTGCTTTTCCAGGCCACGATGGCAGCTTTACCCACTGTGCTACAGCATCGGTCCCTATTTCTAGTTTTTGGGGAAACCTCCATACCATTTTCCACAGAGGATGCCCTAATTTTCATTCCAAAGCAGCAGTGTATATGAGTTGCCCTTTCTCCACATCCTCACCATCATTTGTTCTCTGTGTATTGGATTACAGCCATTCTGATAGTGAGGAGGGGGCATCACATTGTGATTCTGATTTGTATTCCTTGATAACTAATGATATTGGGCATTTTTACATATATTTGCTGGCCGTTCATATTTCTTCTTTTGAGAACTTTCCAATGAAATCCTTTGCCCATTTCTTAACTGGATTGGTTGTTTTTCTATTTTTTGAGTTTTTTGAGTTGCTAAAATATTCTGGATATTAATCCTTTGTCAGATAGATAACATACAAATACATTTTTCTGTTTTGTTGGATGTCTTTTCACTCTGTTGATTATTCTCTTTTTTGTGAAGAACCTTCCTATAATGCCTTTAGAAAAAACAATACTAGACTATCCAAAGTGGTCCTGAGGGGGGAAAAAAAAAGTTGGAGGCATCACAATACCTGACTTCAAAGCATACTAAAACATTGCAGTAATTAAACAGCATGGTACTGGAATAAAAACCAATACATTGATCAATGACACAAGAGAGTCTGGAAATTAAACCAGATATTTTATGATTTTTGACAAAAATGCCTAGACCATACACTGGAGCAAGGATAATGTCTCCAGTAAGTGGTGCTAGTAAAACTGCATATATGTATGTAGGAAAATGAAATGTAATCCCTAAAATCTCTCATCATATACAAAAATCAGCTTTAGGTGATCAAAGAACTGATGATTTAAGACCTGAGACTATGAAATTGCTGGATGAAAATGCAGGGAAAACCCATCAAGACATTGATATAGATGATGACTTCTTGGATAAGAACATCAAAACAAAGGCAACATAAGCAAACTGGATAAATGGTATTAAATTTTCTGTTTTTGATAACGGCTATGGCTACAAAAGATCAGGTGCTTGTTCTTAGGAAATAACCATTGGTGTATTAGGAGAAACAACCTCATGTCTCCAGCTGGCTCTGCAATAATTTTGAAATATAGATATTAAATACATGATAGATAATAGAATGTAAAATCTAAAAATTTTAAACTTAGCTAAAGGTATATGTGAATTCTTTATATATTTAGTGCAACTTTTCTGAAAGTTTGAAATCACATTAAAAACTAAAAAGCAGCCAGCGCAGTGGCTCACTAGGCTAATCCTCTGCCTACAGCACCGGCACCCCAGGTTCTAGTCCCGGTCGGATCGTGGATTCTGTCCCAGTTGCTCCTCTTCCAGTCCAGCTCTCTGCTGTGGCTCAGGAAGGCAGTGGAGGATGCCCCAGGTGCTTGGGCCCTGCACCCACATGGGAGACCAGGAGGAAGCACCTGGCTCCTGGTTTCAGATCGGTGCAGCGTGCTGCACCCATTTGGGGAGTGAACCAAAGGAAGGAAGACCTTTCTCTTTCTCTCTCTCTCTCACTGACTAACTCTGCCTGTCAAAAAAAAAAAAAAAAAAAAAAAAACAAAACAAAACAAAACAAAACAAAAAAACAAACAAAAACAAACAAAAAACCTAAAAAAACCTAAAAAAGCAGAATTTTGTTGTAAATAGAATACAATTAGGATATAGATACAAAGTTGTTATAATTTTGCTGTCCAAGAGCAAAGAAGTAGAGATGCTTCTTTTAATATCTGACAAAAGACACTAAGAACCACATGAATTATTATAGAAGTCATTTTCAATATGAAAATTAGACCTGATTGAAGTTTTTCTATGTGAACAATTCCTTATATATTTTAACAGATATACACCAATCAATTCTTTTAATTTTTTGAACATGACTAATTAAAACTCCTTCAATACTCTACCATGAAACAACTTTATCAAACAAGGGTCACAAGGAAGATTTCCCAGTTGAAATTTCAACTCCCAGGATCTGGGTCTTTACAGGCTAAACTATTCATTTATTCAATTGAATTTTGAAAGAAGAGTGAAAAACATAGACTGTCAATCTCATTTAATTCAGCTCTCAATTTTCATTCAATAATTTGAAATTGTCTATTGTTTTTTGCTTTTGACCATTAATGCTTTCAGTAATAAAGTAGGGAAATAGAAATATTATGTATTCTCCTCTGTTATTTTTAATAACCATGCTATTTAATTTCTTTTCTTAGTAAATATTAGAATTGTTTCTCCCTCCACCCCCAAGGTTTATGTCTTAAAAGCTGGTAATGTATTGTTCCTCAAAGAAAATTATTATCATATAGAAAAAACATAACATAGAATCTGCAAAGCGTCTAGCAAAGTAAAGCCATACTTAATTACATTTTCTTGCTTCTGTTTACTTTTGTTAATTTTTTTTTTTACTTTAGAGAGAACACTACAGTAGAATAATTAAAAGCATAAAAAACTACCCACTGTTTTGTCATCTAATGAAATCAATATCTTAGGTTCTCCTTAAGCTTATCCAATGGTAAATTCTATTTTCACTTGTACAGTAACCTCTAGGTATCCATGGGAGACTGACTCCAAGATTGCTGCCTGTGGATATCCAAATATGTGGATATTCAGGTCTTTTATATAAGATAAGATAGCATTTACATAAAACCTATACACATCCTCCCATATATTTCAAATCATACCTAGATTATATAAGATATCTTATGTCATTTAATTGCCATGTAAATAGCTGTTATACTGCATTGCTTAGTGAATAATGGCAAGAGGTCTATATATGTTAAATACAAACAAAAGTTTTCCACAAATGTTTTCTATCTATGTTTGACTGAATCAGTGGATGCAAAAGTCCCAAAGTTGAAGGGCCACTGGTATATGGCAATTTACAGGGAGAATGATACTTATATAAGATATCATACACACACTTTTATTTTGTTACAGCATTTTTCTTGTATTACATCTGTCCTTTTCCTCTTTCTTTCCCTTGATAGTCTCCCAAATACGGAACTCAATGTAAACCCATTGACATACATTGGTTTATATGTGAGTATATTGCATATTCACATTAGAAGTATGCATGATCAAAGATGGCTTGCCTCATTAGTCAGAACTGATAATTGCTTGATAAATGAAGAACATAAAGCTAGTACATTATTAGAATATATTGTTAATTTAACACATTATCTTTATTCCTTTGAGTATCAGGTAGCTGATCTCATAATTTCTTCATAAATCACATCAAAATTTCGGTTTGTATTTCTTTACAGACAATCAACCTTTTGAAGCTTTCTTAAGCAATTTGGCAAAGAATTTTTTATGTATTTGTAATTTCTTTCAGGTTCTGTTCACAACAGTTTTGCTAAGTTTAAATACATATTTTAGGTGACTTTCATCTACTTTCTTTCTGACATTTTAAATTTATGTCTCTTTTATCACATTTGTTTACAAGCATTTTATATAATATTTTGTTAAATTCTATAACAATAAGTAACAAAAACACATGGCACAAAACAGTTTGATTACAAATAAAACTGATCCCTAGTAAATGTTTCATGGTAGAGAAATTATATCTCTATCTCTATCTATAGATGATAGATATAGATATAGATATAGATATAGATATATATAGATATAGATATATCTATATATCTATATATATCTATATATATATATAGATATATAGATATAGATAGATAGATAAATATCTATAGATGATAGATAGAGATAGAGATAGAGATAAAAGTTAACATTCAGGGAGCAATCCATGTGACTTTTGTCTATTTGATAGAAGGAATAGAAAGCATAGATCATTGTGGTATGTCAGTTAACTGGAAAAATGGTTGAGAGAACTACTTTATCTTTTAGGTCATTTTTAAATTTTATTTTATTTAAAGGATGTTATCAATACATATTTAACAGCAGCTTCCTTTCTCACTTAATGAGACATGATTTCTATCTTTGCAAAACAAGAGCTCAAATAGAACTCATTTTTCTCAATAGCTAAACGCTATGTCACAAAATGGTTAAAAATCCAGGCAGACATTCAGCCTAGCAGTTAAGACTCCAATTATGATGCCTCCATCCCATATGGGAGTACCTATGTTTAATTCCCAGCCTTGACTCTTGATTTCAGCTTTTTCCTGCAGATCCAGGGAGGCAGCAGAGACTGCTCAAGTATTTGAGTTTCTGTCACCTATATGGGAGCCCTAGATGGTGTTCCTGGCTCCTGCCTTCTGTCCCAGCCCAGACTTGGCCATTGTGACTATTTGAGGAATATCTCACTTGCTCACTCTCACTCTCATCTCCCCCCATTATTAATTGATTTATTTTTTTTAAAAAAAGACTTATTTATTTGAAAGCCAGATTTATAGACCAGGAGAGACAGAGAATTTCCACTCACTGGCTCACTTCCCAAATGGCCACAATGGCCAAGGCTGTGCTCAATTGAAATCAGGAGCCAGAAGATTCATCCAGGTCTTCCATGTGGGTTCAAGGAACTAATTACTTGGTTCATATTCTGCTGCTTTCCCAGGTACATTAGGAGAGAACTGTATCACAAGTGGGGCAGCCAGTATATGAACTGGCAGCCATATGCAATGCAATTATCAGGCAGCTCCTTAACATGCTGCACCATATTACCAACCTCCATTGATTGATTTTTAAAAACACAACCTACCTACTCTTATTGATGAGCCAGATTATTTACATATTTGATCACTTTAAGCAAGCTTTTTCTTGAGAGTTTAATGCATATATCCTTAGACAATGTTACATTTACCCCTATAGGATAAATTATCTTAAAGGTGCTTCTCTTGTCTTTCAGTTTCTTCTTCTTTTTTTTTTTTTTTTTTTTTTTTTTTTGACAGGCAGAGTGGATAGTGAGAGAGAGAGACAGAGAGGAAGGTCCTCCTTTTTGCCGTTGGTTCACCCTCCAATGGCCGCTGCGGACGGCGCATCTCGCTGATCCAAAGCCAGGAGCCAGGTGCTTCTCTTGGTCTCCTTTGCGGGTGCAGGGCCCGAGCACTTGGGCCATCCTCCACTGCCTTCCCGGGCCATAGCAGAGAGCTGGCCTGGAAGAGGAGCAACCGGGATAGAGTCCGGCGCCCCAACTGGGACTAGAACCCAATGTGCCGGCGCCGCAAGGCGGAGGATTAGCCTTTTGAGCCACGGCGCTGGCCAATCTTTCAGTTTCTTCTAATACCCTTGTTTTTCAATCAAGTCATGCAATATTTAAAATTAGGACAGAGTCTGAAGATTAATACTACAATGATTAATACTACAATTTATATATAATTTATATTTGGCAAGCTTTTGACTACTCAGAAAATATAAATCAATTGTTGGAGGAACTGCTAACAATTTTGAGTCCAGTAGGACTCCATAGACTATCACCTGTATATTGAGTTGAATAGGTTCTAAGGTAAATTCCCTGGATTCTGTACTTTTTGCATATTGAGAGTATTACATCTAAGGTACCTCTATTTTATTTCTATGAATTCTTTCACTGCAAAGTTTGTCATAAAGTCTAAAGGAGAACAACTAAAATTCTGCATTGAGGTGGTATGGGAAAATATGAAGAATTTAAATTGGTTTCTTAGAAGTGGGTTGTGCTGGCTTGAAAAAATCAATTGTTAGTTCTTGTTCTTCCCAATCCTACATTTAGTGATATCATGTTGGTCACTGGAAATCATCCATAATGGGAATATTTACACCATGAATATCCAGAAATGCAATAAGTCAGACTGCCTGAACTTTGGAGAATTGGTTGTAAAGTTTTACCACCATCTATCAATGACTTTGAAGATGTGGAGAAACCTTGCCTACTTGCAACAACCTACTTTTCTACTCTGCTTCTCTACTTTTTCTCCTAAGGGTTAGGCACACAGTGGTTTTAGTAGAAACATTGAGTAGAAAATAACAAAGAAAAATCAAGAAATATTGAGACATAAAAATTTTATTAGGCCTCTCTTAGTAAGTGGCTTCATAAATGGAGACACACAATTTCACTTCTCTTAACACAGGAATTGGACTATGAAAGCTCATGTTGATTCTCATGATTAGCATTTTAGCATAACATAACCACAGTGACACTATAATACCTATGGAATTATTTCAAAACTATCCAACCATTTTGTGCTCATGCATGTATGTATGTAAATATATATACACACATATATGTCTATATATATATATATATCAAGATTTACATAAACCCACAGTAACTAATTAGTGACAACCAAACAGTAATAAAAACTCAATGCAGAATTCATCATTGTTTTTGTCAAAAGACTCTTACTCTTTGAGGGCAAGAGATAATACTAAGATTAAAACAGGAATATATTTTCTAAATGCTTAATACACAGATCTACTTCATTAAATAAATTCAACAATTGCCTTTAAAATGTCTATCTCACTTTATAAAAGTGAGACAGGAAAAACACTGCAGTTTTTAATGAATGAAATAATGCAAAAACATATTTTCATTACCCTAGACATTTATTGTTTTCTACATCTCTGGTCTAAAATGAGTAAAGAAAAATATTACAACTAAGCCTACCTCCCACATTTCTAGTTATTAGCCAACTTCTACAGTTTTTCAAAGATATTACTAATCAAGAGAACAACCATCATATTAATACATCAGGTCTCCTCTATGCTGAAACACTTCAAAGTGCAGTTTGCAGAATCAGCAATCAGATGTCATTAGATGCTATTATGCAATAGCCATTTTTTTTTTAAATACAATGTGGCATGTGGATTCGAACATTAAAGAGAAGATCCATGTAAGCTTATGGTCCTAATGCTTTCCTGGTATGTTTGTGAGCCTTGAGTTTGCCTAAAATAGCTTATTGGTGCTCATCACTGTTTAATAGGAATACCTCACTGGCTGGAGAGTTATTGTCCATTGTTCTATAATGATCATTATATTTAAAATAATTAACAATCATGGGATACTGTATACTCAATTTTTAATAATAATATTGTTATGAATTTATGTTTAAGTTTAATAATATTGTAATATGAGTTTTAAGAAATGAAAAACATGGTTTTAGATGTATATTATGTTGACATGTGGTCAAAATGATTTTTCCTCAATTATCTTGAGATGTATTTTCCTGTATTCTATCATATCATATCATACACACACACACACACACAAGAGAAGAATGTAGATACAAAGATTTACTATAAACACTTGACTCACATGATTATGGAGAGTCAGATGTCTTAAGCTCTGTAGTCCAAAAGCTGGAGACTTGGGATGGCCAATGCTGTAAGTCTTACTCCAGGTCTAAGAGCCTGAGAAACAATAGAATCTACCTTGTTGGTTCAAGTCTGAATCAAAGACAGTGAAAACCAGGAGTACACATGATGTATGTCTTTCATGTCTGGGATTGGAAGCTGAACAGGAACTTGAATGCAAACACTTTGATATGGGATAAGGATATCCCATATGACAATTGCAGTGCCAAACACCTGCCCCATAATATCTCTGGAACTGGAAGTCTGAAATCAGACTGATAGCACAGTTGGGTTCTTGGCAAAGTCCCACTTCCTGGTTATATGTTCACATGAACTTTTCTTTGTGTATTAATACAGCAAATTCTCTATCTCTTCTTTTTCCTTTTAATAATGTTATGAATCCTATAATGGTAGTCACTACCCTCTTGACATGTTGGAACAATACTTTCCTCTGAAATCTTCAAATACCATCACAATGAGAGATAGGTTTTCAGAATATAAATTTGGAGATGACACAATATTCATTCTGTAACAGTGGATTGCCATTAATTTAACCAGGGGGTGACTCTAACTGTAGTAGCTCTAACAGATGTTCTTGTATTGTTTGAGCAGCCTTTGGTACCTAGTATGAAACTATACAATCAAATGTCTTTTTCTTCAGTCTTGTCACTTAGATACATCAGAAGCAGTTTTCTCTCCTCTGGCAAGACAGGTAATGCATCTTCTCTGTCTTACATCAAGCGTATCAACTTTAAGCCTTATATTAAGAATCAGTTTCTGGCATACATGATTAGTCTAGTGGTCAAGACACTGGCTAGAAGCCTGCATTCCACATTAGAGTACCTAGGTTCAATACTTGGCTCCACTTCCTGATTATGGCTTCCTTCTAAGGCAGATCCTAGGAGGCTCAAGTGTTTGGGTTCCCGCCACCCATGTGGGATACTTGGATTGTGCTCTTTGATCATAGTTATTTCATTTGTTGGAACACCATGAGCCGGCATACTTGGGCGCGAGTCAGACTGTTTTGATTATGGCTATCTTTGAATCTACTGACCATTTCAATCGTGGTGATTGAGGGCCACCACATGTCCTCTGCCCTTCCAGGAGCCAGGTACTCCCATTTATTTAGATTTACTAATTCAGTAACTGTTGTTCTCACTGTAAGATCAGGCCCACAGAAAAGAGGTATCACAGATGTCTTCAACAATGCCAAGGATGCTCTTACAAATTTTCTTCCTTTAGTCAAAGTAAAAGATACTTCTTCTGTACCCTCCCAGAGGGGGTGGCTAGTACTTAAGTGACAAAATTAATGTAACATTCCAATCTCCTGACCCTTTTCAATCTGGCTCTATATTCAACTGAGTCAGATCTGGCATTTCCAATTTTACCACTCTGAGCCATTTTTCAGTCTGTTTCAACCACTCTATCAAACACTCTATCAAATAAGTTTTTAGAGCTCTAAGTTCCTAAGCTGAAATATTATAGGTAGATTCTTTACTTAATGAGCTCGTATCAAGGAATTAAGCCTATACAACCTTATTTTCCCTCACCCTTATCTCACACTCTTATTATCCATTCCAAAGCTTATTTCACAGGTATCTATCTGTGTAAATTAGAAATCTTAAGAAGTTCCTTTTGAGTGTAGAACACCTTACATTTCAAATCTTGCCTTACCTTTTAGGGCTCTTCTGAAAAATGAGCCTAGCTGAAGGTCATAAGCCAAAGAGAGACAAGAGGGGTTGGGACTTCAGGTGATATAGCATAATTTTACATAACTTAAGCTGTCTCAGGAATGGCCATTACAGTTTCCACAGGTAATGTGAGATTAGTGGTCCTATAAGAATGGTCTGAGTTGTACAGAGGTCACTATCAGCAGAAGATGGGGAGGTAATTTCCATTAGCAAAGAAGACTCATCAGAATTTATGGGCTCAGGATATGAAGGTTCATCAGGGTCTTCCTACATGACCCAATTCTAGCTTCTAGATTCCCATTCCTCTCAAATCAATATCCCTTTTTATAGTTGATAAATCATAAAGGTGACCTCTTTTACATTTGACACCTTGCTAGGCTCAGAATTCAACTTATGTTGTAATTGAGCCATTTTTGGAATGATATTCTCTGTTTGATTTTCAGTGAGCTCAACTCTGTGGCTACAGAAGATATTATTATTATTATTATTATTATTATTATTATTATTATTATGTAGTCATCAATTTTCCCAAAATATCATCAAGTATTATACACAGTAATCCTGCTTCTTATAAGTAAATAGTTAGGAGTATCCAATACAGATATTTTACATATCTCAATTGTCAGACTGCACCATAATGCTCTTTCTTTTTTTTTTTTTTGACAGGCAGAGTGGACAGTAAGAGAGAGAGACAGAGAGAAAGGCCTTCCTTTTGCCGTTGGTTCACCCTCCAATGGCTGCCACGGGTGGCGCGCTGCGGCCAGCGCACCGCGCTGATCCGATGGCAGGAGCCAGGGGCTTCTCCTGGTCTCCTTTGCGGGTGCAGGGCCCAAGCACTTGGGCCATCCTCCACTGCACTCCTGGGCCATAGCAGAGAGCTGGCCTGGAAGAGGGGCAACCGGGACAGAATCTGGCACCCTGACCAGGACTAGAACCTGGTGTGCCGGCGCCGCAAGGTGGAGGATTAGCCTGTTGAGCCACGGCGCTGGTGTACTATAATGCTCTTTCTACTACTGGATATAAAATCTTTAGCTTCTTTCCAGAAAGTCCACAACCAATTCAGCAAACACCCTTATGTCATATTCCTCTAGAACCACTCTCAGTACTAAAATCTGTATTAGTTAGTGTTCTCCAACTATAGTTATAGTGCAGAACCAATAGAAAGTATAACAAGACTTATTATCAGGAATTGGCTCATGAAATTATGGAAGCTGATAAATATCAAGATTTGCAGATGGCAAGATGAAAACCCAAGTGAGTAAATGAAATAGTTTTAGTCTGAATTTGGATCCAAAGGCCAATCATGTGTCCCACCTCAAAGACAGTCACACATACAGAAAGAATTTTTTATATTGAATTTTTTAATTTCTTCTAGCCTTCAACATTTGGATGAAGTCCACATACATTTGAGGGAACATCTTCTGTACTGAGTCTACCAAGTCAAATGTTAATGTCATCTAGAAGTACCTTTTGAGACACAGCCAGAATAATGTTTTACCAAATATTTGGGCACTCTGTGTCCCATTTG